>NC_067201.1:16851500-17548500 GCF_000699445.3 Schistosoma haematobium
AAGTTCACCACTGTTAAGTGAACAGTGTATGTGTGATGTTCAACATGCAAACGCTGATGTTTTCTGATTCTAGTGGACAATTCAACCACGTATCGTGAATTGAAATCAACACTCCATCACACCGACGTTGTACCAACTCGTGGACAACTGGATAGTTCCACGAGACAGTGATGAGACTAGTCGAAGATGCTTCTCAACAGTTTAGGAATGGTACAAACAATATTTTAGATATTCTTTAATTAACCTACATTGACCGTTCCAGTTATCCTGTAAGTGATTCTTTAAACTTGTTACGTATGTGTGTGTGACTGAGAAATTTAGTAGGTGGTCACAAACTGTTTTGTGTAACACCAAACAGATTCTGGCTCTGAAATGCGAAATCCTAACTAATTGGCTGACCTAAACATGTTGGCCAATAGTTGTTGACTTATAATTCTCTTGCTGATCATTGGTTTGTAACAAGACCAGTGAAATCTATTTATACTCTACAATAACATTAGAAATCAGCAAGAGAACAATGTCGACAATCAGCTATAAATCGCGTCTCATCCAATGTTTATTGCAAGCAGTGTTGGTGTTGTCAATATTAGTTCAGGTTTTTGGAAGCAACTCCGATGAGACACTGCCACGTAAGTTGATTTCATGTTGCTATTTGTTGAGAACAGAAAATGTGAAAGAATTTGAAGATGCTTTTTCGCTCTCGTTTCAGGTGAACGACGAGGCATGGAGATGCTTCGTTTGGGCTAGTTATCACATCCACAAACTGAACCACATGTATTTACACAGTGTATTCAAATAAATTATTACCAATTTCTGAGGTGCATTCTTTCTTACTGATACTTAGCTGTTCTCAGTTATTGATTGCTTGAAATGTTAACTGCGCACGTTCCCATTAAATAATCTCTTGCCAATCATTGGTATACAACATGAACGCAAATCTAGTCACGCAATATAAAACGCTGAAAATGTGTGAGGTATCTGTAAAGAATTAAGAACCAGTGTAGACATGAAATCAGTAAAAGCCAATCGTGATGTGCGTTTCTTCCACTACTTATTACAACTTATCTTGATGCTCACTTTGACATTGAGGCATATTTACGGACGAAATTCAAAGTGAGTTGAATTTCCTAAGATTAAGGATCCATTACGTCTTATTCTTCAACGTAACCCTCACAAGTCACGGGAATCTGACGTGTCCAAGAGAATCGTGTTGATTGATTGTGTTGTTGTAAACAATTTCGTTCGCTTTACGGGTTTGAATACGCCAAACTCTGTAGTTCATGAGAAAAAAGTGTACTCCTTCTGTTTCGCGATTTCTCTCTACCTGGTTACAATTCTACACGTGATATATACAGATGTGCGGGAAACTGTTTGAAGATGGAATTCGCAAACGCTTATTCCGGAAATCGACAACATGAACTGTGTGATTATCGTGCAATGTTTAAGAAGTTTTGGTAAGTTCTACTGCCTACGAAAATGGATGTAGAAAACAAAGAGAGACAACCTGCTATCTATCTGAACTGGAAACCAACGAGATGGATTGAGTAATTATTGTGGAAGAATTGTCCACATTAATCCTGCGAATAAGGTCAGTGAAATACACAGAGGGATGGAAAAGAATGTTTGGCATAGATTATATGACACTGAGATTGAGTAAGTTTGTCTATCGAAATGCACAATATATTTGAAGGCATAAATACCGAGTTTCGACTTGATTGTTTCAAATACACTGAGCATTGAGTAGAGTTGGTGATTAAATACTGGAGAGCTTCTTATGTTTCTTACAACCAGCCACAAAATGTCGGATACCCAGTTTTCTTGTTGTGGATCCCAGTGAATGAGTCTATTCTAGATGCATTTATATCCGTATATACTTATGATATACCAAAAATCATTAACACTACAAATCGATGTGTCTGATTCTGAGTAAAGAAAAACGGTAACAAATATCACTCACATGGAAATGATATATCAAATAACATATTGACAAGGGTTGTAATGAAATGAATGTTACTTGTAAGCTCTTTCTGAGATAACAACAACCATAATAATCTGAGTCAAAATTTCAGAGTGGTGTAGAATTGTTTGAAAATATGCCAGATTTTCCACTGTCAAACACGATGTGAGGCATAGGTAAATACAAATGTCTGACAAGTGTTGAAGAGACGTTTATGATCACTGCATGATTGTCAGCTGCACGTCAACATGCACTTCGTCTTCAGAGTCAACTGAAATGTCATAGCATACGTCACAAGTACATCTAAAGTTGTTGATGTCATTTGCTTTCAGATAATCATCAGTTCGATATTCGATGTATTGTGGCTGGGGAGCAGTTGTACACTGGTTCTGAGGTGCCTAATTATATTCTGTGAGTCTCATGTATAGTAAGAGACAGATTTGTGACGTCAACTATTTTCTTAACGTTGTCGTGCAGCTCACTGTACGACTTTGCATATCACTGCTGAGTTGGATTAGAAGTTGGAGCTTCATGATCCGAAAATCAATTCGATTCATGCAGTCAGCTTTCTCGTTGGTTTTGCTAAAACAGCAAGTGTGTTCGGAAGTACACAAAAGTATGTGTGTGCACTATACAAATCAGAGTGTGGTCAAACATAACACGTTGTGTGTTTAGTTGTTTATGTTATGTATTTCAAACTATGTACAAAACGTTGAATCGTCTGAGTGTACATTTGAAATAACTCATTTAAAGACGATGGACAGTTTGCCAGTATATGTTAATGGACGTTGGTTATATAAGACGTCCTCATGCAATTTATTACATCTAGTAATTGGACAGACACCAACGACCGAAAACGGTGATATAATATTAAACCCTCCATTTGTCACTCAAACATTATTTGTAGAGAAGAGTGACAAAGTAAAATCAACATTATCAATCAAGCCTTGTGAATTTCATATGATTGGCATTAAATAAAATGTTGACTGATATTTTCACAGAATAACAGGAAGTATGTACACCGTCGTGGTTTCATGTCGGGCTTTTATCACGTGATTTATCCATCAATCAAAATACGAATTATACTATCTTAGCACTGTGCCAAACCAATGACGTTCGACTGGTATGGGCAGTCTACCTTCCTTATTGGTCTTATGTCCGCCTAGCCCGTCCACTTGAGTCCAGAACAACAATACCAGCTTCCAATATGCAAATTGAATCTGATCATTTATTTCAGACCTACTGGGTTTATATATCAAACAAACAGACCGCAACGCACCATAAAATATGAAATAATATTTGTACACAATAAAGCCAAATAGTGGCCGTAAACGTGCAAGGTGGTAGTTAATAAACTGAGTATAATTTAGGGACAGGAAATCTTACAATAATAACTTATAGGTCAAAATGAAGCTTTTAATAAGGGGAATATAAATATACATAATATAATTATTGAATAATTATGCATTAAGAATATTTATAAAATATTAGTCCATTAATAGTCCTCGGAAGTTACTTCTAATTTATTTTTCATTAGTATGTAACATACACAGAGTTACTTTTTTCTCTCACCTGTGCGTTTTAGAAAGGCGACCAGCAGTGTCAAAATTCCGAACTCTCGAAATTTTCAAGAGTTTCCGTTGCGCCCTTTTACAGTTCCTCTCCATAATATTTCTGATGATATTGTCGTTCATCAATTTGTTCTCAGGTAAAAGCTACACAAGTAATCGTATAGGTAAGCGTATAAGTAAGCGTACGGTATAATATTAGATGAATATTTAGGATGTAAAATCGGCAAGTTTACATGGAGTTAGACAAATAGTAGACGATTCGGCAACATTTCAAATATAGGACGACTACCATTTATTACAATCTAATCTCGTCTCGTTCGTGAACTGAACCTCGTTAAAGTTTTGTATTCCGATCAACATCAACAAATAAACGTCGAAAATACGAACATCTTTTTAAAATTATGTCTGTTTAGTCGCATCAGCAACGTGAATCCGAAAGTATCTTCCAACAAATTATACTTGGATGTTGATGGATTCATAAGTGGTTTAATGACTGTTTTAGATGACCACTGAGTTTAGAAATCAACTAACTGATTGTATAGTAAGATACTAATATAACCCGTTGAGAATATTAAATATTAACTTTATGGATCCATTTTTGGACCAATACTATGTGTACATGTTTATCGTTTAATTGTTTAATAGCTAAACTATTCATATTCATTTCCCCTTTATCACACGCTTTATTTTGACCTATGAACTGTTGTTATACGGTTTACCATTCTTGAGTTATGCCCTGTCTGTCAATAATTATCTCCCTTATTCACAGCCACATTTGGCTAAATCTTGTACAGATATTGTTTCCTATTTTATGGTACGAAGTTGTCTGTATGTGTTGAGTTGTTAAATAAACCTGATATGTTTGTAATAAATGATTATTATCGCAGAGGTTGAGATTTGTGTTCTGGACTTGACTGACTGGATTACGCAGGAAGCAAGACCGATAAGGACTCTAGGCTGCTCGCACGGGTTTTATGTGTCATCGGACCGATCAATAATTCACTGCTCTCTAATTGGCGGTATCGTCACGTTATACATTAACTGGGCACACAGACTACAAACTATAACAGATACATCTACTACTTCTACTTTCTTTTCACTACCTTCTTTCTATCATAACTATGAGATAAGTGTTTATACTTATTAAGTGATGGAAAAATACAGAATAATTTACTTTCTCCTAAACTTACAATTCAATTGTTTCATTCACACCTTTGTTGATCACAAGGTTAATTAAATCGCAATCACTAAAGAATACTCGATTTGTGCTATTCGCATGTTGTTATCACACTAATTACCAGTACTCGAAATCTTTGATTAGTGTTAACCTGACACATATAAATGGATATTTACATACAAAATGTGTGACAGAAATAGTGATAAACAATGTCACTCCAATATGGACACATACCAACAGACTTATACGAATATCAGAAGGGATTTTTGCGGATATTATAGTAATTTAAATAGTTGAGACCATCGGTCAATTGATGCTAGACCATCATGGGAAACCGGGACGAATATGACATTGGAAACTAATCATCCTAATAAAGTGAGTATGATTCGACAAATCCTAGTAAATATATATTAAATTATTGTTGTTATAGTATTTATAATCATAATGATAGTGATAATGACGAATGGATCAAACATGTTTACACATTGTTGGTATACAAAAATCGACTAGAGGAGTGAAACAAATCAGCAGGAGCAAGTTGATAGAGAGGACGTTACTGGACTAGTCAAGCAGAGAGAAAGAAGAGGAGTAGAATAAACTTCTATTTGTGTAAGTGTATTGTCTTGTGATGTATATATACACAAGTATACGATTGTTTAAAGAGTATGGTAATTGGAAATCACAAGTATCATAGATGATTGATCTATCTGTGTAGGTGTGTTATATCTTTTGACAGGAACAGAATGCATCATAACAACAACACAATGTGATAGAAATAATGAAAATAACAAAACAACTCAGATTTTTCTATCTTCTTTTATTACAAGATCATTACAATAGGAAAATCTACGGATTAAAAACTCTTAATGATAGACATCATTTATAATGCATTACACACCGATAGGAATTATACACACCAGCACACATACACTTATTCACCAAGTAAATATATATGCACTCTTACATTGACCTGTAGTAAAGATATTTCTTTCTATTTTGTTAAAGTCTATTTTACAACATAAGTTTGTTGTACCCAAAATAAGAAGCAGATAAATCTGGAAAATCAAGATCATGAATCGATTGGTATTAGATCACTATTGAAAACATGGAAGCACTGGACGGCTGTTTCGTCCTTACATATCAGTGCACATCCACAATCCCGCACGCGCGATTCCAACCCAGGATCTTCGGTCTCGCGCATAAACGCCTAACCTCTAGATCAATGAGCCGGCACCCAACGGTGTTAATGCCTAACTTCCACCGATTTGTAAAAGTACACATGGAATAATATATAGATTAATCATTGCAGTAATATTTATGTTTTGTTTTCATAATTCAGATTTATTATCACTGGAAGTTTAAAATACAATATTTTACCAGGTAAAGGTCTTGATAAGGACAGATAGTTACTAAGTGTGAGAAAGAATTTAAAATGTGATTCCATGATTGTTACTATAATTATTAAAATGAACGTTGAATGAAGTGATAACTTCTCGTTAGAATTTTCAATGCACTAATAGGACATATATGAAAAGAAAAGTATGATCTATGTGAATTTCGATCCATTTACTTAGTTGTACCACGGTCACTATGACTAATGAAGATATGTGATGTGCCGATAAACAAATCTGGAATCAAATTCACTTGGTGCTGTTTGCTTGTATCTTCCCATTGTTAATATATTCTACTTTCAGTATTTGTCTCTGAACCGATCTCAATTTGCAATAATATCTAACTTAAAATTAAAAACCACCAGCAAATTGAATAAAAAAATCACCACTAACTGTGATTCACTTTCACTACTGTTCATTATACGAATTGATCAGTAGTCGAATAAAAACTAGTTGTAATGGTCACACTATATCGAGAATTGATTGATATTGAAAGTGTGAACCATCTATTTCTACCTGAAGTTTATGCTGAAGATGTCTTCCGGAAGAACGACGAAAGCTCCACGACCGAACCATCCAGCTCAGAGAATAAAACTCCATCACAAGCATCTCGGTGGTCTGAAGATACTGTGCTCGCTGATAGACTGAAACGAACGAGTTTCGATCCTATGTCAGATCTTCAGTGTGCACTATTGGACAGTATTATACCAAACTGAAACAACTGTTCATTCTTTACTGGTTTCCAAGGGTCCTCCAGCTCATAATCAATCCTTAAATCACCAACAAACCAACATGAGACAAATAATATGAACCATACAGTTGACTGGCTGTTTTAATATACAGCTGGGGAGTATCTTTCATTCATAAGAATCCCATAACTACTTGTCTAGACAGTCAATTATCAACTGTTGATTCACTGTGATCCTAAAGAAATTTTTAATTAGTGAAAAGTATGTTTATACAGCAAAGATTCATGCGATGTATATGTTTGACCCAAAATCTTTATACTTATGGCGTAAGTTATTACTGACAATCTTTGGAATCATTATGCGTTCATGGATAAATACTCACTGAAACGTCATCTGGAGACAGTGGTAGTTGTCTAAATTTTTTAATTTTAATAAGACAACTTAACGTTCACACTTTGCTCAATAATCAACATGCAGTCTTCAGTTCTCATGGCAACTTCGAAACTTTGAGACACTACATAGAGATGCGTTGATTCACACCTCTCACTTCCGTCAAATCGCAACATTTTACGACGATCATCCAACGTCGTCCATGGTATTTGTTTCAATTGTGAAATTGTTAAGCTCTGACGATCGCCAAATAACTGATGCTGGAAATCTCAATCAATGTATCAGGACCCGGAGGTTCGATAGCCCAACGTTTATCTTGAGACCTGGAGGTTGTAGATTCAATCCGTTGTAAAGAGGTGTGTAGACAATTGTTTATGCAAGATACCGAATATCCGTTGGTCAGATACCACCAACAAGAGCCTACTGTGTGAGAGAACAAATTAGCTTCCAGTAGAAGAGTAAATTATGCAAAGACGCTGGTAGTGGATATGACACACATTGCAGAACTCATCGAATTGCATCACGAGGCAAGCGCTGACTTGGAACCCTGAATGGAAACGGAAAAGTGGACGACCAAAGAACACACTGTGTCGATAATTGGAAGAAGACATCGAAAGGATGAACAGCAACCGGAGCTTGGTTATCTGCAATGTGAATAAAATAAATTGGTAAGTAGAATGCTGGATGAAAGTGATTATTTCGACAATAAATGATCAATCAGGTTAAGTGATTGTTATAGAGTTATTCACTGTGAGGGCTGTGGTCGATTTCACCTGGAGAGCTTCTCGAATGGAGACAGCTTCAAATGAGAAAAAGTGATAGCGTAGTTGGGTTTGACCGTATGATGTGCAAACTTCCCAAGGTTGCCTGCAGCAGCGTGTTGATGACGTTCTGACAACACGCTTGTAGTTCAGAGACTTGACACACTTCAAATGTTGCATGCCATTATTGGACATTTTCTTACTCGCCTATAGCAAAGCGAGAACAATCGCAAATGATGGGGCACTTCGCTGTCCAGTTTTATTTCACTCAGTCACTCAATTGACTGCCGTATCTGTACTTGGCTCAAGAAAATCAAATCTATTTTCAAGAGAGCAAGCACAACAACATTGTGGACATCAAGGTTGGGCCATGAGTACGTTTCACACGGTATCACGAAAAACTGCAAGCTGACTGAAAAACGTTGTTATCAGAAACAACTCGAAATCTCATCATATAACATGGTTTGTGCCAACCACATTTTCCAAATTGAAACCAATCTTCATTGTCTCAAACCATATTTCGAAAACTTCAAATATTCATCATTTTCAAAACACTCAAATAGCGTGATAAACATTGGAGTGAATTAAATTGGTTAGTTTAATAAAAACTATAAACATTGACATGTTCACTTGTGAATCGAAGTACATCATTACCAAATATGTTGACATACTTCACCTCCCTCAAAATTCACAATCTTTCGATGCGAATAACAACATGCTAAACTACAAAACAAGCGAATGTCAAATCACTGCATATTTTGATTAGATAAACTAGATTTTGTTGAATGTCTACACTGATTTAGTTATCTTGTCTCATTCACTCATAGACAACACGGTGAATAAACATCCTTCAAAACTACACATAATTCGGCTACAATTATTCTAAATGTAACTTAAACGTAATCTACAATGAGATTTACTCGACACTGAAATATTTTATGCGTGGTACTAGTAATCATTGTACGTTAACTAGTAAGGAATTCGACAGTTGAGTATATTGACAGTAACAATGGCCACATCTGTTTCAGTGCTGAAGGCTTTCGACACGAAAATCTACTACTTTCTCGAAATGTTCAAAATTGGATTTCTGTTTTCCTTAAACTCTGCTACAGGAATCACACTGCTACACATTTCCCTACTAAGCTAGTAAGACTAGTGAGCGAAACCTGAATGAGCGAAAAGATTCCACACACTCTCACTATCAGAATTTACAAAAGAGGAGCGGTAGACATCTCCAACAGTTAACCGAATTCGTTCAACACAGTATTCGCTCAACACGTTATTAAGCAAGCTACAACTTCAGCTCATCTATTAACAAAATTTCCAACTTTGACAGAGTAGCAGCGTGTGAACATGGGGAATGGAATTCGCTAACGTATAGCGCAAATGTCACTAAAATTGGCAGACAGAGTCGTTGGATAACATCCTCTTCTTTTATCTAATGCACCAGTGTCCCGACACTGGCAGCATATTAAAAAGAAGGGCAGCCATTGACAGAGTTCAGTGTGGAAAGCACTGTACAATGCTGAGTAAATGTATCACTACAGCCATGCTATGCCAAATGAATAATAGCTGAAACGTATCGACAGGCAAACTCCTCCATTGAGGGTAAATTGTACCATACTGATATGCTAAAGACCATCAGTTAATCGACCCTTTCAAATCCGAGTTGGACACGACAAATCGTAGACCGTGAGAGATGCCTACAGAAGATAAGCAAACACGCACAGAACAATCTGCATGATGGTTGTTGGAGTTTACTAGTTAGTAGAAGGTGTTCGGGATGAACCTCAAGAACACGACAGGCAACAGTGTCATTGGTCATCACACAACGTATATATTCACATCACCACAATGATTAGGAAGTTCAGGTTACCTAGTCCTCTACACATCACGACCATTGAGTCTCCGCACCTGATGGCGTTGAACTCCTGAAACCGAAACGACATAGCTGAGCTATCCATGCTTGATAGATATGGAAAAACGATATCTGCAGTACCGCCACATGCTGTGACTATCCACCTAAATCAAAGAGGCAACACCATAAACACCCAATCAAACACACCTTAGTGTCAGTTGACCTTGGTCAATAACCCACCGAACACAACACCGAAACAACGATCTCTTTGATGGTCAAGTCTACTCGAGAGCAGAGAAGACACCGTCTGTCCAATTTATTCCGAAGAAAACAACACCATTATGATGAATGACCTTCAACACGACCCTTGTTCACGAGAATCAAACGATCAATCAGTGAATGATCTCAGACAGATATTGGTGGATATTATTCAGGATAAAATTCAACACAATGTTCCTCAGGCAAAGTTCACCACTGTTAAGTGAACAGTGTATGTGTGATGTTCAACATGCAAACGCTGATGTTTTCTGATTCTAGTGGACAATTCAACCACGTATCGTGAATTGAAATCAACACTCCATCACACCGACGTTGTACCAACTCGTGGACAACTGGATAGTTCCACGAGACAGTGATGAGACTAGTCGAAGATGCTTCTCAACAGTTTAGGAATGGTACAAACAATATTTTAGATATTCTTTAATTAACCTACATTGACCGTTCCAGTTATCCTGTAAGTGATTCTTTAAACTTGTTACGTATGTGTGTGTGACTGAGAAATTTAGTAGGTGGTCACAAACTGTTTTGTGTAACACCAAACAGATTCTGGCTCTGAAATGCGAAATCCTAACTAATTGGCTGACCTAAACATGTTGGCCAATAGTTGTTGACTTATAATTCTCTTGCTGATCATTGGTTTGTAACAAGACCAGTGAAATCTATTTATACTCTACAATAACATTAGAAATCAGCAAGAGAACAATGTCGACAATCAGCTATAAATCGCGTCTCATCCAATGTTTATTGCAAGCAGTGTTGGTGTTGTCAATATTAGTTCAGGTTTTTGGAAGCAACTCCGATGAGACACTGCCACGTAAGTTGATTTCATGTTGCTATTTGTTGAGAACAGAAAATGTGAAAGAATTTGAAGATGCTTTTTCGCTCTCGTTTCAGGTGAACGACGAGGCATGGAGATGCTTCGTTTGGGCTAGTTATCACATCCACAAACTGAACCACATGTATTTACACAGTGTATTCAAATAAATTATTACCAATTTCTGAGGTGCATTCTTTCTTACTGATACTTAGCTGTTCTCAGTTATTGATTGCTTGAAATGTTAACTGCGCACGTTCCCATTAAATAATCTCTTGCCAATCATTGGTATACAACATGAACGCAAATCTAGTCACGCAATATAAAACGCTGAAAATGTGTGAGGTATCTGTAAAGAATTAAGAACCAGTGTAGACATGAAATCAGTAAAAGCCAATCGTGATGTGCGTTTCTTCCACTACTTATTACAACTTATCTTGATGCTCACTTTGACATTGA
Organism: Schistosoma haematobium; assembly: GCF_000699445.3. Lineage (NCBI taxonomy): Eukaryota > Metazoa > Platyhelminthes > Trematoda > Strigeidida > Schistosomatidae > Schistosoma > Schistosoma haematobium. The sequence goes on from NC_067201.1 coordinate 16,862,847, forward strand.
GGCATATTTACGGACGAAATTCAAAGTGAGTTGAATTTCCTAAGATTAAGGATCCATTACGTCTTATTCTTCAACGTAACCCTCACGAGTCACGGGAATCTGACGTGTCCAAGAGAATCGTGTTGATTGATTGTGTTGTTGTAAACAATTTCGTTCGCTTTACGGGTTTGAATACGCCAAACTCTGTAGTTCATGAGAAAAAAGTGTACTCCTTCTGTTTCGCGATTTCTCTCTACCTGATTACAATTCTACACGTGATATATACAGATGTGCGGGAAACTGTTTGAAGATGGAATTCGCAAACGCTTATTCCGGAAATCGACAACATGAACTGTGTGATTATCGTGCAATGTTTAAGAAGTTTTGGTAAGTTCTACTGCCTACGAAAATGGATGTAGAAAACAAAGAGAGACAACCTGCTATCTATCTGAACTGGAAACCAACGAGATGGATTGAGTAATTATTGTGGAAGAATTGTCCACATTAATCCTGCGAATAAGGTCAGTGAAATACACAGAGGGATGGAAAAGAATGTTTGGCATAGATTATATGACACTGAGATTGAGTAAGTTTGTCTATCGAAATGCACAATATATTTGAAGGCATAAATACCGAGTTTCGACTTGATTGTTTCAAATACACTGAGCATTGAGTAGAGTTGGTGATTAAATACTGGAGAGCTTCTTATGTTTCTTACAACCAGCCACAAAATGTCGGATACCCAGTTTTCTTGTTGTGGATCCCAGTGAATGAGTCTATTCTAGATGCATTTATATCCGTATATACTTATGATATACCAAAAATCATTAACACTACAAATCGATGTGTCTGATTCTGAGTAAAGAAAAACGGTAACAAATATCACTCACATGGAAATGATATATCAAATAACATATTGACAAGGGTTGTAATGAAATGAATGTTACTTGTAAGCTCTTTCTGAGATAACAACAACCATAATAATCTGAGTCAAAATTTCAGAGTGGTGTAGAATTGTTTGAAAATATGCCAGATTTTCCACTGTCAAACACGATGTGAGGCATAGGTAAATACAAATGTCTGACAAGTGTTGAAGAGACGTTTATGATCACTGCATGATTGTCAGCTGCACGTCAACATGCACTTCGTCTTCAGAGTCAACTGAAATGTCATAGCATACGTCACAAGTACATCTAAAGTTGTTGATGTCATTTGCTTTCAGATAATCATCAGTTCGATATTTGATGTATTGTGGCTGGTGAGCAGTTGTACACTGGTTCTGAGGTGCCTAATTATATTCTGTGAGTCTCATGTATAGTAAGAGACAGATTTGTGACGTCAACTATTTTCTTAACGTTGTCGTGCAGCTCACTGCACGACTTTGCATATCACTGCTGAGTTGGATTAGAAGTTGGAGCTTCATGATCCGAAAATCAATTCGATTCATGCAGTCAGCTTTCTCGTTGGTTTTGCTAAAACAGCAAGTGTGTTCGGAAGTACACAAAAGTATGTGTGTGCACTATACAAATCAGAGTGTGGTCAAACATAACACGTTGTGTGTTTAGTTGTTTATGTTATGTATTTCAAACTATGTACAAAACGTTGAATCGTCTGAGTGTACATTTGAAATAACTCATTTAAAGACGATGGACAGTTTGCCAGTATATGTTAATGGACGTTGGTTATATAAGACGTCCTCATGCAATTTATTACATCTAGTAATTGGACAGACACCAACGACCGAAAACGGTGATATAATATTAAACCCTCCATTTGTCACTCAAACATTATTTGTAGAGAAGAGTGACAAAGTAAAATCAACATTATCAATCAAGCCTTGTGAATTTCATATGATTGGCACTAAATAAAATGTTGACTGATATTTTCACATAATAACAGGAAGTATGTACACAGAATTACTTGTTTCTCTCACCTGCGTATTTTAGAAAGGCGACCAGCAGTGTCAAAATTCCGAACTCTCGAAATTTTCAAGAGTTTCCGTAGCGCCTTTTTGCAGTTCCTCTCCACAATATTTCTGATGATATTGTCGTTCATCAATTTGTTCTCAGGTAAAAGCTACACAAGTAATCGTATAGGTAAGCGTATAAGTAAGCGTACGGTATAATATTAGATGAATATTTAGGATGTAAAATCGGCAAGTTTACATGGAGTTAGACAAATAGTAGACGATTCGGCAACATTTCAAATATATGGCAAGTAGCATTTATCACAATTTAATCTCGTCTCGTTCGTGAACTGAACCTCGTTAAAGTTTTGTATTCCGATCAACATCAACAAATAAACATCGAAAATATGAACATCTTTTTAAAATTATGTCTGTTTAGTCGCATCAGCAACGTGAATCCGAAAGTATCTTCCAACAAATTATACTTGGATGTTGATGGATTCATAAGTGGTTTAATGACTGTTTTAGATGACCACTGACTTTAGAAATCAACTAACTGATTGTATAGTAAGATACATCCCCTAGTTCTTTTTTCTTTTCACTAGATTCTTTCTAACGTAACTATGAAATAACTGTTTTTACTTATTAATTAATAATTTGCTTCCTCCTAAACTTATATTTAAATTTCGAAAGTATAATAAAAAGACGGATATTATCAAACCCATATAATATATTAGCGCAATACATTTCGAACAATCTGATCATATATATACTTGTTAATTATATTTATCTACGGTAATAAATGGTCAACTAGACTCGAAATGTAGCGTAAAAGGATTGAAGGATAATAAAACAAATAATATGAAGACAATTTGAAACCTCAACACTCTAGATAATAAGCTTATATTACTAGAGTAGGTTTTAGGTTAGAACAAACCGTTTTTGAACACACAAACTTTATTATTTCAACCAAAATTTCATAGCACAGTAACTGTTAGTACCATTGAATAATTTATGTCATTGTGGTATAGAATTGTCCATTTAGTCCTCAAAAATATTTCTAACCTATTATTTAAGTCATTTACTTTCATCTTTTCTTGTACTACTGTTACACATAATGATATTGATTCTGCTTAACATTTTCTATTCAAAGTGCGATCGCTTGTACTGCTGGACTCGTAAACACATGTTTCGATGTTGTTATATTTAGGTTTATTGATTCTAGATTAAAAAATTCTTCAATGTTTTATCCTTTTTGAAAGTATGTTTTCTTCATTAAAGAAACCCCTTTTATTTAACTCGGTTAACAAGCAGAGTTTATTCGTTTACTTCTTGAAATTAAAGTCTTAAATGTGTAGAGCAATGAATAACTTTCTATGCATTATGTCTTCTGAGTCCGAGTTCTCAAGCGGTTTAGGTACTTTTGAATGCTATTTTTGGTAGTAGTTTATATACTATTAGTGTTTATCATAGTAGAATTCTCTGTTAATTTGCAACTGCCATGAAATAACTTACATTTTTAGCTGAATTCAAGTCACGTATATAGCTGAAATTCTAAGGACTATCCTTAAAATTCAAAGGGTTTTATGTACTTCATGTCTCTGTAGTTTGCTAGACGAATCTCACTGATTAGCTAGGTATTGAAGAAGACAATATTTTGACTTTCAGAACTACTGTCAATGAATTACAACAAGCACTGAAGTGTGATGTAAATAGTTTCCAATTACTCACGTATTCCACTAGTATATAAATGACAAAGTTTGTGTTTAAACGTATTAAAAAAAGAATTGTGTTTGTATTGAATGAGTAAAATGTGTGAGGAATAGAAAGTCTAATTATTACTTTAGCCTATAAACATTTACACAGTCGACTATGATCTGAACAATAATTGTTAACACCCATAAACTTTAAGGAAGTGTTTTTTTTACTCACAATTAATTACAAACATACTAAAAATATGTCAATAAGTTGATACAGTTGTAACAAGCCATAGACTGTAATCTAACGATGTCAGAAAACATCTATACTTTGCACTTATTACTGTGATGAAATATATGTGCTTCATACATAACATTGGTTAAATTCACTTGGTATTGTTCACTTAAATCTTCCCATTGATGCTTACGACTGCAATTGATCAGTCTCTTATTGGCATATGTATACACTGTGCGTATTGCCTTAATTCACAAGTATTCTAAGCAAAGATGGATAGTGGCTAGGAGTGGATAACGCAATGGCGTTTGCAACGAACGGTACTGGGTTCGAGTCCCCGAGTGAACATCAACTCTGAGATGCAGGTAAACCCAGCTGATAAATCCCAAACAGGACGAAACGCTCATCCTGGCTTCCACTGCTAGCCACTACTCAACTTTACTATATGGTTCTCAGATTTTAGTGAGATGTTCTGTGATTTTGTGCTTAAATATATTTGGCTGGCCCCTCTCATGTTCTTGTTCACTACACTATCTTTACTAAGTAAAATATACAAAATGCACAGATGGTGTTTTAGTTTAGAAGTACACTGTGGTACTTTATAGTAGTCAGAATAATATTTTAAAAGTTTTTTTATTGATTAATTGTAAATTATTCTTCTTAAAATGCTTATCATGATTATTATTATTAAGACAGATGACTTGCTGAAGACTCCATACTATTTATGAGTAATTGCCATCAACAAATGATATTAAAGAGATTTTGTTCTACTATAGGATTCTTTAATAAGAATCAACTAATATACATGATGTTATGAAACCCTATTCAGATTAATGTAATAACATATGACCATTGAACTTCTAATTCATTATGACTGGTGACCAGGATAGTTTGCTTTAAACTTCAGTGAGTTATTTTACTGGGCCACTCAGCTATTATAACACAGGTATTTTATTTTGTTACTAGATAATGTGATTTCTCGTTGTTTATCTTTTGTCATGAATTAATCGGTTACCGTTCACATTATCAGTACGAGACAATCATATATCAATGCTGTCAATCAATTAGATTTTAATGTTACTTTGATAAATCCTGCTTAATTGATGTGTATTATTCCACTTGAAAGAATCCGAATATATTGTCCGTCGTACCGAATTTCAACTGTATATTAGTTTGTCATTAAAAGAAATAATTAAAACATTTTTAACCAATACATACTTCAATACTATACATAAACGTGGATTTAACAATCTCATTCATATATTAATCCCATTCCATAAACCACGTTCGGAGAAAAGATTTTACTGTTCTGTGGTCTAGCTTCAATTGACTCATGATTTCAACTATTGAAATTTCTAAAAATCTCCGCAAATCCCCTTCTGATAATAATCATCTGCTCACTAGTGACTGACTTCAAGAGATACTCCTGGAGTTCTAGTGAGAAGCCGTTAACACTGGAGTTCAACCAGGTCTGTTGTGAGATATCAACTCCCTGAAGACAACGGTGTACGGTGACGAAATTTCGTGGATTGGTTGAAGTTAGACATTAACACCGTTGGATGCCGGCCGGTTCAATGGTCTAATGGTTAAGCGTTCGTGCGCGAGACTGGTAGGTCGTGGGTTCGAATCTCGCGGGGGGCGGGATCGTGGATGTGCACTGCTAAGAAGTCCCATACTAGGACGAAACGGCCGTCCAGTGCTTCCACGTTTTCCATAGTGGTCTAGCTTCAATTGACTCATGATTTCAACGATTTAAATTTTCTGTAAATGTCACAATCTTAATGAAAATGATTTATTACTTAAATGAACCTATACTTTCTGTAAACTATGGTTATCTATAGAAATCTCAATGAACTCAAAATATATAGAGATACAGCTACAAATAGGACGAAACAGGTGTCCAGTCGTTCCTGGTTTATTATGGTTTGTCTAGCTAATAGCTGAATTAAACGTTCACCTATTTTCTAGCAATTCAAATACTACAAATAAACAAACTGGTTTGGAGTTGCTTAAACTGAATAACTATGAATACCAAACGTACTGTATTCATACACTATTATAAAACAGTTACAAATTATTGAGATATCAAATACTGGACAATTAGAACAAAAAGACTTTATTTCTCTCCACATCTTCCGTTTTGATCTATCATTTGATGAAACGGGAGTCAAATATTTTTGATTTCAGACACCTAATATATGATGGATGTGAAGATAGTTGTATCGGGTGAACTGGTGGAAAACTGTAATGATTGAATACGAGTGATAGATACTGACTGTTAGAAGCTGTTTAAAGAGTATGCTTTGAATGATTGTGATTTGAATGTATTTTAGAGATAAATAATAAATGAATATCGGCGACCAACAATGGTGGTCTTTCTTGACTTAAAAGCAGCATTTGACTCTATAGACCGCGAGATTCTGTGGCAGTTTCTGTCACTGGAAGGCGTACCTTAGAGGTGCATAAACCTTGTGAAGGCTCTTTACTCGAACATTAATAATCGAGTCAGAGCTTATGGCGAACTGTCATCTGCTTTTGCAACCTCAAGTAGTGTCCGTCAAGGCTGTCCACTAACTCCATTTTTGTTTAACTTCATCAGAGACCAACTGATGAAAATAACATTCTCGTCGACTGAATTCTTGGGTATTGATCTCTATCCAGGAGGTCCACTTATCGACTTAGAATACACAGATGACATAGTCCTGTTTGGTGAAGAAGCTGATAAAATGCAGCCTTCTGGTAGCACTAAGCAACAATACCAGAATGTTTGGAATGCGCTTCTCTCCCTCTAAATGCAAGTTCTTGCTTCAGGACTGGTCTGCGTCAACACCTGAACTAAGGATAGGGAGTGAAGTAGTCGAACGCGTTGATAATTTTGCTTATCTTGGAAGTCTGATCAGCCCTAATGGGTTGATGTCTGAAGAAATCTCAGCACGGATTCCAAAAGCTCGTTTGGCTTTTGCCAAATTACGTCACCTATGGGGAAGGCGAGATACCCATCTATCAATAAAAGGACGAGTATACTGCGCGGCAGTTCGTTCTGTTTTAATTTACGGCAACGAAACATCGCCATTAAGAGTAGAAGATATTCGTAAGCTACTAGTACTTGACCACAGATGCCTTGGAAATATTCCTCGCATCTGCTGGGATCACCGGGTAAGTAATAGTGAGGTTAGACAGATAGGGTATTAAGGAATGGTGGTAAATCAGTTGATGAGGTTGTGAATCTTCATCGACTGAGATGGTTGGGTCACGTGTCACGTATGCCCGAACACCGATTACCACGACGTGTAATGCTAACCGGTGTTGGAGATGGTTGGAAGAAGGTTAGGGGATGCCAAACCAAAACGTGGCATCAGTGCTTGAAGTCACTAACTTCTGGTCTGAGTTATGTTGGTAGATGCAGACTACTTGTTTGGGGTCTGCGTGACTATCGTAACCAATGGTTGGAGACTCTTGATGACATGGATCAGGATCGATCACAATGGCATCGGTGTATACACTCTCTGTCTTCCCTTGAACTAAAAGATTGAAATCGCTTCATATCTTTCTTTCTATGAACTAATTCTTTCTTCCTGTACTATATCCTTATATGCAATTTTTCTTTTATATATTACCACCTCTGAATTAACTACTTTTATGAATCCGGTGTTCATCTTGTGTTAATGAGGTATGGCAACTTGGACCGATGCATATATGTGCCTAGTCCTACGTTGTAGCTAATTGAATTCTATATTGCAACAAAAAATTATAGCATTTAGTAAAGCTATTATATTTTTACTATTTTTATTATTATTTCTATTATTATCGAAGCCGGTATTGTACATTTTGAAAACTAGATTATGAATCTTGTAAAGTCCTGGTAAAGTCAGGAAACATTGTTAGATTCCCTCATGAACTTCTGTTTTAGTCAGTTTACTCGGCAAACATCCTTTTTCACGCATGGCATATTAATTATTTGTAAGACCCTTTCTAAGAAATTTCAATAGAATCATCGCTTACCATATTGGTTTGCTTGATTTTTATATACATATATTTCTTACAAACAAAAAGTCGCACACTGATTTTACTTTTTAGACTACTTAAGACAGTAGAATTTTGATACAGTCAAATCTCTTCGGGATTGAGAAAGTCCCTACTACTCAGGTGATGAACTCTAGTTCCGCGTAACTCGACTGTCTGTAGTCGAATAGCAAACATCAGGATGAGTGGTTTCCTAAATTTCGTGGGGACCGGTAGTCTTTACGTGTAGAATGTATTTGACTGTTACTGCAATTTGAAAGTCATCAGGAAAGGGTTTCAGGTACCGACATACTTTAAGATCTAGTTGCAATGCTGTTGTCATCTTCAAAGTAATGATGCGGAAAAATTCTTACTTATCTATTAAGAACTGACAGTCACTAGACAATCATTTGAGCTTGAAATTCTTAATTCAGAGAGCTTAAGACACCAACCACAATTATTAGGTAACCGTCGTATGGTAACATATGACTAGTATTGGAGTCACTTCTAAGCCATATACTTTTACGTCAGTTGGTTTTTAATCAAAAAACAAATCAGTAATGTAACGCTGATATATTTCTTACGAAAGTAATACACAGGAAAAATATGTATGAACAATTTAAGACACCCTCCTTATGCTATACAGGTGTATTATACTGTCAGAAAATTGTCAGTTGAAAAGAACTGACATGATCTTAACCACGGGGAAATATGGAAACACGAATTTACAGAAGGGATCTCTCTTCAGAGAATCTGTTGTCAAGCTGTATAATCATACATCAATCAGTCATAATCAAATGTTCAGCCTGGCACAAATGTTCGTTAGCCCAGGTTCCCATATCACACGGTGATGATGAAGTGAAACTGACAAGCAAGTCGAAATCATTGTTTGGCTGCTCTTACCTTTCCTCAAACTTACTCCAGTCAGTTGCGACTCACCAGCCTGTTAACTTATCTGTCGAAAACCGGAGCTTCAGACTATGTATTGTTCATCACAAGATATAAAGATCTTATGTCCAACCTCTGATAATGTTACAGTTAAGTAATAAATCGGAATTATATATAAATCAGGTAGAAACTGTTATGACAGACCAACTAATTTGACGAGTAGGGAAACATATAATTGGTCGGACGGCAGTTTTCTCAAGAAATCGAACTCCCAACTTACAGTGAACTTCAAAGAGCAAGACCGCTTACCTTATTAATAGATGTTATAAGGATTTAACTAAACTATCAACATAGTTCCTTGTCACTTAAGAAATAAGTTTTGTACAACAGAACTACAGTTTACAGAATGACCACTAAGTGTTGTTGTTTCTACTCAAAATGTTGAGATTTTGCTTTAATTCTTGACGAAAATGTTAGTAGTGTTTCTAATATTTGCAATAAGAACCTGATGTCTATATTTCTGAATATAACTTACAAACTATTTAAATAATGATTAGTAGGCATTTGTTTTCTCTGAAAGTTGAATGGAATCAACAACGAAGTCAGAGTTCAATAACGGACTCATTCAAATCCTGTTTCCATGCGACCATATATAAATAGCTGGTCTCCGGCCTTCTTTCGTCACATATATACCTGCATCATTTCATAACTTTACAAAGGCAGTTAGAACTTTGATCTACAAACAAATAAATGGACATGCTTAATCAGCCACCATACACATTCCGTATAATGTTTCGTTTCGACGTTTGTATAAAAGTTGAAGATTGGTTTATCTGCGAGATGATGTCGAATGAGATTTCTCCTATCTTCACCTACAACTCACACTTTCATCTTCTTTAAGAATATTAGGCTTGCCTTTATTGTTTTTCTTAACTGTATGACTTTTAAGTAATAATTATTCTTGATATCACTTCAAATAATGCTTCGAATACCTTCGTTTTTCAGTTAATATCATATGTACAATACCACACACATCCATTAAACGTTAGATCCCTTATGATGCTAACATTTATAACATATAGTTCAGTACTACAACGCTTTCTGGATTAATTTCTTAGAGTTTTGAGTAAACAAATTATTTGACATATGTCAGTTTATTAAATTTGCATACATTGAAGTAATTTACATCAAATGAGGTGTGTCGAAATTACACGTGGTATTACATCAATGTCAAATACACAATCAATCTATAATTTGGGGAACAGCTATGTAATATCATTTGCGAACGACTCAATTTCTCGGTAACAAAGTATAGTCTTCATTTTACGTATAACTAGGTTATACAAAAAACCCACCTAAGTATCACGATTCATTTGTAAATGGTTTCAACAGATGATAGATTATTTTATTTATTTATTTTAACACATAGATATTGGTACAAGGAGGCACCAAATACATATGCACCACACAAATCTCATTCGATATGTGTGAGGGCTGTGATACTGCCCGGGTGCCCAGATCGGAGCAGGTGGTTTTCTTAGGAGGCTACTCCCCGAGCCTTCGACCTGAAGGTCTGATCCACAAGGCAGTGGAGCATCGTAAGGAGATGCAGTCCCATGGAAGCCGGTGACCAACGATTGGTTCATACGCCATTTGTTCCCGCAGGATACTGGAGCCCATGTGCACCATTGGTTTAGAATCCGGTTAAAGCGCCGGACATTCGCTTTTCGTCCTCTCATGTTCGTAAACAACACCCCCGGCACAAGAAGGCAGTGAGTAGGACTCCCCTGACAGAGGCTATATACGCGTGGCCATGTGAGAGCATTTCGAGAGGGAGAGGGGACTCTCCCCACTCTCGGCCGCACCAGGGCATTTGGGGGCAATGTATCATCTAAATGGTTTCAACAGATGATACATTCTCATAACGATATATATGATAACAGTGTATGAATGACAGATCTGGTCATTGAAACACAAAACCAAACTACCGCTAAAGTTATGTTTGGTCATTTGGTTTACATCAGTTTCGAGTTGTAGGAAAATAAAGGTTTCCGATTTCTATCAGGATCGGAGATGACCACTACTCAGATGTCGCAGATTAGGACGATATAAACTTTTAGTGCACCTTGGTTTTCAGTCGTCACCTAACTGATAATAACCCGTTACAGAAACTATCTTCAAACGGAACTAAACTCCACCAACTATTTATCAAATCATAAATGTGCCCTTACTAATGACTCGGTTGTAGATGATGCCTAAAGATTAAGAAAGAAATCATGGTTGGTAGAGTCCAGACACACTGAAAGAGACTTACCCACCAATTGTATTGGATGCTTATCAAGTCATATCATGGATAGATTAGAGTTGGAAAACGTTAAAAACCAGACTTCTGAATTAATTATCTATAGTATTTTTCTGCCACAGGACCCTGATTTATTATATCAGTGAATAATAGGATGGAATTTTATCACGGAAAAAAATCAAAAGTGAAGTAAACTCTACCATTAAGCGCTAGGGAACGTAGCTGTCTGCGACAGTGCTACAACGATTTTCTGATTCACACTGTTGACTTCTGCTACTCAACTCTACAAACATCAAATTCTCTGAACATGAATACAGCTATCGTGTAGTTATTAAGAAAGCATTATAAACGTGGTCGATTGAATGCGAACAGTAACGAAGACACAACACCGGTTGTGGATAAATCAACTGTATTGTCATTATAATAAAAGAGACTGCTGAACTTCCTTGAATTCCTGAAGCAAAATAAGGCAACAGATAGTGTGCTAATAACTACTACAGAAAGTGATTTGTGTCCAAAATCCCAAATGGTTATCCCGAAAACCTAAACAATCAAAACAGTCATATGCTGGCATGATTACTGAGTCTCAAATTTGAAAAGTAGGAGCTGACGACTAGAACTGTAAATATAAATCTTCAAGCATATGACTAATGAACAGAGGATTATTACAGTTAGGTTGCTACTGATTTCAATTAAGAGTCATTCCCAACAATGACTGAGGATAGGATCCATAGGATTTCAAACAATCAGTAGTGTTAAGCTAACGAGTACTAACATATTATTAAGAATATTCATTCCATTCATGTACTCAAAGGTGACTAACGCTGTCTCTTCCACCAAGATTTATCGTAAATAATGAGTGCGTGGCATAGAAACTACCGAGATATCGCGTGCAAAGTTTTCAAATTTACAGGATATCAACTTGCTATACACCTAGCTAATAGTAAAGACAGTCAATTCACCTGCAGCCTGAACAAAACTCAAACTGCTTATCAAATCAGTTTTGTCTATTCTTATACAAGCTACGCTGAATGATTGGACATAATACTTTGATGACAAACTTTAACAATCTTATATGCATATAATCCTTGTCTACATCCTACAATTCGTTTTGGAAGACCGGTAAAATAATGGTAGCTAGTTAGGTTGAACACTTTCGGTTCCTTGTATCTATTAAACAAACCATTAATTTACATGACTACAATATACTCAACAGCCCTGAGGTAGCAAGGGTTAGGCCTTTCAGTTGCAACGTCTTGTAGTTTACTAATACTTGGATTTCCTCGGGACTTCATTTCATCGACTGAATCAGTACTAACCGATTCTGAAAAAAAGAAATTTGGTACATTTTACTTGACCAGCAGACTGACTGAGTAGATTTGTTCGAGTGCATCATATTTGATTGTTAATCGAAGCAAGGTTTGTCTATTGAAGAAGGGTGTGCCTGAGAAGTTTATTAACATTCTAAAGGCCCTATATACAAACATCTTAGACAGAGTGAGGGCATACAACTACCTCTCTCCATTGTTCCATTCAAGCAGTGGGGTTAGGCAGGGTTGCCCAATCTCACCATTCCTCTTCAACTTTGCCATCAATGACATTCTGGAAACGGCTCTTTTGGATGTAAGTAATGGCGGTGTGGATCTATCGATTGGAGAAAGGCTTCTCGACCTTGAGTAAGCGGATGATATTGTCTTACTGTGTGATAAAGCCCAAGCCATGCAATCCGCAGTTAATCGGTTGGCAATCAGTGTCCGTAGGTATAATATGTGCTTCGCACCTTCGAAGTGCAAAGTACTTCTCAAGACTGGCAGGACTCTAATCATGTACTCACCCTGGATGGTGAGCAGATGGATGAAGTTGAGAAGTTCGTGTATCTGGGTAGCTGCATAAGTACTAGTGGGGGTGTGAGTGATGAGATCAATGCACGTATAGTGAAAACCAGAACGGCTTATGCCAATCTGGGCCACCTTTGGCGCCTTCGTGATGTTAGTCTGGCTGTAAAAGGTCGGATCTACAACGCTTCGGTGAGAGCAGTTTTGCTCTATGCTTGTGAAACCTGATCTCTCCGAGTTGAGGACGTTAGACGACTCTCTGTGTTCGATCATCGCTGTCTAAGAAAGATTGCTGACATCCAGTGGCAACAGCATGTTAGTAATGCAGAGGTTCGGCATCGTGTGTTCGGGCACAGAGATGATAATGCAATTGGTGCCACCATCTTGAAACACCGACTTCGGTGGCTTGGACATGTTCTGCAAATGTCGTCCCAGAGAATTCCACGTCGTGCATTATTTGCCGACTCTGGGACTGCTTGGAAAAAGCGGAGAGGTGGTCAGTGTATGACATGGTGTCGTGGCATGAAAGAAAGCTGCAAAGGGCTGGCTTCTGTTGGACCTTCACGACTCCCTGGCTGGGGTCCGAGAGATGGTGCAACACAGTGGCCAGAGACGTTATCAGATATGGCTCAGAATAGGAACCAGTGGCGATCCTGTTGTAACCTTCTTTTACTTTATTCATAAAGAAGTGGTTGCTTCTTCCTTAACTGAAAGATCTCTTCTGATTGTACGTTTCTGCCTCCCCCATTATTATTATTATTACACTACCTTTCACTAATCTGTTCGCTATTGTTCTTTTTTTAACGCTCTTTACCCTTCTTTTTTCCTTTCTTCACTTATAATTCCCATTGTTTTGTGTGGCGCATATATATTGGCGCTCTCTTGTACCAATATTTATGTGTTCAAATAAATAAATAAATAAGAGTGGATCACCTGACTTTCCAAACGAGTTCAATTTTACCAGTACATTAAATCTCCTACTGTTATTTCCTTTACATGTCCAAACATCCTACTTATCACAGAATTCATTTACTGGTTATTTATCCTAATGTGTGCCTGTAGCTTCCAGCATTCCAACTCTATATTTAGCTAAATTTCTTCATATAATTGCTTAAGATTTATCTTCCTACATACAAAATGCATAAATCTCATTGCATCTAACTTGATATAGATACTTCGTTTTCAAAATGTAGAACTATAAAACTCGTATGTAAACTATATTCACTCAATGATAATTTAAATACTTATGAACTGTATCCAAGTGATGTGAAACCAATGAAAGAAAACGATTTTATTGTATTCTAAAAATGGCAACACTAAATCATGACTAAATGAATCTGTGCTAACTCGACTAAGTTGCACAAATTGGAAAAACGATACATTTTCGAATCATTACAATCGGTTTACGCGAATTACTTCTTTAGATTCATGGTTCACGCGAAGTTATGAGGAAATAAAAGTAAGTGGCTTGACTATATAAGTCTTTAAGATCCAGGAGTATAAATATTCAATATATTTCCTCCCCAAATATCACATACCAAAATGCTTTGCTTAATTTTTTTTATTTCAGACGTGATAACTATAGAACAATTATATACTGTTGGTAAAATAAACTACTCACTTCAGTGTAGATTACCCCTTTTCATAGGTTGACACGATGCATAATAAACCAGATCTCGTAATTTAATTAAACACAGTGAAGACTTTTGCAATTAGCCGCAGTTGTTACCAGATGCCTACATGATTTATGTCCACCAATTACAAAACCGATCATTGTAATTGAGAAATCTGCCACGTGGTGTTTAGAGTTTAGCTAGATATCTTATTTAGCAATAAATCCTGCTTCGGTTTGGGCACCCGGGCAGTATCACAGCCCTCACACATATCGAATGAGATTTGTGTGGCGCATATGTATTTGGTGCCTCTTTGTACCAATATCTATGTGTTGAAATAAGTAATAAATATAGCCATAAATGTGAAGACTATTCATCTGGTCTACGTGATAGAAAAAATGCAACAAATGTCTGCTGATTCTAGTTGAGACATGGTGAAGACCAACAGGGAAGATAAGAGCAAAATAGACAAATGATAAGCTGAGACCCAGTATAGGTAGACAAACTAGAAATGAACTACTTACCCCCTTTGGGCTAGAGACTGATTCCCAGTCATACTAATTTTCAGACATAAGAACAGATGATCTCGAAGATACCAACCAAACAGGTCAAACAAATAGCTAGAAATTCTAAGTTGATACTGTTCCGGTTTGGTTGTTTGGTTTTTTGACCCACCCCTACAACAGCAAGTACAGTACATCGAGAATATGAACAGTACATGTTTAAACTAACTTGACCTGAACCTCATACTCGAATAATGTGTTTACGATTTGTTTAACATATCCATATAACCCCAGAATGTAGGCTTTGATTACTATGACTGATTGCTCCATTCAACGGAAAATTCGATCCTGTAAACTCAAAAATACACCTGCAGACAACTTTTCATAGGTTAGCCGTGATTTGTTTTTTGTTAATATCAGTTATTGAGGAAAAATAACGTAGGGGAGGTCCAAGATCAAAATCCCATCAGTGTGTATCCGAGGCTTAAGGGGATGTAAACAAACCTGTGTGGACCAGATGGAAATATCCTCGATGAAATAAATTAACAGTATAAGTCTGGAATACCGATATAACAGTAGACCTAAAACGCACGTCTGGATTAGCAAACCTATAACAAAGAACAGAATATTTGCCAAACCGGTATGAAATGTTAGGATTACTGTAGTTATCGGGTATTACTACTTATAATGAAAAAACACCAAATTCGTATTTTCACATAGATTAAATATGAGTATCATTGCAATATGTGTGACAAGGCACAACATACATTGCATCATCCTGTATATGTTAACCTAACTATCGTCTCGGAAGCTTTTATATCTAATTTATGACAGTCGTACAGTACCAGGTCCATTAGACTGAAGTTCGCTAGTTTATCATCACTCTGTAGGCAAAGTTCAAGAGGTTGTCCAAAGTTATTAGACATGATTCATAAAAGAATTCCTCATCGACCTTGCTGTAGTTATCTAACTTTCCATAAACAATATTTACTTTCCGAAAGAGCATAAGATCTGCTGACTGGTTTTGGTGGAGCAGTAACTATCAATAACTGCGATTTCGTTCCATTTATTCTGATTATTTTAACTTCCCTTGTTCAATTTCACTGAGACATTTTTAATAACTATTGCATTGATGTCCCTATCCTCATACGTGAATAATCTAAGAAGAACCACGTCACAACAACGTGCCACGAATTGACGTACCGACTTTGACTTTTTTATTCGGGCAATAACTACGAAAACAAAGCAAACCTAAATATAAAAGACAGTGAGAATAAATAAAAATCCAGGTAAATAACACACCTAAAGATAGTCTACTAGGTAACAGAAGTTAGTTACTACCAAATATTAGTAAATGCAAACTACTAACATTTAATCCCCCTAGACACAATCCTGTTTCCTTCGGTGCGTACACTAGTCAGTCAGTCGGCTACAACGTAGGACTAGGCACATATATGCATCGGTCCAAGTTGCCATACCTCATTAACACAAGATGAACACCGGATTCATAAAAGTAGTTAATTCAGAGGTGGTAATATATAAAAGAAAAATTGCATATAAGGATATAGTACAGGAAGAAAGAATTAGTTCATAGAAAGAAAGATATGAAGCGATTTCAATCTTTTAGTTCAAGGGAAGACAGAGAGTGTATACACCGATGCCATTGTGATCGATCCTGATCCATGTCATCAAGAGTCTCCAACCATTGGTTACGATAGTCACGCAGACCCCAAACAAGTAGTCTGCATCTACCAACATAACTCAGACCAGAAGTTAGTGACTTCAAGCACTGATGCCACGTTTTGGTTTGGCATCCCCTAACCTTCTTCCAACCATCTCCAACACCGGTTAGCATTACACGTCGTGGTAATCGGTGTTCGGGCATACGTAACACGTGACCCAACCATCTCAGTCGATGAAGATTCACAACCTCATCAACTGATTTACCACCATTCCTTAATACCCTATCTGTCTAACCTCACTATTACTTACCCGGTGATCCCAGCAGATGCGAGGAATATTTCCAAGGCATCTGTGGTAAAATACTAGTGAGTACACTATGTCGTCCGTGGAACAAACGAACACTGTGTCCCTCCATGTGTTGGTTTACGCCATCATCAAAATGAATTTATTAGTTACTTGCAATCAGCAACAAGCTGCCAGTAGCTTAAAGAGCCAGAAGTAGGTTAACAACGACGGAAGAGCTTTATCGCGCATTCTTAAGATTAAGCTTTCAGTGGACACACGGATATAATCAAGACCCAGCGACCACAAAGTAAACAGTTATGTGGCTTAATAGTTAAGAATTAAATCTGATAAGACAGCTACAAAGGAAATGAACGATAAGATTTATGTCTGAGCCACCAATAGCTTGGTTTATAAACACCAAGTAGACCATTTACAAACACGCGAGTTGCAGTTACTACCTACAAGTACACGTATTTTAATAGAAACAAGTCAGTGAGAATCTGTGAAAACATAACACTAGCAAGCACATGCGAAAACTTATAAAATATTTGTGGCTAGACAACAGTAAGATCATAATTAGTCGGTCAAATGCAACGTAGAACCTGGAACGTGTTTATTTACGTTCTAATTGCCATGCCCCATTGGCACAGTGGAACGAAATTGTTAAATCAAATCATAGAGTAGTAAAGGTAGTAACATTAATGGTATTAACAAAGATTCGACACAGAATACAAGGTTTGAAGTAACATAAATTGGTGAAAATGTCAAGCGAGATTAAGAAAACAGTGAGAGCTACAATACAAAGTACGGGTGCAGAATACTATTTCTTGAGATGGCATGGAACAAATTCAAAATACACGGGATCATGTTTAAGAAATCTTACATTTATTGTGATGCACAGTAAGTAGAAAAATAGTCTGTTGAGTTTTCTTTAGTTATCCTAATCGGCATCATCTTCAATTTTCGGTGCTAAATAATACCGGATATAACCTAAGTCTTCAATTTCAAACTCCACAACTACGAGATAAGTTAGGTTAAATGTGAAATTACCTGCAGGGACGTTCTCAGTCAGAGATAATACAACTTGGCTAGAGAGTGGAGCGGCTTTAGTGAATATATTGAAATAGTGCAAGGAATAAGTCATGCAAACAGGCTCGTGCATTTCTATTGAAACAGACTCCTCGGGCTTGTCAGCGTTAGCGGACTGACAAAGCTTGACATTTCCAGTACCTAAATCACCGTTTGAGCTGAACGAAACACCATCTTTAGCAACCGATATTACGACGGAATCTCCTATTTGGCTTAGATCTCGACATATCCTTTGTAACTGTGCAGAAGGCATTCGTATGATGCACTTATAATCAGTATCCTGGGGAAAATATTGTTTGAGCAAGACAACTTACGGGAATACCCAGGTGGTCAACATCTAAATCCATCAATTTGATCTCAAATTCCGATGACCGATCTTGGGCTTAAAACATTAAATGACAGTGAGAAACTTACATTTCGACTCAAAAACAAATGTCAGTGTATCCGCTTTATCTCCAGCCTTAAGAGTAATTGCATCGTTTCCACTAGCACATCGTAGAATTTTAGACGCACTGGGACTAATGTGTATTATGTATACAAGTACCTTGTGATGTTCAGGCCTAATGAAAGATTTCTATCACATCTGTATGTCTCAAAGCCATCACTCCGCAGAAGCAAAGACACCAAGCTCACATGTGCATTATCCATAGCTTGTAAACTGATACCATTTTCTGTACAATCAAGAGTTGCTTCTTGCACGAGGTCTTTTATTGCATCAATGACCTTCTTCCATACATCAGCCTGCGTAAGCCGAGCCTCGAACATCACGATATCTTTGAAATTTGTATTGCCACCAGTGACCTTTGACTCCTCTGGAACGTTAGGACGATATAAACAAAGATATCAAACTTTCTATACGTCATGTAAAATCTATTGGAAGTTGCCTGCAAAACAAGATCAGTTAGGTAGTAACCGGTTATCATAGTTTCGAGACTGGACAAGAGTGAAGCTTTGTGTATCTGTATCAAATAGTTTATTTCGTTGCAACAATAAAATATGACAGCATCAATCATTCAGCTTGATTATTCATCAAAAGGCCACTCTCTGAAAGTTAAGTGAATCTGCTAAGTCTGCCACTGTCATACGAAAAGATCAACTCAAACACTAGGGTTTTATAGAGGTAAATAAATCTGTAGGGCCAGTGAAATGTCACTGAGCCCTAGTCATCATCCAGCAGTTGGGTCACTGAATATCGAACAGATCGTCGATCCCTGTGGAAGTCAAGAATAACCAACACACATCAGCTAGTCGTATGCCGTAGACTAGTCCATGCAGTGGTGGTCTCACTAGCTTCTCTGTAATTCTTCTTTGAGTTCTCTGAGTTGTACGGACTTCAAAGCAGCCATAGTACTTTGATACATTGAAAAGGTAGTCCAAATTAGATGCTGATCGCGAGGTAAACTTTGAGGTAAGCTGGTTTGTCACACCATTCCCGTCTAACTCGCGTAGGCCTCAACCATTCAGCACTGATCATGCAAGTTAGTGATCTACAAATCACCAAAATAATTAGTTCTGAAAGTCTTTGACATAGCTTCTGACCTCATTAGTTTTATTTGACAAACCGTAGCTGAAATCAGCCCGTCACGTATCAGCAAAAAAAACAAGTAGGTACGCAGCGCTGGGCATCCTTTGCAACTAGTAGCCAACTAGTAGCAACTAGTAGCTTAGACCAAACGCGTGACGTAACTTGATACACCAAACAATATACTGTGAATCTAAATAATTATGGTCCGTTTCGTCATTAGTACAGCTCTAAAAATAGACCTCATCCTAAAATTGTACAGTTGCCTGATCCATAAGATCTTATGTGGAAGTCACATCACTGCCTACACTGATTCGTCGTATCGTAACAATCACCAAAATATGATCGAGAACACACTTAAGCTGGTCTTCTCTCCACGTTAAATGTTGAATGTCTATTTTTCCAGTTATTTCATGTTCAGTTTTGAAGATTGTGTGCTTAGCACTCAATGCCACTACAAATCCGTTCCTCGTTGGAACACATACTGTGATATCCTTTCAAGTTCCCGGATATTTTTTCGCCTATTTCAATATCATATATTGATCATGACGGAGCAAACACTTAAGCTATCTTGGATTAAGACTCTTCGGCCTCTCACCCAACAACTCGTGCCATTCTGAGTCAACAATATCGAAGCCTGGTTCTGCTACACAAAAGCTAAAATCCACAAGCACAGTATGACAGACCCCCATGCACAATTCCTAGCAGTAGTGAAGGCAACACAGCCTCAAATTGCAAGAAATGACATTACAGAATTCTGTCATACTCTCACTTGTAACCCTAGTATTCGTCGTAGCCACAAACGTTCACAAACTGTGCTAGGTAATCCATCATAGAAAAGGTCTGTCACTAAACCACGAGTGACAGGTAATTCTGACTAGTATTTATACCACGGAAATCATTCTAAGTCTTTTGGAACCTGCAGGAGCCCCTTGGGTTTTTCAATTTCCGAACCGCCAGTCACGAGAAACCTTCCGAGAAACTTCCCCGTCGGCACGCGTTAACGATAACCGTAGCATGAAGACACAGCTGTCCAACATCGCTAAATACGGTAAGTAATATGTTTGTCTTAATGTGAGTTTACGCAAACTCTTTCACTGGGTTTCCGCGTTTCCTGATATTTCTTTTTGGTCATTGGTGTAGATCCGACCCCGCACCACAATCTTCTCATCGACCCGGACGAACGGAGGTTATTAGAACCTCATCTTCATGTTGTAGGTTTTCAGAATGCTGGTGTAATTCGGTATAGGCACATTTATCTCTATTACTATGATAAGAGACCCGGTCTTTAAACTGTAGACTGATCATGATGTGACTTTTTAATCTATAAGACCTTACGCGGAAGTTACGTCATTGCCTACACTAAGTCGTTTTATTATGACCATCGGAATATGGATTCTATCACCTCTGAATAAAATAATAATTGAGTACGGAAGGGTATGAGTTACACAGAATGATCGCACCTCCAAGTCTGAGCCATGCCATATCAAATGACTGCTCCCGCGTCCGCCAATCCTGGCCTCTAAGTGTTAAGTTTCAAATGTAAATCTTCTCGGCAATTATAAGCTCGGCTTTATAGATCGTGCGGTTGGGAACCAATACCACTACAGATCATTCCCTGTCACTGTTAACCACATAATCGACCCATGCTATCAACGGATGCTCGACAAGTGCCCTGAACTTTACCAAATGCGGCCGAAGTTAATGTGTGTAACCGGCAAATGTCAAAAACCACATCACGACTACAGGACCACTTGTATTTTCGAAATCTTCACGACCAGCTCCCGAAAAGCTAAGGTCCGCCGAAACCGAATCATGGTGAATGATGGACTTGGATATTATCCGGTAAGTGAAAAAGCCCATTGGCATCTTCACTGTATATAATTCCTAGAAACGACAGCAATGACTGTTGTTCGTATCAGGCTCTCTTTGTTTGAGGGCAAGTCAGTCAGTCTGCGGTATTGAGGTTGTTATCCTACGCTGACCACTCAGACTCATGTTTCCAATTTTATGCTGGATTAGCTATTCTACTAAGAGAACCTAAACATCTCGGACTTTTACATTATGACTATGTGATAGACAACGGATGAAAAAAAATCAGACAATAAAAGACAGTTATTGGTATTCCTAACACATCACTCCCTATATGCACTTTCTGTTCTAATAAATAGCCCTCCATATTCTAACCCTGACTTCCCTTCCTTCATTTGAACTTACTCTACCTTGGTAAATATCACAACTCAGTGTTCTTTATTAATGCGTTCTCTCATCTGGAGCCTCTGATCACATCCCACTCTAGCTACAAGAGCTAGAATGAATTTAATCCAATAATTTATCATACCTCTCTCTGTTCCATTACAAAGTGTTAAGTACTATTTATCGTTTATATCCAAGATCCTTGCCTCTCCTCGGCTTCTTTTTTGTCAGAATCCTTCTCCGAGACCACATATATGGAACTTCTGACATCTGAAACAAACTCGACGTACGCGTTTACCCTAATTCATAGTTCACACCAAGCGCTCTACAAGTCTACTTCATTACAACTATAAACCTAAAAAGTTGCATCACATAAGTACTTAGCACAACCAAAATCCTATCACAATTATGCCGAGACTGGACCTGGTGTGCAAAGTGGACGCGATGCCACTTTGGAGAATATTTTGATGACTACTCCGTATATCTGAACGAATGAACTGATATTCACTTTTATAGATCATATTTATTTAACAACCCTGCTTGGGATGCATACTGGGAACCAATAAATGTTGTAATTTGTAGATCATGTCTGTAAAAATGGCGTGTACTTGCCCTTGCAGAAATATATATTATTATTACTATGTCCAACTGGAGATTATTGGCGACTGGACGCAAAAATATTTTCTGATATTTACCGTCTGCCGCACATCGACTACTTGACAGCCACTTTAAAGGGCATAGCTGTCTTTTCAAAATCGATCTGTTCAAAGCATGAAACCTAATTCCTATGGTTGCCGACACCTTTTTTAAAACCACTATCGCTACTGTTTTCGAACTCCACGTATCTTGGCGCAGCCCTTTTGGTTTACGAAATGCTGCACATAATTTTCGAAGATTCAGCGATTACGTCCTTGGGAGTTTCAACTTAATACAAAATTAGGTAAATAGCCTCTTGATAGCAAATCCGGACGGAAACTCTTATCTCCAGTGTCTGGACCTCGTTTTAAAAAACAACTCCAAAATACTGTAACTCTACAAGCACTGAAGAATCTCAAATTGGATTTTACTAACTAAATAAACGCTTTTGTAATATGCCAAATTTCTAAAATTATTTAGTTTGGTCGAATATTCGTGTTTCGTCGCACTTTTAACACGTTTTCTTGTTTCAGACTAACTTCGAACATACCACAAGACCAACCGTAGAACGGGACAAGACTGTTCAAAAGAACACGATGCAAGGGACAGCAAAGAACATAAAGTTGAGACGTGACGTCCCTAGAGAAATTAGCATTTTATGATGTCTATGTTTATGTGATGATAATAAGAGTGAGGTATATAAAGAACATCGGGTGAGATGGAATTCACTTCTGACTTAGTCAGTCAAGTGTTAAGTAAGTTAACGAAACTTGTAAGTTTCACGTTTTGTGAAGGCGTTCGCAAGATGACAGAATGTGCAATGATATTCTAGATGAATGTTACGAAAAGGAGATTTTGGACAAGGAAACTTCATCTCTGTTATCTGTGTCTGAGAAAGAGTCACCTGAAGAGCGCGTATGACTCAGGAGTAAACCGTGAAGTTGGTTTGACTCGGAAGTTGTTTGTTAGAACATTTTACATCACCTTGTAATCGACGCTGAAAGATCAAGAACGTCGTTAATTGTTTATGGTTAAGTCATTGTCCACCTGAGTTCGCTTCTTAACGACCAATGTTCACGAAATCTAAACACTGTCAACGATTTAACTAGTTTTCTTCTAGGATTCGTATTAAGTTAACATTGACCTCCGATAATAAAGGAATGTTTCTTTAGGCAGATATCCGAGAACGAAACGAACGAACGTCCTATTTTTTGTGGTAGTAGTGAACTAGGATAGAAAGCTAAGATATGTCGTTTGGAATTTTGTAAGAATTTAGGTTGATTGGTTAAGAGCTGACGACAAACATCTAAGTAAATGCAAAAATGTCAATGCCCAAGCACTTGTTCACTTCCTTATTTTGTATGGGGATTATATTTCCTATTGTCTTATATTGAATGTTCAAAAACTTTGTGTCTGAAAAGATAATCCCGTGCTAGGCATCGCCGTTCAAGATATAAAAATAAAGACATATTCACAACTAGTCTGGTTTTTTCCATCAACAGGACGAGGGTTACCCACAAGCAAGAAAAGTTTATCCACCTCGATAAGTTACTTCCCTGCTTTGTACAAACTTCACTTCCAGGAAGACCGTGTATACGTTCGGTGATGAGTTAATTAACGAGATTTAACAAGATTTTTTGGAATAAGACCCGTAGTGACACCTCTGTTGAAGCACATAGCCCAGGTTATTTCAAACCACATGCAAACCATAAATTTGTTTCCTCCGTACAGTTTCCATCACAGAGTACTCCCACCCTTTCCTCCTGGGTAAACTCCCCAATCAACTTCACTAGCTCATTTGATACATCTCCCACTAAGTCTAGCTGTCAAAATACCGAGCTAATGAAGAACATCCAATCCCTCACATCAAACTCATCTCACACCCGCGAGGGTTACGACGACTTTATCCGAGATACTCTCACCCATTTCAACTTAGTAGGCCACTTGCTTAATGTACGTCTTACCAACGCTCGATCGATCTGCAACAAAAAGACGGATTTAGCCCTGTTTGTATCCATATATCAACCATCACTTATTATGATATCTGAAGCACGGACTAACAGTAATATTTCCGACCAAAGTATATCTCTTGATAACTATTTCCTATATAGAAGCGACAGATTGAATGGACGAGGCTGAGGATGTCTTATTTACGCTCACTCTAGCCTAAACTCACTACTATGTGATATGCCTGAACTAAACAAACTGAAGGATTCGGTGTGGATTGTATTAAAGCCGTCGAATTCCGTCACCTCACTGCTCGGCTGTGTTTATCGTCAACCTAACGCATCAATAGATGAAATAGCAGTGTTATTGGAGGTGTTCAAACTAGCATCATCCCTCTCATTCACAGGCAGGCTCATTTGTGGTGACTTCAATATGCCCGAAATTTCTTGGCTGCCAGTCAAAGCGCCAAGACGTTATGAATCATTTATTGAATGTCTCGAGCTTGGACAATGGACTCAGTATGTCGATAGCCCTACCAGACATCAAAACATCTTAGACTTAGTCTTTACCAGTGGCCTCATCCCCAATACTTTGTATATTGGAAAAAAGTTCCCAGGTAGTGATCACAACATTGTCATATGCAGCCTTAATGTAAAAACCACAACGGATAGGAGTAAAACCGTAACACTTCGTAGAAACTATCGCAAGGTTGATTGGAATAACTTCCACAATTACCTAAGAACCACTGATTGGAGAACTTTCTTTACCTCAAACAATACCGACACATTAACCAATATATTTTACCACAACGTCAAAAGTATCATCAACAACATCGCACCTTTAGAATACTGTAAACCTACGTTTTCCAAAGATCTCTATATACCGGTCAGTACAAGAAGACGTCTTCAAAGACATTGTACTCGATTCCACAACCTAAATGACTTTCCTCTTTAGTAACGATGACAGAAATACTTGTCCGAACAGAGGCAATAAGTAAACAAAAAGCAGTAGCACAGGAAAAGCGTGCAGTTGAACTTAATAATAACTCCTCTGCACTCACTATTCTACTCCAAAATAAACTTAAACGCTCTAAATCGAGAGGGAATATATTCATCAAAGGCAAACAAGTATACGAAGATCCCAAACTTATCACAGAATTATTTAGTGAACATTTTTGTTTCTCACTAACTAACGAAAAACCATTTAATGATTCACAGCCAATCCCAGTAACTCCCTGTGAAATTACTAATGTAGAATTCAGTGTTCAAAATATCTCCAAGGCAATCAGTACATTGAAACACTCCTACATTGATGGACCAGATGGTATCCCATCTAGCATGCTAAAACGTGGAGGTGATGATATGTGTGTTTTGCTTCTCAAACTATTCGCGATATCACTCTCTTCAGCGTGTTGCCCTACTGCCTGGAAAACTGCACATTTCACTCCCAAAATAAAAACAGGACCTGAAGCAAACTTTGAAAATTACCGGCCTATAGACATAACTTCAGTGGTATCTAGAGTGATGGAAAAAGTAGTTAAGACGGCTGTAGTCCAACATCTACTAACTAATAATCTCATCTCGACCTCCCAGCATGGATTTCTTAGGTCCAGATCATGCGATACATGCCTAGTAGACTACCTGAATGATATAACTCTGAAATGAGACAGCGGACTCCTTGTATCAGTCCTATTCCTAGACTTTAAAAAAGCATTTGATAAGGTCCCACACAAAAAGGCTACTCGTCAAACTAAAGTCCTTCGGAATACACAACCCACTGTATTCATGGTTTGCTTCGTTCTTAACAGAACGTGAACAGATGGTAAAGTACAATGACTGTCTCTCGTCCCCTAGACCAATCACCAGTGGAGTCATCCAGGGAAGCGTATTAGGCCCACTTTTGTTTCTTATGTATATAAACGATATATGTAACACCAAAGAATTTGGGAAACCATACTAATATGCTGATGATCTCAAAACAGTATACAGCTATAAGCCTGAGACACTAAGCGAAAGTGTATCCCAGATCCAAAAGGACCTCAATAACTTAACCATATGGAGTGAAAAATGTCAATTACCATTTAACCTCAACAAGTGCGGGATCATGCACTTTGGAAAGCAGCTCTATAAACTGCAACTTCAGTTAAATGAAAGTAGAGTCCAAACACTCGAATCAGTACACGTTTTATGAATTAATTACACAGGAAGCCTGAACTTTGAAGAACATGCCTCCTCTATTATTTCTAAATCTGGACGGCTAATTGGTTTTATAATGAAAAACTTTTTCACAACAGAGGGTAAACTTGCTCTCTACAAAATATGTGTACGACCCTCCCTTGAATACTGCTCTTTTGTCTTCTCTAATATGAATATCGCAGACAAGATAAGAGTAGAAGATGTTCAAAGACGTTTCACACGTCAACTACTAGGATGTAACTCGAATCTCGATTACACAGACAGATGTAAGCATCTATCTTTAGAACCTTTATGGCACCGTAGGCTAAAGAACAATTTATTATTTCTCTACAAAGCGATATATGGGCTCTTCTTTCTAACCTCCTGCCCGACTATCACCCACGACCCAGCCTATAGACTTAGAAACAACGCACATACACTACTTACCGTAAAACACCAAAAACAAATACGTTGTAAGTTTTTTACAGTACGGTACAGTTTATTGTGGAACAGGCTGCCAATGCCTATCCATAACTGTGATACGTTTACCAGATTCAAAAAGCTAATAACCCTATTTCTAGACTTCAAAGAGCTTCAACATTTCCTTGAACTCCCGCCCACCCATGAGGCACTTTACTACGGACCGCCTAGTATCTAGAAAGAACAAAATTATAACAAGTTCGACTGTTACTAATATGAATATAACCAAATCACAGAATATATGGCTCATCCTTTCCTATTATTCATTGTTTATTAATCATGGCCTTATGCTCCTAACCCTAGCTTTCAGATCCCAAATCTCTACAGGTTAAATGTACATTATTCTTCCTAAAAGTCATGCCTTGTTTTTCTACTGCAAGTAGACAGATAGATCAATCTTATGGATGCTGATCTACTAAGGCCGATCATACAAAGCTCAAAATTTGGCCACAAAGTCTTGTGAGTTTATCGATGTGTTATTTGTCTTACCCTGAAATCTTTTTTTCTACAATTTTATACCCTCTCAGATCTTTTGATTTGCTATTAGTCCTTACTTCTTTAAACCATTAGTTATTTTCATAGTAGTGTGATATACTATATGGACATCTAACCCAAAAAAAAGACTTTTCAACTATCTGATTTGCTTGTAACATGGACCTAGTAGAGACAGTGTATTCCAACTATGGATTTTGATTAAAGCAGTATTCATACTTACCACAAACGTAAGAGAGCCTAACATCACAAAAGGAGGGAGGGTGGCGTTACTGACCAGCAAACATGATGGTGGGGAGATAAATTCAATCCACCTATGTCTGTAGGGCAGAACAATTTGTTTAATTACGGCTCCTTATGGTTTAGCGGGATGTCACGAACTTATGGTATTGATTCTGATTTATCACGCAAAATACCTCTTTAAATCGTGTTACGAAAGTTGAATTGGTTTCACTTTCTATCCAGAAATCCTATTACAAGCAAACTAGGCAATTCGCTAATATACGAAGCCGGCGAGACTCTAATTTAGCGACGAGCCAATCAGAAGCGTTTGAGCAATTTCAAGGTCACGGAGCCAAGTTCAACACGCGATGCTAACATACGATCGGTTCACAGCGGATTTTAAAGAGGAGGTGCTTAATGAGAGGTTAAAACAGATGGGACGGCGGAACTCTAATTTAGGGACGAACCAATGAGAAGAGTTTGAGCAATTTCAATTATTAGCCAATCAGAAATCAGTATAAATAAAAATAGATTACAAGGAAGTAATGAATTACAGTGGATATTCTTCTTTTACATGATTTAAAAACTTGTTAAGGTTTGATAAATGCTCAGAAGTTCTGAATTCATAATGCATATTGCATAGAAACTCGACCATAGGGTTGTAGTGACTCACGTTTATCACGAGAACACGACTGGTTTAATAAAAACAATTATTATTATAACCAACTGTACCAGTGTTTGTTTTAACGTGCTTTTGTTTGACTGTGCTAATGACAGCTTTTTCGTGCTTCCATTCTTATACTTACACTTTGATTGTAACTTCGCGCGAATTCGGTTACGTTCTGTAACCAAGCTTGTATCCTGGCACGATCTCGGTATCCTTTCGATACCACGAGATCGCCAGCAAATATACACCTCGACTTGGTCCATTAACTGCCTTCTGGTATTCGGCTTCTCGGGGATTTTATGGATCTATTTGGTTACGTCCAACCCTCGCCTTCTGATTTATCTGGCACGTGTTTCTTGGTAGCGGTGTTCATAGTTAATCACAACTCGACGCCACGCTACAATTGGTGAGCCGTATTTTGGAACACGCCTCAACTTCTGATCAAATCTTCCAAAGAAGCCAATTCGGTGAGTCTATGATTTATCTATCCACGTCTGTCGTATATTTTCATATTTTTTAATATATAATATACTCGACATGACGGATAACGATAATAATAGTATTAATATAATAGACTCACATGTATGTGTACCGAATCCTTGTTACTTTTTATTCGCGTGACGATGAATTCCACGCTTTATTCGAGAAAGTTTCCCCTATTAACTGTTCTCCTCGCTGACCCGGCTGCTTGGTACGGAATGCATACGCATAAGCATATCTGTCTACCACCCAGCACCAAATGGTTAAGTAAACGGTTTCACTGCCAACTTAAAAGTGCTATACGAGCACACGAAAACGGCAACTGGCACGAAACCTTATCGCTCGTTCTTTTAGGGATCACAACGAGCTTGAAGGCAGATATACAATGTTCCGCCGCTGAACTGGTATTCGGCACGACATTGCGTCTGCCCGGAGAATTCTTCACACCATGGAGCAGACCTAATTTCGGTAAATCAGACTACGTCCATCGACTGTCTGCATTTATGCGAACGCTGTCTCCGGTGTCAACTCGAATACAACATCGACAGGTCGCTCTCCCTCGAGAGTTATCTACCTGTTCACATGTTTTTGTACGAGTAGATTCGGTACGCAAACCTTGGCAACAACCTTACGAAGGCCCTTTTCACGTGATCGCTCGTCACGAAAAGACCTTCAAGGTTGATCGATATGGACGCGTCGAGATCGTCAGCATTGATCGTCTCAAACCAGCACACGTCGATGACAGTGCCCTATCTGATAACCTGAGATTCAATGCTAGACCTAACAAACCTACTAGCGGGATCCTCAAACCATCTTCAGGTCCCACGCTAGATACATCTGAGACCTCAATCTCACGTCCCAGTCAACAGCACGCGTCATCTGCACCGTCTACGGATGAGACGACAGTCTCACGTCCAGATCAGCAGACCACGCCGCCCTTGACTTCGGATGAGATTGCAGGCTCACGCGACGCGAACGAGACTAGCGTCTCACGTTCCGGTCGCCGAGTACGGTTACCCGTACGCTTCCGCGACTAGCCGCACAGTTAACAAACGATACGGTGTAGGATTATTCCTATACTACACGCATGCTACACTCTTCTCTTTTTTGCTTTTCTTTTCGTTTCCTGAGCCCACGCCTTCGATCATCTCCGTTTGGTTCCGTCGACTTCAGTCTACTTTGGCGAAAGCTGGCCTGATCACCCACGCTCTTGTCAACGTACGCAGTCGATATATTGGTTTCGAATGCTTGGCATACGCTTGGCCTCGAACTTGGTCGTTATGGTCGCTTCTGGTTCATCGGCTCAACGTGGTTTCGTCCTACGTCTGCAGCGTTTCTGGTGCGTACTCCTACGAACGCCATCTTCAGATTCTGGATACAAACCACTCTGGTGTAGCATGCCAACTCAAACAATAAATACAACACATCGCTCCTGGTACCGTTCTCCGAAAACGACCTACGTTGGCAACTCGACGATCAACGATCGCTTTCCTGTTCGCCAATTCTTCCGTCCTACAATCGCTCGTCAGCCGATCAGTCCCACGATTCAAACCGCTATTTATCGAAAGTGTAAACCCTTTCTAGCGGGGGGCTCCTGTAGTGACTCACGTTTATCACGAGAACACGACTGGTTTAATAAAAACAATTATTATTATAACCAACTGTACCAGTGTTTGTTTTAACGTGCTTTTGTTTGACTGTGCTAATGACAGCTTTTTCGTGCTTCCATTCTTATACTTACACTTTGATTGTAACTTCGCGCGAATTCGGTTACGTTCTGTAACCAAGCTTGTATCCTGGCACGATCTCGGTATCCTTTCGATACCACGAGATCGCCAGCAAATATACACCTCGACTTGGTCCATTAACTGCCTTCTGGTATTCGGCTTCTCGGGGATTTTATGGATCTATTTGGTTACGTTCAACCCTCGCCTTCTGATTTATCTGGCACGTGTTTCTTGGTAGCGGTGTTCATAGTTAATCACAACTCGACGCCACGCTACAGGGTTAGGGTTTGGGGTTAAGGTTAGGGTTTAGGGATAGATTAGGGTCTAGGTTAAGGTTAGATTAGGGTTTAGGGTTAGGGTTAGATTAGGGCTTAGAGTTGGGGTTAGGTTAGGGTCTAGGTTAAGGATAAGGTTAGGGTTGGGGTGCTAACATGCGATCGGTTTACATCGGATTTTAGAGAAGAGGTTTTTTTCGACAGGCCTCAACTCCATCCTGACTCTAACCATAACCCTAAACCCTCACCCTAACCCCTAAAATCCGTTGTGAACTGATCGGAAGTTAGCACCCTAAGCCTAGGCTACAGCCCTAATCACTAACCCTATGAACGAGTTTCTATACCATATGCATTATGAATTCAGAGCCTCTGAACCTTTATCAAACCTTAACAAGTTTTTAAATCATGTAAAAGAAGAATATCCACTATAATTCATTGCTTACTTACAACATATTCTCACTTTATACTAACTGTCTTCTGATTGGCTAATAATTGTCAAGGTCATTTAAGATTTGTTCAAAGGTCGTCGTTAAATTAGAGTCTCTCCACGAAGCCTACTCAAAAATAATGAGACAAAAAAAACGAAAGGGGCTATAATAGCTTCGATAATAAAAGGAAGACAGCCAATTGTATATCACAATACTGTTTCTAGAACTATATTTTATTCTATAATCACACATAATCCCATACTCTCAGCTTCTTTCCGAATCGCCTCCATTTGTCAGTTGTATGTCCACTCACACCTTGTTAACACTTATTTTCTTTAACCTATTAAAATGCTCTTTCTTAACAAATACCTTAATAAAAGAAAATTAGACTGAGTAATCATACCTTCAACATTCCTTCATGAATATTGGCTACTCTGCCTCTCGTCCTTTCTTTTACTTGCTCCCTCTTTCAGCCCCCTTGCGATATGGAACGAAATATTTCATCCTGCACCATCCTCAAAGCCTTAGACATTCCAAAGGGACATAAGGTTGCGCCATTCAGAAGCTCCCACCTTCAATGAACCTATCCTTGACCATCAGTTGCACATTCGCAACGCAACTTTCGTGAAGCGCGCCAACTGTAGTACTGATTAAAACCATCTACGTTCATATCTTATAAATTATCAACCCAGCTATGTAATTTACTACAGTGGACATTGTATAATTTGTATCAATTTGATCTTGCCTGTAAACTGGCATGCCTCATGTAACAAACTGTTATTTGAGAATAAATTATTATTATTATTAAGTTTTAGACGAAAAAGTCTGTGTCGATGATTGTAAGCCCCCTTCGACACTCTATGTAGCCCAAAAGAGTAGGCAAAAAACCTCACCTAGGACCTCAGAAACAATAGTCATAAACGTACCCGGTGGATAAGTAATTCTTTGTAGGAAATACAGTTAATTTTACCAAACTAATGCGTTTTTGTTTTGAAGTCAACTGACCTGAAAATGCTTTCCGCTGGTAGTACCTAAGGTTTATTCTGGAATACTAACGGAGGTCCTATTGTCTGTAAGCTCAGCTTACCGGAACGGGCTGTGACCAACTAAATCATTTTGTTGAGTGTATCCCCACTTCCTAACACTATGATGTCTAGAACAACTCAACTCATCCTTCAAGCAGTTCAGTAATTGATTAGACCAATCAGACTCGAAACGAAGGTAAGGGATTTTACACAGAAATGATGATGGTCAGTTTGGAGCGTTTATATTTGACGGAGTTCCGACATTCCATAGTTGTGCTATGATAGATCCATGTACATATACTTTTCTGGGGGAACTAAACAGACTTTGATAACAGGGTATGAAGTTCAGTGGTGCTAAGGCATAGAACAACTACCTGAAGTTCCAGAAAAATCATAAAGGATGTTGATTAACTACTGATTTTGAAGCATGTCCCATTCATCAACTAGCAGAAATGAGAAATGAAAGTACACATACTTTAGATAACCTTCAGGTATTAGTTTCTAGCGTCCACGAGTTAACAAAA
This sequence comes from Schistosoma haematobium, assembly GCF_000699445.3. NCBI lineage: Eukaryota > Metazoa > Platyhelminthes > Trematoda > Strigeidida > Schistosomatidae > Schistosoma > Schistosoma haematobium. The sequence goes on from NC_067201.1 coordinate 16,895,659, forward strand.
CGAATGAATTTGAGGTCAGAAGAAGGAATTCTTCCAACGGACTTTAAATGAAGGTATCTTCTGGATTCCGATAACGCTAGTTTAATAATGTCCCTAAGAATAATGTTGTCAGTCCTGATGCTTAATCATAACTACAGTTGTGAAATTGCTGTTGAAGGTTGACTTCTTGTGATGTCGATTCTTCCCTGGAATAGGATAGAGAACTCATTCGTCTATGAAAATAACTAATATTCTTTTATTCAAGTGTTACGGCAGCAGCATGTAGTATTTACTTATAATATACCAACGCTGTGACGTTTTCTTCGTTTAATTGAAGTTTGGTATATCTGGTATCGTGAATCTTCCGGTTTTATGTGAGGGCCATCTTAACGTTGAACTTTCAGTAGCATTGTTTCCTATTAGTTTGCAGACTTCAGGAGACTTTGATACTCAAGGAAATTTCTTTGATAAATAATAATTATGTACATAAGCTTCATATTTAGTTATCGTATTACTTTGGTATTGGCGTTACCTGATCTATTTTCGTGAATCTGTAATCTCTCAATCGTCCCAGAGCCTAGAAACATGGACCTGACGGTAAGAGTAACTAAGTTGAACAACTTCATGGAGTTAGTTACGTTTCAGAATTTGTAGGTATTGTATTTATAATAGGAAGAAGACTAGAATGGAAACATACATACGAAAATACCAACAAAATTAGATTCCATAAGACGGACAACGAGACGAAATAAGAATATTCGTCAAGGAAAACATAAATTGAAGAGGTTTCCCCCATACGTGCACGGGGACATCATAAAGAACTTTACATCAAGTCCTGAGTGACAAGATCTAGGTGTTGCTATGAAAGTTTGACTTGGCGATTTCAAACAAACTGCATATTGGGAAGGCTGTTATTAATAAAAATAACACATTTTTAAAAACGCAACGAGTAGGAAAAATAAATTTTTAAAGTTTCTGACGTTTTGCGACTCAATATAATCCATCTCTACAGAGGATAAGCAAACGAATAAAATTGACTCAAGTTTAACCATTTACTTACGCCTGTTACCCTCCGCAGAGGGGCAGAGGCCGCCGACCAGCATTCTCAAGTCCACTCTGTCCTTGACAGTCGTTTCCAATTGTTTCCAGCCGCTACTCTTTTTTATACCTGTAATGTGTTCCCTGGTCTTCCTCATTTCCGTTTTGCGCCAGGATTCCACGGTAGCGCTTGTTTCGCGATATAGCTTGCTGAGTTCCGAAAAGTATGCTCTCACGACCTTCAAAACCTATTCCTGAACTCCTCTTCAGCTGGAATCTGTTTTTTCTCCCCCACAGGCTGTTATTGATGGTATACCGTCAAGGGACAACGAGCACCTTGCTTATACAATTACTCATAAATATTTATATCTTTTTGATGATGGTTGTAGTAGTTCTCCATAGCTAACACAAGTTTAAATTGTACAAAAGAACAGAGCATAAATATTTGGCAGTTGGTTGTTTTATACCGTTTCCACTTGAGTTTATTTTATTTGTTTATTTGTTCTCTAAAGAAATGCCTTATACTGAATCACGAAATTTCAGAAAATTTAGAAATATTATTTTTCTACTCATTGGGACATTACAAAATCACTTCGAACGAGTACATTGAGTATACAGATTACAGTCGTTTGCCGTTTTCGATGACCTGAATTATTGTATGATGAAGCAAGAGTTAAGAATCAGTCTATTTAGAACCATATCCGAAGGCATCTTCGCTTCCTAGGATTGTGCTTGGTAGATTACATGACATAAGTAGGCACAACATTCAAGGTGCCTCTCGTCACTTCAGTGTAACCCTCCAACCCGAACTCCAGCACCGCATTTCACGAGATAACCTGGGGAGAATCAAGAGCTAAAGCGCCAGTAATCAGGCATGATCACAATTTTTCCAATTAGGAGTAGGCCTTTTTCAGAATTCCATCATTACTATCATCACAATTTCTATTATTACTACTACTATTCTTAGTAGACATCCGAAACATGGCAATCTCAAACTAGGAACCAGGAACTGATAGTATCGAGATCTCTTTGTTTTCAAACGGTGGAAAAAGTTAAGTGGGGGTTGAGGCAGGTAAGTACATACGATACGGCTTGGTAGAAGGTCAAGTATGCGTATAATAGTTTATCGGTTTTGATGAATTTTTACGTGCTGTGAGCCCGTCTAACACTAGAAAACATCCAGTTGGCGACATCTTCCGAAAAATCACTGATGACACAGAGTACGACAATTGTACACTGAAGGATTCATTCCGTCATATTCATCTTAGATAAGCACACTTCCTTATTATGAGAGGATTCAATCTTCCTGAAACCAACTTCACTGGACACACGTTTGGTAAAAGTAACAACTCACCGAAACCCAGTTCCTCAACCTCACTGAAGATTTGTGACCATTTAAAAACGCCAACTCAGCAACCCATTAGAGAAACATTCAGATGCCGTCACTCGTAGACTGCATATTTTCAAACGAAGAATTCCTAATTTGCAACTTCGCGACACTGGTTGTTACAGGAAAAAGCCATCACGTCGCCATATTCTTTAATCGTGTTGGCAAAACTGGGCTTAAGCATCCTACATACAACGGGCGTCGTAGATTCAAACGGTTGGATGGCTTGGTCTTAGAGGATGATCTACGTCAGGTGGACAGAGATGCTTAGCCTCAACTTGATGTGGACTGTCACTTGGATTTATTAATGCACATTATCTTAAGCGCTACAAGCCAGTCTGTCCCATATGCGGTCCCCGAAAGATACAACCAATCTACTGTCTTTAGGACACGGACTCGCTCAATGACAAGACTTAGAGGGAACTACCGGGCGGAATACAAATGAATTAGTGACGATAGAACATATAGGCAGTTCGAATAATTACACGTAGCACAAATGCGCCAATGAATGATGGGCCCTACTAATATTACTTTTCCACTTGTAAAATATACTGCACAACACAGGTTTCTGCATGAAGTAATCAGTGAACAATAGATACTAGATAGAGAAGCTTGTTAAGCAAGAACTTTTGTTTCATTTGCAATCATCTGAAGCGTTTGGAATTATTTATTTGGCTCCTGAAACAATCGTCTTTTCTTAGCACTCAAATACTCCTTTATTATTTTTTCGCATCGCAATCAGCCGTCCTGCCGAATGGTGATGTGATACCTGCTAGTGTCCCAAACTCTTACTAGCATGAAAAAAACACATTCAGATTGTATGATGTAAAAACCCACAAATAGCTACCACCCTTTGACTAGAATTAATAAAATCCAACTCAAACGGTTCAAACGGTTACGGAAGAAATGGAAGCGTTCGCCTAACAGACTTATTTATCTGGTAGCAGTGGATCACCGTTGCCTCCAGGTAAGAACCCAAGTATGTCTGACGACAGTAAATGAAACATATTAGTAGATTATAGAGGGACACTGTCCTCAGTCCATAAGAATATGTCAAGTTTCCTCTTCAAGGACTCCAGGGAAGTCAGTTGTACTAAATCAGCCGGCAATTAATTCCAGCGTTTGACTACTTGTAAACAATAGACAGTGTGCCTACAGTTCATTCTGCTGTGTTGCGCCCCAGTTTCTGTGTTACCTCAAGGTTTGTGTTGTGGCTGAGCTTAAGCAGGAATTTGAGAGGATAATGAGAAGTGTTTGGAATGCTGTAAGTTATCAGAAGTTCAAGTCTAAGACGCCTGTACTCTAGCGGGTAAAGGTTTAGAGATTTGGGGCGTTCTCCATATAGCTTGGATTTGAGTTCCGACACTGATTTTGTGGCTAGCCGTTGGATACGTTCCAATGTTTCTTTATCATATTTCCATAATCTAAATGGGGTCTAGCAAGTGTTAAAGATTAGGTGGAATCTTCTATCGTCAATTCGATCAAAAATACTGTACAACGCTACCAGCGCAAGGTTTGCTCGAAAAGCATCTTTATGGAATATAGCGCAAGTTTTTATATCATAGGACATCAACATTCTCAGACCTTTCTCAACTTTGACACCTGTAGAAGGGGGTAGTCTGAAAGATGTTTCACATGAACTACCTAACACGGTAAAGTGTTTAAAGTAAGCCCGCCGTTATCCTCGAAACTTTGGAGTAGTGTTGGATTCCAATGAAATACCAGCTTACCAAATTTTCACGAATTTCAACGTCGTCAGCGAAAATTAATAAAACTATACCTCTGAGGAAGGTAATTTATGTAAATTAAAAACGATCATATTGCTGATCCCTGACGGACCATACTTGGACATTCTGTAGCCTGAAAAAAGTGAAGTTTACCATGACCCTAAGAAGCCGATTATTTAGATATGAAGTAAGCCAATCAATTAATGTTGGCTTGATACTTAGTCGTTTGAGCTCTTTGACAAGACCAGATTACCACTGATTAGTCATGACAAAGATTTGTAACTGCAGAGAGAAATCGGTCAGTTTAAGCAAGCTCGACACCAAGATATTGGATATTGTATATACATTTGATACCAGGGTCACTTAAGTTTGTGGGTTTTCGAATAGTTTGGATGTAATAAATATAAATGTTGTCATACAATCTTCTCATCCTTTCCCTCAATACTGTATTGACTTTATCGTTGTAAGATACTTACGTCTACAGCCTTTTCCAATCATTGAACTTAGCAAATTGGTCCGAACTTCAGGGTTTGAAATTTTTAATATTTCGAGCTAGTGCACATAAATAATAAACCGAATGTTGTTTCAAATCCGCTTCACATTATGAAGTGGTTTTTTGTTTCCTTAGTACCTCTAAAACCTGATAAAATGAAGCGTTCTTCTCACTATTCACTTTTCATGCTTGACCAATAAACTGCGGTTAGGACATGTCCCAGCTGTTTCTATACATCAGACCAATTTCAGAATACATATATACCGATTTTCAGTTTGTTCAATATCAGACGTTATTCAAGATGCTTTCAGATTAACATTCAATACTTGTCTCAGACAACAAAAAAGGGGAAATAAAGGCGAACAAGAGGGAAATAATGGGGTAAATGCTTTGGTAGCGAAAAGATAAATAAAGAGGAAACCGCGCCAGAATGTCGCCTTTTTCGCCGGTCCGGAGGAAATAATGCGGATTCCCCCCTCATAGCCGCTTTGTCGATAAATAACCGACTTTTCGCCTAAATATCCTCAGCATTGTCGAATTTTCGCCTAAATGTCCGCTGATTTGTCAACTTCTCGCCTAAATTTCCGCAGAATTGCCTAATTATACGCTTAATTGTTTACTTTTCGCCTAAATACACACAGAACTCCCTATTTAGCTACACGTGTAGCTAAACTTGTGAAAAGTATATCCACTTTCCATACTCAGGTTCTTACCTCGAGGCATCGGTGATCCACTGATACCAGATAAATAAGTCTGTTAGGCGAACGCTTCCATTTCTTCCATAACCGTTCAAACCATTTGATTTGGATTGCTTTAATTCTAGTCAAAGGGTGGTAGTTATTTGTGGGTTGGTATATCACATACTCTGACTCGATTCAGAGTATGTACAACTAAAGCTAGTATTCCAAAGACGTGCATCATGTTGACATCTTACGTTATTTTTCATCAGATCAATCCGGTGATTTCCGTTTTTCTACCGGAAATAGCATGCCCTCTCGGTGGAGAATATTGAATTTCAAAGTGTGGAGACACATATGGTACAGTCATATCATCTTCTGAAAGCTGCCAACTCAGTACTCGATCAATTATAAAAGGTTTCCAGGAAAAAAGGTTATAATAATGATGAAATATCATGGTAGAATGGCTTGCGATTACTGGATATGTGAAAATATTTGGTTTTTTGAGTAGTTAGTACTATGATAACCTTAGGAGGTCATTCAGGTCTACAAATATGGACACCAGATTAGCAAAAAGTTAGTTGGATGAAAATTTAAATAATCCGACATCTGGGTTCAACACTTGTTACAGAATCACTGAGCTTGACGGCACTTTAGGCTTATAACTGACTCAACAGCATATGTATATTTCGGTAGAAAAGCTAACCAATCTATTTTGACCTATGATTGTATTCAGCTAACTTGATAGATGAATACACCTAACACAACTATGATTGCGAAAAGAGCGATAAAAGGCCAGAAAAACCAACACGAACATGAACGTTTGTTATTTGAAAATGTTAACTATACGGATATACAAATAAACTGAAGCGGTTAGTATGGGCCAACGAAACTAATACTTGAAATATTAACAAATAATTTATAGTATGATTTCGGTACCATGTTCATATCATGCCACTAAAATCCCATAAATCCGAAGGTGTTGTTTAGACGCACAGCCGAACGTTTACGGTATTTATTACAATAATCGTTGGTAATCCCGAAAACTTAATGATATAAAACTAACAAAGAGTGTTCATGTGATGAACGTTTTTTGTCTTATTAGTTATTAACGTAAAAATCACTTCGTTTGGCTACCATTAACTCGATTACGTTCAACTGTATTATACAAAATGTCTGTACACCTTCAAATACGATAAGTAAATGCTCATTTATTCTATCATCATTGTCCTGTCCTACGTTTGAAATATATTCCTATTGCACTGCTAGGAAAAATGCACCACTTCTTAAAGGGTTAAGGCACAGACACCAAATACAATATTGGCCCTACTCAAAGTATTCTGGAAAAACAAAATGATCTACTATTTTTCTGTTTCAAAAACTAAAATCTCATGAATTATGCTTGTATGCAAGGTTTGCTATTTAAATTTCCATCTATAAATGTCAGACGCTGAAATTTAAAAGCCACAGATGTTAAGTAATCTCAAGTTTAAATGAACTCTGTACTACCAAAGTTAAGACTAAGGTAATTGTATTTCTTTTTCCCAAACTTTATAATGCTGATGTACAGTCTGGAAGCCTGTTTTCACTTAGATAATGTACATATGTCCAGTGTGATGTAGGTTCAGAAAAGTATCTATCAAAATTACTTTTATTATATTTAAGCATAGAATTCTTCTCAAATGATCCACCACTAGTGTAGAGTTAGTTTTTTAATTTGCCTCATAAACCCAGAATATTTTTATGTCAAGGAGATAACTAGGCAAGAATTCTTCCCTTAGCAACTTTTGTTTTACGTTTTCCTGCACAAATTACTCCACAGCACGGAAACAATTAGTACTGTAAGCAATTGAAAAATTAATTCAAAGAATAATAGAAATAATATAATAACAAAAAACACAAAACAACATTTTTAATATTTATCGTTAACACGGCAAAGTTAATTTTCCATCCTTAGGTTTAATGGATGGTTTTCTATAGAATTTCATCCATTAACTACGTGGCCCAAAGCCCTTATTGACCAAACAAAATCAATCATGTTTCATGAAAGATTGGTAGCAGGTGTTAAGATGTGCAAAAGCCTATTCACAAAACAACAAATTTAAGTTAATCTTAAATCTACACAGATTCCAAGCGCTTATTAGTTAAGGAAATACAGATGTTCCCTGATATCGATACCTCAACTACTTTAAACTACCGTATAACTGCTCATCGAGCTCCTGATTAACGCAAAATTGGACTTTAATTGAACAAGAAAACAGACAAGATTTGATAATGATGAACTTGCAATCTATCTAAATAAAAACGTTTTACTCCATTAGTTGTTCAAAATTTGAAAGAAATCTTTATGTACACACAGTTTTATTCTGGTAGTGTTTACTTATCATCGAACTAAGTATTTAGTGCCTTACAGCAACCTATGGCAGGAGCTGTCAAGCAATTTTTTATTATTTTTAAACGTATTTCATCACGTAAATTTGACATACTTATAATAAGTTTTAATAGAATAATGATAAATACGCCAACACAAGTAAATGTTTAGGCGATTTCTTTTACGAATGTTCTAAATCTCACAGTATTTTCACGGACCGTTTAGCACCTGACCACCTGTCCAATGATGAAAATCCATAGATTTTCCCATTCATTACATTGAAAAGTCAGATCTTTACCTCACCAGTCTGGGTGAAATAATAAACAGAAAAATAAATTTTGTTTCCTTGAGAAACAATTATTATTTCTGGAACCAAATGATTTTGCTGTTGCTCCGTCGCAGAAATGTATGGCATCTTTAAAACTTTAAAATAATAATATGAAAAATTAAAATAACACAAAATACTAATATTTTTTCGTCTATATCTTCATCATCATATTTATATGTACGTATGAAACCAATCAATGAAACTAATGAAATAGGTTTCATAACGAAGCATAGTCAGTAAAAACAAGTATATGGTACAATTTGATAGCAGAGTAACATGTATACTAATAGCGATACGGTTAAGCACAACGGCTTTAATAACGGAATGTCGGTAATATAACTAACTGGGTTCATATAAGATTTAACCGATTGGGAATAATAAGTAGTAATTGATTATACATATATGTATTCTCAGTTGGCTGGATTTTATATACACTCAGTTAGTTATGTTGCTGATAGTTTATTCAGAAAAAACAACCAGTTTCCTCCAAAAGCTAGTTTATGAAAATAACTTATTAGCAATCGTATGTATTCTACATTTTAGACATGGTTAAACTATATTCAATGAGAAAAATAATCAATAGGTAACCAAACTTCATCACTTCATACATTTAGATTAGCGTGGTTTTTATGCGAATGTAGTGAAGTTTGAAAGGACTTTTCGTAAGGAAAGTTCTTTGCACTTCATATCTATCGCAATGTGAATGTAATTTTTACCATAGAGACGAGTTAAACGGCTATGTTTTACAGTTTAGTCTATAAATCTCATAATTGTGACGACATATCTGCCTAGTATTTTAAAATAATTAAGTATTTTTGTTTACAATTTCTGTATTACTAGCATTTCATCATGACATAACATATAACATTATTTTTATTAGGATACCGAAATGAATAAAACTTACTCCAAAGATGATAAAATTCAAGGGAAACCATCCCCACCAAATATCACCAGTGTAACTTATGTGAGTGTAGATCTGGATTGGAAAGACTACTTGAATAAAATTCATGAAAAAATGAATGCCCAATCTGATAAAATCAATCCATTAGCTGAAGTAATTTTCAAGAAAGATTCTTCTGAAGATTGGGAAAGTGGATATATGTAATCTGTTATTTAAAAAATCTCCAACAAAAATGTTTCTTTTTCTTTTTCCAATTTTTAAGTGGCTACGATCATCAATGTACATGCAAAAACTTAGAACCTGATACATCATATTATTTTCGAATGCGTTTTAAAAATTTGAAAGAATTTGAAAATTGGAGTGATGTGGTACATGTTCAAACAAACCGTAAGCTTATTATGTTGATATTTTTAAAAAAAATAATGAATTTCTATACAATGTATTTCTTTTATTAGAACTTCCTGTAACTGGTCATGAAATACATGTTGCTATAAGACAGGAAAATGTCTTACGTTTACGCGAGTTACTTGAAAAAGAGTAAGTTATTTGAATTACTAATATTTATAGACACTTAACTATTTGATAAATTCAACAAGAATTTCATTATAACTAGGCGACAGGTAGCTGAATCCCTTAAAAAGTGATAACTTTATTATAGTCTTATTCTTAATGAAATATTAACCTACTTTATGAATTATTGAGAAACAGATAATTTTATTGTTTGATGAGAACAGTTAAAATCCTAAATCATTACAGTAATGTGACATTAAAGATCTTTTCTAGTCTTTACAAGAACCTAGATCATATGTGTTTTTTTTTGAATGACTTTTGATCATATTTATGTTGGTGTTAAGCATTCTATCTATAAATATGTTATTCTGCTCAGACAAAAACTTTTAATTATCCAGTTGTTTTGTCTCTTGTTAACCGATAATTTGACATTTTAGCGTGAAGCACTTACTTTTTTTGAGTTATTAACTGGAATATTTTAAACGTATATTCTCATCTGAAATACAGAGGCTTCCTATTATTCATTATTTTGATTTTCATAGTAAGTCGTATATTAGTTACTTTTAAACGATATTTATTTCGAATTTTTGTCCTTAGACAAGCATCCATTGAAGCAATAGATGAGTTAGGATTTACTGCTCTTATGTATTGCGCCCAGCGAAATCTTTCGGAGTAAGTCTGTTGAAATTAAATTTGATTATGAATTCTTAACCACCAAAATGAACGCTATAAATAATTTTGTTCTATAAATGTATTACATTGTGTATACATAAAACTTTGCATCAGAAAAAAAAGATTGATCGATTATTGATCACTTTTTGATCGAATGGGACTCATAATTTTGGGAATATATTGATGTTAGTAAGTTCACAATTATTAAATTCGTTACATTTGGTATCTTAAAAGCTCAAAAGATGTACAAATATCCATCATGGACTGATTTTAGTCAGACAACCAACAAAAGACAATTGCAATTTAATGAACTGTTACTGTCTAAGTAAGATCACTCTGTAATACAAAACTACAAAATTTGGCGAGGTTTGCAACTGTCTATTGTGAAAGAACGTGTAGTTTCTACGATATGCCAGCTGAAAGTTTAAGAGAATCATTAATAGATCTCTCTTGAAAGGAGTTTGCCAACTGAAAAGTATTAAACTGTTGTTTTGTCAAAGTTGTACACTTATTATAAATAATTGTTAAAGAACAACTTTATCACGTAGAGATCTCGTGTCAAGGAGAAAAATTTGTAGTGATCGCTGTTGCTTTTGAAAATTCGAAGATAAGCTACAGTAAAACATAAATATAGGCTTCTAATTCCTTTGAATTTATCGGGAAGGTGTATCTATTTCATTACGTATATTCAGGATGTTTTGGAAATTTATAACAACATCACAGATTAGCTTTATATTTGGACACACTAATCATGCAAAATGTAATTTTGTTTTGTATAAAAATTGGTTTTAAATTTAGTGCTCGATTCTTCAGTGTCTAGCGACGTTTGTGGACAGAAAGATTTGATTGGACCGGTAACCAGTACTTGCAAATTGAGTAAACACCAATTTACACTGATCAATATATTTATCATTTAAACAACTCTGAAAGAACCTTGCGGTTATCTAGGTTAACAAAATGGAGGGTCGGGATAACTAGTGGATGAAGTAACTTAAATATAGTTCAACTTATTGAAGTGCTTTTTGAAATGCCTCTTAAAAAATTTGGAATCTAATAATCATAGGAACTATCCAGTATTTGTGTTTGTTATTCGTTCTTCAGTTGGTCTAAAATTCAGTGACATTATGGATTAATATTCTTTAGATCCAGAACTTTTTATTATATGCAGTTATTAAATGTTGTCACGTAGTTTAATGCTCTCTTGATGTGATTTTTGAAAGTGGAGACTATCGATACTATCTAATCGAGAGATTTATATTTCAAAATACTTCCCAGCCATTACTAACAACTATGCATAATAAAATATGTATACCAGAAAATATTTGTTACATCCACATTGTCTACAGTGTCCGTCTAGTAACTAAATACTTCCTTCATATCTTCTATAGCATGATATCAATCTTACTTGAAGCCAATGCAAATACAGAAACAGAATCTAGTACAGGAAAAACTGCGATTATGTTTGCTGCTTTCAAAGTTAGTAGTTTTGTTTTGAATGAAAACTTACAGTTAATTTCTCTGATTACCATCAACTTACTTGAGATAACAGATCATTTATTAAAAAGTAATTTTCAAGGAGTAGAGGCAAAAAGGTAATTTTATAGCTGAGATGATTTGATAATGTACGCTACAAGATATGTTTCAATCAAAACTAACTAACACTCCCCACACAACGATGGGCTTTGTTCACAGAAATTCGTTCAGTAGTCTATGAAATTTGTCACTGTTTGTCCAACTGCTTATACCTGTTTTGTGATCAGTTGATCCTGAGTTCTACGTTATTTCAACTTAGGTATTTCCTTTATGCCTCGGGTGAGATCGGCGTAAGTAAAAAATCGAAATCCATACCTCACTTTTGAAGCTACTGATTAAAATTTAGTAGTTAAGAGAAATAACATGAAAATATTTATGACTAACGGAGGACTTCCATAGTAGAATGAAACGGCCATCCGGTGCTCCCATGTTTTCCATGGTGTTCTAGCTTCAATTCAATTATTAAACTGTTTTCATTAAGTTACTAGCTTCATTTCATGTAATTACTCCATATTGTAATTGTACTTTTGAAGCATATTGAAAGGAATTTAGTAGAACCTCAGCCAAAAAGAGGAATAAACTACATAGAATCAACAACTGTAAGATTAGATTTGGTCAAAAGGTATACAGTCCTATAGTTGAGGAGACCTTTGCAAGAATGATTCGAAATCTTTCACAGTTTTGTTTATCAAAATCTTGAGTTTATTATTTCATAAATTCTATTGCCCAGGTTTATCTGTTATTCTCAAACTATTCTTCATTTGTTTGCTTGTTTATTCTGTTATCATAACGATAATAAAAACATTTACAACTCATTGAACGTCATCAAATTAATCTGCCTCAATGTTTGATGTATGACGTTAAAATCTGAACTAATATATATATATATGTATGTGATTTTAGATCACTTCTAAACGACTAGCTAGATCAGGACTATGGATCTATTATTTACAATGTATTTTATATATGGTTTACACAGGTTTATTTGTGTGCATAAACCTATCATTCAATGTTTATCATTCATACAGTAGGTAGTTATGAATTATAGTATGATTAAGAATCCCAGAAATAACAATCGGATCAAGAAGTACTAGAGAAGCACGAACGAAAGTATTGTATTTGGAATTCGAAATCAAGTATTCAACAAGTACAAAGGAATCATTAGTTCATTCAAACACCACATCCGCCACAGCTCAATTTGAAGTCCAAGTGTCTGTAATCGATTGTACGTCTTCTTCTTAATTTCATCCTGTGTCTGTCCGATATTGTATTGGATAAAGACTCTGTATCATCTAGAATGTGATCATTAGTATTAGAATAAACAACCGAAATCGGAACAAACTCACCTGCTTCCTAGGATTGTGCAATCAGCATGCCGGTTATGTACTGAAACCGCTGCTACCTAGAATTTGAACCATAGACCTAGACTGTCCTCCTCCACGAAATAATGTTGGATCTTTACATCCCCAAGATATGAATGATGTGGCTTCATTTAAAACAGATTTCTCACATTGGTTAGAGTAAACATTAGAAGTGTTTTTGTGATAAGGATAAACAGCAGTTGATATGAAATCATTCGCATTGTACTCAAAATCGAGCTCATTTAGTAATTGTGCTTCGCATTGAACAAGTTTCTCACAAGAAACAAGTGCATTATGAGGACAAATAATATTTGGTATGACTTCAAGATTTGACTCTTCTGAAACAGTTTCCTTGAATTTATTAAGAATGTCATTGCAGAGTAAAGGATTATTAGAAAAATCAGCATCTATCAAAACTACATCAGGTTTTCGATCATGACTAGGTTCATTCAACATATTTTCCTCAGATTTGCAAGGAATTTCGTCAGAAATAAGTGTATCATTAGGAAAAAACATATCTGGTATAATAACATGAGAAATCTGATAAGTCGATTGATTAGAAACTGTTGTCTCGCAAGAATTCTGAGTTTCACTTAACTCTGAACTGCTATATGACTCTACACTGTATTTTGAAATCGTTGATAAGAATAAATGATCATTAGGAACATTGGACTAAATAGAATCAGAATTACAAGACTTAATATTAGTTGCAGCAAGATGAACAGTAGTATTACAAAATGACTGAATATGCCCAATATCACCACATTTAAAGCACTTAGAATTACGAAATTTACATGAATTAAAAGAGTGGAACTTGCTACAGGACAAACATGAACCAAATTTGTGCCCATCTTCATGAACTGCATCGCAACTCCTCAATGAATTGTCTGCATAATCTTCAGTATGCACTGGATTGGGATGACGTAATGCAGTGGGATTCTTTATATCTTCATGCATCATTTTGCAAAATCTTCCCCCTTTACGACATTCGGGATTTGTATACTGAACATAGTCTAGCAGTAGATCCTTGAAGGTTGTATAAGAAAGCGAAATGGGCTTTTCCGGTAAAGCCAGAGTTTTTAATAAGCTATATGCTTCTTTTCCGATGGATGTGAGGAAATGTGCTACAGTATTAACATCCTCATCATCTTCCTTGGTCATAGCCCAGATTTCGGACCTTTCAAAGTAATCCTCAAAAGCATCAAAATCTGAATGTATATCCAACAATTCCATTACAGGCTCCATCGCGACGCCAATATGATTTGAAGTATTTGAAGTATAGTATGAAATAAGAATCGCAGGAAGACGTAATCGGATCAAGAAGTACTAGATAAGCACAAACGAATGTACTGTATTTGGAATTCGATATCAAGCATTCAACAAGTACAATGATATCATTAGTTCATTCAAACACCACAGTAGTCGTAGAGTTTATCAAAGTAATACTCCCAATGTCTACATTACATGCAGCTGCTTCAATGAACTGATAAAACACACTCACTTCTGTTATGGTTTCCTGAAATCTGCTCACAACAGATGATACATATATCACAATCAGACTCACGAGCTATATCATTGCATAAAATAAGTTAACTAACAGACAATTACATTGTTCATCAAAGCCAACCAAAAGGATTCATATCTTCATGTTACAGTGTTAAATAGGCATTATATTATAGTTACAATTTTTGTTTATTACTCTCCTAGAATTCTTGAATGATATTTTATTTCAAACCTTTCCACCAGAATTAAATACAGTTCTTAATTTGTTTTTTTTTTGCCTCTAGTTTACCCTTATTTTTACTTATTCGCATCCTCTTTCGTCAATTTTCTCTTATCATACTGATATGAAAACATCTGAGAGCTTGAGCCCACTACATATTTATATCAGGTCTTAAAAATGTTTGCATTTATTCAGCTAGTAAATCGAAGCATAATTTACAAAAGAAGCTTCAATAATTTATATTAGATTTAATGAATAAAAATAAAATAATTCAACTTGAACGCGCGTCGCGTCATATTTGAGACTCGTCGGCTGGATTTACCTGCAAACCTTACTGTGTTGTATTCCCAAGATGAATATCAACTCTGGTATGCAGGTACATCCAGATGACGGGTTTCTAGTAGAACAAAACGCTAATCCTGGATTCCACTGCTAGCAACTATTCATCTCTATCTAAAATAATGTTTTGTTTTCATATTTAGGGAAACATTGAATGTATGGAATTACTACTTGAATATGGAGCTAATGTGAATCACTCAGATAAAAATGGTTTGACCGCTTTACACATGGCTGTAGATGGAGAGCAACCGAGAGCAATCAGACTATTGGTTAAATCATGTTCTAATTTAGAAGCTAAGGATAACAATCTTGGATGGACACCTTTATTACGTTGTGGTAAATTTATTAGATAATGATATCTTGTTTTAAAAAAGAAATTATATTTTTAAAAATCGCAGTAATTGAAATTAAAATAAACCCACCATTTTGCTCGACGGTCTGGCCAAGGCTTCTTTTGTTCCTGAAAGAAGCTTAGGCCAGATGTTTGATCTATTTTAACTCCAATAGCTGAAATTTTTCAGTTGATATTAGTTTATCATGAACGTCGCATTCAGTGTATGCATTGTTCACGTAAAACTTACAAGCTTTGATGATTTTCTGTAAAATGTTCTCATAACGATGTTCTTGGTTTTTTTTATTACCTATAAGGTTACTGGTATAAAATGTTAGATTGAAAAAAAAAACGATTCTGCGTTCTGTCGACTTTAGTAATATTAGATGTTGATGTTGATCCAAATCAATACTATGATCTGTTTAGGTGGACACAGTAATAAATGTTATTGTGAATTTCCTCCGCTTGATAATATTGTAATATGATTATGCCACATAACTGATGCAGACTGATACTAATCACTGTGTTTTATAGAATACTGTATGTCCCATAATTTTGACTAGTTTGATTATCTTTCTAAAGAAAAATAACCCTCACACAAAGTTTCACCTACTTCCATTTTACCTATGTGTTACTATTATAGTTTGTGTTATTTTATATTATTTAGTCAATATATTATGTTACATTCGATCCGCTCTCATAGTAGAAACATCTTTTATCACTTCATATCTTATATTTCGTCCACTTAGTACACATCACAACATTATGCTTCACTATGATACTCATAAAAAGGTGAAATGTTTCTGCGAAATCAGACTATCATGATATTTGAACTGATCAATCTACGTAAGAACATAAAATCTTCAAGAAGACCTCTTAATATACAATGAATTAGTATCAGAATGGGTTTTGTGAAGATTGTAGTAATTTCAACAGTTGAGATCATGAGTCAATTGAAGCTAGACCACTATGGAAAACCTGTAAGCACTGGACGACCGTTTCGTCCTATTGTGGGACTCTTCAGCAGTGCGCATCCACGACCCCGTCTCGTGGGATTCGAACCCAGGACATGTCAGTCTCGTTCCAGACGCTTAAGCAACTAGACCACTGAGCCGGGTACCAACGTTGTTAATGTCTAACTTCAACTAATCCACGAAATTGAGCGACACATCCACCGTTGTCTTCAGTGAATTACTACCTCACAACTGACCTGGTTGAATTTTTGAGCAAATAACAACTTTGATAAGAGTTAGCCATGGAATCTAGAGTTGACGCTTTATTTATAACGCATCGGAATATCATATCACTTCTGAATATCAACAACAAGAAAGTAAAAACTAACAATTTGATTACATCACATCACATCAAGTCAATAGTATGCAAAACCTTTAAAGTATAAAATAATCAAGTTCAATATGAAAAACCTGGAATGTAAACTAATCTTGACTGACGAAACCCAAATAGGACAATATGATGCAATTTTCTCGCCAAAATATCATAATTCCTTCTCTAATAATACAATTAGTTATACAGTCATGTCAATGTACATATAATAAGTGTTATCCGAAAATTCTAGTTTAAAAATTTATAGATGTTACTCAAACTGCATTAAAATGGTTTTACTTTTATTTTTCCTACATAATAATAGCCGCTTTAAAAAATAATGGAAATGTAGAGGTAGCCAGAGAATTAATTAAACTGAATGCTAATATTGATGCACAAGATCGAGATGGTAAAACTGCACTACATAATTGTATTCTACATGGACACTATGATTTATGCCGGTTTCTGTTAGAAAATAATGCCAATGTGAATTTAAAAACAAATGTAAGTAAACTTTTTGAAAAGCCTTGAGTATTTTGTTTCATTGTTGGGTCATCAACCAACATACGATGTTATTTATTTAGGTAACTATAATGATTAGGAGTATTTGAATTATAGTATGAACTAAGAATCCCAGAAATAACGTAATTGGATCAAGAAGTACTAGATAAGCACAAACGAGTGTACTGTATTTAGAATTCGAAATCAAACATTCAGCAAGTACAAAGGAATCATTAGTTCATTCAAACACCACAGTAACTTTATTGGAAGGTTGTGTATTATGAACTGACATATCGTGATTATCTAAACGCATTATATGTACTCAGAGAATAAGTTAATGAATGCTAAATGTCGTCAAACTATCCATTGATTATTTTTCGTGTACAGTGACTCAATACGCTAGTAGAGATCTAGCTAACCACAATAAAATTACTTAGAAAGACAATTTAGCTGA
Organism: Schistosoma haematobium; assembly: GCF_000699445.3. NCBI lineage: Eukaryota > Metazoa > Platyhelminthes > Trematoda > Strigeidida > Schistosomatidae > Schistosoma > Schistosoma haematobium. The sequence goes on from NC_067201.1 coordinate 16,913,307, forward strand.
CCAATACTATTATTAATGTGAAAAAGGGATTTATTTTAAAAATGACGACTTTTCATCAACTAATTCGTCTAAGCAGTTACGCTACTGAAGAAGTATGTGCATATATATCTATATATGAGAAAGAAATTGGGAGTGGACCTTATCTTGACTTTTGCAGCTTTTATTCACATGGCTTTAAATATCTTGTACTAGGCAGAAGAATTCGAATCAAACAGAAAACACATAAAAATTTTTTCCTAATTAAATATGACGAAAAATACTGTAGATAGGACTTAAATGAAGAAAACCTCATATTCTCCCGACTGATGTTGAGTAGTGAGCGAAGTGAGAGGAAGACTGATACAGAACTTACAGTAACGCTTGGAAGCACATTTCACACGGTGGAACCAGTAACCCTAATGACGCTATAAGAACACAAACAAAAGTACAAAATTACATTCAATAGTAGACTCACTAAAACAACAGGATGCCTGCTTGCTTATCGAACATAATCTAGGATATCAACATACAAGAGACATGACGGACAACTTGCTAAAATGCCTAACCCCAAATAAATACAATAAACAAAAAATGATCAATTTTTAGTGGTTAAATTACAACCACCTTCCCAATGGGAATGAAATAAAACAGTAATGCTTCTTCTCATTTTTTTTACCTACGATCACAAATCGAAGATTTTAGCTGGAGAAGATTCTATTCTCCCGTGTATATTAATATTCACTGAAGAGAATTCCGATTTTAGAGAAGGCAAAAAGATTTAATAAATCCAATATATTGAACACATTATGCTATCCTTTGTTTAAATTAAGGAAACTATCTAAAATAGACTCAAATATATTCGTGGACTGATTGGAGTTAAACATTAACACCGTAGGATGCTGACTCACTGGTCTACAGGTTAAGCATTCGCGCACAAGTCCGATAGGTCCTGGGTTCGAATCCCCCAAGCACGGTCATGGATGCGCACAGCTGAGGAGTCCCATACTAGGACGAAACTGTTGTTCAGTGCTTCCATCTTTCCCATGGTGGTCTAGCTTTAACTGACTCATGAAGTGAACTATTAAAAAGGTTACTGAATTATTTAGACTTATATTCTATCAATAACTACCTCTTCCAGTTAGCATTGGTTTCTGTCACAAAGCATTTTAGTGTAAGCGAAAGCAAATATTACTCATTATTTTTCAGTAAGTCAATTTAACTAAATCGTAGTTTTTAAACCCGAATTCACAAACCGATTCCTTCAAATCATGTGATTATTCTTTTGTCATTTGTATTTGTAATTGTAGAATGGACATAGTACATTAGTACTAAGTGAATCTGTTGGAAATCAAGTAAGTGAAAGTTATTTCATTCAACGAAAAATCTTTTCTTTTCAAAATAAGAAAATTCAAAAATTAATCAAAGAATTTGTCAATCATAGTAAAACTTGGTAAGTTGTACCTAATTTTTCTTTTGTTTGAAAGAAATAAACAAAATATTTTCACGAGATCCTTGTATAGTACCATTCAGATTTCAAAACAAACAAATGTTGAACCGAGAATATTCTTTTCAATGGATTTCTCATCAGCTTCTACAATTATCTCATATCCATATTAATAATCCATAAAATTGGTCACATTTAAGGCAGGGTACATCATTTGGAAATTGTAATATGTGAATCAAGGTTTGTTGTTTGTCATATATCAGATCAAATTAAATCGTTTATGTTGGAGCTGATTGGTATGAAGTTGCTGACTTGAATCAGTTTATAAATGAAATGAAATTGTGGGATAAATAATGGTCAGAATGAATATGGTCAACATGGGATAAGAGAGAAAGAGAATAATGGAATAAAAATCAGAAATTACATAATATGTAGAATATTATGAATTAGGTCAGATATAGCAGATAGGGGTGGATGTTGAATAAATTTCTCAACAAGGTTATCAAGTGTAATAATAATAATAACGGTAAAGATAGTAATAATAAGATAATAATATTATAAAATTGATTATTAACTAGTTGACCTCGAATTTGGCCATGGTAAAAGGAGCGACTAAATATATTCCTTTTGGATGCAAATCTCTGGCTTTTTGATCCGAATAGCAATTGCTTCAGTCGTCTGCAGGATTCTCTGTCTGACGGAATTAGGTAAACTGCTGTTAACACGATATATTATTGCGAAAGATTGCTCCATGTTGGCTGTATGTGCTGTCTGAATTAAATAGTCTAAAATGGAGCTGTTAACCGTTTTTGACTACATCTTTGCTTAACCACAGTGGGAGGTGCTCACAAGCCCGAATATATACATTTGTAGAACATCTGCCAATATAACTTGCTCCACAGGAGCAATTGAACTGACAGATACAGAAAGAGGTGGCTACTCCAGGCAATTTATCTACTATATCCGACCTCATTCATATTATTCTATATATTACGTAATTTCTTATTTTTATTCCATTATTCTCTCTCTCTCTCTCTCTCTTACCCCATGTTGACCATATTCATTCTGATCATTATTTATCCCACAATTTCATTTCATTTTTTAAACTGATTCAAGTCAACAACTTCATACCAATCAGCTCCAACATAAACGATTTAATTTGATCTGATATATGACAAACAACAAACCTTGATTCACATATTACAATTTCCAAATGATGTACCCTGCCTTAAATGTGACCAATTTTATGGATTATTAATATGGATATGAGATAATTGTAGAAGCTGATGAGAAATTCATTGAAAAGAATATTCTTCATTCATATGAATTGTGATTTAAATACTGAACCTTAATGATATATATTTTAGTTAAACATTCATTGGTCTAATCAAATTTAAAATGATTACTAAGATATTCACCATATAACATGAATTAAACATTTTTGAGAATTATATATTTGAATGAGTGAATCAGAAAATAAAATCATCTCTATGATCTTAACTAATAGTTCAATGAACGAATAAATGTGTAATTGTCATGTAGGATATAATAATAATAATAATGCTAATGATCTATGTATTGTTATTCACATAATTATCTGATATTTAGTTGTGTTAAAATACAAATCGCATAGCAACCATTTTTGCTCATAATTCTACGGTATTTTGTTTGAAAATATACTAATTAAAAAAATATGAAAATAATTTTTCTGTAGATAGTTATCAGCTACAGAATCAATAAAAGTCATGAAACACATGGTAGCTGGTTTGTGTTGGTGTAGAGATCTTCACAGTAATGCCCATCTACATTGACTCTTAACAGGATCAGACATATAACTTGCCGATTCTATTCCATCCTTATTTTAAGTATTTTGATGTTGAAGTGATTACATAATGAAATCATTTTCAAATTAAACAAGTTTTCATAAATCATTCAACAAAACAAATGTCTAATAGTTGAATTCATTAGTCGATTAAAGCTAGACTACCATTCAAAACCTGGAAGCACTGAACGGCCGTTTCGTCTCAGTATGAGGCTCCTCAGCAATGTGCATCTACGATTCCACACATAGGATTTGAACCCAGGAACTTCGGTCTCACGTGCGAACGCTTAACCTGTAGACCAGTGACTCGGCACCCAACGGTGTTATTGTCCAACTTCAACTAACCCACGAAATTGTGCTCACTAGTGACTGACTTAAAGAGGCATTTCCTGGAATTCTAATGAGAATTCGTGATCAGAAGAGTTCAACCGTGTCGGTTATGAGGCAATAACTCACTGAAGACAATAGTGGACGGTGGTGCAATTTCGTGGATTAGTTGAAGTTAGATATTAACACCGTTGGATGCCGACACAGTGGTCTAAAGATTAAGCGTTCGCACGTGAGACCAAAGATCCTGGTTTCAAATCCTATGTGTGGAATCGTAGATGCACATTGCTGAGGAGTCCCATACCGAGACGAAACGGCCGTTCAGTGCTTCCAGGTTTACAATGGTAGTCTAGCTTTAATCGACTCATGAATTCCATTGTGAATATACTGCGATCTCCATAAATCCGCACAATGATGATAAATTTTCACTTGGAACAATCGGCAACCGTTAAAAGTAATAAAAACTCTTTATCCCACTTTAATTTTTTTTTTTATTTATATTATTTTATGATAATTGAAGCTTCCTAGTGGTTTATTGTTATATATATGTGTATATATAGCTCAGCAACACACTATTTTTCTCACATCGTGTAGGAAATTGAGCAGAATAGTCACAATTGATTAAATTGCTATATTTTGTAATATTGAATTATCTTATGTATATGGTTAAATCGTAAAATTTTCATCATTGATAAATCTTATCTGCCGTTGAAAGAACAGAACATTTTAAACTAGTCTCACGAATACGAAATCAGTCCATCCTATGGGCGTTTCCCAGCTGTTTGACAAAAGCTTAATTGTATTTATTTAATTATCCTATTGATTGTGATGCTACACTAACCTATGATCAAGTGAATAATATCGACAGTAAACATATAGCGTCAGAATTAGATCCTTAATATCTTAGCTAAATATTTTATATCTCCAAATGAATATTACATAGTAAATACTCTTTATTTAGAGTTGAGTAATTTTGTAGGCTTGTATTTCTAGGTTCTTTCCATCAAGAACTGATGTTACCAATAAGAGTTGGAGAACCACCGAGAGCTAGAAAACACTAACCTACTGTCTCATCTTATTTGAAGATTCCACTCGGTACTATACAGAATTGAATCCAAGACTACATGTTATTACAAATATGATTCGACCAGTCGAAATCTGACAACCATTAAAGTGAGAAATAGGATCACGCACATCCCAATACCTGAAACCCTAGCACCCACGTTATGTATAATCGTCGATATCGAAGGGGTATAGACTAAAATTAGCAGTCGATTACTCCTCGATTTTCAGCAATCTTCCAAATTACGACAGTTCATTATAATTAGCACCTAGTTTTGCCAACCGTAAAACTACCTACTCACTGTTTGTTTTCCATTTCAGATCCCAATTTCAATAGCATGTCTATCTCAAATATGCATGCCAATTATACCCACGTTGGATAATATATACTATCTAATGTACTAGATAATTGCATAGATAATGTTACAGAAGTGTTCGGTCCATTTGACTTTTCCCTGATACTTAGACTTACGATAATCCCTAACCTTACCACTATTAATCAAAACTAAAAATTCACATACTACTCATTTTTTGTTACCTATTCATTCCTCACTAACGATTGGATGACCATACTAAAATTTTGATAATTCTGTATGTACTCACCTCTTTTTTCTGAATATACCATGTGATGGTTTATAAGAAAACGTAATATTAGAATTGCTTTACATTCCCATTTCAATTTTATTTCTGACCACTTAGATCTCCAGTCAGTTATATGTTTACATTCTGATGGAATGTTAATCCCAAACATTGAATTATTTTCTACATACATATGTACCCAGCATAAATGTTAGATTTTTACTGCACATGGTTTCATTAATTATACTGACATTGTTAGTATATTTATTTTCACTAAAAAGTGAGTATATTGTTTGTTTTACTACAGACCGGTATGAAGAATTACGATTTGATTTATCTCGATAATTCTTTTGTCGTCTGACATGCAATGGAGTCATATAATAGTGATGGGATATTTAGTGTATGAACGGAGTTAAATATACATACTTATTTCTATCTCTGATCGTCAATGTGATTAAAGCTAGTTACGGTGTTTAGTTACCAAATATTCAATAATACTAAGAGAACCCAATTATCAGTTATAGATAAATGGACAATACAGATTCTGAAATATTACTTGTTTTCCGGAGCTTAGAAACATAGGTAAAAAAACAATTGTAATCAGCGAAATATTATGTTAGTGCTAACTCTTGTGATTCCAAAAGTGGCTTGTTCAGTTTTTTACAAACTATTCACATTCTGTAATGTGGTGGCTAAAGTGTAAAAATATAGATTTATTTATCAACTTTGGTCCATACTGTTTGTATATGAAGGGTAGTGATACTATCCAGTTGTCAAAACCAAAGCAAGGTTAGGTTTCAAACATGCAACCTATTGCTTGAGAGTAGAATGATTTATTCCCTAAACCATCGTCCCACATTTTCTGTGGAATAAAAAGACGAAAGGCATCGTTTAATCATTAAATAAAGTTCACTTTGCAATCAAAGGTCATATATTATCATTTGTTGTGGTTTCTGTCACTCATTGGAATGTCGTATGAAAATGAGGGAAAAGGGCATGATTTGAAAAGTGAAATTTACTGTATCTTCTCTTATTTCTTACAGCACTTTACTTGACTACCTTGAAAGAAAAACAATACACAATAGTCATCGGTCATATTCAAGGTGCATATATTTGCATTGGAATAATTACATTGTTTGTAAATTAAGAATTCGTCAAATAAAGTAAATAAAACATAACCTCAAAATAACATATACCACTTTATAATAATCTTGAAGTTGAAAAGGTATTTTTTGCAACACAAACAATAACATTGAAAACCGTTATCACATATGATTACCACTAGTACTAGTAACAATAGTATTAAGTAATATATTATATTGTAAAATTGGTAAGGAAACAACGGTACATAAACAATAGTAACCAAAGTAGGGAGTGAAAAAAGACTAAAATAAACAAGTTTACATTATTTATTAGGATAAAGTTATCCTCTTGAAGTATTTGGTCCAGTTCTAATTAACTTATGCCCATTCTCAACTAATTCTGATAAAGTGACACGACCACATTTTTCAATATACTGAGCAACGGCTTCATATTCATCATTTGTAATATGAATAACTTTGCCTCGATCATCCAATACCCCAGTTAACCGACCAGAAGACATAAGTGCTTTGACCTTTTCTATACAAACCTTTACAAGAAAAATAAAATTACGGAATGATAAAAACTAATGCAGAATTCCTAAAAGGTTCATGATTATTTAGCTGTATGTTAATGACACTTACAGTGACCGGGATTTATACATTCATGTAAAACTGCTACCGGCTTCATTATGCATGACTAGCGAGCTTAAGCTATTAAAATAAAACTTATCGTTTAAAATATAATCATTTAGCTAACAAATTATCAAGAGAACTTTAAAAACTATAAATATCCACTTACAATAGCTTAACCACTCAAAACACACAACAAAGGTAATAAAATATAACCATTCGAGGATTAAATAAATATTCGAACATGTAATGATATATAGTGAAAATTAGACAAACTACTGTGACTATATGAAAACCATTTCACTATCATATTAACCAACAAATGGAATGTTAGGCAACAGTACACAACATATAATTCTAAGCCTTTATGGATGAAATAAGACAAGCTCTTCGTATGATTATTTGTCTGTATTGTGCATATACCTGAAAACACAGGTAGTAAGCTTATGAAAGTTAAATTTTATTATATAACATTTTGTAATAGAAAATAATGGAGTTTAAACTCCACAGTTTATAACGGACAATAGTTACGTAACACCCAGCAAAGACAAATATTGATTGTCATATATAATATTAAAACATTAGGACAATATATAAAAAGTGTGAAATGATAAGACGACTGTTAAAAGAACAGAAAGACGAAACTGAGAGAATAAAATTAGGGATAACAAGGTTTTGAGAAAACAGTGTTAGGGACCTCGAAGATACTATAGAGAAGACACAATTACAAAACTGAAATACTTCAAAATCTCTTGATTTTTCCCAACCTCATTTTCTATCGTTAATATATATTCTCAAATAAAATGGTTTTGTGAATGGTCAGATCGTTTAAAATGTGAATTGAGCTTCTACTTCTACAAAAGTGGCAAAAATCTATGCTAGAACTTTCTCTTTCTGGTGAGCTGTTGGGAACAGTTAATGACTTCATATATCAAAGTAGTTGATGACAGTGAGCTAAAAAAGACTGATTTACATACAATGAAAACCAGAGAAGCTTATTCTAATCTGGAAACCGCTCACCGTTAGTGAGGCTATGAAAGATTAGGTTTATAATCCTAATGAAAGATAACTTCACTGAGCTGATGTCCGACAACCTCTTATATCTGATCATCACTATCTCGAAATGATAGCTTCCATTCAATACCAAGTGATTCCGACTTCCCGTAACGCGCGTTGTAGATCAGTATCCATTAATCAGCAAGTATTACTAGCCTCAAGCGTAAATAACGGTGGCTTTGTTCTGTTTACTGTGTCGTTCTAGCGTCTCGTAAACCCCTCATTGTTTTCTCATGCTGAGGATAAGTTTTAGAAAATAGGTGATCAGTTAGTAAAATTAAGCATAAATGAACTAGATTACCATTTACTGTTCTTAAGGATTACTCAGCCTGGAGCTCTAGATATAATCAAACGTTTCTCAGAATAAAGATCTGTGGCGATCCTATTTTAATTTTTCACCAATTTTTTTAAACAATAAAATGCATATTTTAACTGAATGAAATCTGAATGGGTTTTGTGGAGATTTTTAGAAATTTCACAGATTGAAATCATGAGTCAGTTGAAGCTAGACCACCATTGAAAACCTGGAAGCACTGGACGGCCGTTTCGTCCTAGTATGGGACTCCTCAGCAGTGCGCATCCACGATCCCGCGCCACGTGGGGCTCGAACCCAGGACCTACTGGCTTCGCGCGCGAGCACTTAACCACTAGACCACTGAGCCGGCATCCAACGGTGTTAATGTCTAACTTCAACCAATCCACGAAGTTGCGCCACCGTACACCATTGTCTTCAGTGAGTTCCTATCTCACAACAGACCTGGTTGAACTCCACTGGTAACGGCTTCTCACTAGAACTTCGGGAGTTTTTCCTGAAGTCAGTCACTAGTGAGCAGTTGATTATTATCAGAATGGGTTTTGTGGAGATTTTTAGAAATTTCACAGATTGAAATCATGAGTCAGTTGAAGCTAGACCACCGTCCAGTGCTTCCAGGTTTTCAATGGTGGTCTAGCTTCAACTGACTCATGATTTCAATCTGTGAATGAAATCTGTTTTATTCGCATCTAAAGACATTGGTTTAAGGGTTCACATTTTCATATCTTTTATAGTTAGGACTATGATAGATCAGGCTTTATTGGCACATATCCATTACTAGCCGATTGCCACATTGTTTTGGTAAGATTGGATTACTCTGCTAGCCAAAATCCAACTTTAGTGGGCCCCCGAATGCCCTGGTATGGCCGAGAGTGGGGAGAGCCCGCCCTCCCTCTCGAAATGCTCTCACACGGCTACGCTTATATAGCCTCTTCCAGGGAAGTCCTACTCACTGCCTTCTCTTGGCGGGGGTGTTGTTTATGAAATTGAGAGGACGAAAAGCGAATGTCCGGCGCTTTAACCGGGCCGGTGGACACAGTGAATCCATCTAGGGGAGTTGGAAAACCCTGATTCCAAACCAATCGTGCACATGAGCTCCAGAATCCTGAAGGAACAAATGGCATATTAACCAATTGTTGGCCACCGGCTACCATGAGACTGTATCTCCTCCCGACGCTCCACTGCCTTGTGGGTCAGACCTTTAGGTCAACGGCTCGAGGTGTGGCCCCTAAGAAAACCACCTGCTCCGATCTGGGCACCCGGGCAGTATCACAGCCCACATACAAACAGAATGGAATGACGATATTTACTGAAAATACTATTCTTGGTGTGGCGCATATATATCTGGTGCCCCCTTGTAACAATACTTATGTGTTCAAATAAAATAATAAACTTTAGTGGAGATATATTCAACATATTTATCGCGAAAGAAGAGAATAAAAAAGAACAGTTGATGACATATTAAGTGATTTTTAGAATTGCGTCGAACAGAGATGACTGATTTCAAGTCCTCTACTGCCAAGACTTTCTGATTATTAATAGTGTAATTTATTGAGCACATATCCGTGTATTTGATTTTAAACCATACTTTTAGCGTAAAGCTCAACGATTTTACACAGTTTGCTTAACTGAAGTACAAGAAACAGAGTTCAAACCTAAGACTTAAAGAGTAAAACCTAACTGTTTCAACCACTAAACGAGCGATTCCAAAAAATGTCGATTTCAACGATATTCTGTAAGAAGAAAAACATACCTCCGTCTTCAAATTTAAATTGATTGCCAAATGTTCGACTGGAATAATTTTTGCTTCTTCAATAGCTGCAATAATTTGTGCATTAATCATTGCTTTTGCTTTGTCATCTTGTTGTTGTACATCTACTCCTTCTTCCTCAATACTAAACTCTTGTTTTAGGCGCTCATATTCAGCTTGTTCACGAGCTGCCTCTTCTTCACGACGTTTAGCTTCAGCAGCAGCCTGTAATTAAAAGTAAATTTTATGTAAGAATCTTAAATAGTACAACAAAATGTGATGAAAACTAAACAATAGCCCAAAATTACAAATGGTAATAGAAAAAATATATTCTACAAATACATACTTGACTGTTATTGAGCAATCAAAACAATTTTGTGTACCTGGGTTAAGAAAACATAATACAGTTGGCCAATATAAATTTACTTCTAACTAAATTTTTAGCATAATTAACTTTCAGCTTCATGGTCATAGATTATACTAACGTGGTTAATGATCAACCGGATTGCCTATGCTTTTTTAATTTGTCTGTTTATTTACAGAGTGGAGTACATATTTATTTATATTTTCTGAAATTAGTATAGTCTTTTTATGAAATGTTCAGATGTTACATTAAGCAAACAAAATGATAAGGAGAGCTAAATTTTGCATCACACGTAAACAAATGAACTAAGCTAGCTAGTAGACACGAAGGTTAATGTGCGATCATGGAAAATAACTTACTGCAGCTGCTGCAGCTTTTTCTTCTGCTTCTTCTGCTTTCTTACGTTTTTCAATTTCCATGTCTTCGATTTTCCTTTGGTGCTCCCTGTAACGTTCCTCAGCTTCTCGCTCTTCCTTTCGACGTTCCTTTTCAGCTAACTTGGCAGCTTTTTTGGAGCCAACTTTCTTTGAACTTTCTTTTGGATGATCTGTATCTGAAGGCTGGATGTCTACATTTTCCATGACATTTCTAACACGCCTATCGTCCTCCTCAGATTCTGAAGCATCTCTCATCCGAGCAGCCAGACGGCGCTGTCCACCTACATTTCCAATGCGACGACGCACTCTGCCAGCAGCAGCTGGATGTACGTGTGGGCGCTGTCCACCTTAAAGGAGAGAGTATTTTTAATAAACACAATTGTTCCAGAGAACATGGAAAACGATTTTTCGAAACTTAAAATTCCACAGATTTTGAGACGTGGATAAACGAAATTAGACGAAAGTAGAAAACAACATTAATCGGTCATACGCAACGTAGAACCTGTCACAAGTATACACTAATTAAAGCCGCGACACCCTACTAGCACGGTAAGATGAAATCGTCAAGAAAAATCCCAGAGTAATAGAGGTAGCAACAGCATTAGTGATGATAGAAAAAGGCTTTGAGGATATAGTTCGACACATCTTGGTGGATTTGTCTGTAATCTGATGTGATAGTAAACACCACTGCTAATAAACATCGGCTGGACATTTTACACGTTCTCAACACACTTCTCAAGCTGATAGGCGAGCGCAGAAAGTACTTTCGCAATGAATTCAAGGTGGAACCAAGTTTCTTAGTTTTAATACCTCCATCCTTCACAAACTCTATGACTAGGACATTTTCCTGCTCCTTTATGGTTGAAGAATTTAATGGAACTGATTTTGAATTCACTAATTCCGAATTGAACAAGTTACTAATTGATTTTTATTTGCCTACAATTGTTCAGAAGCCTTGAGATGGTGTGGCTACTGGAGGTTACTACATTTCAAGCACTACTAAAGCATGTTGTTTGTGTTAACTAACAGAATTATTTGAATCAGCCTGACAGACATTCCCTCTTGTCTGTCCCTTAGGTTGGAAGTTGTAGTAACTTGTATGATTCTGTCGACTTAGATATAACAGAAATGCAGACTGGGTACAGCCAGGTGAAATATCCGAGAATTAAGCTGCTAAAAACCCCGAGTTCCCTAATTGCAAAATAGACCTGTTATCCCTACAAATTTGCACGGAATAGTTCAAGCAGTTAGTTATTGCCATCATCAGGTACTTTGACTCGAGGTAACAGAGCGAATTGGGATAAGTTTGGTTTGAAATACTTTTTAATCTTTTAGACTACCAGAAATAAATGTAAACATAGCTAAACTGTCAGCCAATGCTACTGATGTGACGGAGAATAAAGCAAATGTTGTCACTATGTTTGATCATCAGTCAAAAATAAACTTGGCGATGGGCCATTTAGCTAACAGTTCCCATTATCAATCGAAGAGGAATTGGAGGCATTAGTAAAATGAGTAATTTCGTATTTTAGACGGCAGTGATAGACAGGCTGGTAGACAACCAGTTGAGAACGTCCAGAAGATTAATGTTACCGAACATAATAAAACCGCACTTGACCATAAAGTTATCGTTGATGGGGATTGCCGCAAAGTGGAGTATCACTAAGCTTAGATCCCACAACAGTATCAGTAAGACTATACTTTTTTGTTTCTCATTCACAAGGTTTATTAACAGCTAAATGATTATCGTTCAATATATGTGAAAAAGATCATGCCAAAGTTTACGATACCGCATAGTTACTTACCGACATGACAAGTAGTGAGTAAGCGTTGTAATGGGAAAGGTAATGCAACAAATTCGCTGTTAATTTGTTCCCGGTTTTTAGACACAGGCATTACCTCTCTGTAATATCACTGTAAGTTTTACCTTAATTCATGACAAATATGTAAGAAAAGTCTACAGAGAACGGCGACAGTTAAGTGCTTTGTCACCTACATTCACACCGACTTCTCTCAAGTTCCCCCAGTATCTTCCCTGTTTTTTGGGAACTTCATATCAAAATAAAACCTGCATAGATGTAAATATTGAAAATGCTAATTTTACCAAGCAGTTAGGCCCGTTTCTTGCAAAAGAACAAACAACACACTTTTGCAAACTAGCGGTCAAGCTTTCTAAGAATCCCTGACATTACCCAGGCCTATTAAGAGTAATATTGTTTTCGATTATGAATTCATATAGCACTAGACCCGTTCAAATTTGCAGGACATGGAGATATAGTGTCGAAAAGTCACTTCATGTTAATCCACTTGATACAACAGATAATATAATGATAATAATATAATAATAAGCAATGCCACTATTATTACAAAATATGATATATATAGACACGATATTAAAACGTATGGTGTTATCTGATAACTATATATATGTATATATGTGTATATATATATATATATATATATATATATATATATACTTAGTTATCAAATAACACCGTATGTCTTCTCAGTATAGAATCCCGTTTAAAGTGCTGTTCGCAGGAATTTTGTATGGAAGAAATATTACCTCTTTTAACTGACTTATTATACAATTTCCAGATAATAAATAAACCAGACAAAAGAATGCCGATTGCGAAAACAAGCCCGCCAAAAACGACCATTGGAACGTTCAAATGGTTCAAATGGTTGTGGACGGAATAGAAGAAGCTTTCGCTTAACAGGCTTCCGTGTCTAGTAGTAGGGGATCACCAAATCCTCCAGGCAGGAACCTAGGTATGTTAACAATAAAAGAGGAAAAGAGATTGGTAAATCATAATGTGATGCTGTTCTTGGTCCTTAAGAATAGGTCAAGTTGCCTCTTGAAGGACTCCTGAGAAGTCGCTTGGACTAGCTCAGCTGGCAGCGAATTCCAGCTTTTGACAACTCTTAAGGAGTAGAAATTGTGTCTACATTCCGTCTTGCTATGTTGTGTTTCCAGTTTCTGGGTGTTACCCCTTAGGTTGTTATTCGAACTAAGCTTAAGTAGGTGTTTAAGAGGATGTCCAGAAGTGTTAAGAATACTATAAGCCATTAATAAATCACCTCTAAGACGCCTATATTCTAATGGGTAAAGGTCTGGTGAACGGAGGCGTTCTTCATAAGGCTTAGATTTGAGTCCTCGAACTGATTTCGTGGCTCGCCGCTGGATACGCTCCAAAGTGACCTTGTCCTTTTGGAGTGAGGGTGGAGTACTATGTTTCCGTACTCTAAATGGGGACGGATGAAACTATTGAAGATTGTGTGGAAAGTTCTTCCGTCAAACTGGCCAAAAATGCGCCTCAACGTTGCCAGTGCAAGGTTTGCTCGGGAGGCATTTTTGTCACAGTTGGCGTAAGACTTCAAATCATGGGGCACCAGGACTCCTAAATCTTTTTCGACTTGGGATACTACTAGAGAGGAGTTTCCTAAGTTGTAACTGTAGTTTGCGACATGTCGCAGATGGACTACTTTACACTTTGAAGTGTTAAAGGTAAGTCCGTTATCGTCTGCCCAACTTTGAAGTCGAGTCAGATCCTCCTGAAGTGCCTGTGTATCGTCTTGGTTGCATATCTCTCTCCAAAGTTTCACGTCGTCGGCGAAAAGTAATAAATCTGACGTTACCTGTTGAGGAAGATCATTTATGTAGATCAAGAAGAGAAGAGGCCCTAGTACTGAGCCCTGGGGGACCCCACTAGGACATTCCATAGCCTGAGATAAAGTGAAATTAACCCTAACCTTAAAGTGTCGATTTTTTAGGTATGAAGTAAGCCAATCGATTAGGTGTGGTTTGATACCTAGTCGTTTGAGCTTGTTGATAAGACACAAGTGGTTAACCTTATCAAAAGCTTTTGAGAAATCAAGGTAAATGACATCAACCTTTCCCTTGCAATCGAGGATGCTTGTCCATCTGTCCACCGCAGTCAGCAGGTTGGTTATACAAGAGTAACCCTTCCTGAAACCATGCTGTTGGGGTGAGAAGAAATTTAAGGACAGTAGATAGTCATTTAAACCGTCGCATATCAGGGACTCCATGAGTTTTGAAGGTAATGACAGAAGAGCCACCGGCCGATAACTTGAAGGTTCATTGCGTCGACCACCTTTGAAAATTGGCGTGATGTGAGCCAACTTCCAATTTTCCGGTAATTTGCCTCGGCTAAGCGAGTGAGAAAACATCACGCTAAGCGGCGTTGCCAGGATTGAGGCTGCCTTCCTCAGTATGGCAGGATGAACCGTATCCGGGCCAGGAGAAGTGTCTAGTCTCATGTGCTGCAATTTCCGGAACACCAAGTCAGCGCTTAGGTCCACTTCAGAAAGTCCTGTGGAATTGCAGATGAAACTGCCGTCAGTAAAGTTGATGTCAGCCGGTTGAAATGTTTGAGAGTAATGTGCCGCCAGAAGGTTAGCGGCGTCGCCATCGTTGTTGGTCGGGCCGTTAAGACCTAGCAGTTGAGAAACTCCTGTTTTGGCTTGACGAAGAGAGGCTGCATAATGGAATAAGCTTCTAGGGTTAGAGGCGAATTTGTCCATAAGCTTTGTTTGGTACTGAAGCCTGTCTTCTCTTATAGCCTTCGTGCATATGTTCCTGATATGTTTATATTGCCTATACGCTCCATCGTTATTAGTTCGTTTGTATTCCACCCAGCAGTGTGTCAACCTTGAAAATCCCACCGTGACGAGCGGTGCCAAAAATGAGTATTCAGCATTCCTGGACTACCTGTCTTCAACATATTGATGGTCTTTACGTTAACCACCAATTGATTATTTTGGGCTCGCATCATAATATTCAACCAAGGGTAAAAGTCTTTGTTATGGCTCAGGTGAGCAAGTCAACCCATATGTTGCAATTTTACGAAGTGATTTGACAGATAACAGACAATTGATTTTCTGTTAAGGTGAAAATCATAGTTATGGAGATTAGATGTAGTCATTGCGCCAAAAGTCATTCGTGGTTCAATATTCAAAGTTGAGGTGAGTTTCAAACATAGAATGGACATCCAGGCCCCTTCTGGTTATCACTACTTGGAACCTGCTGTCCGAAACAGTGTTGTCCGCACCTTTAATTGATTCTTTCAAGAGAACACTGAAAATTTACAGAAACACACTAGTAAAGGAATAACATAGGCCGTATGCCTTCTGTTCTTACAACACAAATGTGAATCTAATTAACAAGGTCAAAATGTGACTCAAGAAAATGAATACATCGGTTTGTCCAGAAGCTTGAACAGAATATGTGAATTTAAAAGAGCACTTGACTATACAATATCCCCCACAAGGCTTTTAAAATTCTTCACATCTCATCGTATGTTTTTCGTTCGCAAAAGAGCGACAATTAATAACGTGTTTGGTCAAGGATATTTACAAGATACTGTGAAGGTTTTCTTCATACTATCTGACGAAAGGTGAATTACAAGTGTTTAGGCTATTGATCGTTATGAAGTAAAAATGGAAGACGTATTTCGAATTAAATTCAAGAGTGTTATAAAGGCAACCTCATAAGTATGAAAGAGACTATTTAATTAATAATTTCTTTGCTGAACGATAGATATTCTAAGTAAACTATTTTTTAAAGATGCAATTTAAATGGCGCATTGCAAAGAAGCGAGAGTAAACTGCTATGTATGTAGAAGTAAATAAATCCCCAAAACTAATAAATCCGCTGGTCTAAAACATTGATGCAAATCTTACTGATTTTGCTAGACACACTCAATCTGAAGTAGCCGGGTCATGCGTCCGCACCAGATTATCATTGCGTACACCGCACTACTCATCGCTTGCAACAACTTGCCACCTTCGATTGAATGCCTATCAACACATCGATAACTTTTATAATAAATCTTCAGATTCCTTCATCCTTAACCTCTGATTTCACCGGGTTTATAACTTCTTGACTTGGAATCTGTTACGGACGAAAGCATTATGAAGCCCTGAATATCCGTGGCACATTTAGTCATGTGGGATTACGGGATATCACTGAACTTTAGTAAAATTACGTGTCAAGCTGAACATATCCATAATTTAGTGGAAAGTTTGTAGTAGCATTATTTCACAACCACACAACCATTGGCGTCTAACGTAAGATAACTTAAAAGACTTAATGTGAACATTGATCACCTATAGTAGGTTGGAGATAGCTAACGCGGATTGGTTTAATTGAGACAACATGACTCAACCATCTACATGCAGTCACCCTGTAGTGACATTTGGCCCTAACCACATGATCTTTGAAGCCGAACATATAATTACTGAAAAGATTTATATTCAACAATTGACAGGTAGAGAAGGCCAGCAATGGGGGAGGTGGTAAGCAAGGATGAATTCAATTGCATGGAATGACTCAACCTCGCAGACGTGTTGATTCCGTACAGCTTGTCTTTACTCACATTATATATATTATTCTATCCATGGCCTAAATGTGTTCTTTACAAACTCCAGACATCATGTTGTTAATTGTTATAATGCGATGAGTCAGTGTATACAATGATTTGGCTTTCACGAAGATCTCATAGATTAGGCGGTTACATCATGACAGATCGAAAATTTCAGAATTAGGTTCATTACTAGAGCGTCATGAATAACGCAGTAGACCATAATTCTACAGCCCTATGTAATCTCATGTTACAATCCCCATCCAACATATTTTCTCCAATATTTCTTCGCAGCAATCACTGACTGTCACAATAGGATTAGTCAGCAAACATATTGATGTGATTTGCACGTAATGTCTGATATATCAGGTAGTCCAATCATGACAACTCCTTCATTTTTGACCCGGTTCATTAGTTTACTGGCGTAGACGTCAGTAATGCTAACCTAGACATCGATACAACGGATTCACCGCTGGATGAATTATGACCCAAGTTTCACCAAAATCAGGAATAGCTAATGCAGATTTATTGCTATACGCAGAAGGAGTGGCTTATCTAGTAGCTTGGCCACCGTTTTATTCATTTCACACCAAAAGTAATTCCTTCTGGCTCCCTTTCCAGCCGAAGTAGCTGGTGAGGCCGGTTGGCTCTCATGGACAAGAGTTTGGTCTGGCGATTTTTGTCTTATTTCCTGTCGTGTTATGATCTACCATCTATGAACCACATGGCAGTGATTCATTGTCCTTCTAACAGCCGACATATAGGCACTTCTGTAGGTCATTGTTGGCACTGATTATGTCTGAGCTCTTTAGGTTGTTTGACTTGTGTTTACGTCTAGTGTCTATGGTTAGGTGTTGGACGAAACTTATGTTATATGGGGATGATATGAATTGGTATATTTTTGGGCCATCC
This sequence comes from Schistosoma haematobium, assembly GCF_000699445.3. Lineage (NCBI taxonomy): Eukaryota > Metazoa > Platyhelminthes > Trematoda > Strigeidida > Schistosomatidae > Schistosoma > Schistosoma haematobium. The sequence goes on from NC_067201.1 coordinate 16,931,387, forward strand.
CGATGTTCTGTAAATTCCGCGAAGATATATTTGTGGCATCCTTGGAAGTTCAAAATTGGTCTTTTTGGTTTCTATCATTTATGAAATGTTTATCCACTTCTTCGAAGGCCCCAATATTCTCTTGAAATATTTGTCAGTGCATTCAGATGTAATGTGTCATATTACTATTATTTTGGTGTTGTGATCATCCAGGTATATAAGTCGTATTTTATTGTGTTCGATAGCCATTCTGGTAGTTGTCTTAACTAGCTTTGGTATGATGTTGTTCTCATTATCTGTTCGGCGTTTTAAAGACCTTATTATTAAGGTATTTGGTCTTTCATATATTAGACTACATAGGTTTCACCTATTTTGGGGTGTTTTCGTTGTGTTCGGTCCGCCTGTCTAGGTGTTCAATACGCTTAGGTTTAGAAGATCATATAAGTCGACCTCTTGGATACCCATTGGTGAGATTTTAGTTTCAGAAACAGTGAACCTCCCCATGACGTCTGAGCTATTGTTGATAAGCTCTGTTCCTAGGCGACAGTTAAAGCCTCTAATATGTGTATCTGATACTCCAAGGATTTGGGCTTTATACCATCTATTGTGGATCGAGAACGGAAAATCTTCAAGTGAATGTTGATGATAAATAACGTTTTTACTCCTAATTGTTGTTTCTCCTATCCCTTCTCGATAACGATAGGCATAAACCTAAATGTAAGGTGAGTGGTCTCGTAAATAGTCAGATATTTGTAAAATGTGTATACTTTATAGGCATTTTTATGTTCCCATAGTAACACCTAGTAACCAAACTGTTGTCCTTCAGTTTACGGGAGTTTCGTTGACAAATAACATATGAGCTATGAAATTTGCACAGAAGATTACAGAGAACCTAAAATTTTGGACGGAAATGGAGGACTAGGTACACAACTGTTGATGCAAAAACAAGTAGTAAGCAATTGCACAATATAAAACTGTCCATAGGTCTGGTTATTCTTTAAATTTAGTGGCACCGTCTCAGCACCAACGAAGGCCCACGCACACAAAATAACCTACTTAAAAAAACTCGAATCGTTAACATAACGAACACATCAACAAATATATTACTCAAAAGACGAATAACTCGCAATTCAGTAAATCGGTATATCGAAGACATCAGTAGGCTGATTAGTAAATCGATAAGTTCGTTCTCTCTATTCTCAATGTTATGTTCTGTCCTTGTTTATAATGCGCTATGGAAACAGGTTAGCCTGTCCATCATGTCAGGCCAGAACAGGCTAAACAATCATTTTATGACATGTCTTCGACATGAGATTGTTTAAGTTACCACGCAAAACATTTGAGTTCCAATTGAGTGGGCGGCCATTATCAGACTCACTGATCACAACCAGATGGCACGGGCTGGCGGGTAAGCCACGGATTTTCGCGCACACGTTACATATTGTCGTGGATTTTTTGTGTCGTTATTTATCAGCTATTAACAGGCTTTTTTGCATGACACATCAATTTCTGTATTGCTAGTGCTTGTAACATAGTTTTTATTCCAATTTATTGGCAGTTTGACGTATTTCTTGCTCACCACGTAAGTAAATCTGAAGTTAGCTTAATATAGTTATTTGTAACAATACAAACTCAAGCAAGTAAAGTTCACCGTGTTTCTGGTCAAAAAATACATCACAGATTGAGTTTTCATGAAAATGAACCGTAAAATCTTTTACATATGGTTCACCTCCTTGATTGCGGTGACGGTGAACATGGATGTCGGTAGTTGTTTATAAAATGTAAGTAGAAGCAATCAAGCGTTAACCTAATTGTGAATATTATATAACTTGTTTGTATTTAGCCATAAAAAGTTATATCCATTAGAGGTACCATTGTTTTGTACTGAAGTGACATAATTATGTAACGTATCTGAGAAAAAAAATATGTGAGTAACAATTGACGTTTATAGTGTTGTCCAGCGGCTTTCTGAACGTCTGCAGTAATAGTGTATAACACCACATCAAGTAGGAACAAAATCTTCATGATTAAAACGATCGGTGTTTTTTGTGAGAATGGTGACACAACCATGTTTTTTAGTTAATACTGATTTGTGAGGTGTCTGTTATAGGGTTCACAAATGAGTTATTATATACTCTTCACTCCGTTTCGGTAATACAGTTGTTGTGTTACTTAGGAAGTTATGAATGAATGTCACTACTTGTTAATAAAAGACTTATAGGCACAGTCTATTACTTGCTATTTGAATAACTTATTGAATATGATACTGAGAACAAAGTTTAATTGTTTGTCTCAAAACGGATTTGTCGTTTTTCAGAATAGTATGAAGCTTATGGAATTTAGGATTACGGAAGATCGTGTGGAAAACCGGTTTACAAGTTTACGATAACTGTTTTATATTGCCTTCTGCTATGCTCATTCATCTAATGAATTATTTAAATATAAATATAACAACCATACGCAGTGTTTTATATTATAAATCCTGTAATTTTGTATAATTATGGTCTAAATAAAGCCAAAACAAATATTGACGCAGAATCATGTGACTGCATTACATTTCGTGGTTTCTCATAAGTTGCATGCAACTGAATATGCATTATAATTTAAGATTGAGGGAAGAAATAGTATGAAAGATAATAGAAAGCAAAGAATTGGAATGACCTAGGTTATCAATAATAACTATACATATGTATATGCTTGAACAGGTCAAAGGTCATTTGATGTTAGACTTAAGGGAACATAAAGGATGGGTGGTGTAATAGTCGAGTGAAGCTCAGAAGCATACAAGATAAATTGTGTGATAATTCTAGATGTAATGAATAAATCAGTGAATTAAGAACTAATAAGATAAGTGAAGACAATCTGAAGAGTTAACATAATTTAGCAAAGAAGTGTGAGTGGAAGGGTGGTCTAAGGATTACGTAATCCATCTTATCAAGGAACTAGCTGCATGAAATTGTCTAGTTCCATACTAATACTAACTTGATAATGGACGTAATCTGACAACGGAAAATATGTAAGGCGGTTGTTTAATCTGTAAGGTTTTACGTGGAAGTCGCATTATTGTTTTATTTGACTCGTTGATTCCTCACAATGAACAACGATATAACGCTAAGTTCTAACGACAGTTCGTAACTAATACAGTAGTACAAATTCTTAATTTTCACACACAATTATTCGTTAAAGCGATTGGTAAACCTCCCCATGAAAGTATGAAGAAGACGAAAATAAAAAATGAGAAAAAGTTTATTGATTTTTCATGACTACTAAAGTGGAAAGATAAGTTTACAAGTTGTATAAATAGTGGTATAAAATAAAGCCACAAAGAACTGTTAATCGTAAACCTGCTGTCTAGCTGTTTATAATTCTTAAGTAAAAATTGTAGACTTTTCTCACCACCTGATTCGCGAAGCGTTCACCATATTTCTCAACAATTTGTTGTTTGCACATTCTTTGGAGCTGTTGAAGTTGTATATATTCTTTACTCCGTCTCCGTAATGAAATTCCTGTGTTGTTTTGTAAATTGTGCGTATTGTCTAATTTCCATCTGCAGCAACACCTAAGAAGTTGATGAGCTATGCAGTTTATATTTTATAATTTAAATAGCTTACCTGTTAGATTTCGTCTTTTAATATATGCCAGCAGGAGATGGCGGCACGGATATCGACACATATTAAACGTGCTACAATTGCATTCACAAATACTTACATCTACTTCGTAATGTTGTCCGCGGTCAAGCATAAACAACCACTCGCTGCTTTCATATTCTAAGTTAACGAAACGCATTTTTTTAAGTTCCTATAACACTTTGGATCTTGTGAATGGGGTCAACATGTTCAACAAGATTTTATAACGTATTGTTGACCCTCCAATCTTACGCGAAACATCGATTGGCAATTTAAAAATTTAGACCTTAAAGGTAACACATTAGTTAGAGTCCTCACGGTTTTTTATTCACATTCAGACCTTCTGACTTACGTTTACGACCAAACGTGCAACGAAACACTACGAACAAGTGTTTATATCTCACATCCTTCAACAATCTACTTTCTGCGTGAACATAGTGTGTATGGGTCATCTGAGAAAACATAGATTTATCCCATCATACTTTATGGAAATCCTTTAGCGCATTATCTAATTCAATCCAGCTTCCGAATCTCTTATTCAGCATAATACGTTGGAACGCGTCACTTACGTTCACTGAAATTTCACTTGAGCATGAAGCACTAGAGACAACATACAATAGTTATTAAAAAAAGGTTATTCCTTGAAAAAAATTAACTGAAGGAAGAACAACAAATATTTAGGACTTACCCTTCAGTTGACATTTCGTCTTAACTCACAAAAACTATGCGCATCTATAACCTTTTACGTTATTTTATCTTTCTTACGTTGTTTTCTGGACCTTATCAACAAATTATATATAGCTGTTGACTTTCACTACAGCACTTAGGACCACAGATCAAGTTTCGAAGGAATAACAGAGCTAAAGTGTGCACTACAAAACAGAAAATACTCAGTTAATGCTCTTAGCAGTTATTTAGTGTTTATTATGCATCAAAAGATGACTTATATATGGAAACATTTAATACTCATAGGACCCAACACACACACGGCAATTGAAATACGGAATGCCCGCTTCCAGTCAGCGCGTTCAAGGTCGTTGAAACGAAACGGCGGACAGATTTGAAAGGGATTACCGTTTTTACCTTGCCCAACCAGATACATGGTACCGTACAGAAAAAACGAGGGAGCGCAAAGAAATAAACCGGTTCATACAAAGTCATTGGATTCAAACGAATTCGAGAAATTTACAAAAGCCATAATAGATCCAACTACTATGAGTACTTTTCCTATTTGTTAAGAAAGCCTTTAAGATAATGTGCGGCATTCCATTGGTCTTTTCTTAAGTATATTGACCTAGTTAAGTAAAACCGAACCCTAGCCAAGTAATCTGTCGAAATAAATGTAACCCTATTCACATTAGAGAGTTACCACTCTGTGATAAGTAGTTAGTATGTAACCAGTGAAGATCACTAGTTTAGGTAGCCGTCATGGATGGTCAGGTTTTAGTGGGTTAGAACGAAAATGGTGTATCCTCCTTTATCTCAAAGTTACACCTCATGGTTGACACATATAACCCAGATTATACTGTCTTAGTATCCACATACTGAGACTGCAGTGATGACTGCATAGTAAAAAGCAGTTTCACTAAAAACAATGTATAATAGGAAAATATTGAAGAAGCACATATTCGATCCGCTGCCACACGAACCGGTCCATGGCATGCAGTTGATTAGTTGACCTTGATAGGTTCAACAAACAACTCAACATCCATTGATCTGTCTGATTGATGATTTGGCTAGAACTAAATAACAATTTGTTGGCACTAAATGTTAATTCAGTCTAATCAATATCAAGGATAACCAACACAGATAGATTATTCGAACTCATGAGTTTAGCAGCCTTGTCGCTAGTTTTATTTTTTCATAAGTAAACACTATTCCGTCAACATTTATTGTTCTCCAAAGTTGCTAAGAAAGCAAGGCAGTACGACTACCAAGTTGGGAAACCACAAGAGCTCGACGTAATGTTACTACAGCTGGGTAATCTTTCTAATCATAAAGGGTTTCAATTGCTATCCAAATGACATAAACTCTTTATCGACGCCCATAAGTTCATCTATTGAAAGCACATGTTAATATCAGTTCCAAAGTCACAAAATGTTGAACCTTCAGAGATATAAGCCTCCCACTGCTTTTGTGATCAGACTTGACAGTCGTTTAACTTAAAGAGGACACCAAAGAACCTCAGAACTACCCAGTGTGACTGCAAAAACACGAAAAGTAACGGTTAAGAGTTCAACCCCCAGATGTATCACTCCGTCTCCTTGTATTCCAGAAGACGAACGACCATCTACTTATTCAGAATTCACTGCCTCAACGTAGCCTACATAAATCGTCACCTTAATCTTCTGCAGAAAGAGAACATGATCATACGCCAGGGAGAATCAAATATACCCAACACCTATGTATTTCATTCTAATTCCCAATTATAATGATCTTTATCCACTTTTATACCTACCTTACAGCCTTTAATAGACGGATTAAATATCATTTGAAAAGTGTAATTACTGGCCAGAAGTGTTATCGCCAACTCCTAAATTAGGCAAGACTAGTGGAATCGATCATTTGGAGTAATTTTAATAGAGAACATGAAGGGCATGGAGTAATTCTTAAGTATCGGGATATAAATGTGGAGCGAACTATTTATACTAAATAACCACAAACATTAGGAGCCTGTTAAATCCAAGGATATTCTTACTCAATGTTCTAGTTGATACCCATAAGTACCTTTCAGGTAGTAATTACAGACTAACTTTGCGGAAGCATTTACGGAAATGTTGTCCATGGGTAATTCAACAAATTTTAACCTACAGCCACATCACGTGCGCACGTCCGATATAGTCATGTGAGATATGATTTGGCTCGCAGCATTCAGTAGGGAATAATTAGCCGACTAAAACCATGCACCCGCCTCTTATAGTAGTGCATTTATTGATCTTAGCACGGACACACTTTTAAGACAATATGAAGAGTATTTAAAGTATAATGTTAACTTGGGTAGACAATTTATAGTTTAAACTGTGTTTTTGGTCAACTGTGGACTTTTCCAGCCCAAAATACACAGATTTGACCAAAGAGGAAGTAATTAATGCTGGGATATTGACTTTATGCTGTGTTGCTGTCAAACAATTGCACAACCATCCAATTAATTTTAGGTCTGTAATGAGCTGTCTAGTGTATTCGAAGCAATAAACCACAATGGTGACCTAACCGACTTCTAGCTTATAAGTACATTACTTTGAAGCAATATAGATAAGTATAAAAATGGGCCAACTTACGTCATTTTAGATTGCATAAAGACAAACTTAGCAGTTAGAAAAACATACTAAACAGTCAAACTTTGTAGAAACACCTAAATTAACCTGTATTGTAAGATGAATCTTGAAGACAACCACAGAGGTAAAGACAACAGACTACTAGAACAGAATCTGTCAATATTTTATCAAATTAAATGTATTTACAAAACAATTTGATGTTAAAAATTATGTTAGTTAGGTGAAATAGTTCCCAGCAAGCTTCTAATTTCTGGTGTTATTTGTGGATGTTCATGACGGCGACATAATTTAAGTACCTTTTCACGCTGAGACGGGTTAACACAATGCCTATAAAACTCCAAAAATACCAATAAGCTTTTGAACCAGGTCAGCGGCATACGCTTCTCATCGGTGAAGTAAACAGTGCAATCTTTATCAAAACTAAAATGGAAAAGGTATAAAAGTAATTTAGGTTATAAAACCGATATGACAATTCATTGATAATACTGAAGATATGCATAAAAGCAAGTACAATTTAGAGATCATTACAACAACACATTTTTGTAACGGGTAGTGATCAAACAATCTTTTACCTCATTTTAACTATACATATAAAATAATGAACATTCATATCACCACTAAAAACATAAACCGAACATTAAGGTAAAATCCTTTGAGCCAATAATTTACTATAAACTAAGAGGGGAAAAGGATCCACAAACGACCTACATGGTTATAACTAGATAACCATCTATGCATTCCAAGGTCAAGCGATTTTTACGACAGTGATACTAGTCCTCTGTCGCTTTCCTTCGCACTACAGTATAGAAAAACTTTCACTTTATATCCTTTCACAAACCACGACTGAATAAAAAGTTTATACAAATTTTTAAATTACTTTCTTATAAATCTATACTGAAATATTCATACGTTAACATGTATCAAAGTATAATTATTAGTTGAGTTTCTTTTTAATACTAATAATGGTGGTGAATACTAGTGGAATCATAAAAGTAGCTTTTGTTTGATTATTAAATTTGTCGAAATTTGAAGTAACAACGTAACAGTAAGTTTCAGTGCAGTATGCAAGAACATTAACAGTTTGAAAAAATGTACACTGAAACTAACGACTATCAAGTAGCACTACTTTCCCAAGACTATACGAATATAATCAAAGGTAAAATTCAAGCATTCATACAACCAGTCTAGAAATAAAAAAGGTGATCATTTTATTTAATCCAATAATTAAATCACTATTTAGAATAAGAAATTATTGTGAGATTATCGTCGGCGAACAAAACTAATTGCACTTTTGACAAAAAGTTATATTTGTTTACTTATTTTAATCTTGAAGTAACTTAATAAATGGCTATAACTCACCATCACCATAAAACAAGAACTATTGTAAACACGAAGAGATCAACCTGCCTACTTGTTGTCTATTTTCAAAACTGTGAAAATATTCCGATTAAACTAATTGCTTTATATTTGAAAATATTATGAATGTTAAGTGTATGCACTCCTGCGCTATGAGAAAAATGTTTTTATGATAATAAACACTGGAAAATTCACAAAAAAAACACCAATTCACGGTACATTTTACGTTCTGTCTATCCTTTGACAAAAGGAGAGACAAAAATATCGAAGTTGAAATAATTCATATAAATGATGGTTGGAAAAATAGTTGTGGTATTATTTAACTGGTACAAAACTTTAATGATTTAATGCAGGTGGAAAGTAGTGGGTTTTTAAAATGTTTTGAATTATAAAACAATTATAAAACAAATCTTTAAATTTACAGGCGGTTTTTATCACATATTGTTATCTGCTAGGATAACATCAGAAACTAAAGCGTAGTGGATAGCTGTTTCGTTCTAGTAAGGATATCTAACAATGATGTAAACAGGGAACTCCGCCTGGAGTCCCTGCGGGGGCTACTGCCGGTCCCAAACCCGGATAAAGGAGGAGAGTTTGGCATGGGGTTAGCGTCCCCATCCCGTAGAAAACTAACTCGCTAAAAAAACGCTAACCAGAAAAAATTATTCAGACCTTTTAAACTCTGCCCTGGGAGTCAGAAGGTCTTTATTTAGAAGAACTATGACGCCTCATGATGAAAGCCGAATTCCTTCGGAAGTTACGAGGTCGATGCCCCTTCTGACAACCAGAGCGACCATTTATTTAGGTACATGGAATGTTCGTACAATGTGGGACACCGGGAGAGTCTTCCAAACTGCTACAGAAATGAGAAGATACAATCTAAAGGTGCTTGGGATCAGTGAAACACATTGGACGCAAGTTGGACAACAACGACTAACTACAGGAGAGCTCCTGTTATACTCCGGCCATGAAGAAGAAAATGCACCACATACACAAGGAGTTGCATTGATGCTGTCCAAACAAGCGCAAAATGCGCTTATAGGATGGGAATCTCATGGACCAAGGATCATCAAAGCCTCCTTCAAAACAAAGAAAGAGGGCATTTCAACGAACATCATCCAATGCTATGCGCCTACCAATGACTACAATGAAGAAGCTAAAGATCAATTCTACAATAGGCTGCAGTCAATCATCGAGAAGTGCCCAACAAAGGACCTGACCATTCTGATGGGAGATTTCAATGCCAAGGTTGGAACGGACAACACTGGATATGAAGACATCATGGGACGACACGGACTGGAAGGAACGAAAATGGTGAGATTGGCAAACCTATGTGCCTTCAATAAACTGGTCATAGGCGGCACCATATTCCCACATAAACGCATACATAAAGCCGCATAGACTTCACCGGATCACACCACGCAAAACCAAATCGACCATATTTGCATCAACAAAACGTTCAGGAGGACTCTAGAGGACGTGAGAACCAAGAGAGGAACTGATATAGCATCAGATCATCACTTGCTGGTCGCCAAGATGAAATTGAAACTCAAGAAGCACTGGACAATGGGGCGGACAATATCACAAAAGTTCAATACGGCCTTTCTTCAGGATACTAACAAACTCAATAAATTCAAGATAGACCTCAGCAACAAGTTCCAGGTTTTTCATGATCTACTCAAAGGAGAAGGAATTACTGTGGAGAGCAACTGGAAAGGGATCAAAGAGGCAATCACTTCAACATGTCATGAGGTCCTGGGTCACAAGAAGCACCATCACAAGGAATGGATCATTGTTGATACACTGGATAAGATTCAAGAAAGGAGGAACAATAAAGCAGCAATCAATACCAGTCGAACAAGAGCAGAAAAAGCCAAGGCACAAGCTGAATACACAGAAGTAAACAAACAAGTGAAGAGGAGCATCAGAAATGACAAACGTAAATATGTGGAGGATTTAGCGACAACGGCGGAAAAGGCTGCAAGAGAAGGAAACATGAGACAACTGTATGACATGACAAAGAAACTCTGGAAATCGCCGCAAACCAGAACGACCAGTGAAAAGCGAGGAAGTCAAGGTAATCACTAACATTGAAGAGCAACAAAACAGGTGGGTAGAACACTTCAAAGAACTCTTGAATCGACCAGCTCCACTGAACCCACCCAACATCGAAGCAGCACCCACGGACCTCCTAATCAATGTTGGCCCACCAACAATTGAAGAAATCAGCATGGCCATCAGACAAATCAAGAGTGGCAAAGCAGCAGGACCAGACAACACTCCAGCAGAGGCACTAAAAGCAGACGTAGCGGCAACTAAAAGGATACTCCACATTCTCTTCAATAAGATTTGGGATGAGGAACAAGTACCAACAGACTGGAAAGAAGGACTTCTGATCAAAATACCGAAGAAAGGCGATCTGAGCAAGTGTGATAACTACAGGGGCATCACTCTTCTCTCAATACCGGGAAAAGTCTTCAACAGGGTATTGTTAAATAGGATGAAGGACTGCGTAGACGCCCAACTTCGTGACCAACAGGCAGGATTCCGTAAGGATAGATCGTGTACAGAACAAATCGCAACTCTACGGATCATTGTGGAACAATCACTTGAATGGAATTCATCACTCTACATCAACTTCATTGACTACGAAAAGGCATTTGATAGCGTGGACAGAACAACACTATGGAAACTCCTTCGACACTACGGCGTGCCTCAGAAGATAGTCAATATCATACAGAACTCATATGATGGATTACACTGCAAAATTGTGCATGGAGGACAGTTGACAAAGTCGTTCGAAGTGAAGACCGGTGTTAGGCAAGGTTGCTTACTCTCACCCTTTCTCTTTCTCCTGGTGATCGACTGGATCATGAAGACGTCAACATCTGAAGGGCAACACGGGATACAGTGAACAGCTAGAGTGCGGCTGAACAATCTAGACTTCGCAGATGATCTGGCCCTTCTGTCGCACACACAACAACGAATGCAGGAGAAAACGACCAGTGTAGCAGCAGCCTCAGCAGCAGTAGGTCTCAACATACACAAAGGGAAAAGCAAGATTCTCCGATACAACACAACATGCAACAACCGAGTCACACTTGACGGAGAAGATTTGGGAGATGTAAAAACCTTTACATATTTGGGCAGCATCATCGATGAACACGGTGGATCTGATGCAGATGTGAAGGCGCGGATCGGCAAAGCAAGAACAGCATATTTACAACTTAGAAACATATGGGACTCAAGGCAACTGTCAACCAACACCAAGGTCAGGATTCTCAATACAAATGTCAAGACAGTTCTACTGTATGGGGCAGAAACCTGGAGAACTATGAAAGCCATCATCCAGAAAATACAGGTGTTTATTAACAATTGTCTACGCAAAATACTTCGGATCCGTTGGCCGGACACTATTAGCAACAACGTACTGTGGGAGAGAACAAACCAGATCACAGCGGAGGTAGAAATCAGGAAGAAGCGCTGGAAGTGGATAGGACACACATTGAGGAAAGCATCCAACTGAGTCTCAAGACAAGCCCTCACATGGAATCCTCAAGGCCAAAGGAAAAGAGGAAGACCAAAGAACACATTACGCCGAGAAACGGAGATAGACATGAAAAAAATGAACAAGAATTGGATGGAACTAGAAAAGAAGGCCCAGGACAGAGTGGGTTGGAGAATGCTGGTCGGCGGCCTATGCTCCATTGGGAGTAACAGGCGTAAGTAAGTAAGTAATGTAAACAGGGATCGAAACTGGGTCTGATTATGAGCGCTTAACTTTTGGGTAATCATATACTTTGCCACTCAATAAATTCAAAATACCGAAAAGTGCACTGACTACGAGGGAAGCATTAACATCTTATGTTATTATTCGATAAGAGTGAAAAAGTATTTTATTTCACAAAATTTATGAAAGTAAAACACACTATAGATGAGAAAAGTATGTACATATACTAAAAATTAAACGGCTTACCTAATGAAATAATCGATAATTCTTTGGACAGCGGCTTCTGGTAAGTGATACTTTTTAGTTAAAAATGTCTCAATAACCATTGATCGAGGAATGCTGAAATCTTCTTCTAATGTAAGAGCAAGAGCGACTGCAGCAAAACGTGATTTTAACGTCGCTCTTTTAATTAGATTGGACAGGATTACACCTTCAGTTTTAGAAATCTCCGACTAAATAAGTAGCAGATATACAAAGAGGAAATGATTGATAATTGAAGAATTAATAAAAAGAAAATGTATATCGGTTCACAAAAATAATAAGTTTTGTGACAAGAATCAATCCAATTGTTGATAAGTAAAACAGTTTTAATAGAACAGAATAAATTTTAATAAGCGGTTTTATAATTAGTTACATAAAAAGATTCTTCGAAAGCAACGACAGCTTTTGATTGAAGTTAATTGTCTTGTGCTGAAAGCAATATGCCTAAAGAGACACACTTGATATGAGAGCGTATCTAACGTGGTTAGGTATATTTAGTATAATTCAGGTATGAAAGATTTCAGGGACCAGTTATGAGTTGTATATGCAAGCACAAATATTATTTGAAGTCTAGTGAGTGTCCGGATCGAAATAAGTTAAATACAATGAGAACCTATAACACGAACTAATAAACTGTAATACAACAGATATATTTAATAGTCTATAATAGAGATATTCGAAGTTAGTTAGTGCGGTGTAACCGAACACTGAATACAAACTGTTCTGGACGGTGTTAAACAGTGACTTGCGAAATGTTTCAGTCATCAAAGTATGTTATCAAGTAATCTGTTATTTTCTAAAATTTACTTTCAAATCAATAACTTCTGATACCGAATGCTAGCAATTATTTTGAAGAATACGCTGTCCCCATCAGGCGGAGTTTTGTCACCTTCACTACAAGACAAAATCGAAACGTTCACTAGTTGATATGTTCACTACGTATTCTAGAGGCTTGATGGCACCTGAAAACAAGTCTTACAGACAAACTGTAGAATGGAAAAAAATTCATTAGTTACACTTAGTTTCTACAACTTACCTGATTAACATTTACTTGTGATTAAGTTAATTTTAAAAAGCACATTTTCTTCTGAAATAGTGAAGATTTATTGGAAAAGACTATAGATGGTGATTCAAAACAGAATAAAATTCTCAGTGATGCCGTTCTGTAGAAATGAGAATTTTCAACAACTTCTTGTTAACTATAGATCAGATTCCAGTACATGAATCTGGACTCGATTACTAGATTGCAATAATTCTTCCACTTTAAATTCAATTTTGTACGTAGTTTGAGAAATGTATTTCCGAATTTCTATGAAGGATTTTGAAGCGAGTGAGAAATAAGAGTTCAGTTACCATAAAATTTATTTTGTATTGTTTATTTGAACCTTCCCATTGATGTTTAGGACTGTAATTGATCAGTCTCTTATTGGTATATGTACATCCTGTACGGATTGCCTCGATATTGCCACGCTCATTCTAAGTAAACATGGATAGTGACTATCAGTGGAATCCACGACGCGCGTTTCGTTCTATTTGAGACTTGTCACCTGGATGTGATGTGCCTGAATACCAAAGTTGATATTCACTCCAGGAATCGAACCAAGTATCGTTCGCTTCAAATGCCATCCTGTTATCCACATAGTTACTGAGTCCTGACGAAACGCGCGTCCTGGATCCCACTGCTAACCACCATCCATCTTTGCTTAGGACTATCAATCTAAAGTTTGATGTATATATGAAGTAACACAAGTTGCTACATAAAGTTGGCACTAAGAGATAAAATTAGCAAAGGAATCAGAATAATGTATCAGCAGTAATAATCAGAATAAAAAAAGAAGATATGACTCGAAAAAACAGTATAAAGTAGGTATGTAAAAACGAATATTGTAATTCAGGATCTAGAGGAGATAAAGAGTGAATGTATTAACACTACTGCTTCTCAGAATGTGCAAATAATAAAAAACTAACGTCTATGAACAAACTGTAATCGCTGAAGTATCTGTTTCACTGAATTACAGCATCAACTTTGAGTTCTTTCTTTTTTTTAAAAAAAAAATTATTATGGGAAAAAAATTTACCTGAACCCAAGGTAGATAGACACCAGAAACAAACTCTTCTGGTCGAAACATAGATGTAATTAATGCTTCATATAAATGAACACATAAACGTTTGTTTTCTTCAATATCTTGCTTTACTTTAGGTAATAGATAAGATTCATAAAAGCTGAAAGGGAGAAAAGTCATAAGACGGAGAACTTCAGTTTAAATCACTATAGAACAGTGTAATGATTGAATTTCGAAGTTTATTTCTTGTAGTTTTAACAAACATTGATTCATAGATATCGATAGCTAGAATTGGCCCAATTCACATCTTAATAATACAGTCAGGAACTTTTAACATGTGTATGGAGTATAAACATTTCATAGACTGACACTCAATAAATATCCATACATCTTGAAAACTTCAGCTACTCTGGATGTTATTATGATTAATATACAGATTCTTAAAATGTACAACTAATAATTAGATAGAAAAGCTTAGATTTATATCAATGATTTACAGACTGAATATCGAAGAAAGTTTTTGTTGAGGTCATGATATTGACCACAATATTGAGCTACCATCAGCTGTCTTCGGTGGGTAACTGCCTCATACCCGACACAGTTGAACTCCGCTGACCACGTAGTATCGTGGATCGATTGAAGTTAGACATTAACACCGTTGGATACTGGCTTAGTGGTCTCGCAAGTCCAAAGGTCCTGGGTTTAGTACTCACATGCGGGATCGTGTATCTGCACTGCTGTGGAGTCCCATACTAGGATGAAGAGGTTGTCCAGTGCTCCCAAGTTTTCACCGGTGGTTTAACACTGATCGGTACACGATCTGGATAAAAACTCCATCTCCATGACTTTATACTGATAATTCAAGAAAGTAATGCACAGCTAGTTACTCCCACCATAGAACTAAATAACATTGTACACATTTTATTTTCCTTTATTCGGATCTAGAAAATGTTTGAAGAGTCGTCCAGTAAGTCCTATTCAAAGTACAAGCTAAGTACTTGACATCAATGGTCAATGAACGAAATTTAGATTTGTTTTTGTCCGTAACCAGAAAAGGATATACATGGTATACGATAGAAGTAGTATACCCCAGATTACGTACACACCCTACAGAACACGATTTAATCAAGCTTAACTAATTCGAACTGAATTCAAGTAGTGATCGGTTAAAAATAGAGAAGGCTTAGTAACAAACTCGTAGTTACTAACTATACATAAATTAAGAAAAGTAACCGGTCAAAATATTTTCTATCCCTATAACTTCATAACCATTGGATAATCTTGATTAATAAAACAATTGAAGTCTCACACTAGTAGCCAAGTATTACTAGTCATAACAGATGTTTTCCTTTAGAATGAATACAATAACTTCTATTTAAAAATATATCAATACAAATAAGTAGATGCTATGAAGAAAAAGGATATTTTTGAACCTCGTCACAAGAAAATGAATGTACACAGTTTTAAATATATTAAAAACATTTCATTTGCTCATTCCTTCCAAATTTCGGAAAACATTCTTAGTAAGCAAATGAGAATGTATTTCTCTACATTAATCATTTACATAAAAATAGATCAACTGAATAAATATTAGTGATGCAGAAATCTTTCAATAAACACATATATTAGAACTTCACTTCACCTGGTTTGGTTTGATCACTAAGGTAGTATTGCTAATTCTTACAAATAATGAGGTTTAAAAATGTCCGAGGTTGAAAACTGAGTCATATTATTAGAAATGTTGAATTAGTTTTTAAAATGGCATAAGTAGAAAAATGCTATTTATGAATGTTTGAACAAATTCTTTTTAAAAGGATCATTACCAAGGTTTCGTTTGAAATTTCAAATAAATTGAACATTAGGTAAATTTATAAGCAATGATGGATGGTGGCTATCAGCGGAATTCAGGACGCGAGTTTCGTCCTATTCGGGACTCGTCAGCTGGATGTGATTTACCTGCATTCCAGAGTTGATTTTGTTAATAATGAAAAATAATGGTATGTTTGTAAATATACTAATGAGTAAATAATTAGATTTTCCGAAGCTTTGTGGCTCAATGTAAGCCATTTCTTTTTAATGACTGATGAAAAGTCATAAAATTTAACTGTTCACTCATTAATATATTTATAAATATATCATTATTAAACACACTTGAAGTTTAATTTAGTGTTTTCATAGAAAAATTTTAAAACAGATTTGATTTAATCAAAATATAGATATTAATTAACAATTTAATTAGGTAGAAAAACAACTATTTAAAGAATATGAACAAACAATTTGTTAACAAATTATACCGATAAAAATTTACAAAATCTTACTGATTTGCTGGTTCATGACCTTTAGATGCAAACACTTTAACAATACGTGGATATACATGAACTGACCATTCTAACGGTTTTAACATCTCTAACAGACTATCCCATCCCTCTAAATGTGGTAACATTTTGATTGTTTTTGGTAATGGTCCACTTCTGTAACTTCTAAGTACATCAATTAAAAGATTTAAGTGATCCCGTAGTTCTTCAGGAAGTTCATTTAAACTTTCGAATCCTCTTACTTCATCCAAATCACCAATAATACTACCAGTGTACTGAGACATATCTTCAGAAATCTAGAACAATGAATGAACAGAAACAACAATGATCAATAACAGTTTCGTACTTAATTTTTTGAATAATAATATTTCGTTGTGAATTTAACTTTATAGTTATATTTTTTAAAAAGATGCTATTCCGTAATCGAGTTCCTTAAATTAGTTTCATCAAAGTGAATACGCATTTAACATCAGTTACCGTCATTTTTTTATCGAAATGTATTTGCATGTAGTCGCCAAAAGATAAATGGTACAAAGATGGACAGGTGACTGTTAACTGTTTGCTTCTTTGAACATGTCCCCAAAGTAGAAAAAACGCTTTCGGTCATTCATTAATGCAGTTCCATATCAAATAAGAAATTCGATAATATAGTGTGGATACTTTGTTATCTTCACAATAAGTTACTGACTGAAAACACCCATATTTTTTATTTATCGGACCGAGTTTAGTCAGACGATTTAAAACTGAATTCTGGAGGAAAACAGCTTGGGTCACCTTATTTTCATGAGGTTAAATTCTTGTTAATTGATATATAAAAGACTGCTTAGTGAAATAAGGTACCAAGAAATGTATTATACAGGACGGTTTGCATCATCCGACAACACTAATTTTTCCTGATTCTTCGCTCAGACGCGTGACTATTTTGGCTTACTAAGACTATTTATCTACGCTATCGCGACAGTAGCGCAAACTATACCACCTGAATGAAATATGCATTTCACAACGACTTCCTAGTCAGATTATAAACATCTAAAACTTAATTTACCGAAGGAATCCATCTACGCTCATTATTTTGATTGTGGGAAGACTAGTGTCAGCGCTACATACATTCATGTTTTCATTCTCACCAAGCTGATTATTTAATTTACATATGGTCTTTGGAGGTACTTGAGGCTCCTCGGAGTAAGTATACTTATGGATGACTTCGCACACTTCATCTGCAGGTGATTGAATTTAAGACGTTATTTTACACTTTCAGGCTACATGGTGGTGAGACTGTCAACGACTATAAACGGCATCTGGAGGAAGCGGCTGTGCTCCTTTTCTTTGTCCCCTTTCGTTGAGGGGTTTTGGTGTGGTGAAATATCTAACCACACAAACAACAAGTAAGGATAGGTTAGTATGGTAGAACAAAACGTGCCCTAATTAAGACATATCACAAACAAGACAGGTTAAAAGAAAACCGATGAGTGCCTGAATAATAAAAAAATCATCTATCGATATGATCTTGTTCAACTGAATAGCAATTTTGTGTAGAACAATATACTAACAACTTACCTCAAATATTGACAGCTATAACCAGACTAATAACAAGCAGTCTAACTAATCTTTCTGTTCAGTTAAGAAGACATATTTCCTTTCTTCTATAGTGAAAGATACAGCTCAGCTACGAATATAGAATACTAAACTTTCCTTAAAATGAGGACGGAATGATGATTAAATTTGTGATGGTTTGTACTTATCTCTGTTTACTGTGCTGAGTAACTCTAATGTAGAAGATAAAACTAATGACGGTTAAGTATTCCTGCAAAATCTTCACAAGAGAAATACAAAACAATCCATCTTATTCATACACAGGAAACGGAAGTTGGCCATTACAATACAAACATGCCATTCATATTATCAACCCTTAATTTACCTTCAATTTTGATTCAGTCAAATTTTTTTTAAGTTCTGTCACCAGTTCCTTGTTGTCGCTGGTCGATTTGAAAAACTTCTTCCAATCTTCATCATCTTCTAAAACGTCACCACCACATGAATCCTATGGACAGATGAGGAGTAATCTGAGAATGTATATATAATCACGTACGAAATCAGGAAGATCAAGTTGGAATCCTTCTTCCATCTCAGATTCTTCATTATCAGACTCTGACTCTATAATTGCAGCGTCATCGGTTAAGGATTTTGAAACAACTAATCTAAGAAATAATAGGAATTAGAATTGTTGTGCAAACTTTTCTTCATCAATATTTTCTCGCATTAGTTTGCGAATTTTCGACACATCACGAGAACAGAGAACCTACATAATAATCATTAACAGGAGAATAGATACGAACATTTGAACTATCAACGGATCGCTTCTTTGTTTTTGGCATTTTTTGAAGAAATTTACTGATGGCAAAAATAGACCTAAAAGTTTATACAAAGAATTAATCGTAGGAATTTGTCAACTAACACTTTAGAATATTTATGACAAACAGAAATTTCGCATTATGACAACGATTCAGTAACTAAAAATAAAACACTGTTTACTATCAATAACGCGACACGACTCCAACAAAAAACTAGGTGGATGTAACAGATAATGAACTACTAGAACACGTATCAGGGAACTTTGATGAAATTATTAAAGGAACACTACAGTTTTAGAGTACTAAAAATTACTAACTAAAGCCTCTTACTGTCTTCAACTAACCTTAAAATTTTTTAGCGAATTTTGTAAGTGCTAGGAGCATTAGTACTGTCATATATCTATGTTCAATCAATTTAAAGTATAACAGATGAGTGTATCGATTACTACAACTGCTCTGGTAGTCATATTAACACCTGGTTGATACGTCCAATATGTTTGTAAGGGGAAACTCAACTACGTTTCACAGTACCATTCGGACTAAAAAGTCGTTAAAAGGTAACGTAAAGTACTTTAAAAATTAAAACATTGAAGCATACAACCACCACATTTAGTCGGACTGGTCAGTCAGTTAGTCATCATCAACGTCGAGCTTGGCATGAATTTGCTTGGCCAAAGGTGCCATACTATATTACCAATACCAAATGAAACTAACAAAATTAATAGCAAAAGAAGCCGAAATAATGTTGCAGCAATGATAATTAGGAGGACTAGGTACTGAGAATATGGTCCAAAAAGAGAGCGGAAAGATCCGTGAGATTATTAGGTAAATAATGTCGAAATTATGAAGTTTATAAACGAGTTACAAATCGAAGTATTTAGATTATCAATTATACTCGACTCCTATGTGAGGTATGACGCCTTTGGGGAATTCTCAGAAAAGTCAGATAAACACATGACACTAATTTGAAGTTTATCAACTGTTTTAAACCAATCACAGAAAGTACACATTTGACGACTGTGGTCCATATGACTAGGGACTAAGGTAAACTTACTATTTACCAAGTAGGGTTACAATTACATACAATACAGAAAAAGATTCTGTAAGTACTACGAAACGATTATTTTAATCAATAAATTAACAACACCCATGAAGAATCAATTTCCGAGGATTTTAGGTAAATACACTAACCTGTAGCTTCGAAAAGGCGTGTGAAGCGCATAGTTTGTTTTATGACATGGTCAGCATACTCTAGTGAAGGCTAATAAGGAAGAACCCTGACATCTCATAAAATAAAGGAGTCTTTGAAACATTCTATAGACTGGTGTAAAATTAAGTTTAATAAAGCGTTGGGGACTTTAGAGAATTTGAAATAAGGCAAAACTGAAGCAACTAAGCCCATTTCAGAATTATAAGACGTCACTTACATGTAGATAATGATCAAAATTGGGGAATCTACCAGATCACATAGTTTTCACCTAAACTTATAGCAAAGCTCATAAAGTCGAATTGCAGAAAATGATGTAAAAGTGTGCTTACAACATTGTATTCCAATCGACTCCACAAAGAAATAAATAGTCTTGTAAATGGATTTCAGTGTCTAACTAAACATGATTATCGTTACTGAATGGCGTTAATTTAGTCCATTTAAATGAAGCATTGTAGTGAACGAGAATATCAGTGAGGACAACCAAATGTATTTAAACACAAAATTACAGAGTCTCTTAGTAAGATCTGAAAACCATACAATGAATACTTCATTTGCAAAATCTCAATCAATTGTCTCAGACTTTATTGTTCCTTCGTCTCTACACCAATCACCCTTTTCCCTTCGATCTCCTCAGTCAGTCAGCTGCATCGTAGGACCAGGCACGTATATGTATCGGTCTAATTCGCCACACCTCATTAGCACAAGATGAACACCAAATTTACAGAAGTAATCACTTCAATGGTAGTACTGTATGAAAGATTGTGTACAGGAAGAAAGAATTAGTTCGTAGAAAGAAACATATGAAGCAACTCTAATCTCAGTTTAAGGGAAGACAAAGAGTGTATACACCTACTCCATTGTGACAGATTCTGAGCCGTCGCCCAGAGTCTCCAAACATTTGGTTACGACAGTCACGCGAAACCCAACAAAGTAGTGTGCATCTATCATCATGGCTCAGACCAGAAGTTAGTGACTTCAAGGACCGGTGCCACGTTAGTTTGGCCGCCCCTAACTTTCTTCCAACCATCCCTAACACGTGGCCCAACCACCTTAGTCGATGAAGATTTACAACCTTATCAACTAATTGACCATCATTCCCTAACATCCTGCGTTTAACCTCACTATTACTTACCCATTAGATACGAGCAATATTTCTAAGACATGTGATCAAATACTAGTAGCTTACGAGTATCTTCTCAGTCAGTCGGTGACAACGTAGAACTTCGTACGTACATACATCAGTTCGAGTTGCCATACCACATAAGCACAGAGATGCAGTTGTCGGTTCAAATCCCGTAGTGGCAGAGGTAGTAAAAGCATAATCAGTAATCGGAAACACTAGGGTTCGAAGATGTTATTCAAGGAATACAATCCGGTGAAATAAATTTGGAAAGAGTAGAAAGAAAGGGACATAAAGAATTTGAAAGATTAAAATTTGGGAAAACAAAAAGAGTGGACACACCTGCACCATAGTAAACGATTTTGAGTCATGTCATTCAAGATCTCTAACCATAGGTTGCTACCGTCTCGCGGATCCCAATCAGATAGTCTACACCTACCAACATAGCTCAGTCCACTTGTCAGTAACTTCATGGACTTAGGCCATGTTTTGGTCTGGACACCCCTAGCTTTCTTCCAACCTACTCCTACACCATAAAACATCGCACCTGGGGGGAAGTCAGTGGTTGGGCATATGTAACACATGTCCCAGCCATCTCAAATGATGAGGTTTCACTATTTCATCAATTGATTTGCCATCCTTACCTAGTACCCGTTTCCTAACAACTGTATTGCTTACTCGAATGTCCCAGGATATACGAGCAATATTTCGAAGACAGCTATGGTCAAATACTAGTAACCTACGAATATCCCCTACTCTTACCGGCCATGTTTCATTGCCATGAAGTAGGACGGAACGAACTGCTGCACAGTAAACACGTCCTTTGGTTGCTAGACGGATATCTCGCCTACGCCATAAATGACGCAAGTTGGCGAAAGCTAGTCGGGCCTTCTGTCTCCGTGCTGAGATTTCGTCACACACCAGACTACAAGGGCTGATGAGACTCCCAAGATAAGTGGAGCGGTCGAAAAGCTCAACTGTTTCACTCCCTATCATTACTTCGAGTGTCGATGCCACCCAATCCTGAAGCAACATTTCGCATTTTGAGGGGGAGAATCACATCCCGAACATGCTCGCATTGTTGCTCATAGTGATCAAAAGACTGCATTTTGTCAGCGTCTTCACCAAATAGAACTATGTCATCGACATATTCTAAGTCAACAAGTGAATATCCTGGTAGAAGTTCAACTCCTGGAAATTTAAAGGAGGAATGTGTCATCTCTAAAGGCATGTCTACTCTTAATGTCCACGTTTCACAGACGTAAAGTGAAACAGAACGAACTGCCGCACAGTCCGTCAGACACCAACCCATTAGGGTTGATCAGACTTCCAAGATAAGTGAAGTTGTCAACGCGTTCGACTACTTCACTCCCTATCCTTAATATAGGTGTCGACGCAGGTCAGTCCTGAAGCTAAAACTTGCATTTAGAGAGGGAATACACACCCCAAACAACCTGGCATTTTTGCGAAGTGCTACCAAAAGACTGCATTTTATCAGCGTCTTCACAAAACAGGACTACGTCATCTGCGTATTCTAAGTTGATAAGTGGATCTCCTAGTAGGAGATCAATGCCCGAAAATTTAGTCGACGAGAACGTTATGTCCATCAGTAAGTTTATGATGAAGTCAAACAAAAATGGAGAAAGTGAACAGCCTTGACGGATACCACTTGAGGTTGCAAAAACAGATGACAGTTTGCCATAAGCTCTGACTCGACTAGTAGTGTTCAAGTAAAGAACCTTCAGAAGGTTTATGTATTTCTGAGGTACGCCCTTCAATAACAGACAATACCATAGGACCTCCCGGTCTACAGAGTCAAATAATGCCTATAAGTCAAGAAAGACCACCACTGTCGGATGCCGATAAGCATGTTTGTGTTCAAAAATCTGACGAATGTTGGATATGTGGTCGATGCAGCCACGACTGGATCTGAAGCCAGATTGATTCTCTCATGTTTGCAGTTCATGAGTCTTATTTAGGCGTGCGATAATTATCGAGGCTAGTATTTTAGATGCTAAGAGGCTAACCGAAGGTCTAGAAATAATCCTCCAACAAAATATTTAATGGCCTAAAGTGGTATCAAGACTAATCTTTGTGTAGTGGCCGGAAGCATTGTTTGTTTCCAACACACATATAGAGTAATTTAAAGAATATATATACTGGAAACTAAAGTTATGAATCTAACAGAAGCTAGACATATAACAAGGGTTTAAGTTTTACAGTGAATAGGGGAAATTTTGTGAGTATATGAATAACATATGCATATGAATTAGCAACGAACTTGTTTCAGGATAAAAACTACACTGTCAACCCTTTACAATTAGAACACAGGTACCGTCAACACATAAAAAAGCCGCTGGAATCACACAGATTTGTGTAGTAAGGACAGGAGGCTTATGGCTTATGTTATTCCATTTCTAGTATTCCTCTGTGAGTGTTCATTCTTCTCTTGAAAGAGTCAACAGAAGGTCCAAACACCACTGCTTTGAGTAACAGGTTCCAAGAATTGATGACTCGGTGTGAAAGCCTGTAAGCCACGGGTATTTTACTCGTTCTTGGCTTTTCTACTCGCCTGCTATATCCTCTGAGATGTTCCGATCTGGTAGGAAGAAAAAGGAAAGATATATTAGGACCAAAATTATTTCTTAGTATTCCATACATCAAAATCAGATCATCTCTTAGTCTGCGATAGGACAGAGTAAAGAGATCTAGATTTTCAAGCCGCTTTTTGTATGACAAACCCCGTGGTTCTGGGATTGCACGGGTAGCCGCCCTCTGTACTTCTTTCAAGATATTCGAGTCACCTTTTAAACAGGGGCTTGCAGACTGAACACAGTACTCAAGCTTAGTTTTCACTAAGGTTGTGTATAATGTAGTGAACATGGTAGTATTTGACTTCGCGAATGTCCGTCTTAAAGCGCAGAGGGTTCTAAACCCTTTAGCTGTGACCTCCCGGCAGTGGGCCGTGGTTTTAGAATCATGACTCACTGCCACCCCAAGGTCCTTGTGAGACCAGACCTCGGGTACAGGCACTTCCTCTATCCAGTACCTATTTAGCTTTGTATCCACCAAAGTGCATGTAGTCACACTTTGCCGCGTTTATAGGCATCACCACTCCTTAGACCAGTTAATCACTGTATTTAAGTCATCCTGAAGTGCGCATGCATCTGTGTCTACCGTTATTTCTCGCCAGATATTTACATCGTCAGTGTATAATAACATTGGGGTCTCTACGTTGGCGATCAGTTACGTACAGTATAAAAAGTAAAGAACTCAGGATAGAACCTTGCGTTACTCCACTAAGTACTGGTCTCCAGGTGAAGCACGTCCAATTTATTCTTATTTTCTGTTTACGACCTAATGGGAAATTCTTGAGCCATTTTAGAAGAGGTCCGGCAATACCAAGATTTTCTAGCTTCAACAGCAGTCTATTTATTGACACGTTGTCAAACGCTTTGTTAAAGTCTATGTAGACAACATCCACTGATTTTCCGTTGTCTAGAGCCTTTATCAATTGTTATCTTGCTGTAAGGAGGTTTGTTATGCAAGATAAAAAAATTTCTGAAACCATGTTGTTCGTTGTTTAACAAGTTGTTGGTTTCCACAAATGTCATTATGGTTTTTTTACTATACTTTCCAGCACTTTAACAGCGATATTAGTGAGGCTGACGGGTCTGTAGTCTGCTGGAAGTTGTCTTGGTCCAATTTTATGTATGGAAGTGACGATTTCATCCTTCCAGTCCATGAGTAGCACATCATGGTCAAGTGACATATTGAATATCACAGTCAATGGGACTGCAATATATTGGGCAATTGTCTCAGGATTTCCGAGTCAGGTTCACCCGGTCCTGTTCACTTTTCCATGTCTAAGGTGCTAAGAGCATTAATCACATCGTCTTGACCAAAGTCCAGTGTGAGCAGACGGTCTTTTAACTTTGTATTCAGGTCTAGTTCTTCGCCTAGAAGAGGATCCTGAGTAAAAACGGCCCTAATATATTTTGCAGTAGCCTCTGCTTTTTTCTGATCATCCTCTCACTTCAGATTCACTCCATACATCGGTATGCTTATTACCTGCCTCACTGATGCAGTCCACCTTCATGATTTCATTCAAATCCAGAGCTTGGCTCATGATAACGCTCTCTATTTCCTCGGAAGCGGAGTTCTGCTAATCTACTGCAGCCTGTTTATCTGAAAGCAATTTTCTAGCTATGTTCGGTAGCTCAATCGCAGAGACTTTGTAGAACAACCTGATTTGCACATCCAACATGACAATGGCTTGCGGCATCTTCTATATGCAGCCGGTGTGAGTCCGGTGCACACATTGTGATATCACTTTTTGCACTTCTCATAATGCATCCCATCAGCTATGAGAAAATAGCATTCACGTCTGCCACAATAATGTTTTACTTGTGTCACAAATTTGTTTTGTGATCTCGGAGCGAAAACTAACCAAGGGATAAAGTGTCTGTTGAGGCTTGACAGGTGATAGGCACGGAATACAAAAACAAGGGTTTACGTAAAACTGCACGTAGCAACGATAAATAATCCGACTTCAGTAGTTATAAAGAGACCTTAACACATATGGATACAAACAATACTGAAAGATAGACTCAACGAAGGGGAATAAAAACCAGTGCCCTTATTTATTTTGTATCTTTACAGGAAAAGTACAGATGATAAAGTTCCACAGAAAAGAAACAATACTCTTGGGGATTACTTTAACTGAGATAAATTCAACTAAAAATAAAACGGTAGTCGTGATGCGGAATTTAACGATCAATACTATGAAATATACTCAAAGGAAAAATACCACTGTCATTATTAAACAACGCGCTGTGGCCGAAAACTACTGGCTCGCAGTAGCTATTTGTAACAGGTTAAAGCTTTCGATTGCAGAGAAGAATGATTCCTATTTTAACCCCCTGAGAAAATAAAATTAGTACGTAACCTC
Source organism: Schistosoma haematobium (assembly GCF_000699445.3). Lineage (NCBI taxonomy): Eukaryota > Metazoa > Platyhelminthes > Trematoda > Strigeidida > Schistosomatidae > Schistosoma > Schistosoma haematobium. The sequence goes on from NC_067201.1 coordinate 16,957,624, forward strand.
ATTTGATATTTATCCTCGAATCCATTTTGGTAATGCAATTTTTTCTATCCTCCTACAGATATACATTTTTCATATACCTATATCTACGAATGTACAGCTTAAGTAAATGATTTCGTCGAAAATAAAATCTTCCTCGCTGAATTCTCTTTTTCTTATTCAATGACACTATGGGTTATTTTAATTATCTGAAATGCTAAAAGCATTTATTAATAATACTGGTATTTAATGGACCCTTTATGTGACTCCATTTAGATCGTTTTCTGATTATTATTGAAATATACATCTCCGCTTCCCTTGTATATATTTTATCAACTTAATCCATGTTAGTGAGCAACGGAATTAAATAAGCCAAATATGAGAAAGGAATCTGAATACGTATGTTTCGTGCACTCATTGATTTGAACTGGAAATCAGAGGAACGAAATGACACGTAGTGGAAAAGGGGAGTAATCCAACTCAATTTAATCAAAAGTTACTCAGTATTGATATGCAGACCAAAAATAAGTTAGCGACATATGATGAGTAGGGTGAGCAATCAACATACATGCGTCATATAAAAATAGTCAAGGTTAATAAGCCAATAAGTTAAAAGATCAAAATGTCCGAAAACTTGAATAACACATGCGTGCAGCAGTGTATTTATGAACGATAACCAATGGGTCATGCTATGTGTGTTCACGAACTAGGACGGGATGTCAAAGGTCAAGTTATCATTATTTAAACAGCAATTTTACAATCAGTTATGATAATTGCACAAATTAGGAGAATTGATTAAAAAAATGCAAATAATAACAAAAACGCATTCTATTTGGGTCATGGGGATGACCAATAGGCAACCGATAAATATCTTTTTCCAATACCCAATATCTTTGTCATTAGGTTGCACAAACCAGTTGATTTCTTTACACTCGCTTCTCTTGTTTCCACACTGTCCAAGATATCATGTGGCTCAGAGAGAATAATCTCAAGCATTGGGGTCTATCCAGGTAAAATTTGTGTTTTATTTCTATCACCCACTTAGTTTTCTCTCTCCGTGCTTGGTCTAGGGACTTCGTCTCTTTTGAAGCGAGAGGGAGCAACAAAATTGTGCATTTTGAAGTGGAGTTGTGCGTACGTTTGAAAGAAAGTTAAAAGCAGCTGTAAGGTTTTTTCGCACAAAGTGAAGAGCTGAGTTTTTTGCCGCATCCCCATGTAGTTTGAGTTGGTGTCTAAGCTTCAAACGTTGCACACCATGGTGACACGAGCGGAGTTGTTTGAATTCTCGATACCTGGGGGTGTTTAGAATAACTTGGCGTCCACCATACAGTAGACTTTGGTTAGCGATAGACAATGCCAGAAGTCGTCGGAAATATTCCACTTAATCATTATCAGCTTTGTTTGGCCAACCGTCACCTACATCACTCGAGACCTGCTGGAGTTCATAGCTTGATAGCGTAGCATCCTGAACCACATTCGCCGTTACTGGCAAGGCCTCGATCGTATCAGCACTAACACGTTTTACTTCTGCTTCAGTCGACGCTGCCATTATGAAGCAATGATCGCCGGTATGCGTCCATAATGTGCTGAAATATGGCTGGGACTGACTTGATTCCAAACGATAGGCGAGTATATTGATAGAGACCTAGATGTGTAATAATGATAACTGATACTATAGATATTTCATCTGTATCTGTCTGTTAATATGCATCTGCAAGGTCAATCTTTGCACACAACCTGCCTCCGTCCCGTTTTGCAGAGAGATCATCTGGCGTGGGAAGTGGGTATTAGTGTGTTTCTAGGGAATGGTTTAGTCTTGCCAAAAAATCAACACACACTGGAATTGAATCATCAGTGGTGTCCATGTGGACTAGTTAAACGGTTCATGAACACCCCAAACTTCAAAATTGTCTAACTTGTTGTCAGCTACAGGGTTTGATACATTAGACACTTAGCATTTTGGTCAGAAACAAGATTTTGCATATGGTTCCAAACATGGTTTAGATTCGACCTTCGTACAACAACATAGATCATTCTGAAAAATACTGGAAAATTTCTGTCCCAGTTTGTTGAATGCTAAGGAATTGAATAGGATGCTTAAGATCAAATAGAATGAAATGGCTGGCAGAATATTTTTAATTCTATGATACAGTCCAAGCGCAATGGGTTGAAAGATTTATCAGTGATATAACACCTTGATTTGATTATTAGACCATCAAAATTTAACAGTGTATTTGGCAACTTCAGAAATTTTATTTGTGATGATTTCGGTGGTAGGATGAATGCTTGGTCAACCAAGTTTGCGGCACGTTTTGCGGGAAATTAAAGGAATTTAGGAAGCAGTGCTCAACTGCAAACTAATAGTACGGCCATTATCATTGATCTGAGTACATTTTATGCTCGGCTGCTCCACGTTTACGAAGCAGAATCCTCATCGTTGAAGAGTCATATGGTGCAAAATGAACCACGTTACAAGTATTTTTACATTGCTTGTGACACCTGCATCAGGATCAATTTGAGACGCGCCTAATGAACTTTTCAGTGATCTAGTAGCTAACTCTCTTCACCAGGACGACTTGGATGAATTTTCTTAATCTGAAGACTTTTGGATCACCATTTCGGTAATTTTCAATTGTGATATTTGGAATTCATTTTGCTGCTGTGCGAAATTGAATAAAACCGATCTACAGAAATGGATGTACTGAAGATCTATTTACTTTTGCGTTAAGTTGCTTTGTTGACGAAGTTTGCAGTAAACACTGAAAACTGCTTTGAATAGCTTACATATTCGGCTACCTAAAATTCGAATAAAAGCCTCACAACAGCCTGTGATTGATAAGGTTCTAAAACATTATGAAGAGATAAACTTATTTTACCTTGTACAGTGATATATATCTATATATATAAGTTTCTTCTACACCAAAAACTGTGATACTATGATCTCGCAGGAATTACAGGGTGGACGTATTACCACCACTTACTACTAGTATACTTCGTATACTGATGTCAAGTAGAAACACATTTCTGATTCTGATGTCTCTTCTCTATTCAGGTCTTCTTGAAGATAAGAGTTATTCGCAGATACTTTCATTTCCACTAAAATTGTAGGACCAACCCTGTTTAGCTTAGTCTAGGACTTGATGTTAGATAGTAAACTGATAAAATACAATAAGATGTCCTTTCACTACCGCAAAGAGGTTCAACCTCTCCAGCTCCTGCAGACAACTAACAACTGAAGAGAGCTTCAGAGAAGACCTGATTGTTTCGGTACTCTAGGTTGGACTGCATGCAAGTGTTATGATTTTTATGGGTTTAAGCACTTCCATGTGGCCTTTCAATGATGTGCAGACCATGAGATCTCGGATTTCTACCGTAGACGTGTAAGCCATTCGATAAGCTTAAGCGAAATCTGATCAAATTTATCCTGATATCCGTGAACACCAGCGAATTTAGATTAATAAGTTCTAAAAATTAAATTTTTTTAAGGTGTAACATTCTATTTTCCAAAACCTTTGTTTTCCACACATAGAATAATCAAAACATAGTTCTAGTCGTTTAAAAGTAATTCTGCTTTTATAAGAATAAAAACTTTTAACTTCAAGGGATCAGCGCTGTAAAAATCTAAATGACACAGTTTTACAACCATGATTTACTACGTTTTGTACATGAGCAAAGCCCATGGTTCCATCGTTTAACAGAAGATTAAATGAAGGGCATTTAGCTCTTGCTCTTTTCAAGAGCTCCAGTCCTTATTGTAATCGGTTTCGTTTGCAAAGCCTGTTGCAAGCGAATGACAGCCCAGGTTGTCTGCTGCATTTGTCACTATGTGTCCAAGTAGTTAAAACTCTAAGGTTTGTCTAACAATCTTCCCAGTTTTGACTTAATAAGTAGTCCATCTGGGAAGCAAAACATGGACTCAGCGTGACGTAGATGTCAGCCGCAGTGCTATTTCTTCTATGAACGGGATCAAAAGAACATAACTTGTTGATTTTAAAGACATTACAGGGGCAGACGGCATTGGATGAATCCGTGAAGGCGGTCCCAGAAGCCTTTGGATTTGCAGCTCGAGACATCTGACACTATTAGAGAGTTCTAGCTTCTTTTCGTGCTAGTATTATATCCGAAAGTCTCATTATGGACGACAGCCTTAACATCAACAATGCTTCATGTACAAACTTATAGTGTCCCAACAATATTTCATTCAGAGTTCACATTTTACAGGACATTCGACAGCGAGCAACATATTATTTAACCATTATTTTTTTAGAATGTTTCGCCCAGTAAGTTTCAGCTGTTTCTGAAGGCAGTGTTACGACAGAAGTTGATTGAAAAAGGATGCATATGGTCCATTAATATTGTTTTTAGATCACATTTGTACTCCGGTAGGGTTGAACATGAAAATCCTACTTTTTTCAGTTATCTTGAGAACTTATTGATGAAGAAAGAAAAATAGACCCTGACATTCAGGCAACGCGTACTACTACCACTACTGCTACTATTACTACAGAGCAACACGAGTGCTGTAGAAGCCACATAATAAAAATATATTTCTGCATGAGCAGGTACACGCCATTTTCTAGGCATGATCTACAAACTGAAAAATTCGTTGGCTCACAAAATGCTTCCCAACCTATTAAGTTTATAGTTGTTATAAAGTACACTCGTAGAGCGCTTGCTGCAAACTATGACTTTGAGGAGACACTTACGTCAATTTTGTTCCAGACGTCAGAAGTTCCATAGCTGTGCCCTCAGAACAAGACTCTGAAGAAAGAAGAAAGAGAAATAGAAGAGCAGCAAGGAACTTAGATATGGACGCCAAACGTTGCTTAAAACTTTGTAGTAGAACAGACAGAGGTAAAACAAACTAAATGAAATTCATATTAACTCCTACTAGAATAAAATGAAGTCAGAGGCTACATATAAGAGAATGTAGTAATAAAGCACAATCAGTTGTGGTGTTTAACAAAAAGACTAACATAAAGACCCTACTGAATATAAATTATGATGTAGGTCAACCCATCCTATTTTATTCTACTAATGAAACGAAATTCGCAAACAACGGTTATTCCTATAGGATTATATCGCAAAGCCCATAGCTGTTGGCAGTTATCTTAAATATTAATAAAAGTTTTGTGGTTATTATGATCTAAATTCATGAGAGACGAAAAGGTATACTCATTTGGTATGATAGTCGAACTGTTTGTCAAGTTTCATATCACTGCTTTCACGAAATGGTGTGAATTATGTCATGCGATGAACTCATACTACGGTATATCTTGATTTTATCAACACTGCGAGGAATTGTGCACGTGTGTCGATCACGCCATGCTCGGAAAAGTCGGTTTCTGTGTGGCATAACCAGGCTTCCATGTTGTCTGGCCAGAAGAGCATCAGTTGAAACGAAGGCGTGGACAAAGTCTCAAGTTTAAGTACTTTGGGTGTCTGTTCAGTCATGATGAAATATGAAGTACAAGAATGAACGAGGGAAAAAATATATATCGAAAAACACGAAAAAATGTCAGAATGTATAAAAAATTAAAATGTGGCAATGATATATAAAATCCCAAAAAGAAACAGAGTCACGTTTTACAATTTGGCGTATCAGATCACGTGAGGCTCGCCAATGGAGATGCCATAGGTATTCAGAGTTTGACAACGCTTTAACCAGTAACACCTAATATGAAGCGTACCCACCAAGTGAAATCAAAAAACAGAAGCGAGGAAGTTCGAAGATATATTTGATGGACTATCAGTATATTGAGAATCGTCTGATTTAATCTGGCTAGCGATTGCAGTAGATGTTCAGCACGGCGTTCCCACTCGTGATCTGGTGCGGATGCATGACCGAGCGCCTTCAGCTAGATGAGTCTATTAAAACTACTGTGGTCAGCATCCAATGTCGAAAACTTACAAGGCTATTTATTTTGGGGATTTAATTACCGCTACAGAATGATTACTTGAAGCGTCGTCTAACTAAATTTATAAATTCCTATTTATTTGATATGTTCAATAACCCGCTATCTCTACTAACGATAACGCTAAACTTATAACTAGGTTATTTTTGACTTCCATATAACCAGGGGTTCACTACTGTAGGATTCATTGTAGGTGTAAGATCCAAACTAAGGTTTGGACTGAAGAATAACTGTCTAGGTGGGTTAGATATGCGCTTTTGCCCGGTTGAAACCAAAAGAAAGTAATGGGGTCAAATGATGGCTCTAAACAAATCTGACAACCCAGCTACTCAACCAATAATCAAATCTAAATTACAATAACAATCACTACAAATAAACGTTGTACTATCCTGTCTGAATAGAACACGCAAAGGTTCGTTCAAAAGTTAATATTTAGTTGCTTTATAACAATTCCAATTCTGGAAAGGTTCTTCAATTCACAATCAAAAAATGCACAATTCCAGACAATACAAGCAACACAATCAAAAGGAGGAGCAAATTAATATGGCTGCCTCCAAGACTAAGTACCAAGTTAAGCATCATAAATGCAGTTCAGGAAGAAACACGGAAACTTATTTAAGGCGTAAAAAAATAAAATTTATAATAAAATACAAATATTCACAACTCAGATGAAATCAAAAAGACTAACAATATACAACCAAAGGAGTCAATAGAAACAAACTCCAAGTGCATACATGGAGGGGTTGTCACACAGAAAACACTCAAAATGGATCTTACAACCAGTATAAACTATTAGTGGTGTTACAAAACGCATAACTTCTTGAAAATATCGCAATGAGTGATACGAAGAGTGCTAGTAATTCTTAATGTACATAACTCATTCCACTGTAGCATGATAAGTTCAAACAAAGTCTGTAAACTTTCACCATGTGATTATCTGGCTTTCTACAGTCTTCATCTCCAGATGGTATTCTATATATCACGTTTTTTTGTGGATCAGTTATTTGAAAAACCACGCCACCTATCTTATTAAGCACCAAATTTCTTTTTAAAAATACTACATATAATTGAGTTACTAACTTGTTCGTACTTAATGCCCGATTGCTATGTCGATAAACAAAAAATCTGCCACAAATGCTCAGTGTGCAGCCTTTTACGACTTGACGTTTATCGGTTCCGTACTATTGTATGGCTTGCGCCTACCAGATATTTTCAGATTTCGACCATCCGAATAAGGGCGAAATCATTACGTAGACAATTTACGTGAGAAAACAAGCACATAACTAATCAAACAAGCCAAGTTTAACATAGCATCCCCGTTGACAGTTGCGCAGTTGTGAATTTGTGTTCATCAGACTAGGGCAATCTTGAGACTGAATAGTAGTAAAATTTGAAGGAAATTCAATACAGAAGCATATAAGTTAGCTTCCACAAGTTTCATTTAGGAATATCACGATGCTCGGAAAGGAATAAAATTGCACAACTACTAGGCGTTATGCCTATACTATTGTCATATACTAGTTATTCAGGCCTGGATATCATTGATAGTAATCTTTTTACGCCACTGTGCAAACCATGAGTGGGAGACGGGGTAATACAAAATATTGCAGATTCAGGGTGAGTTATTCTCAAAAAATATCATCTGGTGTTAAGCAAAGCATTATTAGACCATCTTTCAGCAAATATGCGAAGTAAAGTAAATGTCGCGTATCAGTGTTGACATGGCAGTTAGATCGATTAACGAATTATTAAAAGCTGGTTAGGACTGGTATTGGCAAGAACACCTATGAATTCATGGGATTTAATTCTACGTCAGAATTATTTCACTTATGTATGCTAATAAATCATCAGACCCAGTCCATTACAGTAGACTGGCAGTGTTCTGACTCCCTAATCTCCCAGATCATACGTCAAAGTCACATCAATATCAATAACTACTCGTCCTATCGTGGAAGAAAACAACTGAGTTGTCGATAGAATAATGGCTTCAACGCTAAGACTGAAAAGTTGTATAGAGAGCTCATGCATGCACAACCGAGCCATGCCGTCTCAGTTAAGTGTTATTGGCCTTTTAGAAGTGTTCGGTAGCCAATCCAAAACTCAGTTATTGTGTTCAACTTCAAGAATCATGTGGCTAAAAACCAGTGTTATTGCAATACCGTAACAAATAATAAAAAAGCAAACTAAGTGGTAGATTTGAAATCGATCGTGACTATACAGAACTACACAATAGACAGTTGTATCCACCGTTTATATACATATTATTCATCTTGAATTTGAGGCTGTTCTCCGTCAGGTGAACTGTGAAAATAAGGGAACGATGATTCGTATTTTAAGAGGGGCTTCGGAACGAAAATTCTTATGTTCTTAAAGTATAACAAAAAATCCCGAGCTCCCTAAAATAAATATGAAAAAAGCGTTTAAGAATACATGACTTCATAAAGATTTAACTAAGAATGAGCCGTTCATTGACCTTTTAACTTGGACGAAGTACCCTTTATGTGTTTTAACATGTCAGTAAGTGATACTCACCTTGCAGCATCTTCAAACCAATTAACATCTGACGCGCCGTCAGGAACCTGTTGATTGTAAGACTTTTATTCTAATATGCCCGTCCTCATATTTGATTATTCTCATTTATAAATCATGTGGGCTATAGGCTTTTGTTTACTCATTTGGTTATTAGGTATCTGTACTTGAATTCCTTACAAAATCGTTTAATCAACAGAATTTCAAAGGCTTACATATTTTCATTTAGTATGTTCTTTCCATAAACTACAAGCTACATGCCTGATTTATATTTTATGTCAATTGTGACCTAGATTTCCTGCAGTTTATTACACATTTTACGTATATTTCACTTTGTAACATGACTTGGAGAACAACGTTCATATAGAATAACTGTTTTGCGGACAACAATTTTTGAGTAATTTCCAGTTTCAAAGATACGCTGTACCAGCTCAAAATGAGCGTTCCATGTCTGTCTATTCTGTAGGTGTGCTGGACAGTATAATAACGATGTATTACTGATCCAGTCTAGTTTTTCAAGTTATTACTTAAGCGTTATAATTTCATATTTGAATTTTCTGTAAGCATTATATCCTCACAGTCTTTCTTTCTGAGCTAGTCGATGATGTTAAAGTCGGTTCATCTGTTAGTTTCAAGATTCGATGCCTCACATAAAACAGAACTGTGATTAGGACTAGTTTTTGATTAGTGAACACTTACCTTTTTCCCTGGAAAGTGACGAAAATTCCCGTAACTCTCCCCAAATGAATGTATCGGAAATTGATGCTAACTAAAAACAAATCGGTATTTGCATAAAGTTGTGTAAGTCAGTCTCCGTTACATGATTATTATGATCATCACTATCACTCAAGAAATAAGGCCTTCCCTGTCGAATCATTGATTTTCAATCGTACATATTGTTCACGGTTTTATATAAATACTTTATGCCGTTTTGTTACGTAAAAAATGGTCTCGCAATGAAACACTGTTAGTCGGAGTAATATTTCAAGAAAATATTAGTTCCTAAATATTTCAGGAAAATTGGTTTGATTTGAATCATGTGAAAGGGTTGATCCTGTATTTATGACACTTAAATGCCATCGGAAAGTCACAAACACTTTTTTGTTCTAAAAATGCATTCTCTGCGCCTAATAGTGACATTTATTGAGAAGATAACTCCAGATTCTTATGATAAGCCATAATAACTACAGGTCAGCCAACAACTTCATAACTTAAGTTATTTACAGAAATACCTAGGATATGCTGCCCCATGTTGTGAACTAGATGTGTTAGAAATATCAGCTGTTTAATCCAAGCTTATTAAATTTGAATGTTGATATACCTTTAAAAATGGAGGCTTATAAGTTCCATTGCTAGGATAATACTTGGAGAATACTGCAAAGTAGAATAAAATGGATTTCTTTTGTACACTTAGTTTGGTTAATTGTTAAAATGATGGTAACATCTGGTGTTCACAAATTCCCACTTTATGTTAGTTGAAATGCACTTCTGACTAGCGCTTTGTTTTGTTTAACATTTTATTTTGATGTATCCTATGTGTATTTACTCTCGTGGTTTTAACTTTTCCTGCAGGACAGCTGTTTCCCCGAAAGAACAGTTTGTGATCTACAGGACAAAAATTATTCAAAAGCGACTCGTAATACAACTATTCACGTTAAATGGGATATCTTACTCTTTCTATCGCCCATACCTTGGTCTGCATACGTCGGATTCCTGTTGGCAATAGTCCTGAAGTGGACCAGATGTATTTTTCACCTTCTGGATAAACGCTAGAATACTTGACTGAGTTGTTCTTAGGACGTTGTGATTATAGGATTATTACCACATATCCACCGTTTAAAGCTTTTGGGAGTATATGATTCAACGCATCAAATAACTATGGGCCGCAAGAGGCATACTGTTGGCAGCGTGTTCCGAAATAGGTCAGATAAATCGTCTCGGTCCTCAGGCACTTCTTCTTCCTCTTCTTCGTCTTCATCAAAATCTAGTATAAAGCCCGTGAGTTGTGTTTAATCTACCATGTTTTTCCTCCAGATGTTTTGTGAATAAATTATTTCTACAGTTGAATTCACGAGTCAATTTCAGCTAGACCACCAGTGAAAACCTGAAAGTAGTGGACAGCCGTTTCGTGCTATTATGAAACTTCTCAGCAGTGCGCATCCACGATTCCTCACGTTGTACATGGACCAAGGACCTTCGGTCTCACACACAAAGGCTCAACGTCTAGACCACTGACCGTGCATCCAATGATGTTAATGTTCAAATACAATCGATCCATGATCTCATGTGACCCTTCATCCATTATCTGAGGTGGACATTAACATCACTCACATTAAGAAAATAGCTTATATTCGGGCTGTATACGTTGCATAAATCTGGACGTGTTATGTTGAAATCCTAAATCAATCATTCTAATCCGGCTATAAAAATTAATTCCACGCATTTTATCTGTATTTCTTTCTGGATATTAGCAAATCATATGATGATTAGGAAACAATTAATGGTGATTTGTTAGACTATATTGCTGCCACGTTAAGTGACTCGTGGAGATGTTTTTAATTAATTTTTGTCACTGACCTTGATCATACATTTGGTGATCAGTTGTAAAATGACTTCATATTTCTGTACTTCGGTTTTGAAGCCAAAGTTTTTCTCTTAGTTTTTACATGAAAATGATACAGCATACAAACTATTATGATGAAATCCATATACGTACATACATACATACATACATACATACATACATACATACATACATAACTTTTGAACTTTTGGCTAACATTTGAAAAATGATAACAACCATGGTCTAAGTAGAGTAATTTAACTAACTTTCAGCTTTACAACAAATATATCTTATTTGTTATGTGACTTAGATAGGTATTATTATTATTACTACCATTATTATTATTATGGATGATATAATACTGATGGTGTGAAAATTATCATACATCATCCACCTTACCGTGAAACCAATTCCATTTATCTTATCTAAAAATGCAACTTACAATTGATCCATCTACATAATATGCATGATAAATATTTTCTACTTTAAACATTCATCACTTTTTCCAAAAGTATTTTCGTTTTGTATATATATATATATATATATATATATATATATATATATAAGACGATAGATTGAGAACATATATTCTAAATTAATGAAGTCAAAAGATCAATATGGCGGATTTTTGAACTGTTGATTATTTTATTCATTAAATCTGCTTTACTATTATAGTGATGCCAATTTTGTGATGAAAGCATTTTTCTGGTTAATTTCTATTCAAATGAAGTCGGTGATAATTGATAAAGTACCGAGCACGATTTTATATTGAGAAAATTAGCCATATTTCATGTCAGTACAGTGATAAGAAATCGAAGAAATGAAAGGTATAGAAGTTAGAATAGTATGTCTTGTAGTGGAAAACTGTTCTCAGGAAATATAGTTCAAAATGAATAAATTTAAGAGGTGACGAAAAACATGAAATAATATCTAAATACAAGATTTAGGAAAATATGGAAGGTTAATAGATCTTCACCAGTCACTAACCTTGAGCCATGTCACCGACTTTCTCGAACCATAAATTATGATTATGCGGTGGACCCCAAATACGAAGCTTACACCCCTGGTTATGGCTTATATCTCAGTATGGTTATACCTAGCGTTATTTTAATATACCCTTATACTAAATAACATTTTAATTTTGAATTAGTAAGTGATGGAGATGGTCGTAAAGCAGTAAAAAAACAGACTCCCACTTACCATTCATCAATTATCCATAATCACTATAGAGTACGGCACAAATGTGCTTTAGCAAACGTTGCTGTACAATATTAGCACGAAACGATGAAATTAACAAAGTTACTAATAAACCTGTCTAAATAATATCGTAGCAATGATCACAGGAAAAACTAAACATTAGAAATATGGTTTGTAAAGAAATATCAAAGGACTATTGCATAGTGAAATATATGAAGTTAAAATCAAGAGGAAGATAAAATGAACACTTCGTCTCCTTGATAAATTGCAAATAATAATAAACATCAAATAATAGGAAATAAACACTTTTTTCTATAACCTAGAAAAAGCTTGAATCTCAATTTATTAATAATATGTTTATTTTTGTTTGTTTATTTTTAATAATTGTTTAATTTCAATATAACACTACAAATGCTGACTTGATGTCAACTTTATGGCCAGTCTCAATCAAATGTTCCGCAGTGGAGGAGAATGTCTGTCTATCCTGTGATCTTATTTGATCATTGGAATCCATTTGTTTCTGCAGCCATTTTGGTATGTGTTCACCCACTCTTAATTACAAATCACGATTTATCCTCCCTATGTACGTGTTTCCGCACATACATGTAAATTGATAGACACAATGGGATGTGACACAATCGCTTACGTACTGTTTGGGCTTTTGGTGAAAAATAGATCTTATCTTTTCAATAATAACGTACATAAGGACGTATACTAAGGTTTATTGAAGCCTTGGCTATACGGAAATTGAAACCACCTTTATGCATTCAAAAATAATATCATTATGTTACATAATTTCTCGATATTCACTTTCTCCTATTCAATACTCTTCAGTGTCAATTATTTGTTTTTGCAATAGATAAAGTTGGTTATAACTTGATATTTTTTTCATTTTTGTAAAATGCAAATCCATTCAACATCACTTTTAACATCTGATACTCAAATTTAAAAAAAAATAATTTTAATAAAATATAAATTCTACTAATTTTGTTTTATTGAATTAGATACCATGGATTGAACAAAATATTGTATGCTTGGAATGTGCTAAATTTGTTTTTGCTCGTCATTCAAAATCCAAGTGAGTAATTAATAAATTAAAATTTTCATTTCAATAATTATTTAGAATTTATATCTAGTTTATTTTGATTTCTTAAAGGAATTTATTGCCTAGTCATGTTTAGTCAGTCAACCTTAAGCAGTTAATGAATAGTAACCAATGTTATTTTGTTCAGTCTTTAACAATGGTAAAATTCCTTCGACCAAGTACACTTTCCTTGCTGTTAAGTATTTAAAAGTTAATCGACAAAGTAAGCCATGAACCTAGATTTTATGTTATTTGCGACTCATTTTTACAGAAATTAATGGTTCTTATATTTTTCGAAATGTCATTACATAAAATCACCATCAGATACACTTCTTATAAGCTGTTTATGGTTTCTGTTGGTTACCTCTAACCAGCTAATTTCGAACTCAGTCTGTTTTGGTAGTCCTTTGAGAAGCCTTGGAAATAAATGACTATGGAGTCTAATCTGAAGTAAATGTGGCTAAATGGAACTCCTGTGTCGAAACTAAATATTCGCTTGCTTTATACATCCGGCATTAAACAAAGTGATTAAATGTGAAATGATGATGAAGAAACTCATAGTTCATACAGATACTTATTGTGGTATTGCATTCTACTCCAAGCATACAAAATAGGCTCTGACGATCTTATCCAAAATGATATACAAAACTTTACAATTATATCACTTAATTCAGAGGGACGTAACACTTTTAAAATAAGTCTACATCGTTGCTGTGATGAGTGAATATAACAAATAGTCTGTGAAATCTTCATGTTACTAAGGCAGTCCATATTACACGCAATTTTTATTGTTCTTAATTTTGTTAAAGTTGAATGGCGTAAATATCTTTATTGATTAAAAAATAAGAATCACCGTACGTTCTATTAAACTATCATAATAACTCAAAAGAATTCCGCCTTATTTTTTGTGGCATAAGGTTATTTTTATTATATAAGTGATTCTCATCGAGAATCAACGTCATCCAGAAAACCAGTGAAAATCAAGGAGCTATGTATGGTTGTTTTGTTACAAGTTCTGAAAATTTTGTTCACTATCCGGTCAGGATCCCACTGATCCAACTCGGTGATCTAAAGTCATCATGATATAAACAAAACCTGAAAGGCTTGAGTAAGGTACTGTGTATAATCTTGGTCGTGTATTGGTAATCGCACTGCTGTTATCAATAAAGATACATTGTAAATTCCTCCATACTAGTTTGACATTTCCCAAATAACACGCCGAAAAATCCGTTTACCTATTTTCTGACCCATCTATTTTGTAAATACCAGAAATAAAAAATTGTTTCCAACAGTTTTGTGTATAAAACATCTTTTATCAGTCAGTTAATTCATCAATTTATCACTACCATTTGTTAGGACCCCATTTTAATGTTTAGGAAGTGTCTAGTCATTCCCTACATTGAGTTATATTATAAGCATATAGGTAAACTGAAAGTAAGCAAGAGCCGGCGAAACAATCGCTCAGCTACAGTCCATGAAGTCATTAATTGTCGGTTTAACCCGTGTTTATGGTACAAATTTTGAAGTTGAAATCTGCAACATTAGGGTAATATTTAAGTGATTAGTTTGGTTAATATTGATAGAATTTATGGCTAAGGAGCCTATGACCTTTATTTTTTATCCTCTTGTAAATTTTAATTTCAAGTACTACTTCACACTTTCCTTGCTATGGATGCCATTTGTTCCTTTTGAATTATATATCCTATATACAGTTTTATTCTACTATTAATACACTTCTGAATCTAGGTTTTTCTTTTATAAATGCTTTTTGCTATCCTGAGATGAGTGACAGTCTTGTTTAAAGATCAACTGTGCACTACATTATACCCCGGTCTTGACTGAAAAACCTACTCACTATTTTCAATAATCAACGTTGACAACGAAAGCCTTTTTTGTTTAGCCTATGAACCACGTTAGATTTGTTTCATTGGCTAAAATTCTTCATATAATTGATCTTATGTTGGCAGTCTAAAACATATCCTTACAGTTACTTAGAGATCAGTAAAACATTTGATTCATTGTTAAATAAAAAATGTAACAGTTATTTTCTCCTTAACTAAACACTACAATAGGAGAAAAAAACACTGTGGTGAGAAATTAATGAAATAACTTGACAACATAGTTTTTACCGTTTCAAAAAAACACTCAATAATTACTGTTCATAATTATCTCAACAAATGTATTGCGGATTGACAACTAAAACATAAATATTTTTTTATTTAAACAACTTGTTTTTTAAAAAAAACTAATGTATTCAGTTAGTTTATTATATGAATGCATCACATCTATCCAGTCTTTCCAAGTAAATCACACTTCAAAAACATATTATATTCAATAAATAAAATAGTAATATGTTCTTCAAAATGATCATTATATATGAATTGAGATGATTTACAAGAATATTAACTCAATTATTCCTTTTCATACTTGATTATTTGACTTGTTAAGTGAGTATGTCACCGACAAATAACAACTTCAATTATGTAATCATTTAGCAGGTGATTATGTCTTTTACATTTTACTCATTTAGAATTTTAGAGCTAATTCCTATGAGCAAATGATCAGTTGACTACGTCAGTAATTCCGAGTCAATAATAATCACTGTTGATTTTACATCGATCGAATCAGGAATGCTGAGCTGCATTCAAATATAAAACGATATGTACTAATACAAACCAGCCACACTAATCGTTCATGAAAACGTTTCAATCCGATATCACAACTTATGAAGTCACTCAGTCAGTTCTCAACTGAAAACGCACGAAAATGTAGTGAAAAGTTTGAATATTTGTTTAGTTATGGAAATTCTCAACGTGAACTGTACTGTTGTGCAAATTATATAATTAATCGTACTATTTCATAAATAATGTACCCAACTTTAATGTAATACCGGTTATCCTTAATTTTAGTCTGCTGACAATGCTTAGTCATTGGTAATTAAATTGAGTATGTCCTTGGTTGAATCTCCTTCATTTATCATCATCAACATATTTGCGTTTTATCAATCACTTTCGGCCGTTTATCCGTTCATCGAGCGTGTGAGTGCAGTTTTCATGAGAGGTTTTATTTTAAGTCCTAATATGGGCTATATTTTTTATCCAGCAAGTTGAGATGTACGCTACACAAACTTGTTCTTAGTAGATAGTTGCGGATAATTCCAATCGCTTGAAACGAAATCTTTAGTGAAAATTATACTCCAATGTACAACACTCATCCAGCAAATGATCTTGAAGTTGACCGAAAGTGCTGGATACACTTCATGTAACATTAAATATGTTGTGGATAACCTCAGTCTTTTATATTGTTGTTTTCAGATGATTTTATTTTCTCAAATTATGTAAGTTTAATATACCACATGGATGTTCACTACCAAAATGAGGATAGTTAAGGTATTTTCGCGAGAAAAAAAATAGAACATAAACGACTTCTGAACATACAGTAAAGACGATGTAAATGGCGTCGAGCGCTTAAATCGATTTCTGAAGAATAAGCAAATGGAATGGAATGTGTTTCTTATTGCAACATCTTCATAAAACGACTATAAATCAAATGTGTAAGTGACCTCCTTGTAGTAACTAGAGTCACTCACATGAGCGTAATTCACACTTTTATGATCAAGTAGTCAAGGCTATCACAGAATGAGATAGAAAACTGTAGAAATCACATGGTTAGACATATTTTAATACACTTCACTATTATGTCCATAAGATAGTTTGTTCAAGGTCAATAGTATGATAGTCAGCTGACAACACAAAAAAGAACCAAGAAAAATTGAGTTGGAGCATTTTACGTGACTGGTAAATAAAAAACTAAGTAACTTTGGTGGAAAATGTTAAGTAGATTTTTCGTTAAATTTTATATCGTAAATGATTTCCTACCCTTCCATGTACGTGTCATGTACTTTTTCTAATTGATATTGTGCCCTTAATTAAACTGTTGAACAAGAGTCCGTGGGTAGATGATTTAAAGTATCTGAAATTATGTCAGTATATCACATAGGAAGGATAACTTTATGTGCTTAACTTTAAGCAATATGGCTTTTGTGTAGAGGCTAGTGGTACTACCAGACTACTGAAGCCAAAATTAGTAGAATCGGACCCATAGTTAACACTTTTAGGGTTGAAATTAAAATAATTTTGTGCTGTTTTCCATACATCTCATATATCTCTCTCTCTTATTCTTCTCTTGACTCTTCAAAGCCCCTTAACTTTCATAGGAAATAACCTTCATAACAATATCCATTAATGTTTACATATCGTTTATTGAATCCTTTCACAATATTCCCGATTCTAAATTAGCTTTTATTACAATTACATATCACCTACAGAGTAAGATTTCATAAAACATACCGATTTTATGTTATGTTTCATTCACCTAATTTCAATTCATAAAATTAAATCATTATCATTTATCATTTATGTTAATGAGAAATAAATGAATATTACAGTTTAAGTAGTAGTAGTAGTAGTAACACATTGAAATTTATCACTTACAGATTATTCATTGAATCAAACAATAATATCCTGTTTTATTTCGTATTATTTCATTTTTGTATTTTTCAATTCATCTGATATCATCTGATGATGATTTTCGTAAAAGAAAAAAAACAAAACAAAAGACATTCTCATCACACGATTGTTTTCTCTTTTATTTTTGGTTTTTTTTTCATAAAAACGAAATAATTTTTACTTACTTTCTTTCATTTCATTTTTTTATCAAAATGATTCTCAATTTTTTTTCGAATAAATTTCTAAACTTAAGTCATTCAATAGATGTATGTTTACATGGACGGTTTAAAGTCTAATTAATTTGTGAAAATTAGTGATATTATTTAGGGATTTAAACCGATGTAAATGCAGTGGAGTTTGAGCCTATGACTTAGCGATCATGTTAAATTTGTCTTTTGGCAACCTAATTATGATGATGATAATAAACAAATAAAAATTTATCTCTTGTTTTTAATCATGACATAAGTTCATGAAGTCATTGACTATTAGACTGATACATATTGATAGGTTCACATTACGTGGTTAGAGACAACGCGATTATGTAACCAGTGGTTGGAGATATTGGGTGACATAGCTTAGAACTGTTAACATTAGCGCAGACACATTCACTATTTTTTCCATTAGATTCTGAGTTTGAAAATTTTTTAAACCTTTAGTTCCAAGAATTCATTTCTTCTCTAAGCATATCTATCCTTGGTCGTTTCTATTAGTAATACTTCTAATACTACGATATTTGTTTCAATATTTTCATCTCCCTATACTAATATGATTTAACAGCCTGAATAGACGCAAGTATGTCCCAAGTTCTGCTTTCTTTATAGCTGACTGACTGACGTTATTAATGGAAATACATAACCCACCTAACGCTGTTCTTTCGGTTTACTCTGATACCTTATTCTCATTTGGGTTAAACGGTATAATAATCTGGACAGATTTAATCTTGCCAACGTTCCACTTTATTCTATATGTCAAGAAACGAGCTCAGTAGAACAAGGAAACTAATCACTTCTAAGTGAAATAGTTAACTTCAAGATGACATTATAAGAAGAGAAGATAACATAAGGTAAAGGATATATTTATTGATTTCACTACACGCAGTGATTTTATAAAAAGTCAAATCTGACATAATTACACTCTTTATGTTCCAGACACTTTGATTCATTGGTTTTCATGACCTCCTTTTCTACAATCAACTTAATCCATCAATAAATACCAGCTTAACACTTTATTCCGTAGTTGAATGCATTAAAATAATATTTTCTTTTAGTTCTTACCAATCAAACATTAATTCCTGTGAAATGGTATGTTTAGCATGCATCAAAATATGCAGAACGACTACACTTATTGAATGACAACCGTAAACCAACACAGATATGTACAACTTTTTCTACATGATACTATTTGCCAACTATAAACGTTTTATTATCAGAAGCTGGGAGTTTTGTATATGATTTATTTGTGTCTCCAAAAAGTACACATTTATGTGTGATAATATTCTTGAAATGACCATAATTTGCAGGAATATAACTTTTTTAATTTATGTGTGATAGCATTCATAAATTCTTTGTTGTTGTCTTGTCAGTATTTCAGAATACTATTCATTCTTTACACCTTCCAAAAATTTATCCAGTAGCAAAAGCATAACAACTGTAGGTATTTTCCTATTTCATTCTAGTTAGTGTGTTTAATTCTATCTTCTTCATTAGACCGTATCCATTTTTACCTTCACGTATGAGTTTGATCGGGGTCACCGGTGCCCAATGTCGATAGATTTCGTATTAAGACGAGACTGTCATTCAATCCTCTCTAACTTTCAACGGTTGTTAAGAGAAAGTCATACTAAATGCACTTCAAAATTTAATAAAAAAGTGTAATAACTCAGTAGTAAATTTAAATCAAATCATCTAATATGTACGATTCGCGATTTGTGCTGTCGGTCAAAGGATTTAGGATCATCGTCTATTTCATGATACATCTCTGTTTCTAATGATTAGTTTACTTCGGTATATCGATTGACTTGATAACTAATTAATCTATAATGCTTAATTGATATCATTTCACTTAAGTTATCCCACCACGATGACTCCAAACCAGAATTATAGATAAACCAAAATGAATAATAACCGTCATACGTATTATCTTAAGACATATCTTATGTGACGGCGAAGCCTAACGAACTTTCATACACTGAAAAAAGAGCAAATAACAAAATTAACTACCTATGACATCTAAATATGTTATCTTATTTGCTAGCGTTTTGTATATAAGTGTTCTATTCCTCTACCAAGTAGTCTCATCTTCTATCTCAAACCATCCGGGGGTTTTACACCGTGAGTAACCATAACTCAAACATATTGTATCGTTACGTATTGTCAATAAATCGGCGCATTTCGTTTATTGATTTAACAAACCCCTTATGTTTTTCCATAACAAATTATAACAGACTAATTAAAACTATATCTTTTATCATGATATCTAAAGCTACCGAACACAAAAACTGTTTAACCACCCAATCTAATGGTGTTTCTATTTTTTGTTTATTCAGTCCATGTTGCAGTTGCGGTCTTACATTCAGTGAACATCCATCCAATGTACAAATAGAGGCTTTAACACAACAGAATTTA
Organism: Schistosoma haematobium; assembly: GCF_000699445.3. NCBI lineage: Eukaryota > Metazoa > Platyhelminthes > Trematoda > Strigeidida > Schistosomatidae > Schistosoma > Schistosoma haematobium. The sequence continues at coordinate 16,978,020 of NC_067201.1, forward strand.
AATTTACAACCTGACATTTCCATCAACGGTGATTATCATTTAAAACCAACTAATAATGAACGCTGGCACGTTAAAACCCACACTCAAGAAATGCCAACAAATGCTTATGGTACGGTGGAATTTCAAGGCGGTCCACATCCAACGAAAGCTCGGGTTAGTGTATATGTATAACTATCCGGGATTTTTTTTACTGAAAAACAGATTTTCGTTGTTAAGTGTTTAAGTGCTTTCAATGTCATATATATTTAATGATGTTACTCAGCTGACTTTAATATATCGAGCTTGTACTCTGTTTTGTTAATTTCTCAGTGAGTGATTATTTCTTGGCAAAGCGTATAAATAATTGATTTTCATCACTTACGGCTTATATATCTCTAGTAAGACTAAACGTTTTCGATTCTGATTATATAACAGACTCAATCACCATAGATTAATACTATGTTGTCGTATTCAGTGAACCCAGCTTCGAACAACACATTATGATTCATATTTAGTGATACTACATGATTGACCAAACCGAAATTGATTGAGAGAGGTTCGAGCCTTCCACCTAATCTCTTTAACTTGATTGCATTAACTCCTAAATCACTATTTCACAGATAAAGATGTCAGTCAAAAATAATACAAATTCAAAACTACGAAACACTTACAGTAAACGAATATATTAATTTTATATGAATAAAAATAAGGCGTATTTCTAAAGACTTGGAGTGATTTGTGAGTGATTTAACTTTATAACATTATTTTTTACTTCTGTCGACATGTTTTATTATTCCATCTTGTTTCACATTGTTTATTCCACCGGTATAAATTGCCGATTTTTTCTCATATAATTGAACTTGGTAAATTCTTATAAATTGTGCGTAAAGTTCTTGAAACGGCTGGCTTAACGTTATTAAGATCGAATTAGGATTGGGTTTGATCTGTTGTGGTATATAATGCTTTACAATTTCCCTCATATTTGTATAAATTATGTAGAAAGATTCAGTTGATGAGACAGGCATCCCTGAATTCCCGTACTAGACACTGATTAAAACATACCTGACCTAATGACCAAATTTTTTTTAACTGTTTTCTATTCTCAATTATATATTTTAGCTTAATTTTATAGGAAAGAATTTGAAAATAAATTGTTTAGACTTCGAGTAGGCTGTAAATCAATCTCAAGTTAAAGTAATTCAATTCATAAGGTAGCTTGGGTGTGTATTTACTGTTACTTTCTTGGGGGTAGTCGCCATGATACCTTGGAATTTAGGCTTTCAGCTATTTGCCACTCATCAGAAAGGTGTACCCGTAATCGTTAGAAAAATGATTTCCCATACGAGCTTTGAACCGCCTCACTCAACTTTTCGGGCCAAGACTGCCCTACTGTTGGACAGAGGTGTTTACAATTCATCAATCAGTCGGTATTGACCAATTTCATGTTTGTCTAGTCCTTTAATTGCTGATCGAATGGCACCGATCAAGGACTAGGTATTCTTCATTATGTTTCCACATTTTTATAAATTAGGCGGTGAATTCTTTTTCAAAGAAAAATATACCAGTACTTTTTTGTTTTGATAGTCATGCGAATTTATGTGTCCACGAGAAAACTGGCCATACCGTAATCCTGAGAATATATGCTCGCGAATAGCTGTCTCCAGTATTTTTTTTTTGTTTTTTTTGACAACGTGTGATTTTACACAAATGCCATCTACCTTCACTTTTTAGTTTATTATATCGTCAATGTTCAAGCGTTGAACTGCTATGCAATATGTAAAATTTAACTGATGGACAATTGTTTTAGTCCCCACATTTTTATTACTGACTGACTTCATATTAATTTAATAGACTTTGTACATATTTTATGGACAAATTATGTACAATTAGCCAAAATAGTTTGCAAAGAGAGATGGTTAATATTATGTTTATTGATCATCGGAGTCTGCCACTGACACAAAAGCTTCCTATACGTGAGCCTTACAAGCTATTTAAGTGAGAAAACCAAGAATGAGTAGAAAGATTTTTATTATTTGTTCAAATATGGAATATATTTACAACTCATTCATAAATATATCTTTTCCCCCAAAAAATAAAGCCAGGTTTTCAACTAGTAGAATATCTCTGTTTCTTTGGGAAGTGAACTCAAATCTTGATAAGTAGAGTGCTCCCATGAGTATCTCTTATTTATTAATTGACCTATATCTGATTGGCCCAGCGTGTCAATTAGTTTATTATGTTCTAGGTTGAACATTAAATTGATTATATTTAACTTAGAATTATCTATATTGCGTGACGTACAAGGATAAAACAGACACTTAAGAAAGTAATATAATGATTAGAGACTAGATTAAAAAACTGAAGGTATTCATGCCATGTAACTCAATTTCGAACCATATGATCACTAGGTTACCAAAATGTAGATTTTCCTATTTAGACTTCGTTTTCATTAATGATGTGGGTACGTATGTGACTAGTAAACATGCTCAATTGTCTAGCATGGATCAGTGTATAATTCGTGTTCTACCTAAAGTATATGGAAAGCATGGAAAGAGTACACTTACATCAAATTGGGAAAGTCAAATATAAGGATTACTCAAAAGAAAATATCCAAAATCTGAGAAACATGTTTGGTATGACTAACTGGGAATTATTTACAGATGGCTCACTCGAAAACACTACTGATGTTATCACTTGTTATCTGAAATTCTGTTTTGATATTTGTTGTTCCATTGAAACTATTTTTCTAAGTTTTGATCGACTTACATCTACACAACTAAAACGAACACGGAGGGTTAAAGAAAGAATGTACAAGGAGAAAAACTATTATACCTCTCGACTCTATGTTCACTCAGAAACTCCTATCTCATAAAAACTCCTCAAGTGTGTGGAAACCCTTTAAAGAACTTACAGGTGACGGGCATATTAGAAGCGATAACTAGCTGGTTGTTTGCGACTTAAGTAAGTCTTTTGTGCGTCAGTCATCTATTGTCATGCTCCCTATATCCAAAGAATTAAAGAATAGTTGTGTCCCTACTTCCACTGAAACTGATGTTCGAAAATGCTTCCAGTCACTCAGTTCATCATGATGTTTAGGACCTGATAAAATCCTAAACCTCCTTTTTAAAAAATATGCTGACGTTCTGTGCTAGTCATTCACAAGCATCTTTAACAGATCCTTCTCAACTAATCTCATACCGAAAATGTGGAGAAAGATAAAGATAACGCCGATACCTAAGAAAGTCTCTGGCAATAAGAATGTGAAATTCACACGCATAACAATAACTTCATCTTTCCTCAAATCAATCAAAAAATTGTTGATACTCCCACTTCAACCTTCACTAAAAGAGCACATTGATCCGTATCAGTTTGCTCACAAATGCTAAACAGCATTTCAGATGCTGTTGTTCCACGTCATAATATATTATTGAGCTTGGAAAAGTGTAAGAAATATGTTCGATGCACTTTCTGGACTATACTTCTGCCTTTGACTTGACTTTCACTTGACAAGTAAATCAGCGTTGACACTGACAGCTTTATAACGTAGTGCCTATGTTTCTACCTCTCTAGAAGAGAACAGTACATAAATGTGTACATGTTCAACAAATTACCTTATAAAAAAGTTACATCACAGATAGAAGGCTATTGATAACCAGTTATATTTGGATTATTTGATGATTTCTTGTGATGACTGTGTTTTGGATCAGTTCCAAGAAAATAAAGCTTTTTGGTAATTGGATTTCTTGTCTGCTATTATTTTAGAATTACAAATTGTCAATAAACATAATGACAGTGAAACTTTGCAAACATCTGGCTCTATCGTGTTAGTCAGTTATTCTAAATTAAAATGTCTTTCAGTATGAAACAAAATCTGAATAAGCTTTATTAAATGGACTTCTTCAATATTAACAGGGAAATTTACATCTTTTCTATATATCGATTTTCATTTTACTGCAACATTTTACAGATTTACCTACTGTTTCTAAGTCGAATTTACTATTATTTGTATTGAATGTTATGGTTACTTGTCGATCACCTTCAACCACCTAATATGGAACAAAAGTGCATCGCGATGTCCAGTTACGTAGGCTGAAATATCACATTATAATATGCTTGATAGTATTTGGTCATGTCTAAAGACTATATGAAAATTACAATTGTAATATTAATTAATTTTGAATATATATATGATTGATCAAACTACATTTGATTCTCACAATAATTCCTCTTTTTCATTTTGTATCCTTCATATAAATGTCTACATACACATGTATATGCAGTATGTGAGATTACATTATGAAACTTGTCCTGAGCTAGTACTGCATTTATTACTTCATGAATGGAAAATACGTGTGCCGAATTTAGTCATTTCAATTGTCGGTGGATTAGCCAATGCTCCATTACAAGCAAAATTACAACAAGTTGTAAAACATGGTATATTGAGAGCAGCTAAAACAACTGGTGCTTGGATTGTTACAAATGGATTAGATATTGGTAGGTGAATTTTTTTCTAGTCGCTTGTTAAAATACTATCTTTTCATGTTTGTATCTTCTCAAGTTATTGCTAATGTATGAATTTAAGACTATTTCGATTTTGTAAAACTAATTTGCTTATACTGTAAACCTAGCACTCATTAATTATTTGGTTAAAAGATAAAATTGTGTATATTTTTTCATCCAAATTCATAAAACAGGTCCCTCAATGTTTTTTAAAATTACATTAAATAATACACACTATTAAATAAATCATCTATATGATTAAATGAAGGAATATAAGAGAAATGAAGCTTTAGCACTCCAGGAAGTGGTTTTTTCACCACAATTCTATTTAACATATTCAGATCCCCCCCTTAAAAGCCAACATGTTTTAGACAGTAAATTATAATTAAAAGAAAATAAACAGTTGATCATATTGTTACTTATATCCATATTGTTTATTTTGTGTCATTAACTAATTAGTACTGTTTGTTATTTTTAATATATACACTTAGCATTGCAAAAGTGATAAACCACTGACTTATTAACACAACGAAATATTATGCAAGACAATCTTCATAAGTGAACACCACTGATCACGGCCTCACTAAGATTCCGTTCAAAGTAATTCACTCATGAATATATGATAGGCTGTTGGCGGAAATTACTCACATTTATGCGAATTCATATTATCGACTAACTTTAGCTAGACATTAATTGAAAATTAGGGATCACTCAATAGCTTTTAAAATAGTGAGTGTTGATACGTAGTGAGCAACCTTCAACAAAGTCCCATGTTAATAATCATCTCGTGTTCATTATTGACTAGCTCTAACCGGTTACTTAAAAGCTGTGGCCGGTGGAATTCACATATGCTGAAAATATGATAGAAATCTTAATTATCGTCTTTCTTTTCTTGGTCTATTCACGTGTTGGCAAACTGTTCTACTGCTTAACTGCAATAACTGATCACTTATTAGCAACAATTGTCCGTTTAGCTAATTGAATTGTGCGGATCAAGTTGTAATTTAGACGCTACTCTAATCTACCCAACATCGTAGTGAACTAAGTGATGAAAAGCCATTTGGTTGGAAGCTTTGATCTATGTTTTATGGAAGCTGACATTCTTCTGCTATACACGTAACACGTGTATAGTGTTTTGTAGTTTTAAAAAGTAAATAAAACAATAATCAGTTAAGTTTAGAATAATTTATTCTCTTTGTGTCTTTCTAAATTCTTTATCAAAATGTTTTAATAAAATAAGTCTTATGTATTTTACTTATTAATATATCACGTTCCATTTTTCTCATAACTCTTTGAGTTGCAATCTTGTATAGTTTGAAATGTAAACTTATATTTTTTTGCTTACGGAAAAGAAAGAAGTACATCTCACAACTAATACTATTATCACTTATATCTAATTACATAATACAAATAACAATTTAACTTATTTATCTGGAATTATTGAGTTAAACGAGTTATAACCAAATGAAATTTACTTATTAAATTAGAGATTATCACGTGTGTTTTTCAGACTACAGTATATTTACTTGATATCTATTTGATAATTGAATAATTACCCACGTCCATTTCATTTTATTAACTTAGTTACTGTCAATTAAAACAAAAGATTAATCTATCAATCATTTTAGTGACAAATATGTACAGAAATTATCACGAGCAAATCTTAATTACTTCAAACAAACATATATAGGACAAATACTCATGACATAATAATAGTGGTCAAAAAGTCGTATAACATCACACTTTCTAAAAGTTGATAAGCTCAATATCTCTACCTATTTATCTCTCACTATATTATTTCACATCTTGATTTTCGTGATATTTTTATTTATCTAATTTATATAACTAATATTGTAATTGCTATGATCAATAGAATAATTTCTAATGTTTTGACTATATCACAACTTAATACTGATTCATTAGTAATGGTCTTAAGGTTTTATGCTAACCATGAAAGTCTTGAATTTAGTCACATGTGAAGTTATGAATTATACATTTCTGACAAATCGATCAACTAAGATGAAACATCTATACATTCTAGTTTGATTTTCAATCGTCCTTTAGACGACGTCAGTCCATTAAAAAAAAATCATTTTTAGTTCCTCAGTACCGCTTAATTAGTTTAGCATGATGCACAGCCAAGTTTTTTATGTTAATTGTACCAAATCAACAGAATACAATTGATTTCACATACAGCTTGTAGATTTTATGAAAAATATCGATAACTGTTATGAATGATATTTTATACAGTTTTCATCTTTCAAGGAGTTAGTTGGATAGATATAAATATTATCTTCTGATATAATTCATGATGTAATCCATTGAGTAGCGAAAATTATCAATCTTAATGCTAGTGATCGTTAACAACTAAAAAATCCATTTATGCTTATGACACACAAACTAACAGTAGAACGACATGAAATGTCAGTGCATGAAGGCAAATAATAATACCCATTTAACTGGCAAAATGCCAGAATTCTGGCTAGAAAAATACTCTATTAATGCTATAGAATTCCAAGAACCTTGATATTTAAACTAATCCGTAATCATTAGACAATTGAAAACTGATTCTATCATTCATCGTGGAAAATTGCAATTAACCGCATATCCAGAGGTTATCCAAGAAAAGCTTCCAGCGAGGATTCAAAAACACATGAAGATAACAAGGCTAGCGAATACAATCGGTCACAAATAAGTTCATCGAAATATACTAATTTTGCATATGCAGAACAAGACTTAAAAGCTCATTTTTATTCAAAGTAGGAAATAATTATGTTTGCGTAGGAACACAGAAGATCAGTCGAGGCTCGTATCGCTTATAAGTAACATCTGAAACTGAGTGAGCTGGATCTAAATCCATCAGGGAGCACCAGTTCCCTTATCGTTGTGGATACACTTTGTTGACCAGCGGCAACTGAAATGAAACATATATCCAGCGTTTCCTTCTGACTACCTTCATTCACCTAATATCATAATACTAAAAGGTTTTCAGTCAAACCATTCAACTCAGTTAACACAACTCCACCTAAAATACATATCGTTGTGTAAGAAATAGCTTCTTATGCTCTTATCTACACGTGTACTGTAAATAGTTCACTCTGGATTGATTCTACGAGTAAGAGGACCCAGTTTTCAATAATTTAACAAGAAATGAAAAACCTTAAAATAGTTCCTTACAATTGTGGTTACAGTAATACTTTTTGTGTTTTTAAAGGATGTGAATTTTCTATGTTAGTGTTGAATAAAACAAAATTTTCCAAATTTTTCAAGCCGATGAAGTTTTAACCTTTCATTGGTTGATTTTACTGAATGTATGTTGAAGATTTCATACCGGAAAATGTCATTATCCTATACCGCCAGAAGATGAATTAAGATCTTTAAAATATTTACGTTGATAACATAAGTCTCTATTTAGCTCTATATTGTAGTCCTTAAATAACATTTATATCTGCAAGTTAGGATTTATTGATTTGAGTTCCTGGTTCGATTATTCAGACAATTTATTTAGAAGTTACTTTCAAGTGGTATGTAGATTCATATTAGTAGTAGCAGTACTGCTTTTTTACTCTTTGTTTCTATTTTCAGGAAACCCAATCACTTTCAAACATTCTTTTTTTCAGTTCTTTCCATTTGCATATTTATGAGTCATAGGTTTCCAATTTATTATTATTATTTTGGTACTAAATAATGACTTTACATCGTTTTGTTTTGGTGAATTCATCGAGTTAATATCGTCATATTTCCTGTTTCATTTTTACCTTCAATCGCAGGTGTAACTCGACATATTGGTGAAGCATTAAAAGATGAAGTGCACATTCGTGGTTCTAATATTGTTGCACTTGGTATAGCACCATGGGGTTATGTACAACATCGTGAAACACTGATTGGTTTAGATGTATGTGTTTATTCGTTTCCCTTAAATATTAAATAAAACCCTAGTTAATAATATTTGCGTAATTTCTAGTGACTAACTCCTAGACAGATTTTTCTAACTTATCGTTGAAAGCCATCACTCATGAAGTCAAGAAGCATCAAGACCGAGATAAATGACATACTGATGATTTTAAAATTTGATTACGCCATGGCATGACTTCATGAGAGGTGAAAATATAAACTACGAGATTCCAAATCTGTGGTTTAAGTTGATCTGGTTAACTGTAAATCTGTAGGTTCCAAGTTCAGGCTTGCTTGAAACTATATCCATTTTCAGTTGTTGTCAAGCTCCCCCTCACAATTCAATCCAGTTGCCAGATATAATCCGTTAAACTGCTCTAGGAGTTTTTCTAATATTTTGATTAGCAATAATTAATGTGTTATCAATGTAACGGCAGTATAAATTAAGTTTATCACAAACCTCCTTGAGTAGTTCGATTTCTAATGTAATGCAAAATCAACTAAGGTAGGGTTTGACGATAAATTGATTGCTATTCTATCAATTAGATTGTAATAAAGACCAATTAGAGATCCGTTGCACATCTTTAGTGTAAATCTTTAGGAACAACCTCGGAAATCACAAAATTAGATTGTCTGTCTGACAGTCATTAACGTAAAATGTCAGTTGTTCCACTTAATAGTACATTAATGAAGAAGGAAGCAACGCCTAGAGATGTCAAATTTATCCCATCTATATTAAAATAATCCGACTTCGAACTGAAACTGGAAACATTGGAACGCTTTTACTAACGACTAGTTTGCCTGGAAGTCACGAAATTCGGTTAAGGCAATTTTCAGTTCTGTGGTATGAAGATCTATACATAAATACCATAAAACTATGTGAAGAAGATGCCATTACTTGTGGATTTCAGGTGGACCATAGACTTGAGGTACATTGGATCTAGTAGATTTAAGCCAACTATAAATGGTTGAGTAATTATCCTATTGTGTTTCAATTCCTCAGGAGAATTAGTCAGTGGCTTTTCTGTTTTTACAGTTATGTCTTTATTGTAACTAGGTTCTTGCAATTTAGTATGATTGTTCAAAATTCTTGTTTTATCACTATAATCTGTTTTCTTCATTAAAAATAACTCTCCTCTTTTGTCTAGCTTGCTAAGGACCGCCGTGTTATATTCTCTAAACGTTTTTGTAGCGTCCAGTTTTTGTTAGATTAGTGGACAATTGGCAGCATATTCACTATTTTTGTATTGTCCTCAGCTATCGGCCTGTCTAATACATGAAGTAAGCTTGTGACCAAGACTGACGTTTGGAAAAAATACCTAAACTGCATCTCTGTATTTAAAGGCCTCTGACTGAAATGCATTCAACTTGACACTGAAAAGATTATGATCGTACTGCTTTGAGTCAATAGGAAACTTTCTGGTTTTTGGAATTTAGGAGATTCCACTCAATATACACTCATATTCTAAGATCTACTTCTTGTTATTCTTTTTACGTGATCCATAAAAGTGATTTTATTTAATGTGGTAGGTTTGCGACAGCAAATTTTCTACAACAATAAATTTGAAACAGTTAATGAAACAACAAAAGATTACTGCTTTATTCCTTTTATTACTTGTACGCACAAAAGCACTATTTACTTCATAATTTAGGGAACTGGCTCTGATTTTTCCATAAGCAGTTGTGGTATGTAACGAAAGATAGAACTCTAACTTGGTGGCATGGGAGCAAGAATTTCACTTAAAATTATGGTCATAATCCATTAGAAAGTAAGTGATCTACAAAACTCATCTTGTAAACCTTTTTGACACTGAGTCATGTTCATGATATCAGCCCGATCTGGATACCAGACATCAGTCAATCATATCGTACATAACCTACCGATATGCATTTATTTTGAAACCCAAAACGCACGTCACCATCAAACCTTAATACACTGTTCCTCTCTGTACATTTCTTAATAATCATTCATTGAGTATCTATTAATATGTTTTCTGGCATCTTCAGTGTTCTAATCGTTTGAAATTGTCTCAATTATTCTATTGGAAATAACGGCACATTATTGATTGGAATTATCCAAATAACTTCAGCCGAATTCGCAATATGCCTCCAATATCTAGTGTCTTATTATTCAGTAGTTTAATAGATCGATGAATGTAAAATTATTACTAATACTCCAATCTCCCATACAACACTGGCGAACACTAAAGTATTCATAAACTATGATTTAGTGCATCCTTGAAAATGAGCCACCTGAGATACAAGTTTCAGAGTGACAAGTCCACCTATACGCTCTGCCCGAAAATTTAAAATAACTATCATTTTAAGCTGCTGTGGCTTGAACTTTCGGAACATAAAGCATTTCTCCATACCTAACTTATTTCGTTTCAGTAGTCTGGATCTCGGAGAAATATGTAGTGTCCGTTATTATGAATTCACAAATACTTTCTTGAAGTATGATAAATTTTAAACCAACCATTCCTGCCATTTGTCAATCCCACTTGACACTAGCACAAAATACGATGCCACTTCATTCGATTTATATCTTCTGTATCCGTCTTAAATTATACCTCAATAGTTTAACACTGACATTGATTCACCTTTTTACAAGCTTTTTCAACTTTTTCTCTCTGACTTTGTTCAGAATACTTGTTCCTATTATTCACAAGGATGGAGACCTGGCCGTCAAGAAGCCCCACTTAATCCTGATCATAACTACTTTTTATTAGCAGATAATGGAACATCTGGAAAATTTGGTGGGGAGTTGGGTCTTCGTCGACGTCTAGAACAGTATCTCGCTCAACAACCAATTGATATGCGACGTTATGGTAAGTTTACTTGCATTATATGAAGTTAAACATATTATTTTGAACATTATGTTAAGTGATAACTCCCGATTTAAAAGTGCGCTGATTTTCACATTTCTAGTTAAGCGAAACTTTCAGGATATCTTGTTTAATGATATGGTAATATCTATTACTCATTGATTAATTTTATCGAAACAAAATCTTAAAAATTAATACTTCCGCTTTGAAATGAATTCTTTATAATCCTTTCTTTTTTTGTGTATATTACTCCAATAAATTATTTTGCTTCAGGAGGACTGATACGAGCACGTACATTGAATGTAGATGAAACAGGTGAAGTTACTGATATAAAAACGCGTTTTATTGATCATGGATATACAGGAATGGTAAAAAATCGCTTTCGACATCTTCTACAGGGCAAGTATCTTAACTGTGATAGATTTAGACGTATCCTATTTCTTTCACTTTAAGCACTTAATCACAATCCTAAAGTTTGCTTAGATTAGGCACTATTTTATCACAAAAAAACTTCTTATTCACATTACCTATTCACAGTTTCTAAATAAGTTTGTCGTTCTTGTAACCTCTATTCACTTGACATAATTGTATTTCACTGTTTTTGATCTTTTAATTAGTGAGATTTCGTAAATTACAATTTACATTAATTTTACAGTGGTAATCATTCAGGAACTGGATAAAGTTCCTAATTTACAAGTTGATAAATTTGAAACTATCTGATTGAGTTATTTATAGAAAAATAAAGAAATGTGACTAACTTTATAAGTTTTTCCTATGATAACCTACCTTTCACACACTTTTTCTGTGACATGATGTACCATTACTGTTTTACTGACTTCTAACGCATAAGTTACAAGTTCGAACCCCGTTACACCCACTTAGATTGAGTCAAGAGGGTAGTATGACCATCCCTCCCGTAGTAATGATAGTGAAGTTCAAAGATAAAATACAAAACCATACTTGGTTACTAAACAATATATGATCATTTCATGTTATATCAAATAATTTCAGTTAAACTAGATTGTCACTTACAGTACAGTCGATGACAATTCTTTTTATTATTGGAATACTGTGTCACTCTATTGAGTGTTACGTATATTTCTGCCAAGTGTTAAATTGTCCGCTTAGCCTTTCAAGCACTACCTCACTATGAAATAGGCTTTTAAGTTCTGATGATCATCAGTTAATTAACTGCTAATCACTGTTAATACAAATTCTATAATTCGATTACCTATTCAAAACATGGTTAAAGAGTTTGCTGTTAAAGAAAGTAATTTTCAAAGGACTTATTAAGCTGTTTTATGAAAAATCTGGCTTTAATGACCATAATTTTGCACACTGTGTACTTTACCAACTATCTTTAGCCAAGTTTTTTTTAAATCATAAGAAAGTAAGTAATTTAAGGATATTTCCCCTTGTAGTGATTTCTGAAGCCAAAACAATGTAAAAGTCACAACATCATACTTCTGTAGATTCTCACTTTAAAATGATTTATTCGCTTGAAATTTATTGAGATATTCAAAGCAAAAGTTATTTTACGAGACCGATTACTATTATTGTTTATGCAATCTCGTTGTAGTTTGTTATTTTTAAAGCCAACACTAAATATCATTCCATTTCATTAAATATTATATTTTCATTTTGAAATTTCTCAATTCTTGTACACTAAATTAATGCATTTCGCTTTCCACGTTTTCCTTTTCCGAAAACTTGAGATAAGGAAAAACATGAAACACAAAATGTTGTTTAATTAAATCTTATTTTTGTTACAAATATATTAGCATTTGTAACTTGTATGTCCTATTTGTTGCAAATTGATTTCAGTTAGGGTACTACTGACTGAATAATTACTTTATGTTAGCACGAAACTCCTCAATACTGTGCGCTGAGAACCTCGTTTTCAATCAAAGTCAAAACCTTCAGGTCTAGCGGCGAACACAACAACTAAAGACATTGGATCAGCTTCCAATAGCATAATTCTAACTTCAATAAGTTTGTGATGGAACACGATGATCATCCAATGCCACTGATGATTACCGTTTCCTCACTGGAATTTCTCAATTGTAGCAGTCTTAAATCACTAGAACCTCAAGAACATCTTTAAGTATGTTACTGGTGAACTGAGTGTTATAGTCCAGTTGAAGAGGCTCTGTGAAGATTAGTTTAATTTGTCGGCCTTACTCGTTACTGAGGCAAAATATCTGTTTAGTGTTCCCAGATTTTCAATAGTATTTCAACTGATATTAATTCACGATTAATGCAACCTACATTCACAATTTCCCTTTTACACAGTCAATACAGTTTGGTCACTTTTACTGTCCCACGTTTGTATTTACATCGTCTAAGATCACTTGATAATACTTAGTGTTATTAAAGCACCATTCGTTTGATAAAGATATAGAAATAATTAAAGTGGCTGAGACTAATAATCTGCTCATAAAGCAATTAATAGTCCTTCACTTATTCTACTTCTCACCTTCAGTTTTAAGCAAATTCTGTACACTTTTCATCTTTTAGAATACTACGTTACACGTTTTTGCAGTAGTGACTGTTTTTTAATAGACAATTAATTTTATCCTACCTTTGGATGTCTTCAGTTTTCTTGACTTTTTTTCTGCAATCTGACAATCCATTAATTGGTACCGCTGGACTTTGATACATAATCCATCAAGATGGGAGATGACCTCTAATTACAGATATTTTAAATAGAATTCGGTCAAATTTAAAACTATCGAGTGAGTAACTCTAAAGTTATACTACATTTTCAACAAAAAAAAAACAAACAAATTAGTCAATGAAGGTATGATGTGGATATATTCAATTCGCTTTACGTGCTTTGAAAACACTTAGTATTTCAAAACTATCCATTTCCCTAGTTATAGTCCATGTAACATTTTGATTAGACAAATTATAATCCTGATTGTTTGATGATTGCCTTTTTTTTCTTGATTTGTTTTATTATATTGCAACTTGAACTTAAACATGATTGTTAATATAGATTCAGTTTCTTGAATGTTTATCTTCATTAAATTCAAACTAAGATTTGATGGCAAATTGTAAATTTTAAGAGTAATGTTGCATTTTATTGTCGGTAAAACTGAAAAAAATTACAATTAAGTGCATTAAAAACAAAGTCATCAATTCTTTTAACTGCTCAAGATTCAATCAGGTGTTTGTATCACACAAAAAAAACAGTTGAGTGCATGCATAATATTGACAAAAAATCTTCAATCTGTTGGGGGAAAAAACGTCTACCGGCAAACTATCTTTCGATAAATTTGTTTTTTACATTACACAAAACAACACATACATGTAAACCCAACATATTACCTAGAATGTAATTCACAATTTAGCCAATAATAATTCTTCTGAAATATCAGTCTTATGTAAATCCTTCAAATTGATTAATATCATACTTTTCGTAAAATTATTGTTTATTTCTCCAAATTTCCTATTCAGTGATATTTTGTTTAAAAAAATTAATAACATGTGTTAATTTGATACCTGTTTAGTTACATAAAATCTGTGAGTAGTTGTTTATAGTACACATCACTGACTTATCTTAGTTAAACAATCATCGAAACTATCAAACACTAAACAACTGTTTCCTTCTAGTACCAAACTCATCAATATTACACATCCATCACATCACCACAAGTCGAACTCACGACCTGTACGACTTGCAGCAATCTCTCAATCCTTAGACTACTGAGTAGACATCCAATGATTTACATGTCTAGTTCCAATCAATTCGTGATGTTCTACAACCATCTTCCACTAACATTGATGGTTAACTGTCACACACTCGACTCATTTGGATCATACATGTCACCGTTTCTCACTACAACTCTGAGAGGTACTTCTCGAAACGAGTCGCCAGTAGGTGCATAATTATTACTACTGTAAGTTGTTTGTGGAAATTGTTGCATTTTGTAATTTAATTCACAGACTGATCAGCTGCCTTCACTCTCCATCCTTAAAATAATGATTATTCAATTTTAAATAGAAAACATTGTTTAGTTATTGACCCTAGCTAGATGAAGTAGTATTTTGAGGTTCGTGAATAAGCTTGAAAGTCAACCACCAAGAATCTGTTTCATGGCTTTGAATTTGAGTGAACCTATGTGGAATATTGTATTTCCTACAACTCTACACCAGTGTGAACTGTTTAGGAGGATTTTGCGTTCCATAAAAGGCTACGACAGATTGAAACTCTTTTTTAGAATTAAAGAAATATAGCAATTTATTTTTAGTAATGATCCTGTAATTTATGATTATTAGTATTCAAGTTACTGTTCGAAGCGAACATGACCACTTGTTTGTTTGATGAAGTTTCCTATGAATTTAACTTCACAGCATAAGTTACATTTACATTTTTTTATAAAATTAAAACAAATCTATTCGATGTTATATTTGTATTCATCTTCGCTTTGATTTCGGTGAGAGCAATTTTATTTGTATCTATACACAATTTTTTTGTTTCATAAAATCTTTTTATAATTTTCTCATCCATGATCGTGTACTAATTCTTGTGCACAGTTTTTTTTCTTGCTCAGTTCATCTTGTGTACTTTTTTAATTTCAATAAAAGTTACTCATATTTATCTATATACCGTGTTTTTCTTGAAATAGGTGGATCCAAGTCTCGTGTTCCAATTGTTGGTGTACTATTGGAAGGTGGAACACAAACATTTCGTACTGTATTTGAGTTAGTAACAGGTCGAAATCCAGTGCCAATTGTTGTTTGTGATGGTAGCGGTCGTGCGGCAGATCTTTTAGCATTTATGCATCGTTATGCAAACGAAGATGGGTAATCTAAACTTCACTTTCTTTTATTTCTATTAAACACACCAAGTTAAATGTGAATAACTATTCAAAAAAATTATTAGATGGATACAATAATACAAATTAATCACCTCAGATTTCAACAACCGAAAAAAGTAAGGTATAGGGGCTTATGAGATTATTGAATTTCATAGCTCACATCACGGACTGTCCCTAGGTAGACAACAATTGAGAACCATGGGGCAATTGACATATGTTTTATCCTCGTATAGGACTCAGCAATATCATTAATAATAATTATGCACCTACTGGCGACTCGTTTCGAGAAGTACCTCTCAGAGTTGTAGTGAGAAACGGTGACATGTATGATCCAAATGAGTCGAGTGTGTGACAGTTAACCATCAATGTTAGTGGAAGATGGTTGTAGAACATCACGAATTGATTGGAACTAGACATGTAAATCATTGGATGTCTACTCAGTAGTCTAAGGATTGAGAGATTGCTGCAAGTCGTACAGGTCGTGAGTTCGACTTGTGGTGATGTGATGGATGTGTAATATTGATGAGTTTGGTACTAGAAGGAAACAGTTGTTTAGTGTTTGATAGTTTCGATGATTGTTTAACAAATATAAATCAATGATGTAACTTGTAAAAGTAGATGTGTTTGATGCTCTTTAGAGAAACGAAATCAAATGTATGAAAGGGCTTTTATTCACATGTATTTACTAAATTCAGGTTCATATCCTAGGTTTTGATCTGTATTCCTTTTTTATGAGATTTCTTGTTACTTCCTGGTTGTCTGAAGCGAGAAGGATGGAGTACATTTTGAACCTTCAACCCATTTGATCGAAGCCAATTGCTTCAACCACTAAGCAAACCAATTTAGAATATCCATTCCAGTTATTTCCAGACAAATAGATAAGTAGTCACAAATGATAACTCACCAATTATTTTATTTATTATTACTGTATATCATGTAGATAAATGTAAATTTCTTGTGATTCGTCTCACATAGCGTTGTAAATCTCTGACTGATATTATTTCATCTACCGCTAACAAATTCTCTTCGACAAACACTGCCGAACCAAAAGTATTTTCATTTCAAGTTTAATTACTGTTATACCTACCTCTTTATTGCTAATGATCTTACGTTCATGAATGGGAACTTTCTGTTGCACTGAAGATAACATTTATTACTATACAATACTTGGTTCAATGTTGCTAACTCACTCTCGTATTTTTTATCCAAGATATATGTTTTACTGCGTTGATATAAATCATTTTGCTATTATAATCAAATGTTATGTGGGACCATTACTACATACTATCAAATTGCATGTACTTAGTTTCCCAATTTAAGTGCTCTAAATCAAGCTGCAAGTACATTATTTTACAGAACTTAGAGTACACCAGTCTCACTTCCAACAAAATACTTACTTTTTGGCTACACTCTTATATTATCCTCGTTTTTGTCATTTTAAAGCCTTTTTGAAACCTACAGACTCCAAGATTTGTTAGTTCCCATGTCGCTTCAGAATTTCCTAGAATCATATTCATAGACGATTTTCAAAAATGTGATTCATCACTAGTTTTCCGGATCTCCGAATGGAAAGTTGTTGTTTTAAAAAATCATAAACCTTTATATCTGTTGACTATGCTCAGTTCTTGTGTTTACCTTCGTCGACGGTTGGATCATCATAGTACCTAAACTAGACATCCTTAAACACCTTGCTTCTACTCTGAATTCGTTAATTTATATCTGCTCTACCCTAATCCTAATTTACATATTTATCTTTCCCAATTCACATGAACGTCTTATCATAAATGCCCTAATAAAATTTGTCTCTTATTACAACTTTTCTGTTTTATTCGCATGATTTACTTTATTATTATTATATTGATCATAATTTGACATCTTACAATGAAACATTCTAATATTTTATAAATTACCGAATTTACAAATGATATGTTGAAAGGGCGGCCTGCTTGAGCTTCTGGGCTACCTGTTCCTGCCATCTAGATATTTCAACAAGTTATCTATTTTTGTTTGTTTTAATATATCATTATGTTTATTAATCACATAACCTATTCTGCTGCGTTTCTGAAAAGTGTACAACCTTTCGTTGTCAAAGTTACAAAAAACTCAATAAGAGACAATGTGGTTGCTGGCAATATACAGCGAAAAGAATGTACATTATTCAGATGTTCATTTACTGAACTGCTAACATCTGACCGGCTATCACTCAATATTTATCGCCAGGAGCGACCAAGAAGAAAGAAACGGAAACTTGTTGAAATACTTTGCGCTGAGAATCCTATATTGTACCGAAAATATAATATTGAATAAAGCTGATAATAATAATAATAATTTATACAGTAACAAATGCAAACGTTTATCATTTTTTAATACATACCACTGTCTCATTGATTGCCATACTGTATTCTAGCAATTGTAAAATAACAGAATAATTATGATCATACAAGTATAGAGCCTAATAATGTAGTTATTGAAAACAGTTGTTCGCCTAAATATTCTTTGTTTTTGAATACTTCATTAAAGTTTATTAATTATCAAATTGTATATCCCAATTTCAGTATTTAAAAGATGAAGTAGTAAACTGCTACTTTATTCAGTGCTTCTTTGTTTTCAATTATTTTCTTATTTTTATGTTAGTTTTTCAGTAAACCTCACTTTAAATTTGATAATATGCCTAAATCTTAATCATTATTTTTTTTGTATTTTTTTCCATTGTCCAATCCAGAGATCTTAGTACACAATTACGTGATCAAATGGTAGCAAATATATCTAGAGCTTTTCAAATTAGACGTTTCGAAGCTGAAGGATTGTATAGTGAACTGAAATTATGCATGAAACGTAGACATTTAGTAAGTTAATTTAATATCTATCTTTAATGTTGTTTATATATTTTTGTTGCTGTCCTTTAATCTATTTCATTCTTGCTATGATAAAAGTTGTATTATTTCCCCATGGAAATTTCCAAATAAATTTAATTCTCATTGGTTGAAATAATTAGAACCTATGAAATATGCGTAATTATTTCTTTGTTACATAAATCTTTGTATTAAAAAAGGCAAGAAATTTGTATGTCGAATCAGTAAAAAATTCTTAGATAAATTCGAAGATAAACAGTTTGTTTTTTATTAGTTCACGGCTATAAATTATAGTCTATGAAAATTCAGGAGCAGATGTATTACGATGTTGCAACTATATTCA
This sequence comes from Schistosoma haematobium, assembly GCF_000699445.3. Lineage (NCBI taxonomy): Eukaryota > Metazoa > Platyhelminthes > Trematoda > Strigeidida > Schistosomatidae > Schistosoma > Schistosoma haematobium. The sequence continues at coordinate 16,997,236 of NC_067201.1, forward strand.
TTATTTTATAATCGAATATTTCTTGAGTTTCGATAATATATCATACTTTGCATTTTACATATATTATTTATCCCTTTTGAACTGTCATATGTTTCCACATCATATTAACTCATCTGGTTAATGTCACCGTAGTGTGCTGATGTATAATAGTGATAAATAGAGTCGATCCACTTACATTGTTTATGTCAAAGTTATTGATATTACATCTTGATTGGTTTCCGGTATATACTGTCTCATTTTGAATAATCGATTTTGATTACAGGATGGATTTTCATATTTAGTTTTTCTTTCTCCAACATTATTCAGAAGTATTCTTCATAACTAAGCAAACTTAATTATTGTGAATAGTCAGACATTATAAACACAGATATCTTGCGAGTCTCGATAAAATTATTGAGGTAACTTATTTTAAAGTAGTTGTATCTTTTGCTGTTAAAGACATCGAATCAAATTGTGCATTCTTACACAGGCAAGCAACCAATTAGTCCTTTACCAAGTTTAGTTAGATATTATAACTAAACAACAGATTCATTTGTATTGATTGTAGTTTCCTGGACTCAGTGGTTAAGTAAATTATCCGATAGCTTTTGAAGCGAACGGTACTGCGTTCAAGTCCTGGAGCGAACATCAACTCTGGAACCATGGTACATTCAGCTTACGAGTCTCGAATAGGACGAAACACACGTTCTTCATTTCACTGCTAGCCACCATCCATCTCTGCTTATAAGCGACTAAATTCATGTTTAAAAAACTCATAATCAGTGTGTATTCAACCGAGATGAATGAGTTTGTTTAATGTTTTCAATTATGATTTGCCATCATAAGCCAAAAACGGTATATGATAATCTTTTTTTCAATAATCAGTTGTGAAAATATCAACTGGAGTAGTTATCAAAGAAATTTAAAAATCTATCGAAAAACACCGAAGAACAATGGATCGCTTATTAGTCTGACTGATATGTAGCAGGACAATAACTTCCTAACCAAATACTAGTGTCCCCATGATTCTTCTGCACTTGAGCTGCGGATGATGGGAAGTCTGAAGTAATAACAGAAGTTTTGTTTCAATGTTTATTTATGTTCAGAAAACAAGAATGTTTATAAGTGTATGAATGGTCTGGGTAACCTTCTAGAAGCACATCAGACTTAATAACAGACTAAATAATTATCCGATCAAGTCTGATAATGCAACCTTCCGTTAGATGCCTATCGGATGCTATGGTTTACAGACCTTTCCTAGCTTCTGAAAACTTTTTAGAAGAATCCCCGTTTGCTCATTACACAATCATTTCGCGAACAGTCAAAATAATAGTTATTGTTTGTATGTCCTCTCTTTTCCACATAAACCATTTACTCCACTTGATAATCAGATATAATGTTGTAACCAAGATCACACATGGGGAATCTCTCCTTAAAATATAAGAATCATACACTAAACATTTCATGTGCAAATTTGCATTATTAGTCGTTTACATTCTGTATGATTCTTCCAGTCTACAATTTTTTCTCCATTTGTTCTCTTCAACTCAGTCTTCTTAGCCTTCTGCTGTCGGGTTTTCCACTTCCGATTGGTGTTGCATACTACTTACGTCTGTTCATATAAGTAGCATACACCACAAAAAGATCATTAAATTATATGTGTAATTGTAAAGATAAAATTTGAAATGCTATTGTTTTAACATTTAAAATATTCGACTTCTAACGACATAATTATAATTTTCAACCTCAGTTTTACCCATATTATATTGGATGTTCTGTCAGATAGTATCATTATCTTCCCACATGCAGTAATAATACATAGGTAGGTACTTATTTATTACAACAATACATTTAATTTTCATAAATTCATAATCCGTTTAAAAGTACCTTTGTTTGTTTTTTGTGTGTGTAAAATTAAAATAAAATGAAAAATATGTCACTATTTGACCATAATTTTATAAAATGTACTTTCAAAAAAAAATGGATAAATTAGTTAATCAATTATAAACATTTGTTATTGTTATTATTTGTAAATTTATCTCATCATTATCATCATCATTATGAACAAAACAAAACAAATAAAACATGGTTAGTGATTATTTGTACAATTAAACTGTATTTAATTAGTATACAGTGAACAAAGACTTAGGTAGGAAGAATCAATTTATTGTTTAATGCAATATTACAAAATATCTTCATCAATTACAAAAAACCTGCCTGAACACCAATTACCACGATGTGCAATGCTAACCGGTGTTGGAGATGGTTGGAAGAAAGTTAGGGGCGGCCAAACCAAAACGTGGCATCAGTGCTCGAAGTCACTAACTTCTAGTCTGAGCCATGTTTGTAGATGCAGACTACTTGGTTGGGATCCGCGTGACTATCGTAACCAATGGAGGAGGCTCTGAGTGATATGGCTCAGAATCGATCACAATGGCGTAGGTGTATACACTCTTCGTCTTCACTTAAACTAAGAGATTAAAATCACTTCATATCTTTCTTTCTACGAACTAATTCTTTCTTCCTGTACTATATCCTTATTGCAATCTTTCTTTTATATATTACCACCTCTGAATTAACTACTTTTATGAATCCGGTGTCCATGTTGTTGTGTTATTGAGGTATGGCAACTTGGACCGATGCATATATGTGCCTGGTCCTACGTTGTAGCTGACTGACTGACTCATTTGCACATCATTCATCATTTGTCTCTTACAAACTTTATCGTTCCTTCATTCTTGTTGTTATTACAATTACTCTCTGTTTACAATTCTGTTCTGTTCAATTTCATCTCAATCTTCTATTGAGAATGCATTACACCTGTGTTTGGTTTTACATACTACTTATATCTGTCAACATAAGTAACATGCACTACATGTAAATTTTGTCAATTTGTAATTAATACCGTAAATTTATTTTGACTATTTTTTCGAATTAATTAATAAAAAGTTGAAAAAAAATTTAAAAAATCCATAAAAATCAGAATAATAATGAGTGACGTAAATTTTTTTTAATCTGTAAGTTAATCTTGTTATTAATTTATTTTAGTGAACAAAATAAAATTTCAAAAAAATATCTGGATATGTATGAATTACAATCACTAGGCGACAGAATCAAACCTTGTTCCATCTACTTTAGTTTAAACAACTGGTTAGTATCACCAGTCCTACAACTAACAATATGGTTTAAAGCTAAGTACACTAATCTATATCAGAGAAATGACTAGATAATAAAAATGAATAGAATGAATACATTGTATATATATAAACAAATGTTAATAAAGCAATAAAATCTTGACCGATTTCTTTAACATCTCTTCACAAATATCTTTTCATTTTATTATTCAAATAAAACTAGGTGATTTACTTAGATCTGTTCATCTTATATGCAGCAACTATTGGTGAAACCAATTTTATAAAAAAAAAATTACCGAAAGTGATAGATATAACACATGTTATTGATTATGAATAACCTCAGTTTATCCATAACCACAAATGTTTAATCATTCGATATTATCTTTGATTGATTAAAACTGTAAAACTTTAAGTCCGTAGATTACAATTTCATCGCTTGAAATTTACTAATTACATAATGTTACTACCTGAAAATATTTTATTTGGTTCAATTCCGTGTTAAACTATAAGTACTCAATGTTTCGCCAGCTATATGTTAGCTTATTGTGAAAACTATCTTTTAAATGTATTGCCAAACAATTCACTTACTTACTTTATGAATTTCATTTATTTCAAGTTTTAATTTATTATTTTCTTTTCTCTAAATTATTTAAATATATTTGAGCGTATATTATCAATGTAAATTTGTTTAAAATGTCACTTTAAATAAACAATTTTGTCACATGCCTATTCAAAATGTATGTGTAGATATTGTCAATGAATTAATTCATTTAGAGATTACATTATTGCATTTTTTAAAAAAAACAACCTAATAGTGCGTCAATCAATCATTTATACATTTCCATTCATTAAATTCACTTTGTAGTCAATGAATAAAGCCGATACATTTATGATATGCCGTAAAATATCACAGTCATATATTTTCCATTCGTTCTTACCTCTCACTATATCAAACCTAATATGGTAGATAAACTTCCCTATTCCATTAGTGTTGTCATCTGTTACGTAAAAAGTTAGCTCTTCTACTAGTTATTATTATCAAAATCAGTAAACCCATACAGTAATTAATTTTGATGATAGTTTTGCCATTGACTGACATTAACTAATGAACCATTGAGAATAAATTATTCCCGGACATTTTTTTTCATACTAGTGTGTGACTTTGATGATACACATCCTCGTTAGGGTCTTATTATAGATCACTCAGATCAAGCACCTGTCTGGGATCTCAGTGATACATGTTTGCAACCAGTCAACTTGGTATAAATTGCTATAATCTCCATTTATTACTTAATGGTATGCAACTGATGTGTGAGCGAGAATGATAATGATTGGTTGTCTGCTTAGTCAGACATGTAGATAGTCTGACAGGTGTCAGATGAGTTATATATCCCCTTATCCTTATTATTACTACTCACTTATTACTGACTATTCATTATTGTTGGGTTGTGTCGGGTTTTGGTGCGGAAATATATTTATGTTGTGGTCAGGCTAATCACGTGTTCTTGATCTGAGTTGTGTTGAAGTCCTGTATAATAGATACTGGTGGGGAATCTAGTGTAGATATTCGTCTAAAGTAAATTAACGTCCCATACATGTAAACGTGGAAACTCAACCGCTATAGCATTAGACAAAGTAAAACCGAGCATTATAACAGTAACTTATTATATCATTCCAATCTTCCTTAGTTAGTTAACTAACTTATTCATCCATCTGATTGCTTGACTAAGTATTTTAAACGCTTTAATAATGACTATGTAGTCTTTTTGTAATCTATCTTTAATTAATGGGTCAATTTTGGAAGCACTATTTATTTTCACAGTTTAAATCACGGATTGAACTTAGCTAGATTACCATTAAAAAACTGAAAGGACTGGATGACCTTTTTTTGTTCTAGTTCTATTTTGGAAGTGTGCATTCACGATCGCTCATCCAGGAATTCAACAAACGACATCTGATCACAACCGGCAATGCTTAACCTCTAGACTACTCAGTCGATATATAACGGTGCTAGTGTCTAACTTCAATCAATCCATGATATTGCACGATCCTCATCCAGTTTGTGATTTAAACTGTGAGAGTTTTGTAGTCTCCACAAATTCCCTGTCCTTTTTGTTTTATCACACCACTGTTTTTATGTACAACTCAGAATTTATGAATTTATTAGTACTGTCAACTAACTCAATACGATGTGATTGAGAGCCAGCTGAGTCATATATTACGCCTATCTAAACATGAATGTACTACACTACAGTTCGTCCTGTGATGTACTTCCTATAGATCCAAGAGACATACACGGATTGCTAGTACAGCACTGTAGATGCCTTCAAACCATTGCCTGAATTTGACCAAACCACTGGATATCATTAAGTATAGGGTACTATGTAATGGTGCTAAATGGGTTGTAGTGCCCAGCTTATGAGTTGGTTCCAAAATGATCAGGACTAGTCAGATCAAGTCATAGTATCAGTCTACGAAGTCACTGATCATTGGATTGAGTTGTTTTATTACAAAATTGTAACCTGCGATCGAAAACATAAGTGTTGTAATTCACAATTATTCTCAGTCACGCATCTGCGTTAATTCTTAGTCTCCTTTTAAATTTTGAGTTGAAGCATCATTTTCTACTTCACATTCCTTAATTTCACGCATTTCCTTAAAACAGAATTCTTAATGTTTGGTCTTTCACTACTTATATCATTATTACAATAATCTGCCTTACTTTAATATGTTCTCTGGATTTAGTGATATTGAATTGTAGTACATTGAAACGACACATGTTTGTACCAAGTGCTATGTTATTTATCTAAAAGGTTTAGGTACTTGATAAGCTAATTTCGACAATGTTTTATTATCACTGCAAATAATCATTCATATGTTTTACAAAGATAAATGAAAAAAAATTTTTTTTTCTGTATTTGATGCCAGTACAATCAAGCCCTGCATTTTGTTTCTGTAAAAATCACCTACTTGTTTGTTTATGCTTGTATTTAAGTGAATAAACAACTGTGAACGAGTGCGTATTAATCTTGATAATAATCATAATAACATAATTGCTGATCTATTTGAACTATTTTTGCACTCATACAAAGATCAAACTCTATCCACTTAGTAGATATTCAGACATATAAAGTAAATATAGTACGATTTGTAATTAATAATCAAATGTTACATATTGTCATCAATTACCAGAGAGATATGTTGTTCCCAATAATATTCGTCACAACTGTTTGATATTTTCTTTTTCCAAATCACATATTCTAAAAAACCCATTATATCTTCTGTATTCATCTATTGCTAATTTTTTGAAATCTTGAGGGGCCATAGGTCTAGGAGTGTAGTGTAGTTTATCCGATCATTCTGGAAGAGTCATGAAGAATAGTTATTACCATTCATATGATAGGGATTATAGAACAATTTAACGACCTTGACCACATACAGATAATAAAATCGGATATGAAATCGATCCATTATGTGTTTTTTAGATTTTTATTTTCTTTAATGAACCTATCGATTTGACTTTATAGTGTATTTTAATCAATAAATTGATCTGACTGAATAACTTCGAATATCATTATGGTGTCGTTTGGTTATTTGTTTAGTTTTCTTACAGTACACAATTTTTATCTTCATGAATTTTAACAAAATGTAATTACATTTTCACAATGTTAATTCACATTCAGATAGATTTTTTTATTTAAATAATAGAATTCATCTAACTACGGTTAAGTTGTGACATAAGTAATAAAATTAAGTTTAAAAAGAAAACAAAAAAACTTACTAACTTTTATTCTTTTAACGTTTCTTAGTTTTAAAGTTGCTTCATTAGGATCTACCTGTGAGGTTGAATTTGATTTAACAAGATTTAGTTAAATATGTTGAATTGCACACTCTCTTCAATCAGTTAGTCGTTTGAATAGTACTAGTAATTAATAACAAGAACATGTGGGTTACGTGTTGAATAAATAAGCTAGAAAAGTACTCATTAATATGAAGTAAGTGTGTCACTTAAGTAAATGATAAAATCAGTGATACTCACGACATTACGTGAAAAATAAACAGTAAAATTACTTCGCTTCTCGTATGGCTTACTTCTATGCACTGACTAGTATTCTTCGAGATTTATAGACACATATGTGGTAGAAACGTGTGATAAATAAATCGATTTCTTTCATCTCAACTTAGCAGACTATAATATCATAGCACTTTGATTTTTCGTCAATATCAAACGGTTATTGTTATTCTGTTATCCGCTTCAAATAATTTCTGCAGTTAATTTACAACATAGTAAATAGAAAATTTAAAATGTTTATAAATATATATGTAGTTTTGTATCGCAGACTGACTTTTACAACACAACCGTTGAAAACCAGAAAGCATTCGGTAATTTTTTCGTCCTGTTATATAACACCTCAGTAGAAGGCATCTTCTTCCCACCACCACTGATCGAAGTAAAAACGTTTAGACCTTGTAGCCAGCACTTAGCTCATACAATTCATGAAGTTTGTATATAGTGCGTTACATTTTTAACTTTCGTCGATTAGTGATATTTTATAATCATCGTATATTTCTATCGCTGATCTTTTTCACATGCCTAATATAAATTATTTTATAACACTTAATTTTCTTATACAGTAATTTGATTTTATCACATCTTTCTAATGCTTTAAATCTTAATTCTAATTATTCACTATTATTAATAATAATAAATTAGTATGGATAAACCCTCATGTGAATCTTTATTATCTAAGTCAGAAGATAATATTTCACACTGATTTAGTAGTAAAAATAAACCAATTCAATAACAATTTGCCATGTTAAATAGTTTTATCTGATTAATCAGTGAACTTAATTCTGACCCTGAGTTTTTATCAATGCCGAACTGATCCACATCCTTCATAATAAATGTCAGTCGATTTTGTATTTCACATCTTACAAAATTTATTCAACTATATAAAAACAAACAAATAAATAAAAACAAATATCTATAATCCAAGAAAAAGAGAATTCAGTGATGAAAATTTCTTTTTACTTTAGCTGTATATTCGTATATATATATGGTTATATGGAAAATATATGTCTATAGGAGGATAGAAAAGGTTGCGCTAATTTGTTTATTTTTATCTTTGGGCAATTTTTATGTGAAACTCATAAAAAGAAACTAAATTATTTACTGGGTCATTTCATTCATTCAAATAAATCCTTTATTTTCCCATCTAAATTAGAAAAAAAATATTTGACTTGAAATCTTGATGAATACACCCTTATACTAAACTGCTTTTGTGCTTTTTTTTGAAGAACTACTCTGATGCAACCTTATCATACCACTAGCATATTACTAAGATAATATCTTATAGTCAGTCATCTGATGTCATGCTCCCTATATCCACAGGATTAAAGAATAGTTGTGTTCCTACTTTCACTGAAACTGATGTTCGAAAATGCTTCCAGTCACTTAATTCATCATGATGTTTAGGACCTGATAAACTCCTAAACCTCCTTTTTTAAAAATATGCTGACGTTCTGTGCTAGTCATTCACAAGCATCTTTAACAGATCCTTCTCAACTAATCTCATACCGAAAATGTGGAGAAAGATAAAGATAACGCCGATACCTAAGAAAGTCTCTGGCAATAAGAATGTGAAATTCACACGCATAACAATAACGTCATCTTTCCTCAAATCAATCAAAAAATTGTTGATACTCCCACTTCAACCTTCACTAAAAGAGCACATTGATCCGTATCAGTTTGCTTACGAATGCTAAACAGCATTTCAGATGCTGTTGTTCCGCGTGATAATATATTATTGAGCCTGGAAAAGTGTAAGAAGTATGTTCGATGCACTTTCTGGACTATACTTCTGCCTTTGGCTCGATTTCAAGGAAAACTTTCACTTGACAAGTAAATCAGTGTTGACACTGACAGCTTTATAACGTAGTGCCTATGTTTCTACCTCTCTAGAAGAGAACAGTACACTGTGTTTGGAGGAAAGTGCTCGACGTCTTCATTGTTTTATGAAAGTGTAACACAAAGAACTGTTCTTCCCCTTTTCTTTCCCCGTTTTTTGCACGATCTGCAATCTCCCACAAAAAACACTTCTGTTGAATATGCGGACCATCTCACTGTATGCATGCCGATTTATACCTTTTTACATCCCATAGAAAGGAATGCGTTTCTTTCTCTAATTGAATGTTGGTCTGTTGTTAATGGTCTCACACTTAATGCATCTGAATGTCAAGCTGTTAACTCTTGCCTGAGACATGAACAGCAGCCTAAAACCACGTTGGGATCCCGTAATATTTGTGCCATTGGGGACTCTTTGATAAACGCGGTGTTAAAGGTCAGTTATCGCGGTGTTAGCTTTTCCTCTGACCCCTCTCTTAGTTTTCTTATATTTTGCTGTTATCGATGAGCGTTTTCCGTCTCACTAGCTACACAAGGAAGCTGCATGGTTTTCGGATTACTGGACATTTACGCTTACAATTTGTCAATTCTTGCATATTATCTATTATTCTTTACTGTTCTCCATTACTCTTTTCCGGTCTTTTGAAAAAAGACCTTGCTGTATTGTGGAGAGTGCTGAAGGCAGTTATCAGTGTGTGTGGTGAATCCTTTGAGGTCATTATTATTATGGTTTTGGATAGACATCTATAGTCTTGCGAACTCCTGACAGTTGTTATCTTATCAGATACAAACCGTCCTCTTCACTCTCATCTTTCTCCTTGTATACTTCTCGTAGAACGAGACGTAAATACATTAAAATCTATGCATGCAAGCAAAGATATAAAGTAATCTAAAATACTTTATCTAGTATATATACTCTGTGACGAACAGATTGTTAAAGTTGATCTAATCAGTTGCTTGTTCTCATCAAGTATTTTTAAATAAACTATTGTACAGGTTCAAATCTCCTTAAAAAGCATTTTATTTACTTCCAACTAGTTTATCTACTCAACTTATGCATATATGTATGCAGTTATCAGTTTATTTCACATTTTTTTTCTTTTTTTTTGAAAAAGAAACATATTGGAATAGCAGGTACTGAGACTTCTGGACTGGACTGAAAATATAATATTGAATAAAGCCATTATTAATAATAATACGTTTTCTCATTTTATAATTGGCAAATTATGTTTAGAAACTACAAAATGTGATGACTGTAAAATTCTGTCATATAAAAATGTAACATACTCGAACCTCAAAATAAAAGATTAATCATAACATGCACATAGTCTCAGGTTGTGCAACACTTCGCCAAATGATATAATAAATAAGAATAATGATTCCAGGTTTTTATGTTTGATTATATGGTGGTTTCGTCGATTCTCTATCCTATTTTTAATCCTAATTGTCGTCTTCCACTTTTCTATTTTCCTAAATAGATTAGTGTTTTTCGTATGGGTGAAGGAGACAGTGATGAAATTGATATAACCATATTAACTGCTCTTTTACAAGGTGAGAAACATTTATTGTAAATAAATTTTGGTGAAAAAAATGAGTTTAAAATTATTTATCTTTATAAAGAAATATCACAGACAGAACTGTGGAAATCCAGGAAGAATTTAATAACTTACCCGATCCAGATGGATTTTCTTAAGTTTCAACTTGAATTTATGATCTATAAAGTTCAACCACTTTTGAGGTAAAAGACTAAATGTTTCATTACATTGGATGAAGATTGCGTTATGTTGTAAATAAACTGAAGTTGGGAATAACTCGTTATATTTTAGCTGAATATTCGTTAGCCATTACGTGTATCACGAAAAGTGGATGTCCTTGATTTTACTTCGTATGTAATCATATCTTCAAAATATGCAAAACTGTTCACTAATCTACCTGACAGATTTATTCAACAACATTAATGAGAATAAAATATTAATGCATTCCATTCTTATTAAGTTGTAACAAAATCTTTTGGAATGATTTCTTACTTTTTCCTAAAGTTATTTAACTGAATATTTCTGAATACCCAGTAGTAATTGGTGTGTGTATATAAACATTTTCTGAACCTCATGATAACCACCTATCTTATCTCTTTTAGTCATAAAAATTAACAAAACATTTTATTGATTTGTGTAGTCTTCTAGAATTTATAAGTTAACTAGTTATAACATAACATACAACAACTCATCAAATAGGTTCGTTTGTATAAACTAGTTTGGTTTATTTCATAATATAGTTAATAATGACATTAAACCAAACCAACAATATAATTCATCAAGTTAATTCTAATAAATATACTTGGTTGTAATAAACTTTCAAATAGAGAAATCATTTAATCTAATTTTCTTAATTTTGTTTTTATTTTTGAAAAAAAAAATGATATTCTCACTTAAAAAATATGAAATAAAATTCTTATATCACTTGACTAATATACATTTAAAAATGTTTTCTTTTGTTGTCTAACTCTACCAAAAACTTTAGTCTATTTCTATTCTAATTCTTAATGAATTACATTGTTGTGATTATTGTTAAGAAGTCAATGTATAAGATAGATTATTAAACAAATAATTTATTATCATCAGAGAGGGATTTTTGTGAATATTATATTAATCTAATAGTTGAATTCATGAGTTGTTCAGTGTTTTCATGTTTTCCATTGTGGTATAGCTTCAATTGACTTATGAATTCAACTATTAAATTGCTAAAAATCTCCATAAAACCCACTTTTGATAATAATCATCATATGCTCACTAGAGATGGTCTTCAAGAGGTATTTCCTGGAGTTCTAGTGAAAAACCATGACTAGCGGATTTTAACCGGGTCTGTTGTAAGATAGCAACTCACTGATGACAACGGTGGATGTGTCACTCAATTTCATGGATTGATTGAAGTTAGGCATTAAACACCGTTAGATGCCGGCTCAGCGGCCTAGAGGTTAAGCGTTGGCGTGCGATACTGAAGGCCCTTAGTTCAAGTCCCACGTGTGGAATCGTGGATGCGCACTGCTGAGGAGTCCTACACTAGTCCTTCCAGGTTTTCAATAGTGGTATAGCTGAGATCGATTCATGAATCCAACTGTTAAAATTACTACAACCTCTACAAATCCCCATCTTGATATTTGTGAAATCCTTGATTAAAGTCACGAAACGTCACAAATCCAGATTTCTACCTACAGGAATATTACAAATATATCGTTATTTTACTAATAATAACAGTATTTGAATTTCTTTCTTAATGATGTTCAAAGTCACTTTAGAACGTCTTGTATCACCGTACTATTACATTAAAAACAGTTAAGTCAAAGATGGCATAGATTAATTTATAATTTTCTTGGTGCATAAACCTTAACTGATAGATAACGTTTTTCTTTTGGCGGAATCCATTAGATTGAATGTACACATTAAAACATCCCCAAATCTTAAATAAATCAATTTAAGTACTCGGTAAAAATGTGCATCGAGTCAAGTTACTACATTTTAGAATCATAGACAACTGACAAGTGGGAAGCAGAGCATAAAAAATAATTATATGTAATCTAGTACAAGAATTACATATGTTTATTCAAAGGGAATAAGTGGTCATGTAGTGTGACAGCAAGTTCACGATTGGAATGAAAATATGGAAGTTATCCAGCTGCACAACGGTGACTAATTTTGAAGCATTCTATATGATGTCTGCGTTCACTGTATTAACTAAAACCAAAATGTTTACATCCTAACAAACGACTCTGTTCAGCAGTCAGTTATTTCTTGGATTAATATTGCGTTTACATGTCTGAACATCACTTCATCAAGTAAACTAATTGATTGACGCAAAATCAGTGATCTACAAAAATATTTATACAATCTTATTAAATCGGTGAAGGCTGCATTTTAATAACTTTATTGATACATCATATGTTATAAAAACACTACGTTCTATAGATTTGAGCTTCTCGGTCATTTGGCTGTAGGCTCTTATATTAAAATAAGTGTCATGCTCGCTACCATCACAGACTGGTTCTATCTATACAATAAATGACAAACAGTAATCACTGTGCACCTGTTTTATCCTTGCTATAACCCCTTAGACCTCCAAGTTAGTAACCAGTGGTTTATATGTCTAACTCCAACCAATTCACATTGTTACTCGACCACTATCCTTTGTCAGTGATGATATTCGTCTTGCAAACTAAGTACTTGAACTCCACCAATCAGAGCTTGTTTCTGAAACTTTAGGAATTACCCATTAATGTTAATCAATGCTGAGGTCTACCTAATAGACTGAAGTTATAAATGTGGACTACTGGATGCCAACTCATTTATCTGATAATTAGTTGCTCATCTCCAGGTCTGATGGCTATGGCTTTGATCTGTTGTCGAATCGTGGATGCTTATTTCCAAGGAGGCTCATGCTAAGACCATCTAAATCGGTCAGCCACAATGCCAAAATTTTTACCTTCCTCTGTGAGAATACCGATAAACAGATGAATCATTTATTAAATAATCTTTTGTAATGCAAAAAAAACTATAGGATTCTTCTATGGTATGAATTCAGCTCTTTCATTTTTCTGTTTATTTCATGTTTTGCATAGATATATTTCTCAGTGAAATAGAGGCTCGTAACACTGTTCACTGTTTTAGAGAATCCTGGTTCCTACTTTCGCAGTTATTTCACTTACATAAATATCTTGTCTTTTTTTATAGTTTCAGGTCAAAATCTAACACCAGCTGAACAATTATCACTAACTATGGCATGGAATAGGCCAGATATAGCACGTTCTAAAGTATTTGCAAAATTCAACAATTGGTCTGTAAGTTTTAAATATCCATTCTAGAACTTATTTGGTGTTTATTTAAAAATAGATCACTGCTATTATTCAATAGGATACTAGAGATGTTTAATTGGTGCATGTATCACCCAACTTAAAGTCGTAACTTTTTACTTCGTTAAGTCTTAGTACTGAAGGATACTGAAATCGAACGGATATTCCGTTTCACAAATTTGAAATTTAAGTAACAATACCGTTACCACGATCCACCTTAGGTAAATGTACTAAAGTAGCTGTAATTAGTTTGCTCAAACAGTTAAAGCATTGAACATTAACAATTTTCAAACTAATAATTTACTTCACTGACTGAAATCATGGATCAATTGAAGCTAGACCACCATGAAAAACCTGGAAGCACTGGACGGCCATTTTGTCCTAGTATGGAACTCCTCAGCAGTGCACACCCACGATCCCGCCTCGTGAGATTCGAACCCAGGACACATCAGCCTCGCTCCAGGCGCTTAACAAACTAGACCACTGAGCCAGCATCCAACGGTGGTAATGTCTAACTTCAACCAATCCCACGAAGTTGTGCCACCGTACACCATAGTCTTCAGTGAGTTGATATCTCACAACAGAATTGGTTGAACTCCACTGGCAACGGTTTCTCACTAGAACTCCAAGAGTATCTCTTGAAGTCAGTCACTAGTGAGCAGATGATTACTATCCATTTTCCTGGACTTCAGTTAACCACAACGAAAATACTGCTTGATAGGTTTATTGACACTTAAACTCTAATATGTATATAGACTCTATACGTAAAGAAATTTTGAAAAAAAATTGAAAATATTACTCAGTTCCTTTGTATGTCAACTGTTGCGGGAGAATATGCTAAAAAGATACAAAATATTTAGTCAGTCAATATATAATTTAGCGATCAGTGGGCAAATCGTTTATAATAGCTTAACTTACTATACTTGTGGTGTATGCTACTTATGTCAACAAACATAAGTAGTATATAACATCGATCACAAGTGAAATGCATCTCAGCAGAAAGCTAAGAAGATAGAATTAATGAAAAAAGAATGGGAAATATTAAGAAATTGGAAGGATCATACAGAATGTAAAGAACAGTTGATAGAATATTTTCAAATAAAGTATTTTATTTATGATTCTTATATTTTAACAAGATATTCTATAATTTTGCATCACGTAATAAACTGGTTACCTCCAGTTATGTTTTCGTTTATTACCTAACAAATTTTTCATTTTCAAACAAAATTCGTTTGAATATTAATCTTTCAACTCATTATTATTGAATTTCGAAAAAGGTTAACTTTAATTAAATTCTAGTAAGGATTTTTTCTTTAAATTTGTAACGAGAATTTATTTGATAATATAAAAATAACATTATCTAGTGTATTATATCATTCACACGGTCTATGACTATCATAATTTGGAATCATTTATGCATTTCTCACTGTTCAGAGTTCACCAATTAAAATAGTTATAGATTAATTTAGATTATAGAACGGTTAAGTTTATCTTCGTATATAGTACTTTAAAAAACGAAAATATTTTTATGCCTCACTCACACTCACATAGTACTTGACTATTTAATCGCTCGGTTCTTGGAGCAAATCGATCAACAACCTTTGTACCTACGTTTCATACTAGTCAGAACATACTGTTATGTCTACAAAGAATATGTATCTTCAGTAAAATAGATTATCAGGTGTGCAAATCGCTCCCTTTTTCACTGTTACCTATTCTCAATAAAGATGTAGCATCTTTTTTAATTAATAGCCAATTGACTTTTTGTGTCATTATTTTTTTAAAAACTAAACTACAGAAAACGACACTTGAAAATGCTATGGCTGATGCTTTATTAAATGATCGGTTGGAATTCGTGCAGTTATTACTTACTAAAGGATTAAGAATTCAACGATTTTTAACTCGTGAACGTTTGGAAGAATTATATAATGTTGATGTGAATAACCAATCTTTTCATAAATTATTTGCAAAAGTTCTAGGAACAAAACAGGTAAACAGTAACTTTAAAGTGAATACAATACATGTTGGTTTAATAAATTGTCCTTTTTTAAATCTTATGTGTGTAAACATTATATTGTTATATTTCATTCTTCTAGTTTTGAACAATGATACATGCTAAAATATTATAAGCACAATTATACTGTTGTTTAAAAGTAAAAATTTGTTTATGTTTTCAATTTATTGAATATTTTACACAGTCAATTAATCATTTTGCCTTTACACTGTCTTGGTAACTCATTATTATTCTCCTGTACCAATGAAACCTTACATATTCGATTTTGAAGATTTAGGTCCTAAATGATTAAACATAATTTACGAATCGCCTTTTATTTGTCAATAGGATTAATAAAAATGAAATATAAGTCAGCTTGAATTTTACATTCCTTCAGATTTGAATATCCAAATTTTAAGGGACATATTCTTGTTTCGGATTATTTCTTGAAAGGCTGATAACCACTTTAGATAATTTTAATTTCCAGTGGTACATAAGGGTTATGCACAACATCAAGAACTCATAGTACAATATTTCTGACTGACAAACAAAATGAAACACATTCCGAAAATGGCGAATTATGAATACGAAACTAGATCAAATGCAGCAGGATAACTATTTTCTGATATCCAACGATTTATTGTGATTTCGATTCTCGTATCTTCACATGCGTCATATAAACTGAATCAACAAACTTAGGTTAACATCTTGACCTAGAAAATATGATATTGTCTGCTCTCTAATGATAGTTCTACTAGATGCCAAGTCTTTAATTAAATAATTTTTTTGTCAAGATTTATGCTCTTCAGTGATTTTGTTTCTGTCAAATCATTATGTGATTTTCATTCATAATAAATATGGAATTAATGAATTATAACATTAAGTACTAATAGCCTATATACTATTATTCAGTTCTTAGTCTTGATTGAATTCCACCAACTGCCTTAAATCATTTAACATTAGTATTAACTTTTACTTATCAAAACGTTTATTGCGTTAAATTACTTTTAGGAAACTGATAGTTTTTTTCAGTCAAAATTATATAATAAACAGAAATATTCTTATCTGAATATATGATATTCAGTGTATATGAAACTTTGAAAACAATAATTTTACCAGGAATCCAAGCAAATATATTAAACTAAACTCAAGTTCATTAGATTTTAACTCTCTGGTTCTAAGCGTTAAGTGTTAGTCACGACGTGAAGGTTTCTTACTCAATCCATGGTGGGATTTTTGTTAACATGTAACAATGAAATAGCTGTATAGTTAACTTTAGTTTTCATCAATTCCTTAACTTATATTAATCCTTACTGCAAGTTACCTAGAAATAAACATATAAGAAAACTTAAAAAATAATAAACTATTGATGATATCTGAATGTTATGATATTTTTTTTAAAGATGAACACAGTTTTATCTCATAGCGAAGTCAATAATACAAAAAATATTTTACACATCGTATTAATGTACGTCAGTTTTGTATACAAGGTCAAAATAAAAATATTTAGAGGGCATACTACAATAACTTATTTTTTTCAAGACTATAACTGACAGACAATAATAAAAGTTAGTGTGACTTCACATAGAATTACCGAATTATATATATATATATATATATATATATATATATATTCTCTTAGTGCTATAGCGGGTGTTTAAAATATGCTTCTCACTTTCAACTATACTACGATAATACGTTAAAATGATAATAAGACTAATCAGGTTACATCGAATTCAGGATTTATGACCCTGAAAAGAGTACCAGAGTGTAGACTAGACAACACTTTATTCAACACGATTACAAGTAGTCACTCTTAGTGAGTCCGGAGTAGAAATCAATAAGAGGCAATTCAGTCAATCAACTACAACGTAGGATCAGGCACATATATGCAGCAATCCAAGTTGCTAGACTTCATTTGCACAAGATGGACACCGAATTCATAGAAGCAGTTACTTCAATGGTAGTAAAAATACATCACATATAAGGGTATGATACAGCTGCTGTTGAATGGAGATTACTAAGTAAAGATGAGCAATTATTTGACGAGGTAGTGAGTCTTTATCTGCTGCAGTGGCTGGGAGATGTATTATGTATGCTGAACCACATGTGAATAGACAATCAATATTTGATGGGGTAGGAAGGAATAGGTTGTAAGACGGTTACGAGTGAACAAGCCAAAACGTGACATTTCACAAAGCCACTGACTTTAGAACTCAGTGGAGTAAGTAAACGCAGATTCTTTGAATAGGGTCCTCACGATTATCGTACTTAAAGGCTGGAGAGGTTGCGTATTATTGCTCAGACATGATCTCAATGACTCAAATTCGATCATTATTTGCTACTTCACTAGTCGAGATAAATCTTTCGTATCAAATTATATTGTCTGTGCCTAATTGTTTGTACTACCTTTGATCCTAGTACTAATCTTATCACTGGCATCTATTTTGATAATTTCATCTCGCTGTTCTATTGTAGGGTGGGTACTTGAACTAGGTTCTACATGTACCAAGTTCTACAGTTTTTGAATAAGGAAATAAACGATGTAATAAACAGAGAGATTTTAGAATATAATTTCAAAGTATCTATCATTGTTAAATAGAAATGAGTCAATGATAAGTTCTAAGTCTGGATCTTATTTTTTGAGTGTTATGTCCCAATAAGAATAAGGAGTGGTAATTTTTTGGGATCCATTCGTAGACCAATACTATGCGTATACTTTTATCGTATAATCGTTAATTAACTAAGCTATTCATATCCATTTCTCTCTTATCATAAACTTTATTTTAACCTATGAACTGTTATTATACGATTTTCCATTCTTGAATTATTTCTTGTCTATTAATCACAACCTCATATATTCACAGTCACTTTTAGCTAAATCTTGTACAAATGTTATTTCCCATTTTATGGTACGATGTGGTCTGTCTGATTGGTATATAAACCCAGTATGTTTGAAATAAATGATTCATATCGGTGAGGCTGAGATTGGTGTTCTGAACTTACCAGGAAGCAGGACCGATAAGTGCTCTAGACTGTTCGTACGTGTTTTACGCGTCGATGGCCCTGTCGATAAATCACTGTTCTTTAATTGGACACAAGTTATCACACTGATCACCCATATTTTTTTTGGGGGGGGGTCTCACAAACCTAATTTAAACACCATATAAGTCATTACTAAATTGTCCAACTATGTTTTTGAATTAACAGTGCCATTATGTCATCGTCGCGTATAACAGTTTTATGTTGTTTATGTTTTTGTTGTCGCTTCGCATGGTGCGAATAACTTGAAAAAATTTGAATTTATTGTGCTTATTGGATAATGTTGGTTTTAACAATAATATTGTTTCCTTTTACAACGCATTTGTTAATATTAAAAGCCCATCAACTTCATGTTTGAATCATTTCTATCTCTGCTGCTACTTCGCAGTAAATAGATATCTAATAGGAATACTCATGTTACATTTTAATAATAGTCGTTATTATTTTTGTCAATTCCCATGATTTATATTAATACCATACACTTTTGAAATAACATGTTTAATTTACAGAAAATTACATTGCGATCAGTTGGACAATTAATAGAGAATTTGGTCGGTGGTGGTTATCAGCATTCTTATTGTAGTAAACCATCTACAGCAGATTTAATGGGATCACCTAATCATGGTAACGGTTGGCTACCTAATGTTAATGTCACATTTGCAAACAAGCACGGTTCAACAGTTTCGGTAAGTTACAAATGTGTTCTTTAAATTTAATTGAATAATTAAATATTTTTTCTAATCCTCGAACAGTGGACCAACAAAGAAAAAGAGTGAGTCAGGCAATCTTTTTATTTGCAATTTAGCTGGTTTCTCGTAGTTGGCAAGAAACCCTAAAACCACGTTTCATACTGGCCGTCACCAGTCGACAAGTCGTACTCGCGATCTAGAGTAAAACGGGCGCTATCTAACCTCAACCTGAGACTTTACCACATCTCTAAGCTGATCTCAATCTAGCTCTTGTAAAACTGAGATACTTACGATTACTGATTAGTAACTAACAGTATATTTGTCAAGTCCTTAACGTTAATAGAACGATATCAACCGCTTTGTAATGTGGCTTCTAGTCTATGTGACACGAATCTACGTGTATTTTGTTCTGACTTTTGATGGTTTGGGGTGGCTTTCAGAAAACTCCTAACGTCATTAAATAGAGTTTGTGAAGATTAAGCGTACACAATGAAGCCTGAGTTCCTAAATTCAATATTGTTTCATATGAAAACGAATGTTTTTCGACTGTTATGTGAAACAAGTTACAACTTTGTTATATTCTTGTTTTATTTTCACTAATTTCTTCATATTCTTTACAATAGGAACCAGTGGATAATAAAACTTCCCGTTCAAGTAATATTCTAAACAATACATCAGATAAATCGATTCCACCTTGTACATTAAATCCTGGATCAATATCTAATCTAATCACTTCAAAAGAATTAGTTACACAACACATAACAAATATTATCAATCGACAACATACTTCACAACAACATGTACCATATTCAACTTCATCAAATGATATTAATCAATCAAACCGATACTTTCGTTATCCCTATACTGAATTATTACAATGGACATTGTTAACTCGACGTTTAGATATGGCTAAATTCTTAGTTTTAGCTGGAGAAGAATCCGTTGCTAAAGCAAGTGTTCTAATCAGTACTATTGTTTTTCTTATATATTTAGTGAATTTTTACTTCCAATAAATCAGCTAGGTTGTATTGACTATAGTATTAGTTGAAATTCGATTGATTATATAATATCCAACGAAATGTTAAGTGTAAAAAATTTTATCAAAAGCCTAAGATTACTTTTCAAAATAATGAAGTTTCGTGTACTGTAATTAAGAATGTGACCTCATGTAATTCAGTAACTCTCAATGTCCTAAAGTTTAGTAGATATATAATTATATTTTCTTTTGACCTACTGTTATTTCTAATTGAGAGCGACTGGGATATTTTTGTAATACAAAACTGGATCTATGTAAAATCGATAGATCAAGTAATTTGCACACAACACTTCAACAGTAACCCTCAATACGTCGGAAAATAGAGTTTGAGAAAAAGCTCCGATATTTGAGAAGTTAAAACCTTAGAGGAACAATATTATATGTTTAGCGACAGACAACAAAAATAGCGAATTAAAAGCAAGAGCGATCAATCGAATAGCTGTAAATGACATTCGGGGAATATGAATAGGAGGAATATTACCATATTTATTTTTACACATAAAAACTATCATTTACTGACAACAAACCAGGTAACTTGAAATCTTCCTCGCGTATGTATATGAAAGTTTTTATTTAACATTTGTATTAGCCTATTTTTCAATGTTTTAAGTTATGAATATTCAATTATATTTAATTGGTATTATCAGTTGACATGAGTGTTATACCGCAAATGTACCAACTTATCTAGGTGATTTGCTCAACTAATGAATATGCGTTACTGTTCAGTTTAATGCTGAACCACAGCCTCGAACTCTGGTTAGTAAGATTCTTTCCCGAATAACGTTTGAATAATTTGATATTGACTGTCTTCTGAGGATGAACACACCACATCACAATGGGAATATTTAATATTCTGAGGATCAGTTAGTATTGAAGCAGTTGTGTCATAAAAGGCCATTCTACTTAGTTATTTAAATATCTGATCTTTCAAATGAAAATAACTTCAACAAAAACATCTCCTCTAAAGTCTGATGTGAAAACATGTAAAGTATTA
This sequence comes from Schistosoma haematobium, assembly GCF_000699445.3. Lineage (NCBI taxonomy): Eukaryota > Metazoa > Platyhelminthes > Trematoda > Strigeidida > Schistosomatidae > Schistosoma > Schistosoma haematobium. Next base: position 17,018,851 of record NC_067201.1, read on the forward strand.
CTGAATTACAAATCTTCAAAGTTGGAGTTCAAACTTCACAGTAATTGTATGAGAAAAAAATGAAGATACTCGATAATTTTGTAGTTTACAGTATTATATAAGCCGTTACAATATGATCATATTAAAGTAAACAGTGAAAGTTAAACAATTCGGATCGGCAAACTACAAAGTATTTATATCAAATACTTAACTGTGTTCCTCTTAGATAATTGGTTATCTGGAAACCTATATATTTCTCTAAGTGTCTTAGATTACTATTGATTAATTAAAAAAAAGAATGCATACCATTTGACCAAGAAATAATCACTATTACTAATGAAAGTTAGTTTACAAATAATCAATAATTCTTAAGTACATACATGATAATGTTCTTTTTATTTTCAATACTTTTTTATTATATTAAAAATAGGCCTTGTTTTCAGTGAAACTATTACGCAGTATTCGACATGTTACTTTAGATGAAGAAACCGATATTGAATTGCTTAATGAATGCCGTTCACATGAACTGTAAGTAACATACAATGTGTGCATTTATGTTGAAACGATGTAGATTTTCAGTTTAAATAAACGTTTTCGATAATTTTATATTTTACGAGTGAGACAGTTTAAATGTAAAACTATTTTTTGTCCCTCTTGACAACATCAGCAAGTACTTCATGTAAAAGTGCACATTTTGATTATTGCACAGCTATTAAGCCAATCTGTTTTAACGACTTTGTTTTCTACTGGTTTTCACAATGTTATTTATTACCTTAATATGTTCTGGTTGATTGTTCGTTTTATTAGACCTCTGACCATGTGATTGGTTGAACTTTTCTTCATAAATTGATATAGTGTATTTATGTAGATCCAATTGTCGATTGCAGATTGATCTAAATGCCATACTTCTACCAAACAAGTATGTTTCCTGAAATGTTAACATTACGTAACATCGATTTTCTTTCATTTATACAGGTAGTTTAATTGATGAATACAAGTGGCCAAAACCAGTACTATTTATTCCACTGAATTTAGAGTGTGGTTAAAAGTTATGCTTAGTTATGAAAAAAATATTGTCCCTGCCGGAAAGGTCAAACATATCAATATTTTCAGTATATCTGCTGACAAATCTTTACAGTAGTTTCGTATCACGAATTTATAGCATAACAGCCTATATCTTATAACTTTTACGTTACTCCGTGTTTCATTTGTTTCAAATTCAGTTTAATAATTGTATTTTATTATTGATATTGTTAATTAATTAGAAGCAATTTATGCAATGATGTCGTGAAGGCGACTACATTGAAATATTTCATAAAGTAATTATAAATTAAATAAATTCATACAATTGGTTCCCTTTATACATCTGAAAACAAAAACTGAGGAAAACTAATATAAATTCATTTTATTTCGTTGTTTCTCTTCAGCTGTTTACAATCGTATTTATATAAAAGTATAACATTGGTGTAATGAAATATGAATTTATAGAAACTGGTAATAGAAAAAATGAAATAACAAAGATTGTCAGTAATAACTATGTGTACAACTATGGGTGAGGTCAGTGGAAGACGGAAGTCTATAATTATCATTTCATTGTGTTTATTTGTTATTACATCTTCTCTAAGCCAATCGTTATTTCATCCACGCTAACAATTTCATTCACGTGTGTTTTTCATATACTTAGTTTTAAAAACTTACATAGAATCACTATCTCACCCTTATATGTTACTGAATTCCGTCTTCCAATGACCTCACCCATAGTTGTATATCTAATTATTACTGACAATTTTCGTTATTTTGATTTTTTCCGTCATATTATTCTGCCTGGATTGTTGTTTTTGCTTTGTTCCTCGCATCATCTTGATGTAATTACACTTTTATCGATCCACACACATCTCATTTTACATGTATTCCTATCCTCTTATTTGTTTACTAACGGTTCTATCCACTTTAAACACATGGTAAAGAATTTATCAAATGTTTCTTTGTTAGGTTCCTGGATAATTTAATTAACATCTCACCACTATTATTTCCCTGTTGAACAAATGCCTTTTTTTATTAGCCTTTACTGTTTGTTTGCTAAATATTCCATGTCAGAAAGTATAATATTTAGGCTTTTTCTCAACAAGTATTTATATTTTGTAGAATATTATTGTCGAATATATATTCATCATTTCAAAAATGACCTTCATAACTGAAAATGAAATCTTTTCTCTTAAATTATATAAGTCTTGATACGTTCAGAATATGTATTTTGTAGAGTATTCGACAAAAGTTTATCTAAGTTGATGTGCCGGTAAAAATCAGATAACATTGAGTAGCTGTTTCGTTTCAGCATTGGAATTTCACACTATACAATTTAAACTTCACCTGGGGGTCGAACCCAGCACTTGCGAATCTCTCAGAGACCACTTCACAAATAGAGCCACAAGATTGGCTTTCAGTGGTACAATTTCAGTTTCAATCAATTTGATTATTAACATAATTGATGAGCTCACTCACCAAGTGCTTGTGCACCAACCATCATCTGATTTTGAGGGCTGATGATGCTACCCGGTCCCTGAAACCGAATTGGACGGAGAAGGATTCGAATTCGGGACTTGGTGGTTGAAAGTCGAGCGCCTCGACCGTCAGGTCCCCGAATATAACTCAATTTCCAAAAGACTTACTAAATCCCTTCAAAATTAAATCATAATCCATCAACATTCGTCATAAATTATATAAAAATCATCATGTACAGCATGTTTTTGTATGCAAGATATATCATTCGATACCATTTAGCTATATTTATGTTTCCTGCGTTCATCTACTTATTAGAAATATCCGTGTATATGCTGAGTATAGGAATATCCTGATGATCGAGAGAAATTGGAAACTATTTCTTTCTTATTTTCTTACTCCTAACAATTGAGCTGCCTCGATACCCGACCGCAGTATTATCAAACTTACAATCCTTAATTCTGACAAAGAACAAGATACTGTGAAGTTTCTTAGAGCCTGTTATATTGTAACCAATATACATCTTTATTAATCTACAATTAGTTGACTAACTATCCACAATCAGCTTGATTGATGTCTATTCATTCGGAATGTTTTCTGTAATAAGACAAATTTATCTTCTCTTTCAGTAACAATATGAATTTTTGTGCAAAACAAAAACACATTAAAACCCATCAAAAAACAGTCATGTTAATCGTATATCCAGATAAAATATTTATAAAAAATGATAATTTCTTTGATTCGAATATCTTAACAAAGTCTAGTGTGTTGAAGTTGATTGGGTAGTTGTTTCAACCTGTTACAGAACACATCAGAAGTGAAGAAAATTCCAAACCGGACGACCTTCAAAAAGATATTACATCCTACATTACAAATTGTATTAAAATTATAGACAACTGGATTCTTATCCGATACCTTAAACATCTAATACTCTCGAGTTAGATCTCGCCTAGCCAAAACAAAACAGTTATCTATTCTCAGAAAGGAGTTTTGTGGAGATTGTAGTAATTTAATAGTTGAATTCATGAGTCGATTAAAGCTATACCACCATGGAATACCTGGAAGCACTGGACGACCGTTTCGTCGCAGTATATGACTCCCCAGCAGTGCGCATCCACGATCCCGCGCGCCGGATTCGAACCTAGGACGTTCGTTCTCACGCGCGAGCGCTATTTATTTATTTGTTTTAACTAATTATGTTTATCATCTGCATGTACACTTGTATGAAGTCTGAAAGCCCACAACCCAGCGTGTAGATATTAGTTGCACGATGCAATTAAGGTCTAATATCATGAGAGAACTATCGGTCAAAAATGTTTGGAAATGAAATCAGTTTTGTAAACGTTTTTAAATATTTTTCTTAAATCGTCAAACTTGAATTTAATAATAAACGAGAATTTGTTACAGAACTGAGAATTCTTAACTGTCATAAGACATCTGGTATTGAAATAAGTGATTATAATTAGCTCTAAATGTCGTCCAATATGTTGGCTAGGGTACATGCATAATTTTCCTATTTTTCCAACTAGTGTTTATTCTTACTTACTGAGCCATTTTACTCTTATTCTCCGATTAATTTAGTGCTTTGGAACGACTAGCTGTTGATTTACAAGATCATTGTTATCGACACGATCAAGATCAAGCTAAACGTTTGCTCACATATGAATTGCAAGCATTTTCAAAAAACACATGTTTAAGTTTAGCTTATATGTGTGAATCCAAAGTGTTCATTGGTCATCCTTGTACACAGGCAATATTAAATGATCTGTGGTATGGTGGTCTACGTAAAGGTGATCTTGTCGGTGCTAAAGTAGCACTCATATTAATTGGATTAATAGTACCACCATTATATCCGTTAATCGCATTTTTTTTTACGAAAAAGAGTAAATTTCTTGAATTTAAAACTAAAGAAGAACTAGCTCAACAACCACAAACATTACAAGAACATTTGGACGAATTAGAGGATTCTTCAGAGTCAAGTTCCTCATCATCGTCGTCATCATCCTCATCGAGTTCCTCATCGCCTTCCGCTAGCAGACGATCTTCTGTGTAAGTTCTCGTACTCCACAAAAAATGCATACCACATATGTTTTTGTATTGTTTACTGAATTTTAAAAATGATTTATTATAGTTGGGTTTTCTATCTAGATTTGTATTAGTTCTAACCTATTGACCTTTTGACAAGTAGTGTCACCCTTGGCAATATTATCATTAGATTATTTAATCAACAGTTGATCGTCCCCATCTATATTATCAATCGTTACACTGTGAACTTACCTACATTGGAAGTTTCAACCGATTTCAAATCCACTCAGCCATAAGTCCGACCAACCCTATTTAATTATCTCGATAAACTCCTCTACTCAAGAATTTTATTCGTTTATTCAACTCTTCAAAAATCTAGCCTTAATGAATCTCAGGATATTTGGAACATGGTTTTAATTAATTATGCTACTATATTCATAAATCAGGTTCTATTTGATGTGTCAAATATAGTTTTCTACTATAACTAGGTCATCAATTATTGTTCAAAGAGTATGTTTTTTTAATACTTTGAAAATACTGGTTCTATTCAGACGTTGGTCACTTTTTATTGGAGTATATATATTCTATCCTGAATTCCAATGCTGGCCATAATCTCTCTTTTCTACAAAAATTATGATATTGATATATCTAGGCGATCTACATAGAATGCATAAATACAAACAAGGATTGATAGAAACTCAGTTCTGATTATCAGCAACGGATAAATACTCATGATGTGATAAATACCATACCGGCTAAACAAACTAACGGTTATTTGAACTCAGTAGTTCTATGGATAACGTGTTGGGCGATTAGAGCAAGAAATGATAGGTTCGAGTCCCAATGTGGTCATTTAGTCGTTGAGCCCCAAAGAGAACGAAACCCATGTCCTGGATTTCACTACTATCCATAGTCTATCTATTCTAAATACTATTGAATTGTTCCTTGTTGCCGGACCATAACTAAAACAAAACATGTCTTTTAACGTCTTGCTTTAAATACTTTTTTTTGCAATTAATATTTGTTGTGATGAAATTTGTTAAGGTAATATCTATTGTTTAGTTCAAGCACTGATTGTTCATTAACTTTTCTATCACATCTCGTTGAATTATTCTCCTTTTCAACACAGTTATCATCCCAATTTACCTAACGAAAAACAATTAACTAATGAAAACTTTTTATCAAATCATAATGTAAGAAAAGATAGTTTACTTGATCAAGTACCAACAATCAGAATAAATTCACCTGCATCATCGGATAAGTCAGATGAAGTGAGTTTTACAATCATGTTTTTCTAATGATAACACACATTTCTATTAAAATAGAGGATTGGTATATACCGTTCATTTAAGGGTTGATATCACGTGGAGAACCGTTGAATTACATAAACATTTTGGTGGTTATTTTAGCCTAATTTAACATTAGCTAAGGAGTGTACATCCGTAACTCCGTCAGTAAAGTCTTATGTCCAATTCCCAAGAGAGTTTTGTATATTTAATATTGAACAGTATTGACCCTAAGATAAAATATCTGCCAAATGCTCTCCAGTTTTTAATGTTTCTCTAGGTGATATTCGTCCTTGGATGTGAAAAATAACTTCAAATACACACATTACATTGTAATCCTGTAAACAAAGAATTCGTTTCAATACCCTTTACTGTAATGTATCCTTGAAGTCTTTATAACTCAGTTATGAACTAAAACAGTTGGGTTTTTGAGCGTTTATTTGAGCAAAACAACTGATACAATCAGAAAACATTGAATAATTTCACTTTGCTTGAAGGATAAATGTTCATTTTAATGCTGTTTACCTATAATACTGTTATACTTTCGATATAATTTTAAAACATCTTGGGTAATAAAAAGAAATACTCACTTTAACTATGTTCAAATCATTCAGCTGTGCTTTATACATGCATATATACAATAACAATTAGTACAAATGCGATTCACTTTCCATTCACAATGTAATATTTTAACTGTCAAATGACAGATAAAACTATGTATTTCTGTTCGGCCGCTAGAGATTAGTCACTTTCATTGTGTATTTAGTCCTTTATAATGACTGAATTTCGTTTGTCGAGGTTGCAATTCAGTTACTCAGATTGGCACCAACAGAAAACCATTGCTTTTCAGCGGACGTTTTGTCTACTTGATCCACTCGTGTTATCTAATTCATAACTTTATTAGTACAGTAGTAATGCTTTTGATTTGGAGGCTAACCACAGTAAGCTTAATTAGTTAGAGCAGTACAATCTTTTAGATTGCTATAAATAAATATTTTCAAAAAATCTATCAATACTTAGAAATTCCAATTTAAAAATTTGATGTCAACCACAAGCATTCATCTTACATCGTACAGTTATATATGCAATGAATTCAAAAAGTTAAATGTATAGTACCTAAATGTTAACAATTTACCTGGTTATAGTCCATAAGAAAACTGTGATCGGCAGTTGGAGACTTTACATAATACGGCGTACAATCGATCCCAGTGGTCTATATACATACACTGAATATCCTTCCCTAGGTTTTGAGTTTCAATATGCCTGATCACATAGCTTAGTCAAATTCCTTCTTTTTGAATCGTATTTTTCAGTGCTCACTTTAAATATAACTGATACTGCTACTATTTATATTTCCTTTTACTTCCCATCATTGTAATTTCATCTTGCTGTGTTCATATACTACAAAGAATTGGGGTAACAAATATTTATCCCGGTTTGTGTGTTTATTATTGATAAGTCTTGCAGATTAGAACGCTATATTCGTCTCCTAAGCTATTCTGTAACCTCCAAGCTAGAACTATACAGCGACCTGAACACGAGAGAGAAAACTCAAAGTATGCGAGAAGTAGTTTACTCCAAGGTTCATTTTAATACAGAAAATACAAGGTTTTTATAATATTTTAAGTGTCCTTGGGTTTCCAAAAGATTCTGGAAATGCTACTAAACATAGTAGCAGTGTAGCAGCCAACCAACCAGAGCCTCTGCATGTGACGATTCGCTTCCTTAATATTTTTGGCAAAAACTCCAAGTGAACGCTGACTGGATGAAACGCTTCTTAGTGTTTCCTGATGCTTGCTTGTCTTTTGCAAGCAATTTTCTGGATCACCCCAACAATTACGATTGACTGTTTACTTCATTTTAATCTCAACAGGAACAAAATTCGATTGTTGTATACACAGTCCATGAAAAATACCAAACATATTATATTCTAATATATCATGATAATATTGATCAATGACGTGGGCCGTGGGTGTTCACTTCTAGGGAGTCCCGTACAAGGACAAAACGGCTGTTCAGTCCTTTCAGGCTTCCAATGGTGGCGTAACTTAGAACGGCTCGGGATTTCAATAAAATTTAACGATCTTCACAACCCTATACTTACAATTTACATTTTATTTGATACATACCAGTGGACTATATAGTCTGTATGTAATTTTCGTTTAATTAAGTTAATATACTTATTACATATCGTCTCACGGAAAATAAACCACTAGAATTTATTCACTTTGTAGTTAGATAGATCGAACTACATTTGATATTTAGTTCTACTTAAAATTCCTTGGTTTTTTTATCTTGTTCATTTTGTCTTGTTATTCGTTTTCTTTTTTTTTTAAAAACCGCTAAAATATTCATGTAAGTAGGTAATAGTTAGTACAAGTAAAGTTTTCATACATTTTCCGACTAACCAACATACTACAATAAATAACGTCACAATTAATGGTTAATTTTTTTCTGAATTTAATTCTGTCAAATTTTGGTTATTATGCAAATAATTGATTGGTAGTGACTTTGGAAAGAAGCTGAGAAACATGAAATTGAATTTTTTTAGTTAAAAAATTGTTCTTGTCATTTCAACTGTGTTCCATGTCAATTAAAAACGTAAACAGCAAAATATAAATCATGCAATATTTCCGTTTAATTACTTTCAAAGGTCTAACAATGAACATGTTAATTCAGTATTCAATATTTGCCGATTTTCAATTTGATCACAAATTCTTACGAATATTTCATGGTTATCACTAAATGTAAAGATTTATGTTTCCATGTTGTTGATACTCTAAACTGAATTGATGCAATCAATCTCAATTAACTAGTATCTTCAGAAGATGTTACTATACTGATCGTGTTTATTTGCTGGCTATAATTAAGATAGTGTCTGCAAGTGGAATTCAGTTGAATCTTTCTATATTCTAGTCAGTGGATCACTTAACCCAGTACACCTAACAGATTACGTTTTGATATTCAAAGTCTTGGGTACTGATTTCGAATTTTAGGACTAAGATATGATAAATCTTAACTATAAATAAATATATCTCCTTAATTCCACTAATATTCACTATTCATAATTATACTCCATAGTTGTTTTCTTATCACTGGGTTAACATATAACTACATTTTTCACGATAAAGAATCTACCTCATTTAGTTGCCTCAAATCTAAATTATTTGTTTTTCTTTTCTCATATTAAAAATAGCTGGTTCTTCCTTCACATAATTCAAATAATGATATTGTAACATCTAAATTATCAACTGAAATTAATCAACGAAATGATCATTTCGAACCGATAAATAATGTTCATGATTGGTCTCCAACTCTTAAATATCATTCAGAAAATACTGATAAGCTTGACAAAACTGGTGTATTATCGAATTTTCCATCCTCATCCAGTCAGCCATATTATAATGAATCAATTAATAATCCTCATACAGCAAAAGAACTAACCACACTGTCAACTCACCACGATCACACAGATGGTGGTTTACCATTTAAATCTAGGAAAAAGCGTGTAGGTTATTATTGTGTGTTATTACTATTGTGAATTTTGTTCTAATGTGTCAAATATTGTTTTGTTTCTTAATAATCTCAATTCAATTCTAATAAAAATCCAACTTTTACGATAAGAGCTTTTTAACAATGACCCATAAACATAGGTATACCGTAATGAAAAAACAAAGTGTATTGTACCAATAAATAGTCGCTATATGTAAGCCTTACTATAAAGATTTCTCACCACTCAGAATTCACTTGGTTGCCAATTCTATCAACATAGTAGTCAATATACATGACTAATAAATACATTCATGAGAATAAACAAATAATAATACGTTTGTCATAAATATTTGTTTATTCTGAAAAAGTGACTTGCACTAAGTCACGAAACCCCAGAAACTCAGATTCCTATTCATTAAAATGTCACAGATATATCATTATCTAACTGTTAGCATTTTAACAACTGTTCGATTTATTTGAAATTATCAAGTCAAGCCTCAGTGTTGATACTTCTGTTTATGAGAATAATAAACACCTTTGAATGTAAATATTCTTAGTTGGCGTTTTTGTAAACAATAATAAACGTTATCTTAATGAGACCGTCACAATATGAAAACATTCAATTCCGAAAACACAACTAATAGCATCCATCCATGAGCCATAAATTGTATGCATCAGTTTGAAGATTCATTAACTTTGAACTGGATTATTCTTCATTATTATAGTGAACTTTTTACTAGGGAGGAACTGATGTAAAATGTACTTTCAAAGATAAAAATCAATATTTTTGATATATAAGATCAGTATATTTTTAATTGATCAGTTTAAAATTTGATATTCAATATAAAAACTTGGCGAAAAGAAAACACCCAGTTTGAATATCATAACTTTATACAAAATATAAGTAATATTGACTTGACGTTGAATGTTGAAATGCTAATGTTGATTTCATTGATTCCCGATAAAAATTGCGATCATTATTATTTAGACTTTTATAACAAAAAATTTATTTTGGTATTTTTCTTAACTCCCACTCATGACACAGAAAACTAAGCCAAACCTATCTGTGAGTGTTACACTCTTTTGTTATGATATTATTGTTGTTAATAGATGGATGGATGACTAAGTAAACTTTCATACTTTCGTATTGTTTCCTTTATCTACTGTTCTCTCTCATTCTCTCTTCATAGATGGTTTCTGACACCATAAATGGCAATTTGCAAGTTGTTCCTACAGTAAAAACTCTTCCAACAGAAATGAATTCAGCGCACAGATATCGTTGTGAACCGAGTAAGATATATATATATATATATATATATATATATATATATATATATATATATTATGTAGTTTTGTCGAACAAACTGAAAAATGTTTACTATTTCAGCTTTTTATAATTAGTTTTTGTCTGACATATAGAAAAATATTTTCTAGAGTGATGTCTTATACACAGAGAAGATAAGTAACATTTTTTTGAATAAGGGAACCTATTTTGTAGAAGGATTTTAATGTATGTAGACAACAACAAACTTTTTAATGGTCAGACAGATAGAATAAAATACAAGCAGTGAACAGATGGTTTACATAGCTCAATAGGAATGATATAAATTTATTTATCCAATGATCTCCCCACTTTGAATCCTACTATGATCAAGATCCTCCTTTAAACACAATTATCAGTGTCGCTCAACTTGAATTTCCTGGGACTATTCAACTTTGGAGGTAAATAAACACATAAACAGTTTATAATAATCTGCAGTTGATTTTTATGAGGAAGAGATGTGGAAAACTTTATTGCATCTAAAGTAATAAAAATACTTTTTCTTATATATGAAGAAAATAATAAATGTCGGGTTACCTGTTGGTAGGTTGATTTATATATTTTGAACGATTTATATTTAACAAGGCCGAATGATGTTAGATATTTGAAGAGAATTCCCATAAAAACGCTTACCATTCTACAGTACATATATGACATAATTACAGTTTAATTCATATAAAAGTGAGCATTTTGATTACTTGGCGTGTATCACGTCAGTTAGTTCTGATTACCTTGTTTCCTACTGGTAGTCTTATAAATGTAGTAGGCGCTAATAATGTTGTCCGGAATGATAATAAACGCCTAACTAAGTCGTCTAGCTAAGAAAGAATAAAATATCATTAAAATTATTCATCTGAACTGTAAAATTTTTCCATCAGCTTTGAATATAACTATCATCGACTTCAAAAGTTCTAAATATTTTTTACAATAATATCTCATTCTGAACTGATTTTCTGCATATCTATATCCTCGCTTCATCCCACACGTTTGTTGAAGAATTTTCGCTCATCAAATGGTCGAGTGTATTCTCAGATACATCTATGGTTCATTTCACGAGATTTCAGATTAAAGATAATCAAAATATTTGCAATTTTCCTTCAGATTTATTTATTTTCACATTAGTTAATACATTCAAATTAATGGTACTCAAACTAATAATGAATATTATTCATTTAAGTACTATTACAACATACATTTAAGCAGTTTGCATAACATCAATACTATTGTATTATCATCTTTATTCATATAAGTAGAGTTCATTAAAAATGGTACGCTAATCAACCAATAAGAAACACTTCAGTTCCATTCTCAAAATGAATAAAAAAATCTTATAATAACTAATCTACTACACATATCCAAAGACTAATAATTTACTGTCATGATGTAATCAACTTCTTAGTTTATTCATTTCGTAAATTCAGATACTAGTTTTCTTTTTATTGACAGTTTTAATTCATTTTCGTCAATTTACCAGTCTTTCTTTCTTTCTTTTTCAAAAAAAAAAACAACAATAACCTGCTTTAATCTCTAATAAAACAATGAAATAAATATAAATATATTCATCTTAATTTGTAATTGAATAATTCAATGACTAAATGACATTTATCATGTTATCACTATGCTTTTATTGATTGATTATTATATTTACATATTATAATTTAATTATTTAATTACAAAATAATATCCATCATTTTAATTATTTATTCAAAATAATTTATTTTTGTTTTAGATTATAAATCCGTTTATCCTTTGACAACTATTAAAAATCATAAATTATCACAATCTTCTAATAATTTATCACAAACTATTCCACAATCATTTATTCATACACCAAAACATAGTTATTCAGATCGTAATTTTAATGGTTTACATCATGAATCTAGAAATCATATACGCAAACAACGTTATACATTTCATCCATATTCAACAGCTTTAAATACATCACAAAATGCAGCTTTAGCCAGACATGCATTTCTGTTAAGGTAAGTATTTTTTTAAATTGTATAAATGAAAGTAAACTATTTTGATTGATGATGAGAACGTTTGTATATCAGTCGGTCATTCATAAATCATGATGAATAGAGTGTGTATTGATCCAAGTTATCACATTTGACCTCAATACTACAAGAGATAAACTTAATTAAATGTGAAGTAAAATGATCGAAATAATTTTAATGTCAACGAAGACTTAATCAGATGTAATGTAGTTCAACAAAGAACGTAAAATAAAAAGTATGAAGTGATAATAAACTTAATATTTTCCAAAAGATAAATACTTAATTTATTTGTGCTACTGTAATTAATTTCGGAGAATGTCGCTTAACCATAAATTAAGATTATCCCATAAATTTAAACTCAAGATAAGCACGATATCACTCAAACAAGAAATCGGAATTCACACCTTCAACTCAATTAAACAATGAGATCTCCATTCAACTTCAGCGGAAACTAATTACTATCTCACTACTGACTTGTCTCATTTGTAAGGGTTACAGGTTCCCATAACAAATTTAAGATGTTTATTCAAAGCACACTACTGAAGTTTCCTATACATCCTAAATCTTATTTATTAACAACCCACTAGACACAGATTCGTGTATCACTTCTAGGCCGGTGATTTTACTTACTTTCCCAGACGGAATTAGGTCGAACAGGGTTTGAACCTTGTCTTTTATTTAGCGTCTAAGAGTCGAATGCGTTAATCACATATCCTTTGCTTCATTCCGCAGCTCGAGAGATTATATAAGTTTACTTTTGAACATAGTTCTCTTTAAACCATACAACTCTTCATAAATCATTCTCCTATATATGTTATTGTATTATGGTCATTATTTTAGAAACAATTAATTTGTTTGCAACGTTCTTATTCTTTTTTTATTGTAAGATCTAATTTAGCTGCACTTATTCCATCAAATCATTATGCATCAGTAGCTGCGTCCAATGATTTTCAGCAACGTCGTCGATATGAACGAAGAAGAAATAGAGCTTACAGTAATCCCGATGAAAATGATACAAATAAAATTACACAAAAAATAATCAATAGTAAAAAATTATCAGCAACCAATTGTGATGTTGTTTATGTATCATCAATCCCAACCGTAACAACAATAAATCCATCAATATTTACTCATAATTATCACAATAAACAGAATAAATTAAATTCTACATTAAAAGATCATTCATTTTCTTCATTAAGTTATCATCATCGTAATGGACAATGGATACCGTGTGATTTATCAGTTGGATATGATTTTCAATCAACAAATAATCATGGTTTACAATTATCATGGCGTAAAAAAGTTTATGAATTTTTTAGTGCTCCTGTAACACGATTTTATTTACATGTAGTAAGTCTAAATTATTTGTGTGCGTGTTTCATTTTCCATATTATTTTTCTTCGAACCTATTCAGCAAACAAATATATCAGCTGATTGGTAATAGGTTGATAAATTTAAATTTTCGGTAGAACTATGCTTTACCAATGAAACAGTCAGATTTAGGATAACTGGTCTTTGAATTATTTTTTCTTACAAAATTTTAAACAGGACTACAGATAATTCACTTGGTATTGTTTTACTTGAAACTTCCCATTGATGTTTTAGGACTGATCAATTTCAGTGAATTAAACTTCACCCCATTGCACAAGCAAGTGGCTATCAGGACTCAGTAGCTAAGTGGATAACGCGATGGTGTTTGAAGCGAACGGTACTGAGTCCCAGATTGAACATTAACTCTGAGATGCAGGTACATCCAGCTGACGAGTCCCAAGCAGGATGAAACGCGCGTCCTGGATTCCACTGCTAGCCACTACCCATCTTTGCTTATAGGACGACAAATAGTTTGTAATTCATTAAAATCTATTAATATTTAGTTATAAAAATACTTAAAATTAATAAGTGAAAAAAAACAAAGAAAAGAAACAAACTTGAACGGTTCTCAAACTAACCTTGAGAGAAAGAGATTGATTTTCTAAGGAAAATGTAATGGTAAAGAGATAGAATTAAAAGGTATGTAACATTTTATGTGAAAATTATATTTGAAATATTCTCAGCGATTGAAATTTAACTAATCCCAACGTTTTGTCCAGCTAACTTGTCTGAACTTCTTCAGGGTAATAATCAAAATCAAATATAATTTTCACATATAATGACTTCTCTATACTCGGCGCTCAATTACTTTCAAATTAGTCGTTCTAATCTTGGCGAATATTCGTATACATTTTAATATGATCCATGAAATTAACAAGGTAAATAAAATTTCTTGAGTTTTTAAATCAAAGCATTAACTCCATGAGTATTCATCCACATAGCTACAAAAAATTCTTCCTTCATAATAAGAAATATTCACTATAACTACAATCACTTAATCTAAATCTTAATCATCACCTTAATTCCTAACCTCAAAACTTGATTTTTTATAACTAATTGCCCATTTATATCCCTTGGATTTTGATTGGCTGACAATCCGTTAAAATCTCTTGGTGTCACTTTTAAACTCTCTCTCTCGCTTTACATCGTCAATATAGTATAATCCTACGAAATTTAGTTTTCAAGAATTCTAATGAAGTGAATATGAAGACTGTTACACATAGATATTCCACAGTTATTAGAGGACTGAGAGAGTTTTATCATGTAAACAACTAAATGTAGCAAAGTTATGGTAACTAGTATAAGAATTTTAAGCATAGATGGATAGTGGCTAGCAAAAGAAATCCAGAACACGAGTTCCGTATTGTTTGGGACTCATCAGTTGGATGTATCTCCATCAGAAAGTTGATGTTCACTCTGTAACAACAATAGGAGGATTCAAAAAACCAAAATATATGTAGTAAACGAATTTTCAAGATTGTGAAGAAAACAATTGAAGAATAAATACATTCGATTCAGTGTGGTTATTTATGTTTTGTAATTCATATAACACAGTAATAAAGGAACTAATTGGGATACACTACAAACCATATTATTCTAGAAACGATATATTTCAGTTTAATCATTCATCAGATAATCCCTACTACAACCAGTACAATTGCTGAAGTCGACAACAACAAATTAAATGATGAAAGATATCACTTCACAGAAATGCTGGATAATTACTCATCTACTACGCTTCACAACCACTTAAAAAACTAATATGTAAGTATGATAGTACAATTGGTGATTCTATTAACAACTGTCGACACTTTGATATAGTCTTTGTAGTATTCCATTTTATCAGTGTGTAATTTCTCTTTAAAAAAACTGTTTCCTAGCATCCATTTTAATCACGCTTATATACATTGTTCGATTTAATGACTAATACAGTCAACCTATTTATGTAAACGATTAAATTGCATCGTCCATAGCCTCTACGGTGATATACTGAAACGCATATTAACACTACAACAATTTATATTTACTTACTATCAGACCAGTTTGTTGACAGAATCACATCCATTCATGGCTAATATATTTACTACATTTTAATGAATGTGTCAACACTATTAACTCGTTCATAAGTACAAGTTAATTTATAAAATTAACTATCATCAATCTTATACATAATATCTGCCCAAATAAACCATTGAGGTTGACATTAATAGTTACTGAATTGTTTATTTATAATTAAAAACTAGTAATTAATGTTATTCAGTGTCCATTCATTATTTTACTATTCTACTGTCTTCTACTATTTCTTTCTTTCACTTATAGCTTTTATACCTTGTATTCCTTGTGTTATTTATTGGTCTATGCATCCATACTCTACCACCGGATACATTTTCGTTCTTGGAACTTTATGTTTATTTACATATTTTAACGTATTGGTTAGATAAATTTCGTGAGGTAAGCGTATCCACAACAATTATTCTTTTTTATGTTAATACTTTTATAAATGTTTTTCGAACAAGTATAAGATATTAATTAAGTAAAATATTTCTTTAAACCCTGAAACCGTTCTTATGTTAAAATAACTTCTTCGTATCATGAACTGGTATCAGTTGACAAAATAACAAAAACAGAAAACTATCAATTACTTTTTTTATCTATCTGCATTCAAAACTCTTTAGCAATATACACCTACGGTATTACACTAAAAACAAAATCAAGATCTTTAAATTTTATTAGCAGTAACATGAAACCACAATAATTAAAGCCCAATATGATCCGCATATTTTAGCCTCAATCTATAGTTTATAGAAAAATTATTATGTAATATATCACAAGTTAGTAACTGCCTTGTTGCAAAACTTGAACACTTCGAATTCTATTGTGTATGTGGTCATGAGTGCGCAAAACTGGGTAGTCTTAAATTGTAATGATGTACCTGTCTCATATTCTTTGATTTCTAGTAGTTTCTCAGCTAATGTTAGTTGATTGTGAAAACTACTTTGAAACTATGTGAAATCTTGATAAATCACGTTTAGTTAAAATATAAATACTAATTTCAAACTATTAAATTTTTTATGTTAGTATAAACCATCTCAGTAATATTCGCTGTTATAATTGAATACATGTAGTCGTTTACTTTGATCGGCCAAACCAAAAATGAAAAATTAAGAATAAGTGTAAATCAGTCGGAATTTAACTTTTAAAAAAAAACAAATGAAGATAATAATAATAATTTAGGCATTCAGGGGTTGGTGTTCACTCCGGGGCCCAAAGCAAGTACTGTTTGTTTCAAATGCGATCACATCATCAACATAGCTGATGAGTCCAGATAGCTACTGGCTTCTGCAATGCCCCGAATAGAACGAAACGCATGTCCTAGGTTCGACTGCTGGTCACTATCTGCATCTCCTTAAAATGCTTGTGAGTTAATGACAAGATCGAGGCAAATCGCAAAGATTGCACATATAACAAAGAGACCGATCAATTATGGTCGTAAACAATGATGAAAAGATTAAAAAGAAACCAGTTTATATATGTGAGGATAATAATAAAATAAGTTATTGTCTATAGTCTCAAACCACTGCTTTCCACTGATTCTCTCCAGCCTCCACCAGAAAGGGATGTCTGTTATATTCTTACTCCAACCAGTACTCCGAATTCTGGTCAATATTGATTGACTAGGAATATGTAATTGTTTCTTTCTTAGTCATCTCAGTCAGTACCATTACTTCATTGATTTTCTAACAAATTGTTTAGTTAAATAAAACGCATTAGCCTATTTTTTCATAATCACCCGAGAGAATTATCTTGCTGAAGTACTATTACTAATCATGTACTCAACTTTATTCTACATTGTGATATGTAGAGTACGTAATTTACTGTTACATGATCATAGACGTCTATAAAGCATTACTCGTATATGTTGGGACCACATGGTTAAGTGTTGAGATTGGACGCAAGATACTAGGTGATAATGGCTAATCGGTTTATGGGGTGGTGAATTTTTATTAACCGAGATATTTAGAACATGAATTACTTACATTCAGCCACCGCCTACCTGTATGAGCGATGTTGCCAGGCATAGGAATGTGTCAGAAGGTCAGGGGAGGTCAAAGCAAAACGTGATATTGATCTGTGAAGTCGTTAACTTTCGATTTGAACCGTCTAAATAAATGCAAACTACCTGGTCTGTATGCGCTCGATTATCTTGACCGACGGTTGTGGACGGGTAAAACAGCTCACTGATGGTCACAGGGGCGCAAATTCATTTACTCTTTATCTTAAAATATGTACACTCCCTATTCCATAAATTTATTCCTTACTCTCGAACCATATCATCTATATGTAATGTTTTCTACTATCACTAAAATTGTTGCTACTTCTGCAAATCTATTGTTTGTCTTTACATTTTCATCTCTCTGTACTTGCATTGTGATAGCATGAACTAATGTGTTAGGTTCTACTTTTTCTATGACTGACTGTCCATATTCTTGTGAAGAAAATCATTATTTCAATATATTGTTTATAATAATGTATCGATTTTTACTCTTATAATTATAAGTTACCGTCTAGTAAGTAACTCTAAACATTCATAGAATTTACTTACTGAATAAATTTTGTTTAATAACAATCTTCAATCAAAACATATAAATTTCTTTAAAAAGTGATATACAGTAAACTTGATACACACCCACCCAGCTTGACAATATCATGATTCTATAAAGAAAAAACTAAACACAAACACACACACACACTTGCCTTTATTACTGATCTATGAAATGATTACGACATTCAAATCATATGATCATTGTCTATGTTAGTTATTGTCTACCACACAATATAATTCTTCTGTTATTTAAGAACATTATTTGTTCTTAGTTCCATTATATTATTAAGATTATTATGACTATACTGTAAATATCGTCAAAGTCAGATGCATAAAAAATATGTTACTAGTTAAAAATTAAAACAGTAGAAAAGAATTAGTTTCTTCACTGATTTATCGATTGTTACTAAGCAGAATTATATATATATATATATATATATATAATATTTATGAAATGTTCATTTTTTGATATATAAAAAAATAATATCAGTACCGACGAAGGTAGTTATTGATATTAAAAGAAACCAACAACAACAAAAAACGATATTATTAAGATGGAAATATTACCACTAGTAGTAGTAGTAGTAGTCAGTTTCATTATTCTAATGGTTTACATTTTAGTTCATTTACAATCTAATTCAATCATCATTCCATGTTATTAGTGAAATTGTTGACCCCTTCCCCTCTCCCAGTATAGATATTTTAATAAAACTTTGAGAATCCATCTCATAATTAATCACTAGTAAGGATATGATTATTGTTTGGATAGATGACTTCTGGTAATCAGTTCATTTTAAAGATTGACTTCAAGATATATTTATGCAGTTCCAGTGAGAAGTCTTCACTAGTGATATAAATAGGAAATTTATAGCGGATAATATTTTCACACTACCGTACGATATTTCAGACTAGTTGGCACTCTATTTGTTGTGATTGTCCTATTGAAACGGCCTTTATGTATATACTCACATACCTGTCTGATATATCTCCTGATAGATAGTTTTAAGTCAATAAATCGAATGAACTTAGTTAATTAATCATTTTGATTAACAATAAATCTGTTTCAATAATAAACAGAAAATTTTTAATTTCAACATAGTTTTATCATTGACTGATATAATCTAGAAAGCGTTGAAGAACCAAGAAACACTGGAAAACTGTTCACCTTTAGCTCGAAACTTCTCTAATACTCTTTTGAAACAAAAACTTACAAATACTGATCATTAGATCTTTTTCTCAGTGGTTTGACTGTCTCGTATTATGAAACAAATTGACTCAACCATTGAATTTCAACTCTAGTGATCCATATATATCATTCGACCTCCATCTACATCAAGAGTACATATTCTTGATGTGTTCAAATTTTCAATGAAACACTTGTTGAACTCTGCTTAATTTTTAATAATTCTATAACTTATACAATTCCATGATAAAAGTCAGCTTTCGTTTGTGATTAGTTTGAAAAAATCGTATTGCACTTTTTTTTTTACAAAACTAACAGGTATAGTTATGTCAATGATCACTTTCTACTTATTGTTTCTAACATATTATTTCAGGTTACACTTAATCCAGGTGCAACGTACATTCAAAAATTTGCAGTTCATCTAAGTGCATTTTGGAACAGTTATGATATGATCATGTGTTTGTTATCGATTACTGGTATTATTTTACGTTATTATGGTATAGTTAATCAAAATTATTATATGTGGGGTAAAAATCTCCTAATTATATGTTGTTCATTATGGTAAGTGTACATTTTACTAGTTAAGCTCCATTTTCACCTTTCCTACGTTGTGTCGAATAAAATCTCTCTCTTTCTATATATATATATATATATATATATATATATATATATATATATATATATATATATATATATATTGTATAGATAATTGAAGTTTCTATGTTTGATCCCCAACACCATCTTGGGCATGTACTGATAAGAATTTTTCAAAGATTAATGTCATTCTGTGATGTAAACTGTATTCGTGTTGAACAATGTTTTGCATATTCTGAGTGTATACATTTCTTAGTTTAATAAAATTTTCTAATAAAGGCCAAAAATTTAAATAGTTGTAAAACACCCTTTTTCAGACAAAAACACTTAGAAAAGTAAGAAACTTTACATCATTCATTATTTCAGCAAATATTAGCAAATAGGTTTTAATTGATTAATAAAGGCGGCTAGGAATTTCATTCTTTAGGTGATGAGTCTTTCAGATAACTCAATCTCCTATTAGATAAATTTACAAAAGGAGATGCTAATAGGTGTTGAGCCAGACTAAGTGAATATTTTTGTGTTTTCTTTTAGTTTTACCAATCTAAAATTGTAATGAGTTGGAGGTATATGATATCCATAATCATTTAACACTTTTATTCTAATCAGCTTGGAACACTTTATTTGGTAAAGGGAATATATTCAGTTCAATTGGTCAGTCAGTTTTATTATTCATAAGATTGGTTATGAATACGTATATCGATTCAGACTGCTACAGCTCATACATCACAGTCTGAAATGAGATCTAAATCAAAATGTATATGTAAATAAAGTATTAATTCAGTTGCGGTACACTGCGAACGAATTCAGTTTAATAAATCCATTATTAAACACTATTTTTATGCTACATTGTCATTTATTGTTACATATTTTCCTTTTAGGCAAATGCGTTTTCTTGAATTAATGCAAATTTGGCGATTTTCCGGTCCATACATTTATATGCTGGTGAAAATGGTAAGTAGTATCATTTTATTCATCGTTTAATTTCAATTCCAAAAGACATGTTCATGTGATGATGATTAGCTTCGTATATTGTCTTTTTTAGCGATTTTCTCAAGTGAACTGTGTACCACAAGATTCATATGTTTAAGCATTCTTTGATATACTACCTAAATATTAATTTAAGTCAAAAGTGCTTCTTATTTGTTTTAGATTATTCACTCCCTCACGTATCTACTACCTTGGTGCGATAGCGGGGCTTGACCATCATGATAATCCAATCTAGCCATATTGGATGAAACCAGTAAACTTAAGGTCCTAGAGCGACGTCATACTCCCGATTGTACTGGAGGATAGCAGCAGTAACTTATTTTTCCCAAATACCTAAAGTCCGTAGCTATGTTGCCTTACCAAAATAGAAGGGGATTAAAACAGGTCAATTCTAAAAAGCCACATCTCACATCGCCCCACGGATTTGCGTTACCAGCTGCAAGGAATTAAAAGTATAGCACTAACGCATCTAAAATCACTCATAAAAAGCTGTGTCGTTGGTCCCAAGCAGCTATACTTCGAAAATTGCAGTCGCACTCCTAAACCTTCAAGTTCACTATTAACCCTATTTCCTTGACAGATACCTCAGGAAGAAGCATCTCTCCATAGCATGAGTACCCATGATATGAAAACTGCCCTACTACCGCTGACAGCACTCCAGATAATGTTGCTTACCTGTTTTTAAACAAATTTAAGTTTAAAATGAAGAAAAAGCCAAAGCCAATAGTAGTCAGAATTTCAACGGTGATTTCTGGTCCAGCGATTGAAAGGAACCGTCTACAAATTTATATAATGATTTGATAGATACAAAAGTTATTTTTTATTAGGGTGTAAATACCAAGCTACACCAATTCTTCAAATGACGTCCAAAGGTTAATTCCCTTTTTCACCCGATATAAATATAGTAATCTTGAATTAGATTTCTTGTATAAAGTGGTCACACTTGAAGCTGAACTTAATGGATCTATTTCTCTAAATTAATAGTCAGTTCATCACTTTTGTTAATCCAAAATAGACTCAGAGCAGGAACTTATCTATATGACTCTATATTTCACTCGTTGACCCTTTATATAATCTTGTATACAGTTGTTGAGTGATCTTACAGTCTCTGAAATTCCTATATTCCTATCAATTAATAAACGGAATATCATTGATCCACAAAGATTTTCTTACGATATCCCTGGATACATAAGCCCTCGGTACGTTTCAATTATCTACCTATTTACATACATATATTTGTTCGATCACTTATCAAGAATGAATTCATCTATACTATGCGTATTAGTTTGCATAGATGGAACCCCGAGAAAGAGATATTTACCCTCACCTTTTCTTATACATCTGATAGGATGTTTGAAGAAAATGAGCTAGCAAATTTGTAACTACTTCTACCTTCTTTCTTATCTGACAAAAAGTGAATCACAATAAAAGTTCTTCTCGTGGTATTGAGATTTTCTGTAAAACTATCTTCTTCTTACATTCTCTACAATGCTTTTATTTTTAGTATCATGATACACTTTTAGTTAGGACCTGTCAACAACCATCTTTGTATGATTTGTTCAGCCGTTTTACTTA
Source organism: Schistosoma haematobium (assembly GCF_000699445.3). NCBI lineage: Eukaryota > Metazoa > Platyhelminthes > Trematoda > Strigeidida > Schistosomatidae > Schistosoma > Schistosoma haematobium. The sequence continues at coordinate 17,041,766 of NC_067201.1, forward strand.
ATAAACCGTGAAATAAAATCTACATTATACACAACCAAACATTATATAAATTAAATTCAGTATTATTATTTCGAATAACTTCAAAAGAAAGTGTTTTTATGTCCACAATTAGAAAGGAAACTATAAATTCTCTTGTGCTTTTTGCATAAAACAATCAAACGGCAAGCATAACTAAAGTACAGAAAGCTAGAAATTATTGAATTTGCATCGAAATTACTAAATAAAATATAAATTGGAAATTTAACATTTAGATTTTTTTGTTTTTATGATGTTTTAGCAAATGAAATTCAGGAATTTTCGATCACTAACAGGAAACAAACTTATTGTACTAGCCTTTGAGTATACTATTTGAATACTACAAGAAGTAAACTACATTAATGAACCAATAAGATTTAAGGAGCCTACTCTGTAATTATTGCGTGAAATTTAAAATCCAACGACTGATAGCGTATAACTCATCAAGAGCCACGTATGAACTGTGTAAACTTTAACATTGAAAGACGAACTTCAGTAGTTTCTAAGATGGTGAAAAGATCAGGTCTTTCAGGATAAAATGAAGTGATATACCCATGACATTTTAACATGATTTACGATCTTTTTCGATAATGAAAGCTATCTGCATAAGCACTCATCATTATAACTACACAATATTGTTCCACTTCAGTCCTAATATGAATTTACTACGATAAATAATTCAATATGTAAATGTTCATTAACCATATAAAAACTGTTTATCCATTGTAGCTGTAATAGAATTTTATTATGAATTGTTCTTTTCTGATAACTAAACACTTTTCTGATTAGCTAAAAAAAATTTCCAAGGTCATCGGCACAGTTTTCTTTACTAAGTTCCTTCATAATTCACAGCGAACACAGTTTTTTGAGACCATAGATTTGAAATCCAATAGTGTCTATTTTCAAACTCAATCAATTTTCAATGTACCCGCGATTATCATCTAATCCTGTCAGTAATTAGCTAACTTTCTCCTCAAACGGTTGGTTTCACAGGTTACCACTCTACAATTAACATCGTACCTTTTGTGATATGACAACTGGAATTTCAAACCCCAACTTTTGCTATTTCTTCAGTATTTGACGATTAGTCCTGTTCATTTATACGTACTAACTGAAAACTAAACTGTGACATTTTTCTATTAATTTATGTTACAGGTTCGTCTAATGATTCCTATGCTTTCACTACTCTTTCTTCCACTGTTGGCATTTGGTACGATACGTCAAGGAATTATGTATCCTAAACATACCAATGTAAATCTTGAAGCTGTTAAAGGCATTATGCTTAAACCATATTTCATGTTATATGGTGAAGTGTATGCTGGTGAAATAGATCGTGAGTAATATTTTTTTCTAATTCTGTTATATCTACCAAACTGTGATAGACTATAATTTAATTATACGACGACCACATGTGGATTTAACTTATAGAAACCTAAGCATCCAGAATCTAATCAACTGATACTTAATAGCATTTGAAATTTTAAAATCAAACAGGAGTGTTTCAAAGGCTACCTAAACGTGTTATTGTAAATGAGAAAAATACAGTTTTGATAATAATAAAATTAGGAACGATAGTTCAACGATTGAGGTGTTTGACTTCCATCCACTAAGTCGTAGGTTTGAGCTGAGCACTAACCATCACTATTTGAAGAACCTGTTAATATCACTTGACTTCACACTATAAAGCCTTCTACTAACAAGTTTACTGAATTTACATCTTTAGTTCATCTTAGTTCAAATTAATCTACAGTCCAGTGTTCTTTGGCCTAAAATAATTTCTGTAAGTTCTTAATGAAAATTATCTTTAAAATATAATTAAAAATTATGTATTTACAGTTCCCTCTAATATTTTTGGCTCCAAATTTTCATCCAACTACTTGTTCAAACCATATGGGGAAAAAGTTTCTAAGAAAAACCGCTTCACACAATTGGTACCTATTAGTACTTGTATCCCTTTTTAACGTAAAACTACTTGAAATGGTTTGTCATTATACTTAAACTTTTAAAATTAAAGAATACACAATTCAATGATTACATTTTAAAGAGTACAATGATACTGGTAATTTGTGAAAATAACAATTTTAAAGTGGAAATTTCTAGTCAATATAAAATAAAATCATAGTTTGAATCATAAAAATAATAGTGTTTCATGATGATGAATACATTTATAGTTTTTTCTAATGTAAAATGTTTTCGCATGGATTATTAATTGGTTTCTATTAATTATAAGTTTTTAACAATATTAAGTAAAGTAGACGACTAGGGCATTTTTCTTAGAAATCTCATCAACTCTTACCTACTTATGTTTGTTACTCCTAATGGGGCATAGGCCGCCGACCAGTATACTTTAACCCACTCTGTCCTGGGCCTTTTCTAGTTCTATCCGATTCTTGTTCATTTTTCTCATACCTATCTCCATTTTCCGGCGTAATGTGTTCTTTGGTCTTCCTCTTTTCCTCTAGTGATTGATAAAATTCAAATATCGATAGTACAAGAAAGGCTTGTTTAATTCCAACCACTTTATACAACTTATAAAAAACATGAGATTACCTAATATCTAATATGGTGTAAAGATACTCCATAACAGTCGATTGCGAATATAACATTTACTGACAGAGAATCTATATAAGCTTTCTTTAATTAATCATTGACGTTTTTGAAGCACTGTTTTTATATTACAGAACTAGTGAGTAGTGTGTTTTTTAAAGTTGGTAGGCAAGTTTATTTTAGGTTGTGAACTCTCATTGACTGAGGTGATTGGAACGTGTGTGGATAGTCATAGTTTATCTTAATGCGTTATACTAGCTACATGAAATTAGTTTGTAAAAGTCTAGCAGAGTTAGAGTCTAGTAGTTTATATTTTCAACTTTAGTAAATTCACAAAATAGTACAACTTCCAGGTTTGATGGTTATCCCACTTCCAACATGGTTAAACTCCAGCAGTCATTACTTTTCGCTGAAACCTGTTCAATTTAACTTGAAGATAGTTGCTAGTGAGCGAAACAAATATCCCTTGCTTAGGGTTTTCCTACTAATGTTAATCTGTGATAGAAATTATCATCAAACCGAGATAATTTGTATAAAACGCCTTATCCCTAATTTTATTGATATATTTGCAGTCAAATATAGGTCTCAAAAGTCACACGACCAGTCATCTTCTTAAACTTCATAAGTATGTACTTCCATCAAATAGTCTATCTTAAGTCAATAGAGTAATGCCTACATAATTTAAAATAACATTCTCCCAGTCACTAACTGTATATTAGTCGACTTTTTGATTGAAAACTGATTTATTCACCGGGTCAATTAATCTTCTAGATTTGAATATAGTTTTCATCAGAAACCGAGATTGGCTAAGGAATCATTCAAGAACAAGAAACACCAGACAGCTGGTTTGTTCTAGTTTAAGGATTTGAAATATATGGCTGGCTTGTGGTTTTTTCTTCTAAACGCCGTTTAGTAGGGATTCCGAGGTCGACTCCATGACCAAACTATCAGTTTGCTCGTATTGATCATTCTGATGTTTTATCAATCCAGCAAATACAGCAAAACAAACAAATGATAAACAGTCTAGCTCAACAAATATAAATCTTCTTAAATAAATAAATATTTTATCCTTTAATCTGGATGGTTGAATTCTAAAACTTAAATTATTTTTATAATCATCATTATTACATACTTCAAAAATAATTATTCTCTAGCATATCAATTAAGGCTTCATGATTAGATCATTCAACCCAGTGAGTGCAACACTAAAATCATTCTCTTTCTACTTTCCTACCAAATAAAGTAGTTTTATCTTTTCTAGTATGGAATAGTTCTTCAATATAACTATTTGTATACTTTCATAATAATTGTAAATTAGTCTATTTATATACAAAATTTATTATACTTACAATCTTAATGGGTGGTAAACGTAATTGGCTCATTGAAACAAGTCAGTGTTTACATATCACATTCCATTATATTGAATATAATAAAATAAATACTCTTAATAATTTCTTTTAACCAATCAATCATTATTAATAATTTTGTATTCATTTTCTCAATAATTCGAGCCAGTATTTTATGAAATTTAGCATATACTTCTATATGGTTAAATACCTATCATTTTAGTGTCCTCTTTTTCATTCCAAACAAACTCATGTGATATTTAGATCTTCACACGATAAAAATAAGAATAATAACAATTCAGTATATTGTGATAATTGCCATGTTCTAATTAATTATTTTCTGCAACCTGAATAAAATTTAGGTTAGGGATAAATTAAAATAAAAACTCTCCTATCAACTAACCTCATTAAAAAAAAAGCAAATATGATGAAAGAGAAAAGTTATCATCTTGAAAATGTTCTAATTATACTTGTATAGATCAAGTTAGACGGATAAGTAAAAGATTTTAAACATTAAAATGATGTAGTTGAAGATGGCTAACAAACTCTCGACATCTAACTAATAAACTAGCACACTGTAAAAACTATCTTTCAAACGGATTTTTAATAAAAGACTGTAGTCTTTGCGACTAGCCAAGTTAAAATTGAAGCAGCTATCCATTGATAATCACTTCAAAATATCATTAATTAACTGAAGTTATTTTCCAGCCTAGCGACTAATCAGTATCATCCTTACTACAAGATTTTTGGGTTCTGTATTCTGTCTTGTGTGTCGAGTTCTGGATACACATTAACGAAGTGTCCTAAACCAAAATGGAATAACCGTTTAATGATTCATAGTCTCCAATGTCTATATCGACTTAATATTCAAGATAATTGAGACTTAATAATAACAATACACTTATTTCATTGTTTAACTTCCTCTATATCTTGCACTCTATTTATTACTTTTTTAATTTAGTTAGTTTACGGTTCACCTCATGTTTATTCATCCCTATAATAGATTCGTGTCTTTATTTTATTTATTTTTGTATTTACATATATAAATGTAGTTAGATGACGTGATTCTCAATCACTCCATCTCAATAACATTACCTGTAGGTTTGATTCCAAGGCAAATGAATATTAATGATTGACTACTTAACAGACAAAAGCCGATCATTAGGAGAAAAGATAGTTGGATAGTAGTTGTCAGAACATTATTTTGAAGAAAATTTTCCCAGTTCTATTCGAACAAATGCTTTATTTACAGATAATAACGATAACAACTATTATTTTGAGACTTATTATGAAGACAGTTTCCAAAGTTTACACCCCACTGAACTATATGTCTGTGATATTACAATCTGGTTATTAACAACTTGGTTTCATTTGTTTGCAGCTCATTCATGACAGTATCCTGGAGATGTTTCAACAAATTTACAAATCCCATCCAAAATTTCAAGTTATTTAGAATACTCAAATCTGGTGTCTAACTTGGACAGAACGATGACTTCGCTGTCCAGTATAAGGTTATATATTAATCATCAAGTCCTTTATTCAGTATAACTACCAAAGTTCTTATTCAGTTATCCATTATATGATGTAGTAAAAATCAATTATGTGAGCTGATTGTTAAATTTCCAAAGTTTAAGGAAACGGAAACAAAGATATATGGTCAAATGTTTAACAATTATTCTCTCCTCATTGATTTCATCTCTCTCTTTCTCTTGATATACTGCATTCACAAGATCGACAGGAGCATATATTTATCATCTTTTTGAGGTTACTAGAATCAAATGCAAGAAAGACACCAATACTATTGGCTTCTGGATTTCTCTAGAAATGTTCCAAAGTCACCGATTAACTAAAAGTGATATGAAACTTTTTCTAGATTTTTGGGATCTACTAGACATTGACAGATATTTCCTAATAGGATATTTTATGGACTTCATACTTTTCTCAAAATCTCCTATCAACTTTAACATATTGCATGTTAGAATTCTTTAAAAGACTTTTTATTCACCTACAAAGTTTTCGTTCCTTTTCTTTACTCTTTTCTAGCTATTGATTGGCCCAGTGAATCACAGTCTGCACCATTTTTAGAAATTGTCCCAATTGCGACAGTGATATATCTGTTATACTCCATTATTCTATTTGTCAACGTTGTTATTGCTGTATTCAATGATATATTTGCTAGAGTACGTCAACAATCTGAATTAGTTTATAACTATCTACGATATGCAGTGATTATTGAATATGAATCTAGACCATTGTTACCACCACCGTTTATTATTATCTCTTGGATTTATATGTCTATACGTAATATATACCGGTGAGTTCTACCTATCATTTTCCCATTTAAATATGTTTTTCATCACATACTTGACGAACACTACTTTCTCTATGTTAAATACACATATTTAGTCGTATAAAAGGTTGACAAATCTACCCTTTGAGAAGTTTCAGTTTCATTTAATATTTACCAAAGTGAATTCACTAATCAGTTGAAATTTTATTACTATCCCTTCCATATAATACAGTCTTACAAAACGCTTCATTACATTTCAAATTTCTTTGAATGGTATTTTATTTTTAGTTCCTTTCTTCAACAATGTGCGCCATATAGTAAATAATTACTGAATGGCAATTAATGTCATATTGTCTAGTCTCTAGTACTGTTGAAATTATATCAATCGATTGTAACTTGGTTGTTATACTTTAACTGTCTTGTTTTCACGTACACCGTGTTCTGAGTTATGTCTGATGGCCAATACAAAAGGAGCATTAGACTTAGATTTCTTGCTTCTTGGTACAAGTCAGTGAAGATTATCTATAATCTTGAAGAGAACTGATGTTCCCCATATGGTTCGAACCCTTGTTATCATATCTTATAGATAAAAATGTCGACATTGAATCATTTTAAAATTGTGTCTACACTAACCCCTATAGTTCTTATTGTCCGACCTTATTCGAATTCCGTAATACCACAAAAAATATCTACGTAATTTACGCACACAAAGAAAGTTGAATGCTAGAATCAGCTATGCGTAATACATTTCATTGGAGATGTCTGAAACTTCCTGGCATTTCATTCCTATTGTCTTAAATTTAAACGAATTGTACACACTATACTCATATGGAAAAATTGTTTGTGTACGTTTGTTTTTCTATGGTCAATGTAACTTTAGAGAGAATAAGTTCCCTTTTTTTCTTCAAATATTTCATTCTAATTATTATTAAGCCCATTAACAAGGAACAAAGACGTATCTGCTAATTAAATACATGCACATCAAAATCTATTAATTTAATATATCTAATGAATTATGTGTAACATTCAATTAATTATCATTCATTAATTAATCATATAAAATGCAGAGACTAATACAAATTTACATTAGTCTACATTGGAACAGATCGTATCAACACTTGATTGTCTACATTGTTATGTCTTATGCACAAACGATAAATAAAAGTATGACTCATGTGAAATGTTAACTTTAATCAGCTTATATGTTGTTAAGTGAAAATGTTAAGTGATCCATGATCTCAATAAATATGGATCAGATAGGGTGAGAGAAATAATAGTGCAATCAAATGTTTAATGGAAGATTATATTGTGTAAGAATTGCAATACGACTAGACCTATGACGCTTCTGGCACCCAAAAAGCCAGTTTACATTATGTTACCATTTAGAGGCGACACAAATAGTCTCGTGTTGAAACGGTGACTTAAATTAGCTATCAACCGAACATTTTATGCAGCCCAACTTGTCATTATCGAGAAGATATGGTCTATTTTTCACCAAAAGCCCAAACAGCACGTAAGCGATTGTATCACATCCCATTGTGTCTATCAATTTACATGTATGTGTGGAAACACGTACATAGGGAGGAGCAATAGAGATTTGCAATTAAGGGTGGGTGCAGAAACAAATGGATTCCAACGATCAAATAAGATCACGGGATAGACCAACATCATCTTCCATTGCGAAACATTTGATTGAGACTGGTCATAAGGTTGACATCAAATCAGCATTTGTAGTGTTATACAAAAGCCTTCGAGGATGTATACTAAGGTTTATTGAAGCCTTGGCTATACGGAAATTGAAACTCCCATTTATGCGTTCAAAAACAATTTGTCCTTACACTTAACCTACCCTGGTTATATGAGTGTTTGCAGGTTATTTACCAGAGAATGAAACTTAAACATAACTGTCAAGTTTTGTTTCTGGTCCCCATTATCATCAATTACTTAATTTAACATTTAAACCAACAATACTACTACTGCATGAATCCGAAAAAATCACAGTTTAGATCAACTTTATTTGAGTTAAAAACCTAAAAAATGAATCATTCTATCATGACTTTTTTACAAACAAACAAAAAAAACCCACCGCATTCAGAAAGACAGTTTAAATTAAATCTAGATAGTTTGCATAAACTAGAAAGTCTGATTACATCATACAAGTCTTCGTAATGAAATATTTTTTGTATATTGAAACAGTGAAAATATAAATATTTACCTTTGTTCTTATCATGCATTTATCATAGTATATTTGTATGTATGTGGTTTATTCACGACTAGATAGAAATATTTCTAAAAAAAAAACATAAACACTATAATCATTATACATAAGAATTGCACTATAAACAAGAAGATGTGTACACAAATGTTTCGTTAAGTCTAAAAATATGTTAAAATGAAATAGGTTGATTTAATTTATATTACTATTTAAAATTCGTTTCCTAGCACATTTCTCGCTAACGAAACTTCAGATCTATATGATCTTCGTCTTGACTATTGACATCTATAATTCAATCGAAACTTTATCATAAAAAGTGTAGTTATTTTTTATGAATTATCATGTTATAAGTAATATACTTACTTACTTACTTACGCCTATTATCCCTCCTGAAGGGGAATAGACCGCCCACCTCCATCCAACTCTGTCCTGGGTAATCCTTTCCAATTGCTTCCAGTTGCTATTCATTCTTTTCATGTCTGCTTCCGATCCCTGACGCACTGCTTGCCTTGGTCTTCTTCCTTATCCTTTCCCTTCGGGATTCCGAGTTAGCGATTGCCTTGTGATGAAGTTTGATGATTCCCGAAATGTATGTCCTATCCACTTCTAGCATCTTTTCCTGATTTCCTCTTCAACTGGAAACTGGTTTGTTCTCTCCCACAGTAGGCTGTTGCTGATGATGTTTATGGATCATCAGTGTCAGAATTCTTTGATTGTTTTGTTTATAATTTCTAGAACATACCATATTTTGTCAAATTCTATGATTGTTTCACTTATTTGAAACAGTTTTACATTCGTTCTTTTATTGGATAAAAAATTATGAGCATTTAAATTAGTTTGATCACTTAAATGGAGTACATTTTATAAATAAATTCACAATAAGTATTCAACTTTTCACGTTTGAATTATACATTCATTACTCAACTTTCCTCTATAAGATATGAATTCTAGTTAGTTACATTAAACTGTAGATTATAACTTGATTATAGTAAGAAATGACAATACTTCAGTTATACTACTTATTTACTAATAAATAGTAATAAAATGTTATATATTATATTATTTATTTTTTCAGTGTACACTGAAATATTCATTTTCATTAAAATTCAACTAAATACATGCACTAATACTTGTAAAGTGTGTTGATGTTTCCTTTTTTTAGTATAGCATTCATCACATTGTTTATTTGTATCAAAAGGGTTTTTTGAGTATATTGTAGTAATTTCAATAGTTGAGATCATGAGTCAATTGAAGCTAGACCACCATGGAAACCTGGAAGCACTGAACGGCCGTTTCGTTCTATTGTGGGACACCTTAGCAGTGCGTACCCAGGATCCTGCCTCGCGGGATTCGAACCCAGGACCTATCAGTCTCGCGCGCGAACGCTTAACCACTAAACCACTGATCCGGCATTTAATGATGTTAATGTCTAACTTCAACTAATGCACGAAATTGAACGACACATCCACCATTGTCTCCAGTGAATTTATTGTATTAAGGTTGAAATTCAAATAACTAGCTTATATTCTCTTAAATATTTTATCAATTTACTTGTATGTTAGTTCTTTATACGTTTACATTCTCATATCTAACCAATTTAATGTCGATACACGGAATGTAATTTGCATTAAAAGTTGATATTAGCCGGTAAACTAATGGAAACCTAGTAAGCATCAGATAGCTGTTTTACTTTACTAGTGAACTCCTCAGAAGAGAGAACCTAATATAAAATCTTCAGGATATGTTGGGAATACACGCACTAAATTGTAACTTCAATAGTTTATATGTCAATTAATTTATAACAGCATCATCTTTATCCAAGGCTAGAGCGTATCTGATGGCTTCTAGCTAGGACTTCAAGAAAAATCATCTGAATTCTACTTCTTAGATAACGGATTTTGTGTAGACCGATTCTTTTTTCTATTCATAGTGATTTTGTATATGTATTCTACTAAGGATTTTTAAGGTAATTTCTTCATCTGATACCATTTTCTGATAAAAATTACTTTCAACAAATACACATTGCAGACTTCAGACCAGTAGTCTATTTCGTTTATGTTTACCAGTGTACATCTAAACAAAGTCATTTGGAATAGCCAATTCAATGGTGTTATATTTAATTTAATCTTTAATAAGGTTTGATGCGTGCATCAAGATTTTTCAAAATATACTTCTCTATTCAAAAAGGTTAGTCTTTTTACATGATTGTTGATCATCATTCATTGTAATCTATATTGTTCAATCATAACTAATTATATTTATATATAAATATTTGCACAAACATATTTTTCAGTTTTCCTCCTTAATTCTTCCTTAGTTTTCATGTTTGGTCATTAGAAACCTCTGCTTTGTCTACTTTTTCCCTTAATTTGACATTTCACTTAATTGTCACCTTCTAACCTAATTTTAAACGGATGAACATGATTTTTTTTCGAATAGTTTTCTACTTTTGTTATTTTCCTCTTACTTTGGTGTCATTATTTATCAAATATGTCTAACATATTATTCATCACCTAACATAATAGTCAAATACATTATTAATATGATTTACAATTCATTGAAGTGTTAACCAATTCAACTATTACTTATGTGTAATATATCAATTTATTCGTAATATGTTTATTTTTGTGATTGTGATAGAATTCGTAAAAAACGTCGAGCATCTAATCAGTCTAATACACTAAATCCTACTGATCTATCTGATGTACAAAAGCAAACAAATCAAAATGCTAATAACAATAATAATAATAATAATCCAAATTCTCCATCGAAATATGATCCACGAAATCGTCGAGATAATAATGAACCTCAAGATATATTGATAGATCCAGCGACTACTGAACTATCGGCTGGTTTAAGTAAGTTTCGATGCATATTTCTTTAAATTTTACATATTTAATACAATTTATTCCATTATGTAGCATATAATATTCTAGGTAGAAATGACTGACTTTAAATTATAATCCACAATTTTCATGTTTTCAAATGTGATAGATAAGTGAACACTTTTAAACTGTTGAAATTTATGTTATTATATAAACAAAAAGGTGTTCACTAAAGTTTACTTTAAGTCTTGTTCATTGGTAGTGAGATTGAGTTTCTTTTTTGATTGGCAGGCAGTCTGCTTAAATTGATAAGCTAACTACTGATAAAATAATGCAAAGAAACTATCGTAGTTTCAATTTACTGTAACTAATTAATAGGGCCTATAATACAATAGGCTAATCATAATCCGGAGAATACGAAGGTCACTTAGTACTAATCAAAAATCTCCTCAAGGACAAGTAAATGTCACTGGTCAAGAAAGGGATTCATTTATCATGTGATTCAGTAGCACGATAATCTTTCTCTTTCTCCCTTGGTTGAAGATCAGGGCCTGGCTGGTGTATTAGTATCAGTCTCGGCCATAACCCATCATAGCACTCAATCGCTCACACTACATTTACTAATGAGTTATCATAAAATCCTTACTATCTCTAGTTAGTCTAGTTTAAAGGCAACCGCTGTTCTGTTCGTTATTATGTTGTAAAACATCTTATCAAGGGTAAATGGACACAATTTTTATGATTTAAGATGAATAACAGTTCATTATAGTTGTAAAAATATCTAATATACATTCCTTTATTGAATTCATGTAATTAAAATGTAAGTTAAGGGAAATTCCTTAAAATACTTTGTATTGAGAATTTTCTACTTTATCCAAATATACAGTATTGACTATAGCAATTACATTTTTATCCATACAAAAGCTAATCTACAGAATGTTCAAAGAATTTGATGTTTTCATTGATTGATCATTAGATAAAAACTAGTTCATATTTTCTAGTCTATATTGTTCTTGTGGTCACATTGATCAGGTTAGTGATGTATATGGACATCAAGGATACTGTCTTAAAGCCATGTTTACTACACTTTGTTGTACGTACAATGGCTGAAGGTAATCAGTAAAAATGGTTGTACCTACGTTTCATTCTTTGTTTGGTGTATTTAAAATCTTAATGAAATTAATGCTTCTTCAAGCATTCCGATATCCGGTACTAACTAATGAATAATTATATATTGTGATATCATTTTTAATTAAGTTCCACAAACAAAAGTTGTAATATTCCTTTACTTAGTGTTACACTACTGGAGGCACAAACTATCGGGTCTCAAGGATTCAAGGAACTTATACAACCTAGAAAATTGAAAGCCTCGTTACTGATTTATATAGTCAGAAACGTTACTCATAATTCTATGTACAGTGATTTTTAAGTCTATCTCTTAATGATTACTCCTTAGTACATAAATTACATTCATAACTTTTCTATCACCTAATTCTAACCACCTAATAAAGGAAATAATAATAGATAATTGATGTGGTTTACTTTTCTGAAAATGAGGGATATTGTTTTTATTTCTGTACTCTAGAACTGTTTCTAAATCCTGATGAAGTTGAAAAATTGCATGATTTTGAAGAGGAATGTGTGGAGGACTATACACGTGTTACAAGAAAAGCTGAATTGCACAAAGCTGAAGGTCAAGTCGAAATATTAAATAAAAAGTAAGCAAAAATTAGATAATAATCATTTCCAAAATACTTACTAAGAAAAACAACATTATAATTACGCAAATTAGAAAACAAGATATAAGTGAAGAATATAATTCCCAAATTCAATCATCATGTTTTCATCTGCTAAATAAGAAAAATATTAAACATTTTTCTAATTTTTTTATTAATCCTTGAAGATCTTAGCGAAAAGTGTAGGGTTGTGACTCCCTTACATTACGAAGCCATCGAAATGTACGGTACTTGATCTCTGCTTTTATATAAAGTATGAAGAAAAAAGAAAATTATGAGACATTGAGACCACAATTCTGGTTTTTGTAGATGTACAGTTATTGCTTCGACAATGTTGGGAAGATGCAATAGCAATACACCTAGAAAAAGCAGAATTATGTGTCCAAAAGAAATTGTTACAACCTCTTCTTCTACCATGGTCTTAATGCCTCATAGTTTTATTTCTTTTTCATACCTTTCTCCCTTCATAGCCATCCGCTTCACCTTCTATCTATATAGACAATTTACCCCCCTCCCAACTGCTTTATTTCTGTTTCTATGATCCTCATGATTACATTTAATCTCAATTTTAACATCTTATCCTATTATGCTCATCCCTTCTTTCACACTTATAATTTCCCTATATATCTTCGTGATCAATATTCAAACCGTTACCTAAAGTATTATTAGTGTCCCTGGTAAAAATAACGTTTTAATACCTTTTTTATTCTACCTCACTGTTACCATATTTAAAAGAATTTTGTTATCACTATTGTTGTAGCTAGTGTAATTATTATCAACCTGAAAAATTAGTATATATTTGCAGTTGCACAGCTTTGAAAATGAGTTCGCCGAAAAGTGAACTCATTGCTGAACCAATCGTTTTTATTCTACAAAGTCTAAATCACAGATTGATCTTAGATAGATCACCACTGAAAACCAGGAAGCACTGAACAACCGTTTCGTCCTATCATGGAACTTTCCAACAGTACTCGGCATTATGTATTCAGAACGAAACAGTTTTTATTCCTTCATTATTGTAAGTCATCTTTAAATTTACAGTCGATGTGGAATAAATCAAAGTTTTAGTTTTTAGCTAAATTTTACTTTTAATCTATTGTGTTCAAATGTTTTATTACTTCATTCAACTAATAATTTGCAAATGGTTTTCATTACTAATTGACTTCTGTTGATGAACAATTAAAAATTGTGAAACATAGTTATTTCGACTTAGTTTTGTGAACTCTTCAATAGTACGCATGCATAACTAAATAATTATTAATTAAAACTCTTAACCACTTTTGTTTACTTTTAAAATGTATATTTTCTCTTCTTACATCGATGTATAATATGTTCATTTGAACTTCCCACAGAATTGATCACTTACAATTTCGAATGGATGAAATTCATGTAAGACAACGTCATTTACGCGGTTTAGTTCATTTAGTTGAAGAACATTTAGTCTGTATGGAGGATAATCTACATACAACAGGAGTGATAAGTCCATCACCAGGAGTTATTCATCATCAATATAATACTAATGACATGGAACATCTGACAATGACAACTTCAACGACAACAACAGTAAACAGTCATGAAATACCTTCCAATTCCATTGTAAATAATTCAAGTGAAAAAGATATGATATTTACTTCTAGTTTATTATGGTTACTTAAACGACAAATAGCTCAAGATTCAGGAACTACTTCAAATGGTATGATGTGAAAAAATGTAGCGGTTATCATTAATATTATTTTTATTATTATCATGATAATAAGTATAATTACTAGTATCGCTATTATTATTTTTAATTATTCATTTCCCAATAAATGTGTTTGTAATTAAAACATCTTTCGACATCAGTAATCTTTTTTTTAATGAATATTACTGTTTATGAAGCTTCTAATGTCATTTGCAAAACAATATTGATGTATGACCAATGAAAGTAAAATGTGATTGATCAGTGAGCTATGATACACACACACACTCAACTTTGCTAAATGTCATGATACCATTTAATATCGTGAATTCATTTCTCTAATTGATTTCTACTCTGATTTCATTGTGGACCCTGCTCTGTTTGTGGACTCCTAGTATTTTTGTTAAATAAACTATTGTCTGACTTATTATCTGGTTCTGAATTGTTGGTCGTGAACCGTGAATATATCCGATTGTGTCGATAGAGCGCCCAGTCTACTCTAGTACTGTCGTATTATAATGAAAACAATAAAGATTCTCGCATATAATTTGTGCTTATATCTCCCCGTTTATATATTGAGGACTACAAGAAAACAGTCTCTTTTGGCACATGGGCATCCTGAAAGGATTAACTCAAAATCACGATTTAATCACAATTTTTTTGTTAAGTTGAGTAGTGACTGACAGTGGAATTCATAAGGCGCATCAAGAGATAAGCTGCAAGCCATTTGTTATTTAGACCCAGTAGATTAGGGATTAACACTTTATCACTTGAAGTAAATAGTACTGCGTCCGGGCTCAGATGCGAACATTGACACTGAAATTCAGGTGTACCCAGCCGATGAGCAGCAGATAGGATGAAATGCGCTTCCTTAATTCACTGCTAACTATTATCGAATATAACTGATTTCGGTAACCTCTTGATTTCTGATTAACTTTTATTTATTTACGTTCGTTTACTAAGCTAATCGATAGCCGAAAATAATTTATTTATAACGAATTAACATCAACTAGGAAACTACTGGAAACCAAGAGGCACTGGATTAGATTGGGATCCTTTAAAAACGACTATCTTAGAGATAGGTTCTCAAAGTTCTTGTGGGAAATTGTAACCGTACAATTAAGCTTCTTATAAAACGGATTCAAAAAATCAAATGTTGAGTGACACCATGTTGAAACGTAAGAAATGAGAACTATGCAAAAATAACAATGAAATACGTAAAAAACGCACGACACAAATGAAACTATAATACTGGGAAGAAATAAGTAAATGATGGTAAAAACAGAAATAGTGTTTAGTAAGTGGCATAATTCAGTCAAATATATAATCAAGAAAAACTTTTTCAGTTAAGGAAGTTCGTTTCACCATTATAAAGTGTAAGAATAAATTATACCAGGATCATTAGTGCCTTTTATTGTAAGCCAAACTTGGGAGTCGTGATGGGTCGACCGGTACCAGTTTTATACAGCTTTCGATTATAAAATAGCGTTATGACACTAACTGACCATCTCTCCACCCTTTGTACCTAGTCCGTATCGGTAAATAATACACGATATGGAAGCCGCTGGGATGAAATTTGTTGACTAAACCATCAAAGTTAGTGTTTCAAAATGGTGACACTAACCAAGTTATTGTCACCCTGTGCCCGAACGTAAGCACTGCTAACTTGATGTTACCACTGGATATCAGCGATCCCTCAAAGACAACGACGATCGAATGTGGGAAGTTACCGTCCATCCCCACTCCAGAGGAACCAGACCTCACAAACATGGAGCAGAACCACACTTACGAACGCTTTGTGAACCCTATCTGTTAAGTCAGACTAAGTTCTCGACGGCACCATCTAAAATTAAGATAAGTTACCAAAACACTTTAACAAACGATTAGACGTATATCATATAATTATCGATTAACTTTTTATACAGGTAGATATTAGTATGACTGAAAATGACCCATTACTACCAATAATCCTGTGATAATTTAAAAAGCAGTGTAAAAAAGTGTTAAACAAGAATTTCATATACTACCGATTAATTAAAACTCAATCGAGTGGGAACCATATGAAGTACATAAATGCAGCTACCACTTAAATTGTATATTACTTAACAAGAATGTTTAAGATCATAATTCCGTTTTCCATAACTTTAACACTTTCCGAAAACCCGTTTATCATTTGATTTCTCACATTGTTATCTTCTACTGAATTATTTTGTTACTTGATAAAATAGTCGATATGTTTCTATTAATCAAAAATAGTGATCGAATTCAGTGTCGTTTAAATAGTCCGGAAGAAAATCTCGAGACTTTCGACATGAGCTATTCAATAAACTGATAACCTAGATGGTCACTTTAGATATCATCTATTGTTTAAAAACATCTTGAAATCAATTTTAAGTTTTTGTTACAAACATCTAGTAAACAAACGTTGCAGGTCGTTAATCTTCTAACGGAAATCATTTTTATGCATTTTATTTAGAGAATATTGATTATCCACAACAGTTAGCTCGTTCGCTTGTATCACAACTTGGACGGCGTTCACGCGTACCTACTGGATCATTTAGTTCACGTCAGCACCAAAACCACTTAGATTCAGCGTTTGAAAGGTCACCAACTTGTTCAGTCCGTATGAAACATCGTAATGGTCGTACAGATCATAGACATTCGTTGCCTACATTTGACTACCATTCTTTTCCTCATTCAGAAGGACATTGTCATGGATCATATTATGATCGAATGCATGAGTAAGTTTATACTATGTGTAATTTGACAGTTATCAAAGTTTATCTTAAAATTAATTGTTACATTCATTTCTACATTCTATCTTCTTAGAAACGAAGTTTTTCTCAAAAACTATCGAAATTCTTACCATGTTGAGTTAATTAACCTATTCTATGTAGTTATACAATATCACTTATCCTAATGATTAAAACATTCGACTATCAGTAATCAGGTTGCAGGTCCAAACCACAACTTTATTTGTTTCACTTTTGATAACACAGTCGCTGAGCTTCATTAGTTTAAAAATTTATGAATAAATGGATAAAATACATTTGGTCTGTCTAATATATACGGAATAACTAAATATTAAGTTTTGAGTGAAATCTGGGAATAACACTTAGGAAACATAAAAAGTGTTAAGAGATGTTTATGGGTGTACTGGTTTAAAGAAAATTAGCTTTTTAAGCGGATTAGACATTCCTTCGAAAACCATGAAGACTGCAAGGATGACCCATGGCTAGAACAGTCGTCCGCCTGTGATGTTGATATACACAGCAAACTTGTAATCTCTGATAATTTCAGATCACTGATTAAATGTCTAAATGACTGCTGATGAGCTGAATTTTATGGACTCGTCTCTGCGCAAGATTACCGCAAAAACGTTGAGTTTGTGTATAAGCTCTTAATAATGAGACAGCTAAAAATTTTAACTTTTAAAAACATCCTCAGGCTTTTTTTTAACTATGTAAACGAAATGAGACAAGTTCACAGCAACAGGTAGAAAGTTTTTTATGAGGAGTAAAAACCAACGCAATTCCAGCTTCAATCAATTCACGATAAAAGTCTATAATAAATATCATTATCATATTATTTTGTCTCTTCTATAAATAGACGTGGTCGTAATCGTCTTCCTACTAATCGTATCCAGCACGGATCTTATCGAGCACCAGATCTAACTTATCGTGAATATACAACCATCTGTGATGATATAGATCTTTCTTGTTTAAGTTATGTAAGTCCTATTGTTTTCATTAAAGCTTATTATTACGAAATTTTTTTATGAAATAAGAATTAATATTAATCTCTAGGATAGTTTCATTACAAATCAGCTAGTCTGTTTAAAAAACTAGAGCAAATTATTTTCAGCACTGATAACACAAAATCGATTGTCAATTGATCCGAGATTAAGACAAATCAGTCGTTTTTTCTAATGTTTCTGTACATTTTAACGGTCTATTAGTTGATGTTAGACTTATCATATTGTTTTTGATAGTGTTTCAATGTACAATAATGGATAATCTATGAATTGGTTTAAAATGACTAAAAGGCTAGAAAAGATTGAATATCAGTCTATTGAATTAATTCACTTTATTGCTCTGAGCTGTGTTAGAAAGTACAGATTTCCTACTTGATATTGTTGAAAATGAATACAAATAAAGATATAGAGCATTGTGCAATTTTGAGTTGTTTCACTTTTGTTTCTTATTAAACCGCTTTACTGACAAAAAATGTTTACATTTCATAAACTGAAATACTCACTATTGTGTTTGCAAAATAGTTCTATTAATCAGTCTAACTTAATTGTTTGAACTGTGATTACTTACGGGAAATGAATAAACTACTGATTCTGTTTTAATTCATTCATATATAAAACAAAATAAAAACGGCGAGACTATAATTTATGGACGGACCAATCAGATTTACAATAACAGGTCTTGGATTTCGGCGCGAAATTCTTTATCCATTCGGCATTTTAGCTGATGTCAGTTAGTGATGAAACCCCTAAATCCAATCCCTATCCTTAACCATCAACTGTTAATCACAATCATTATCCTTCACACAGGTTTAAAGCCCTTATTTAGCCCCAATCAGTAGGTGGACATTCTCAAGGCCATTTTAGCGTCGCTTTAAGGTTGTCCACAAATTATGGTTTAGCCAAAAAACCAGATCATATAGTACTAAAGAAGTGTTACATTTCATCTTTCATTTATACAGTAAATAGACATTTAACTTAATGTATATAATAAAAATAACCGTTAGAAATCTTAATTGTTATATTCATTGGTTGTTACTTTAAACGTGAATAATTTACATTTAGAACAAAACAGGTTATCTTAATGATTTTGAATATTCATTTTATCAATACTTACTTACTTACTTACGCCTGTTACTCCTCGTGAAGGAGCATAGGCCGCTCACCAGCATTCTCCATCCAACCCTGTCCTGGGCAATCCTTTCTAGCTCCGTCCAGTTGTAATTCATCGTTTTCATATCTGCTTCTATTATCCGACGCAATGTGTTCTTTGGCATTCCTCTTTTTCGCTTCCCTTCAGGATTCCAAGTTAGGGCTTGCCTCGTGATGCAGTTTGACGATTTGCGTAATGTATGTCCATTCTCATTTTATCAATGAATATTTATAAATTAAAAATTTCTTCTTGGAATATTAGAAGTCCTTTTTAGAGGATTAGCGGTACTACTTAATATCGAATTAGTTCACTAAGGATTTTAAACTAATGTTTTTATTTACAAGTAAATATATTTTTGAATTTGCTATGAATGAATTTTGCGAATCCAAGATTAACAATATTCATTATAGAGTTTGAATGTTCTAACTGAAAAACTAAACCTAAATAACTGTTCTATTGTATAAATGTATTTCGATATCCTGCTAGTGAATGCAAGTATAAAATGAACAGTCTAACTTTCTGAAGTCTCCAGTTTAATATAGGTAACATTCAACATTCTTTCAGGTATCCTATTTTCTGATATCTAACTGTATTTTTATTAATAAACACGAATTTTCAATAAAAAAATATCCACGTCTCTTCAGTGAGTGTTGGTAAAATGATTCACATAAGTATTACAATTATTATTTACCTAACAGCCTAACAGTCCAATTATGAGTCCTAATGGTTCTCGAATGGATCTTACAAGTGTTGGTCCTATACGAAATACAAGTTTACCAACAGATACTACATTAATTAAAACTAAAGAATATTTACCGATACCAAAATATCAAAATATTCCATTCGTGCCAATTGAAAATATAACGAACAGTACAGTTAATCAAATTATTTCTTCCTGTATGACTACTGATTCTAATACTGTTATTAATACCACCGCTAAAGCATCTATAGAACCTAAATCTGCTCCAGCTACCCCGAAAGAAGAACGTGCATTATTATTTCAGTCACCGATAATGGAAAATGGTACACAACGAAGTCAATCGCTTGCAACTTTACATACCAACACAAAGTCTATTGATCACCGTAAGTTTGATCTATTTAATTCATCGGTCGTTTTTTTTAATTGTCAAGCATAGACAACTTTTATTATGAAACCAAAGTCAGGTTATCCTCTCCGATTGTCTACTTACCATTGATTCATAAAATACAAAT
Source organism: Schistosoma haematobium (assembly GCF_000699445.3). Taxonomy (NCBI): domain Eukaryota; kingdom Metazoa; phylum Platyhelminthes; class Trematoda; order Strigeidida; family Schistosomatidae; genus Schistosoma; species Schistosoma haematobium. Next base: position 17,062,534 of record NC_067201.1, read on the forward strand.
GAACATCATCTGATTTCATTTGATGTGCCCGATTTTGTGCCAGACTTGTATGTTTAGTTACAATAAATCTAATTACTTTGCAGTACACTTGCTGGTTATTCATACTTTTTGGTAATTTCTCATTCTTAATTATAATCTGACAAACATGATTATCGATTGTTGGCTGAGGTTATATACACTGATTTCAATGTTAATAAGCTTTTTTTGTATTTAGCACTTTCACACAAATTAGACATGATACTTCATGCTGTTATCAAAGTTAAAATCTCTTTTGAGGTCAGAATATCTTGGATCAAATTATCAATACAATTAAACAGTTGTTCTATAGGCTTTTCAAAATTCAGATCTTGTCCCAAATCAGATATCTTTACAATTTAACTCACGGATTAATTGAAGGAAATGCTTGTTAAAAATATGATTTAAACAAAATTGTTGTAAAATACAGTGTATGTACTTCTTTTAGCTAATTCACACATATATACACGTGTAAAACATGTATATTTATGGTGATTGATAATTAGGCTTCTAATGACCAAAGTCAATGAAATCAGTTGAAGAGATAGCTATTAAAACTGTTTTATGAATTAGTTGTGAATTTTCAAGAAACATAGTATTGTATTTCATTAACTATGAAACTATTACACAATAAATGTATAGTTGTTGGAATCAAGTTGACATTTAATTGTTTGAAAAATTTCGGTCATTCTGGTAAATGATATTCATTTTATGATTAGAAATTTGTAAATACTCATTTACTATGATTTTGATAAAGTTATTAGTGTTAAATAGCGAAACATCAGTAAGGACAATTATGTGTAATATATAGTCATCTTTTAGCCACTAAATAGTTCGAATCCAGCGGGCGCGATCGTGGATGGGCACTGCTGCGTAGTCCCACAATAGAAAGAAACGGCCGTTCAGTGCTTCCAGGTTTACAAGGGTGGTTTAGCATCAATCGGTTCATGATCTCACTCAAAATAGTTCAGTGTTTATCTTTATCGATAGGCATTTTGTCTTTTTTTGCCATCTTATATTCATGAAAATATTTTACATAATATGCTTCAAAGCTAATTAAACACCATTTTCCGAAATACATCACTATCTATTTATCTAAAGGTACTGTTGTAGTGAACGAGAACACAAGTGGGGACGACAAAATGTACTTGGATACACATATACAGAGATATTTGGTAAAATATGAATACCATACGTCTAATACTTCATTTGCAAAATGTCCATCAATTGTCTCAGGCTTTGTTGTTCTTCCATTTCCATACCAATCACTCTTTGTTCCCATTCTCTTCTATTTGGTCTTCTCAACCTTCTACTAACACGCATTCTACTTTCTATGGTTTGCATACTACTACCACACTGTCAATAAGAAAATATGCTTCATCTGTGTTCATTCAGAAGTTGGTATTTGCGATTATTTATTGATCGTAAGCAGAAATACTAGTATGAACCCCCTCCTGTATTTTGTTTACTTTCAAGTTGACCCAATCATCTATAAATAAATTTATCTGAAATGAACAGTGTATTGTATTGCTATTAAATAATAATTATCTGTGGTACGCGATTGAGGACATTTATTAAGAGAATATAAGTGTTACTTCTGTATCTTTCAGCGGTTATCAGTTAAATACAGCTACAATCTCTAAAATAATCTCACTATCTATAAGGCCGAAACCCTAAATGGTAACATAACTAAAGTCACTGTCACTAAGCTTTTCAAACTATAACTGATCACCTTTATTATTGGACAGTTTCCCGTCATCATTCAATAATTAATATCTTTCTAGTTCATATTACTCACAATATTATGTTAATTAAATCCTCAGTGTAACTGATATCCTGGTATAATGCCTTTTATTTCGGCTTGGTCACTATGTCTCACATGAACTTAAGTTTCTTAAAGAAGAAAATATTTCTCCAAACATTCAGAATATAATGTGCTATTAAGTTTCAATATATATTCGATCTAGTTTAGGGATTTTCCACTAGATTCTCCTGATATTTCTATATTCAATACAATGAATCAAAATATTCAAACATGCAATACTAGCCGATTTAATTGACTGAGTTTTTTAAAAATTGCCTGATAATCATCATGTATAAACGTAAGACTAAATAGTTATTTCATTAATCACCCATTGAATATGATAAATTATTATATCTCAGTCCTGTTACCAGCCTTTTAGGCTGACGATTATGATTGTAATAAATGAGCACAGATACATGAAACTGCTTTTTTTTAATGAATAAATTAATAACATCTGAAGAGTTTGAATAATGCACTACCGGTTTAAGAGTACAGAAATGGATATGTTCTCATGAATAATTGTTGCTTTCCAGGAAGAACTCCCCAATACTAAGGTGATTAACGAATTAATCTTAGTTTCTATGATCTACTCAATTCTATTATCATTCTAAATTACTCAAAACTATTTCATCTCAGCTATTTCGATTGTGAATAACTTGTAATGTGTACGTTGGGATTGTTTCAACAGCGATGAAAGTTTTATCGAACGTAAGATAGTCATAACTCCTCGTGAAATTCCTTAAGATTTCGTACATAATGTCCAAATTTCTGCAATCTAATTTGATTGTTCTGCTGTTGTTATAACTTGTGGCCTGAGTGCCCTCTTAATGTATGACGTAATGATACCGCCAATTAGAGAGCAGTGAATTATCGATCGAACGTATGACACATAAAACACGTGCGAGCAGTCTAGAGTACTTATCGGTCCTGCTTCTTGCTTAGCCCCGTCAGTTAAGTCCTGAACACCAATCTCAGCCTCTGCAATATGAATCATTTATTTCAACATACTGGGTTTATATACCAACTAGACAGACCACATTGTACCATAAAATGGAAAATAACATTTGTACAAGATTTAGCCAAATGTGGCTGTGAATGTGGGAGGTAGTGAATAATAGACAGGGCATAATTCAAGAATGGTAAATCGTAGAATAATAGTTCATAGATCAAAACAAAGCTCATGATAAGAGGGACCTGAATATGCATAGTTTAGTTATTTAACAATTATACGACAAAAATATACGCGTATTATTGGTCCATAAATGGATCCCGAAAGTTACCATTCATTATCCTTATCGGGACATATCAGTTGTATGGACCAAGAAAGTTTGCCGTTAATACCTATCTAATTATCCCTTCATATTCTCTGATATCTGCAAGATGACTGATATTGCTACTTATATGGAACACTAGTAGTACGAATTTACGTGTTGCAAAATGTTAAGTGGTTTACGTTAACAAAATTTTCAACACAACTAAGGTAAAACTGGTGCACTTACTACACTATATTTCGGAATCCCAAAAGGATAGATTCTAATCGCGATCACTTCATTTTGTTTTTTGTTGAGAGTTTTTAGTCTGTACTAATCGATCACCAATATCTTGTCGTCTAGCCCCTAATGTTGGGATTGAACAATATTTGACATTATCTTATTAAATGTGACAACAGTAACTACAGACTTCTTTTGAATGATCAATGGTAGAGAAGTATGTTAGTAGAAATTTCGAGTTGGAATGGTTAACCTCCGAAAACTATGTAATTAGTATGCTGGTGATTCTTACCAAGCCTAACTGTCTCAGCTGTCCCTTGTTATATATCTTTCAATAATTTTTCACTTGATATTGATTGGTTTAGACTGAATTCTATCTTCAAATTGTTTCATTGTCTAACTTCAATTTATGTTATTAAAAATGTTTTTCATAGTCTTATGTTAACTGTTGTTCCCTATCTAACTTTATAATAGATTCACTTATACCTACCAAACATTATACAAGTTATGATACAAATTTACACTTTATCAACCCCGAACTCTATCCATATACTCATATTTTAACTAATACTAATACTAATCATAATTTGAAACAACAAAATTTGATTATTGATTTAAAGAATTATACACAAGATGTGAGTATTGCTAATGAAAACTATATCATGGATGATCATCAGGATAACAATGAATATGTTCATGGTGATGATAATGTTAATAATGTTGATGATGAACACAATAGACGAAATGTTGATGATCAAGATAATGATCCTGATGAAGGTGAAAATATGGAAGAGATGGAAGATGAAATTGATGACGATGATAGTGATGATGATGGCGGTGATGACGATGACAATGATCTAGAAAATAAGGAGAGAAAAATTCAATTAGGTCTTCAAGAAGCTGAAAATGCAGAACGTATTGAACTTCAAGGTGCTATGCTTAGACGATTACGCAAATTATCTACTTCAGTACCAAGTAAACCATGTCATTTATCTGGAGTTAATAACTCTACTGCTAGCCATCTTGATAAACATAATAATGTTAAAATTATTACACATGGATTCAACCAAATTAACTCTCAAAAAACTTCTTGCTGGAATGTAAGTGACTATCATATGATGTTCTTAATTAATATTTTAACTGAAATGAACTTTATTACCTTTTCGAAAGGAATGTTTTGATATAATCGAATGTGTAGACTTTTATACCATTGAAATACTATCAACGATTGTCTTAAATAAGAAATCAAAGAATTATATAAATTAGGTCAAGATGAATAGATAGACTCTACAAACTAAGGTTTGTATAGAATTGTTTTCAGATATTTTAACCAAAATAATTGAATCATTCATGACATTTCAAACTTAAAAGACGACTTTTGTCTAGAATATTAAACTATAAAGACAAAACAACACAATTTTTACAAATATTGAATCGCACGATGTTAAGGCGTTGATAGTCAATAAGGAGTTGAGTTCATCAAACAAGTATATAAGAAGTAAATTACAACATAGATGATAAATTGAAGAAATAGTATATACCTTTACCAAACAAGTATTAGCTGATAACAAAAATGAATCGATAGTTATTCTTCTCAATTTGGTAAAGCTGTTTTGAATAAACTAAGTTCCAATGAATAATGTACCTAACAGAAACTAAATAAGGATAATGGAAGGGGAATGAATTAAAACATAAGCGGGATATACAAACATTTAAGGATAGCAGTACATTACTGTACAGAAACACCAAGTCACTTATTCCAAAATATTTTTAACGCATACACTATTGAATACTAGTAAGTAGTATAATGTAAAACACAAAAGGAGCAAATGATGAAGAAATTAAATTGGAGTCCGAAACTGACAATAACAGTCTTCATCTTATGTATAGGCGTAACTTAATTCTAGGTCTCTTTAAAGAACTGATTGCACATACCAGAACCACTTTAGTGGGTGCTACTAAGACAGATGTAGGACCGACTGATTAAACACTGAGCCATCAATGACTAAGACGGTTTAAAAATATGTTTTGTCATCATCCATCCCTACGATTGATATTGGGTGATATAGAAGTAGGTTTCCAAAAGGTTATAAGAACTCAAGCAACGACACTTCATCTGTCCATGAAGTCATTAAATGTTGATTTGGATTGTATTGAGAGATAATCGGAATCATTGATTTGGTAGTTTACCGTCCATTAGCTTCAAATCTATGGCGTTCTCTCAGATGCATTCATCTGGCATATTCTTGTAAATCTTAGGTTTGAATATTCTTTTCCTGATATTTATCCCAAAACTTCATTCTTCCTTTCTGAAATACATTCTCGGTAGTGTAATTGAAGGGGTTTTGTGGGGATCGGCTTAGGTTTTAGGCTATATTCGTCACAAAGTGATTTCATTTGAGCTACCATTCCGGAATCAACGATTTCCAGACAACTAGCTTGCCTAATAAGGGAATCAGCAGTTGTCGTTCGTAACCCTATCAGGAACCGAATCTAAAACGTTTTGGTTTAAGACAAATACTTAACCACTAGAACCACTGGGTAGAAGTCTGGCGGTACAATTTCAACTTCGACCAATTTTCCATATGGTGCGACAATCAAACGATCCACTTGCGACCGCTGTTTCTGAACTCCTTTAGTCACGAATTTTTACTTGGACTTCAGGAACATCTTGATACAAATCATATTGATGAATCGTACACGATGTAGAAATAGCTATCTAATGCTCCCTATTTTTCAATAGTACCCCAACGGAGATTAATTTATAATGAATAAAACGTTTATTATCTATGTTCGATTTTTGCTATTATCAGAAATAGCTCGTTATTATTCGATTAATGAAATAAAAACGAATAAAATCTACTTTCTCTTTACTTTATTATCAATCTTTTTAATTTACTTGTTTCCTTCACAGACAGAAAATTTACCGGATTCCACTGAAAAATCACCAATTATTGGACATACACATGAAGTTGGATTGATTAGTTCGGAAGATATGGGTGATTTTTTATCACATGTTGCTAATGAAGAGGAAGCGGTTGATCCAGACTTAGATCTAGATTTTGACTCAATTCCTCATGAGTCATCATCATTATCATCATCTGGTATGCGATCATATGTTGAATCCCCTGTAGAACAAGCGGATACATCATTAAATTTAAATGACGACATTGAATTGATCAGTCGAAATTTACGATCATCATCTGGTAAAATGAATACCGTTATTGACGATAATGACGATGATGATTCATCTTTATCACCTTCATTGAATTCACTGACTACTGATAATACAATTAATAACAATAATAATATTCAGTTATCATATCCAAGTCCTATACTTGAGGAAAAGGAAGAAGAAGAAGCGGAAGTAGAAGAAGTATATACCGACAATAATGATCTTGATGATAACCATCATTGTGAAGTTGAAGTACCAAGAATGACAAAATCTCTCTAACTTAGCATAAACACACATAAGCACACAAACTAACTTTCAGGATTTGTCTTTTCAGTTACGTTTTTTTCTTTTTGAAAAGAAACGTTTATCAAATTTACACACTTTCTCTTAATATTAATCAAATATGTATATAAAATAACACTAAAATGTAATGGATATTCACTCAAATAGTGATAAAAATATCAGTTGATCTTTTAATATCAAATAGATATGCACTCTGTTTATTTTTCAGAGTTAGATATATATGTGTGCATGTATCATATAACATTGTCTTACATAATTACTTCACAAACACATTATACATGGCGATACCGATGTTAGTAACGTTACTATGGTCCTTATTTTATCCAATATGAAAATAAAAAATATTTATGCGTTGAGATTTCCCTTTATTACCAATTCGGTGTAATTTTTTTGTATAGTACAATTTACAATGAAAAAACAAACGAATGTTTAATAAATGTAAAGTAAAAAACAATATGGTTGTTCAAATATGATCTTAATCATTTCTGCCTTTGTTCGTAATTTTCTGTGATCTACAGTTAGTGTAAATGTATATTTCTATATATTTCACTTTTTTCCTGTCTTTTCAACTTTTAACAGATTTCTGTGTGACTATACTCCACACAGACACAATCACACATACTTCCTCCTTCACATCCATTTTAATCCATGTATCACAACGAAGATATCCATTTGTTAATTTAAAAACTTACTACTTTTATGATTGATATTATTCCCATTTTCTAATACCTAACATATGTCTATTATTTATTGTAAAACTTCTCAAATTTTCTTTTGTTAGATATGATTATTAATGTCCTAGATGAATTTTCTCCAAAAAAATATATATATATATGTAGAGTGACTACTGATTTATTTACAAGTAACTCAGATCTTTTACAAAATTAAATTCATAGATTACATCACAGAATGATCTTTGATAAACATTAACACCAGTTTCGTCTTAGTATGACTCCTCAGCAGTCGGTATCTATGACCCCACTACAGGAGATTAAACTAAGAGTCTCAGTCTTATGACAAGCGTTCATCCTTTAAACCATTGAGCCTGAATCCAGTTGCCCATACGTCCAACTTCAGTCGATTTGTGATACTGTACGACCATCCTACGTTCTCTGTAGTGAATAACTTTCTCGCAGTCGACCTGGCTGAACTCGACTGGTTACGGATTCTCGCAAAAGCTCCTGAAACCGCATCTTGAAGTCATTCATTGGTGAACAGATACTTATAATCACTATAGGAGTTTTGTAGAGATTGTAGAATTTTTATGATTTTCAGTGGTGGTATTGCTAAGGCTGCTATTTTAGATACTTAAATAGTGGACAAAGCTGAAAATTATTCTGACGAAGAACATTAATAAAGCCTTGCGGGGTTTTACAACGGGTGACAATACTTTAATTACAAAACCAGACAAACGTTATGGAGTAGTTCACATTGGACGAAATTGACTATTTAAACAGAATGAAGATCCTTTTAAATTATAGAAGTAAATTCGGAAACCTAGTACTGAAGAATAATGTGACCGACAGGGTTGGAAAACAACCAATAGACACTGAAGCAATTAAATAAGGTTTAATGCTCGAAATAGTTAGACCTACAAGAACAATAACTCCAAGTCTATATGGTCTGCCGAAATGCACAGACGTAGCTTGCCCCTTTGACTCGATATAAATATGAACAATTCAGCCTGAAATAATACAGCAGGTTGGATAATGAAATTCTCAAGTGGTTACGCAAATAAATAATTGTGTAAAGCGCCAAGGACTCCTTCGGACTTCTTGGTAATATAAGAAATCTACTGGTCAAAAATAAATTTGAAATATCATGAGATAAATCGTCTTTATTTACCAACATTCTCCTGCTGGAAATTGTGAATTTTATTTGCATTGAACAAATATGAGGCTTTATAGAAACCTTGATTCCCGTATCTGCAATAGAAGAGTTGATTCTCAGACACACGATGAATGTTCACTTCCGACTCAACAAATACTATAGATAAGTAGATGATGAAACCATGGGATCACTATTCGGTCCTGTACAGCAGACTTTTCTTGCAAAACTGAAAAATGGACCACTTAAAGACACACTTAGTCACCTAAAATCTTACTATTGCCATATAGATGATGCTTTCATAGTATTAGAAAAATAACATGAGAAGGATAATTTACTCAGTATATGTAATAACATTCATCTATCTATTACTTCTACACGTGGAGAAGAACAGACCAATAGCGTATCGTTTCTAGATGTCCAACTAAGAAGAAGAGTAGATGGGACATTAAAAGAGGGATACATAGAAAATCTGTAGTTGGACAACATACTTATTTCAATAGTTCAAAACCAATCATAATTAAAAGAAAATAAAAATCTCAATTCATCGTGCCAGAATGATTTGCTCCAACGAAACTGTTGAAGATGAATTGAGTAATATTAATAATCTGCTAAGAAGGAACGGATATTCAAATAAATTCATCAATTAACACATGAATGAAATAGAAATAAGACCGAAGGTAACAATTGTTCAGAAAGTCAGTGTTCTTGAAATTACTGTTTCTAAGTGACGCTACCGAGGAAAATAAGACGTAAACGTTAGGAAAAGGGATGGGAGAAACACTTACTTCAGACAAATTGAATGAGGTTTCCCATAATTGACCGATAATGATAACCATCAATAAATAAAGACAGTCTGAATTCGCCACATCCATCTGTATTTATCACCCCAGTCGCTCCTGCAGAGCCAGTTATGTAGGATGTACAGTTCAGTAAGTCAGCCATCGTATAGCAGAACAGCGTCCGTCCTGGCTGAGCAAAGGTATGGTGAAGAAAGCCAACAGCTCGATATGGGCCCATTTAGTGCAAACTGGTCATGGTGCTATTATAAACCAATCCTTTTCAACTATTTATTGGGTGAGTAATTTTTTGCTAAAGCTTGTCAGATTTAAAGTCCTTCAAGCGGCTGAAGCAATAGCCATCCGGATTAAGAAACTGGAGCTATGCGAACAAAAGAAATATTTTTAACTACTTCTCCTCCCTTGACCAACCTCAAAACCAATTAATCAATAGTAATCTTAGCTATTGAATGACCTAATTTGACTATTATACTTACGACCTTTCTTAGTCAAGTGTAATTATCTCTGTTATCATTATTCGCAAATCTTTGTATTATTTAAATAGAGCAAGAACAAACATTGATGCAGAATAGTATGAATTTATATTATTTCGAGGTTTCTCGTCAGCTGCTTACAAACCAAAATTGTGATAGAATTTTTTTTTACATGGAGATAGTATGAAACAATTGACATAAATGAGTGTAAATAACTGGATTACAAAGATAACTATATATATATATATATATATATATATATATATATATATATATATATATATGCTAGAAACAGGTCAGAGGTCAAAAAAGGGGTTAATTCAGGTTGGGTGGTGTAATAGTTTAGTGAAGTTCATAAATTGTGTGATAATTAGAGATTAATGTTCTTTGTATTATCATTATTACTATTGGTTAAACATCATTATTAATCTCCCCTATACATGGTTCATTCAGTTACTTCGCATTCATCCTACCTTATTACGTCTTAATAAAAATTTTCTACACAATATAGTCTCGATAATACAATGAGAAGACGAAGTTTATCAGAATTATGTGATGATATATTAGCGCAATACATTTCGAACAATCTGATCACACATATACTTGTTAAGAACATTTATATATGAAAATTAAAAAGGTCAACTAGACAGGTTAAGGGTAAGTCATAACAAAGGAAAAATATTGAAGTACACAAAAACAAATGTGATTACTACTCTTGATAATAAATCAGCATTACCAGGGTATGTTAGGTGTAAGGACAAATTGTTTTTGAACGCATAAATGGGAGTTTCAATTTCCGTATAGCCAAGGCTTCAATAAACCTTAGTATACGTTCTCGAAGGCTTTTGTATAACACAACAAATGCTGATTTGATGTCAACCATATGACCAGTCTCAGTCAAATGTTTCGCAATGGAAGATGATGTTGGTCTATCCCGTGATCTTATTTGATCGTTGGAATCCATTTGTTTCTGCACCCACCCTTAATTGCAAATCTCTATTGCTCCTCCCTATGTACGTGTTTCCACACATACATGTAAATTGATAGACACTATGGGATGTGATACAATCGCTTGCGTGCTGTTTGGGCTTTTGGTGAAAAATAGACCATGTCTTTTAGATAATGACGAGTTGGGCTGCATAAAATGTTCGGTTGATAGCTAATTTAAGTCATCGTTTCAACACGAGACTATTTGTGTCGCCTCTAAATGGTAACATAATGTAAACTGGCCTTTTGGGTGCTAGAAGCGTCATAGGTCTAGTCGTATTGCAATCCTTACACAATACAATCTTCCATTAAACATTTGATTGCACATTTAATTGCACTATTATTTCTCTCACCCTATCTGATCCATATTTATTGAGATCATGGATCACTAAACATTTTCACTTAACAACATATAAGCTGATCAAAGTTAACATTCCATGTGAGTCATATCAACATTAACAATTTTATTCTATTTTATTTGACATTCCTAAATTCACATGCTTTAAACGATGTAATTTGCCCTTAACCTGGCCATTTTTCTGACTATTAATTTAGATATATGAAAAGAATAATCTGCATTCAAATATCTTTGCTTTGATGATGGGGATCTTTAAACAATCGTCTGATGTTTTGATGTTTTCACATATTCTCAACATCCATCTGTTGATTCAAAATATTTAGTTTGTTCTCTTTTAAAATATTATGTGATCTAATAACTCTTTAAGCATCCCAGAGTTGATGTAGGTACATCCGACTTACGAGTCCCGAATAGGACGAAACGAGCGTCCTGGATTCCACTGCTAGCCACTATCCATCTTTGCTTAAAAAGCTTGTGACTTAAGGCTATATCAAGGCAATCCGCACAGGATGCACATATGCCAACATGAGACTGATCAATTGCAGTGCTAAATAATAATGGGAAGATACAATAAAACAACACAAGTGAATTTAATAACTATTTAGTTAAATTTTCTAATCTTTATAAATCATCACTTTGATTGTTACAATCGTCTTTCTTTTAATTACTCAATAAATCATTCTATATTATTTTATAATCATTGTGATACAGTATTATATTACATATAGTGGAGATTTGTAGCTCAGGTGGATGATTTTGATGGAGTTTTATTCTCTGAGCTGGATGGTTTGGTCGTGGAGCTTTCATCGTTCTTCTGAACGACATCATCAACACGAACTTCAGTTAGAAGTAAAGCGTTCAAATTTCCCCACATGTGGTAAGTAAACAATCACAGGTTTAAGATCAACAAGAACCAATCAATATCGAGGTCTGTAGGAGAAGCTGTGAATCACATGTGGAGAAATTCGCACGCTTCACTTCTATCTGAAGTTTGTGATGATATCGTTCAGAAGAACGATGAAAGCTCCACGACCAAACCATCCAGCTCAGAGAACAAAACTCCATCAAAATTATGTTACATAACTAATAACTAGAGAGAGCCATGACGAAAAACTAATTAAAGAAGAAATTTCCCGTTCTATTCGTTGTTTTACTACATATTCAAATGCGAATTAGCCTTAATGGTAAAAAATAAGGCTGCAAGCTTAACTTTCATTGTGAATTTTGATTGAATGGATGTCAATTGGAGTGCGATGCAAATCAGAGTTTTTAATTTTTCGACTCTTTTGAAATCTGCTTATTTGATTGGTTATTTAATACTTTCCTCAAATAATTAGTTGCACCAATGAGGTTATTGATTTCCAGGCGAATGAAATGTGATCAAGTGCAATCATAACATTTACGATAGGGCAATGAGATATAAAATTTGTGAGAAAATCTATAGTTTAATGGAAGAACTATAATAGTTTTGTCAATAAGTGTTCTATAAAGAAATTTGAGGTCATTATATGAAATCATGTGATGACATGATGGATGTAAAAAGAGAGTTCCTTGAACTCAATTGAAATGAGTTCAGTACATTAAGGATAATTTATATTTAAATAAACTACGAAGTGAAATATTTTCCAGGAGTTATTATTATTATTGGCTTTATTCAATATGATATTTTGGTACAGTATAGAGTATTTCAGCAAGTTTCTTACACACAAAAAAGGGAAAAAAGGTTTAGAAAAAAGAAATCTGAAGAACTGTACAACTTTTCAAATTAGAGATATGTTAAGAATGCAGGTTATTGACTAGGTTAACTCTAACAACCTGTTCGTCACAGAGTATATTTGCTAGGTAAGGTATTATAGAACTTTTATACTTTTGCTTGATTGCATTGATTTTAATGTAATTACGTCTTGTTCTATCAGAAGATATACAAGGAGAAAGATAAGAGTGAAGGGGATGGTTAGTATCTGATAAAATAACACCTGCCAAGAGTTTGCATGACTTTAGATGTCTATCCACAACCATATTTCAAGTTATTTCATCGACTTGTATTAATATGTGCTGTCGATAAGACTAACTACAAGTTTTACATCGAAGAAGATTTCTTCTGAAGCCTAAGTAGAAGAATTTAATGATCATTCTAGGAATGTTACCAATGGACTGTTAGTACAGTTTAAAGTTACTGTTAATGAGGAATTTTTAAAATATATATTTATTATATATACTCATTAATTTATATTATTAATGAAACATGTAGTGAGACCACAATGAAATCAAATTCGATCTTTGTCTTCTTCACTAGTGATGGAGAATTCTTTTTTCAAATTTATTATTACGAACTAAGTCTTCTGTATGTTGGGAAAAATAAGAAATGATAAGAATCGAATCAAATACGTTTACTCAATTCTGCTTGTTCAGATATTTAACATTAGGTTAGGAGCTAAGAGTTCGATTTTTATTACTACGGACGTCAGTAGTCTATGGAACAAACGTTAAGTTAGTTTTTCAACCGAACACAAATGAAAAGGCTTCTGGAAATATGTATAATAAACAACGCTTTGTACGACACTGTTAGCTCTAAACTGTCAGTCAACATCAAATCCATTAAGAAATTTGTCAAATACTCTTGATACGGACTCAATCCTAGCACTACTGGAAAATGTGGAGTCATTCACTATCGAACTATCCGGTATTTCATTTAAGATTTGCTTAGAAAATACCCTTTATATTCTTCCTATGAACATGTTATCTCAGGTACAGTTAAGTACAACTGAAATTAACCAAACTTGGTCTGTTATCTAAGTTAGATTATCTAAGTAGGCTTTTGTTTGATTTTCAACGCCGTTTCAATACTCTATGAGTAGCCGCTTGTTTTGGAATTTCATTCATTAAGACAAACAATACAACGTATAAACGACAATGTATATTATAAATCGTACGTTTAGCACTACATTCATCCACACGAATACACTAAATAATGTTACATTTAAAATGAACCGTGACGTGATACGGTCTAATATACTACTTTTAAGAATTATGAATTATAATTATCACATTTAATACTCCGACAAACGTAAGTAGACTTTAAAAGCCTAATCATATATCTAATGAGTATATGTAAGTGATCCTTCAGCATTATTACATTCTCAATGAAATACTAACGTCGTTAGGTTTCCTGATTTTAAATGAAAATATGAAATTAATATCAAACACATGACATGAAAAATAACACTAATAGTCTGTAATGTTAAATTATTTTTATTGACTGACAAATATATTTAGTAATTGAGATCATGAGTCAGTTGAAGCTAGACCACCATGAAAAACCTAGGAGCACTGGACGGCCGTTTCGTCCTATTGTGAGACTCCTCAACATTGCGCATCCACGACAAATATATGTTAACTACTCAAAAATAAATAACTCCGCCTGAAGCTCTTCTAGAGTTACTGCCGGTTCCAAGCCCGGGTAAAGGAGGAGGGTTGGGCATGGGTTTGACGATCCCATCCCGTAGAAAAATAACTCGCAAAAAAAAGTCAACCAGAGAAAATAATTCAGACCATTTAAACTCTGCCCTGGGTGTTAGGTCTTCATTTAGAAGAGTTATGACGCCTCATGCTGAAAGCCGACAATGTGGAAGAACGGTAAGACCAGTCAAATAGCAACGGAACTGACGAGATACGAATTGGCAGCACTGGGAATCAGCGAAACCCATTAGGCCCTAGATGGACAGCAAAGGCTACATACGGGAGAGATGCTGCTATACTCTGGTCACGAAAACGAAAATGCTCCACACACTCAGGGAGTTACTCTAATGCTGTACAAAGAAGCACGAAATTCACTTGTAGGATGGGAATCTCACAGATCCAGAATCATCAAAGTATCATTAAAAATAAAGAAGGAGGGGATCACAATGAATGTTATCCAATGTTATACACCCACCAATGATAGAAACCACAACAATAAATACAAATTCTATGAGAGGCTGCAACCAATCATAGAGAAGTTCCCAAGAAAGGACATCATCATTCTGATGCGAGATCTAAACGCCAAAGTCAGAATAAACAACACCGAATATGAAAAGATCATGGGACGATATGGATTGACTGGGAGAGAGAAACGAAAATGGGGAAAGATTTGCAAATCTGTGTGCATTCAACAAATTGGTCATATGTGGCACAATATTTCCACATAAGCACATACAAAAAGCTACATGGATCTCACCGGACCACAATATACAGAACCAGATAGATCATATCTGCATCAATAAAAAATTCCGAAGGACAACAGAAGACGTGAGAAACAAGAGAGAAGCTGACATAGCTTCAGATCACTACCTGATTGTGGTCACCAAGACAAAACTGAAACTAAAGAAGAACTGGAAAACTGGACAAACGGCATCACAGAGGTTCAATACAGCCTTCCTTCGAGATACTGTCAAACTTAATGAATTCAAGATAGCTCTCAACAACAGGTTCCAAGCCTCACAAGATCTAATGAGTAAAGAAGAAACTACTATGGAGGACATTTGGAAAGGGATCAAAGAAGCATTAACTTGAACGTGTCAGGAGGTTCTGGGTCTCAACAAGCATCATTATAAGGAATACATCTCTATAGAAACACTGGACAAGATCAAAGGAAGGAAGAACAAGAAGACAGCAATTAACAACAGCCGAACACGAGCAGAGAAAGTCCAAACACAAGTTGAATACATAGAAGCAAACAAGCAAGTGAAGAAGAGCATTAGATCTGACAAGCAGAAATATGTGCAAGGCTTAGCAACAACAGTGCAAAAATCTCCAAGAGGAGGAAATATTAAACGACCATATGACACAACGAAGAAACTTTCGGGGAAATATAGTAAACCAGAGAGACCGGTCAAAGACAAGGAAGGCAGGCCAATCACTGAAATTCAACAACAGCGGAACAGATGGGTAGATTATTTGGAGGAACTCCTGAATAGGCCGGCTCCAACGAATCCACCGGACATCGAAGCAGCACACACAGATCTTCCTATAGATGTCAATCCACCAACGACGGAAGAAATCAGGATGGCCATCAGACAAATCAAGAGCGGGAAAGCAGCAGGACCCGACAACATACCAGCTGAAGCACTGAAGTCAGACATCGAAGTAACTACAAACATGCTTTAACTTCTATTCAAAAAGATTTGAGAGGAGGAACAGGTGCCGATGGACTGGAAAGAAGGGCACCTCGTCAAGATTCCAAAGAAAGGAGATCTGAGCAAATGTGAACACTACAGGGGCATTACACTACTGTCAATACCAGGGAAGGTCTTCAACAGAGTGTTGCTGAACCGGATGGAAGATGCAGTAGACGCCCAACTTCGAGATCAACAAGCTGGATTCCGTAAGGGTCGGTCATGCACAGACCAAATTGCAACACTACGGATCATCGTCAAACAATCAGTTGAGTGGAACTCGTCACTGTACATAAACTTCATTGAATACGAAAAGGGATTTGACAGTGTTGATAGGAGAACGTTATGGAAACTTCTTCGACACTACGGAGTTCCTGAGAAGATTGTCAACATTATCCGGAACTCATACGACGGACTACAGTGCAAGGTCGTGCATGGAGGACAGCTGACAGATGCATTCCAAGTAAGGACCGGAGTCAGACAAGGCTGTCTACTCTCTCCCTTCCTCTTTCTTCCGGTGGTCGACTGGATTATGAAGACCTCGACAACTGAGGGATAACACAGCATACAATGGACAGCTCAGAACCAATTAGACGATTTGGACTTCGCAGATAACCTGGCCCTCCTATCGCATACACATGAACAAATGCAGACAAAGACAGCCAGTGTAGCAGCAGTCTCTGCATCAGTAGGCCTCAGCATACACAAGGGGAAAATCAAGGTCCTCAAATTCAACACGGAGAACAGTAATCCAACCACTCTTGATGGCGAAACTCTGGAAGATGTAGAATCCTTCACATACCTGGGAAGCATCATCGATGAACAAGGAGGTTCAGATGCAGACATAAAGGTGAGAATTGGCAAAGCAAGGGCCACATTCCTACAATTGAAGAACACATGGAACTCAAAACAACTTTCAACCAATATCAAAGTGAGAATCTTCAATACCAACGTCAAGACAGTTCTACTGTACGGAGCTGAAACTTGGACAACTACAACAACTACCATCAAGAAGGTACAAGTATTTATAGATGGTTGTCTACGCAAGATACTCAACATCCATTGGCCGGATACCATCAGCAACAGCCTTTTGTGGGAGAGAACAAACCAGCTTCCAGCTGAAGAAGAAATTAGGAAAAGACGATGGAAATGGATAGGACATACATTACGCAAATCGTCAAACTACGTCACGAGATAAGCCCTAACTTGGAATCCTGAAGGGAAGCGGAAAAGAGGAAGGTCAAAGAACAAATTACATAGGATAATAGAAGCAGATATGAAAAGGATGCATAACAACTGGAAAGGATTGTCCAGGACAGGGTTGAATGGAGAGTGCTGATATTTAACATAAAATGTGAAATAATACTAATAATTTTCCCCATATTAAATCTCCAGTATGTCTACCTAACTATGGGTGAATTTTACACAAATTATTAAACAGTTCAACTGTATTTTTTTTGTCGATGAAACACACTACGTAGAAATGCGTTAGCTACTGTATAATTATGGCCTAATGTGTATTGTTGCTAGTACGTAATGTAGCACAAATATTATTATTACTATTATGATTAGTATTTTCATCAATATTATTATTGGTGGCGGTGGTAATAAGATCAAACTGTAGAATTGGAAAAGTACATCGGTCTGATAGGAAGGTCGATTTGTTTAATCACGATTCATAATTTAATATATTCACCAAAACATTAAAATTATATATGTAATTCGCAATATAGATCTCCTTAACATTGTCGATCAGCTGGTTTTAGGACTCCATTTCACGTGTACCGTCTTTTTTTTACATCACTAGCTATTAGTCTAAATATGAAAATCTGTAATCATGTTAACCAATGAAATCAAACTATCGATTTTGTAACCCGAACTACAAATTAATCCATTAACATAAACAATAATATTCGTGTATCGTCAATATGAAATATGTCATGTGTCATTTATTGTTCAATATAGTTATCAAGTTGAACAAAATGTTTTAAACCGTTCTATAAAATTGAATTCAAGTTCCATTTGTGTCCCTTTCGGGTTATGTGTTTGGATAATGGTATTTGTACTGGTACCATTACCCTTATCAATTATCAATTTATTTACTCTAGTTTGGTCAATATTGTTTGTGTGATAGCGGTATGTACACTATTTTGTTTGTTGTGATTCATATGAGTTTATCTTAGCTTTTGAACAGACTTCAATAGCTTGTGACTATTATGTCAACTTTACCATCTTAATAACTCTATTCTTTTCATAAAGTATAGTGACATTCGACAAATGTACCTATTCTATTGGTATCCTTTTAATCCTATGCTTTTACGTCTAATGTTTGTCTGGACGTTCGTTAGCTAACCAATCCTTATCACCTTGCATACATCATTTCTTGTCAGTTTAGAGTTATGTTAACGCTCGTAACGAGTAGTATTTTGATTATGGACTTTTTCCTTTTTCCAACTAATTTCTCTTACTATCCGCTTGTATTAACGAATGTATGAAGTATATGCATACCAAAACACTCGTATTTTACATTATTATTATTATTATTATTATTATAGTAATAATAATAATGAGTATTATGGTTGTTACGTTATTCACTAACGCGATGAAGTCGATGGACGCATATGAAGAAAATTAACGAACTATATTTCACTAAACTCCATCGATATCAACTGAATTAAACTAAGGGCACTAAATATTTTTAATAATTGACACAGCTGATCATAAGTTGTAAGTAGCTAAATAAAAACCACATAATAAATGAATTAATGTTATTTCACTACATTTATCCTTGCTTTTGTCAAATTTATAAAAGGGAAAATTGCCTGAAACTCTATGTTAAAATAAACTGCTGATTCTAAATGGAATATATTTGTGTAAATTTTATTCAGACGAAGTGGTTTCAGCAGAATAATCGTCCACCAAAAACCCGTATTACATTGTCATTTCCTGCTGACAGTTTTTGTAATCTCTTATACCAAGAATCCACTAATTTTGGGTAAACCTAGACTCAAAATCTCTAGTTTCCCTCAGTTTTATTTACTTAATCTACCTCTGTGCTTACAGTGGTATGTACGTTGAGAGAATTCAGTGTCATCTCTGAGAGCATGCTACAGAATTTTTGAATGAACTATGGCCTGAGTAGCTAGTCGTAATGTCTCAGAGTGTCTAGTTGAGTAGTATGGTTTCGAATCCACAGGGAGCACCAGTTCCCCCAAGATTGCAAGTGCTGGTGAACATCAAGTGACACTAAATGCAACCCTAAGTTTTCCTTCTAACCACCTCCAGCCACTTAACATCTCAAAATAGTACACACAATATCAAGTCACTTAGTGACCATATTGCAACATTATCAACAGAAATAAGTCAGAACGAAAGAACTAGACAAGTATGATATTGTCCACCACTCAGTGACCAACTAAATCTACAATGGATTATCCAGATTGTTTATCAACTTTGTAAGAATACATATCATAAATACAGGTAGTGTGTCGGACCATAGTACATCTCTTCAATTGAAAAATTGGCTAAACAACGTCCAACTTCTGTGTTGGGTATGAGCATCAACTATTTGTTGTCACAATCCTAACTTACATATAATGAGATATTTATTTCAGAACCATATTTTATTTTGTTTTAGGATTGATGAATTATGGATAATACCGAATTCCAGGATAGGCGTCTCATCCTGTCTCAAACTCGTCATCTGAATGTGCTTGCATTATAGTGTTGATGTTTACCCCTGGACTCGAACTCAATACCTTCCACTTCAAACGCCAACTAGTTATCCACTAATCTACTGATCTCAGATAGTCACTATCAGTGGGATCCAGGTATGTTTTAAATAGAACGAAACTTATGTCCTATATTCCACTGGTAGCCAAGATTCATCTCACCTATAAAATTTGTGGCTAACTAGCTATATTCATGTAATTTACACAGAATCTATATATACCAACTAAGACTGAGCAAAATTCATTCCTCAATACTAAAATTAGGATCATTCAAACTATATTTTAATCCTGCCAACTACTGTTCAAAAAATCTCTATTATCTCAAATGTTCCGTTTTTTGTATACTAAAAAAATAAATGAAAATCCAATGATCAGTTTACATATATTTATCAAAACAATGAACTAAATATGAAAAATTTCTGTCCTCACCATAGTTATTTGTCCAAATGTACTTATCATTAAAAAAATAATACACATACTCACATAAACAGATATAAAATACTTTACACACGCACATACACACACACACGCACGCACATACAAACTACCTCAGTTACACTAATTAGTAAAAACCATTGTAAATGATACCAAATGAATCAATAATGAAAGTGTTTTTTTTTCTATTCTGTAACAAGAAACCAACACTTAACAATTAGTTAATTAACTGAATATGGTGACTGACCTCAATAATAAAAAAAAAGAAGAAAATATGAAAAATAAACTGGTTTAATATAAATTCTGTTAGTGATTGTATAAATTAATAATAAATGAATTTAATATTAATTAAGTAAATATTTAAATGAATCTGGCCATTATCATCATTTCATCAACATTAATAATGAACAAATAAGTTTAAATAAATTAGAATATGTAATTAACTGTAAACAATGACCTACATGATTGTACTTTGTACATTCTTGTGATCATTATTTCATTGTAAACATCTTTCTAGTATGGAAGAATTGAATAAAAATGGTTAGATTTCATAATAGTTATAACTGATCAGTAAAGACTAGCTACAATACTGAAAAGATTAATGATTCAGTAAGATTCGAACATGAACTACTCAGTTTTAAACTGAGAGATGACAGTGTATTGAGTTATTCCAGTACTTTCAAGTTTTCCATGATGGTCTAGGTTTAATTGACTCATGATGTCAACTATTAAAAATGACTATAATATCCATAAAACCTCTTCTCATACTATACCGAAACTGATTAACCCATAAAATTGGTCAATTACTGGAAGATAATCATTCTCATGTTACTCATTAGTAGCATACCTAACTGTGATGTGGGTTCGAATCCTTCAGGGAGCTCAAATTTCAAATATCTCTTCTTATCGTATTATGAAGTATATCAAAACCTGGATTCTAGACTTCTTTTTGACTTCATTCAACTAGCTAATATCTAAACATATAGTGTACTAAGATTTTGATTCTTTTAGACTGGTGACAACATTACAACAAAATCGTTAGAACTTGGACAACGCTAATAGCTAGACAGACACCACACTATCTTTTTATCAGAGAACAATAAGTGTAACTCTTTACTAGGAAGGACAGTAAACATATCTGATTCCTAATAAACATAGATTTTTTAGCTCTTCTATATTCATTAGGAGCACAGTGATTGATGAACTATGAGAACTATCTTGATCAATTCTTTTTTGGAGGGGAATTACACAAAGTATCGTGGGAGATCATGGTCATTCAAAAGAAACGCCTTATTAACAACGTATTTATCACTACTAGCTAGTTATTCAAATGACTGTTTTATATGACTTTTATCTAAGGAGGTTCTTCCCCAGAATAATTTGAATAAGTCTACATAATGGACCTCAGACAATGGATGAATGGTTGCGTAAGATCATGGATCGATTGGAGTTAGACATTAACACCTTTGGATACTGGCTCAGTGGTCTAGAGGTTAGGCGTCCGCGCGAAGGTCCTGGGTTCGAGTCCCGTGTGTGGGATTGTGGATGCACACTGATGAGGAGTGCCATACTAGAACGAAACGGTCGTCAACTAGTGCTTCCAGGTTTTCAGTGGTGGTCTAGCTTAGACTGAACGGTAAATTAAACTTTGAAAATACGTTAATATGATTTTTAAAAACTTTGTTATCGTATTTGTGTTGACAATTTTATTTTGAGAGTGGATGATGTTGAAATCAGGTTAGATTTTGTCTCAACTCATAAATTCAACTAATAAAGTATAAAGACAGTCAGTTTTCAGATAATTAAAGTAACCCATTATATCACTGAATAAAGATATGAAGAATTCAGAGGAAATTTTCTTTTTGACGAAATCAATTTCCTACGTAGTGTGACCATCATCTTGTGTCTATGGAGTGGTTTATTTCATACTTAATATCATTAAACTCTACTGATCACGACTATTCAGTGTGACAAAATTTTTGTTCAATGATTATTCATTTGAAGCTAATCACTGATAACAATCTACTTTCAAATTAAATAATCTTCACAAACTGTCTATCTTTAATAAACAAAGAGTAGTTAAATATGAATTTTATTTAGGAATAAATTCACCTTCTATAAACATGTAGTCATCGAAATAATGACACTATACATGTACGGTAGAGTTAGCATTGTGTCATTATGTTACAAATTCTATATAGCTTACTCTTGTGATCATAGCTTTTTGGCATAGACATAATATTCCTTCACATGTATATATAAGAATTGATAAGCTTGGTGAGATAGACTGAATCACGTACATACGTTCAGGAACTGTAATATGATTATTGATATCTTGATGGATTATAATCGTTGGGATAATCAAGTCAAATATACTATTTTCATAGGAATCGCTAACTATTTGATTAAGTTATCTGGTTTTATTCAAATTCGCTAAGGCACATAAACTGAATAATCCAGAGATAGTAAAAAGAAAATGAAAAATAATTTTATGACTGAAATTTTACAGAAGTTCTGAATTTGCCTAATTTGCAATTTAAATAAGGTTAATGATATTTGTACTTTGTGTTTGTGATCATTGAGACTACAAGCACTCACTGAATAAAGCACGTAATTTAATCCTTTATTTGTTGACTTCATATTTTACATACTTTTCTGAAAATTTTGACTGGTATTTGATTGAATACTGTAAAATTTGACTGAGATCATTTACAAAGTTTTCAATGTTCAATAAGTATGTTGTATTCGGTATTTCTGGTCACTTTCTACTCATCCGGTAAGTGAGTGTTGCACATTGAGACGTAGTTTTCATTTTAAAAATTTCATTTCAAGTGTCTGAAGTTAACCTAAAATGTCTGTAATGAACATCTCAGTGCGGTGTAGCACTACGCTTCAGAAGCTCCAGATACAATATACTTGTCGATCAGTAAAAAATCTCAGATAACCTGAGAATTACCTTTAATTTTCTTTAAATCTTTACATCATAACTTATTCAACACTTTTTCTATTTCACTGTTATCATTCTTCTCTCTAATGGTTAAGATATGGCGCACTATCTGCTCGACCAGTACTTAGTGTATTTTGATATACCCGGCAAACAGTTGAACAAACCAAACACTCTTAAGTATTTCTCATATTCATTTAGTTTATTGTGAATTGACTATCATAATATTTTGTTTCAGTTGTATTGTGAACGTTGCCTTAACTACCACTCTGGCTATTTATAAGTTCATTTCTGGTTTATATGAGCTGTCTTGTATTCATTAAATTTTTTTAACATTAAGCGCGGCAACTGTAGGTTAATTGATTATTATTATTATTCTAGTTATACTTCCCTTAGCAGTATAGAATTATCAGTAACCATTAGAACACTCTTATTTATCTGTTAGTCGTTAATTGGAATACATATCGATCACTGAAATTTGAGGTACCCATACTTCACTTTCATTTAGTTAAGTAACAACACATTGACTTGACATTATTTTAAATCTATTCTTTGTTTGATTAGAACAGAAACTTTACATTTTTAAAAAAAGGTCGATTGTAACTTAACCATAAATAGTAGAATTCATAATTCGATTAAAGCTAGACCACCTTGGAAAACCTGGAAGCACTGGACGTCTATTTCATCATGAATTCAACTATTAAATTACTACAATCTCCACACAAAAAAAACCCTTTCTACTAAACCATAATAACAATCTTTAATAAATATAGAAAATTTTATTTTTATGAGTTTAATTAGACAAATAATGCCACTTTATTTTTTTCTGGCCTAACTTACAAAGTGTAGCTAGTTTAATAAATGCCTCAATGTATTTCTATAGAGAAATTAAGGTCAATTAGGCTTTTGATGTTGCACCGCTCTTGAAATAAATAATTCATTCTAACTATTTATTCATCAATTTTACTGAGTATGTCTAGTCTATCTATTTTCACAGACAAGATTTTGAAAAAGGAAAAAAGCGTTAACTGGTCGTCTAACCCATATGATCAGATTATTTTGACTGTTTGTCAGTGACCTACTTTCAAAATAAACAACTATGAAACAAATTACTCAAAAATAAATTTGAAAAGAATGCTAACTGAAATTAAGAAACCGTGAATAATTTCTATGGACCTTCATCCATTGAGGTATCTAGAACATTTTGCGCGTACATAATCGCCGCCTAGTCTATCGACTATTAGTAGCTTTCTATTTCATGTTGTTGACGTTAAGTGCGTTAATTTACGCTGATATAATATATCATGTCTTACATTGTTCGTGAGTGAGTGAGTGAGTGAGTGAGTGAGTGAGTGATATTAATGTTTACCATTTAAATATATAATCGGTAGGGAATAAAACAACTTTCTATTTCTCTATAGTTTGAGAACAGTTTGTTTCCATTCTCGTAAGCCAGTATCGAATTTCTGAAAATCCTAGAAATCGAAAATTCATTTCTTTAGTTATCTCAGTTGCTTCTTTCAGTTATATAATTTTCTTATCTATCTAACATTATTATTTGACAGTGAATAATCGTGATTTTGTTCCGTTCCACAGGAAAGACCGAAGGAATGCAATTTAACCGATGACGTCCCGGATTTATTGATGTAATCTCTTGATATCAAACTACACCTCGTTTGTACCTATTTCCTAGTTTTACTGTGTGATAAGATCCTGATAGGTATTTGAAACCATTCACACTGTGCTTTACTTTACAGAATACGATCGAAGATGTGTCCTGTTAAACAACTGTCAAATGATCCATATGCATGATCCTTTTTGTTGATTTTAACTTCTCTATATGATTCTTTCATTTCTTTTTTAAGTAATTTTCCGTGTTTATGATAAATTTATAGTAAATTATAATCTTCATGCTAATCGACTATTCCATAACTACCTTAACTGAATGATAAATTAGGGCTCATTAATGACTCTACTGAAGATCGTCATATAGGTCTACTAACTCGGAATATATGAAACAACAGAAACCAAACAAATTATTATATCATATTATGTTAGCTGGAATATCTGCATGCTTCAGAATGGATCATGTGGATTTCCACGTTTCTGGAAACACCTAGTTATGATCGACCGGCTGTTGAATGCATCATAGTATTTAAGAAGAATGAAAAAAACCCAAACACTAAATCGACACAGGGCATATCATAATTAAACAACGAACTGCCTTTCCTCAATGATGGATTGGGGTTACCCCGTTCAGGAAGTAGTCTGGTTGGTCAGAAATCTATTGTTACTTTTCCACCATAATTTATTCGTTCCCTATATCCATTACGGTAGACTTTTTCCATATTATCGGTGAATTCTATTTTTGACACATCTTTTAGTGGTTGCGCACTGCAGAGGAGTCCCATACTAGAAGGAAACGGCCGTCCAGTGCTTACAGGTTTTCAATGGTGGTCTAACATTGATCCATTTATGATCTCAATCAAAACTCAACAATCTCCATAACCTGTAGTGTCAGTTATTATGCCAAGCCCATATACCTTATTCTATTCATTTTACTTGAGCCATACATTGACCTTGTTATTTATTCGCTTATCAATCTAGACTGTTTTATATGAGCGTATATGTGTGTGCCCTTCTTATCCTATTAATCACATGTCTGTAGCTTTATTTTTTCTGACTATAAATACTGAGTAACGCTTGACAAAGATGGAGTTGGATTCCCAGCCATCTTCCATACGTGTCATTTTGCTTTGCTATGTTTCATTCGCTTCATGTACGAAATATATGTATTCTCAAGTCAATTATCGTTATTCGACTTATTTAATTCCGTTATTGGATAACGCGATTTAAGTCGACGATGATATACGAGAATCAGCGATAGCAAACATTTATATGATCTTGGAGTCAGATCCACGAGCCACCAAAGTGGTGATTTCTCCAACGAATATCGTCGATCTAGATGGGGACAAAATCAAACTCCACAAACCCTATACTGATAACATCTTTTAGTCACAGAACTTATCCAATTCCTCTCACTGATGCTTGCATTGTCATATCGTAAGTGCAATTCAAATTAATGGAAAGGAACAGAGTTTGGTGTACACACAAGTAAGTGACTTTTTATGGTAAGTTCAGAATCACATGATATGTGATTCACTATATTGTTTCAAAAAATTCCAAAACACAACAGCAGTTGATGATTTGTAACTATTCCTAACCAATCTTCAGGGATTTTCATTTGGCTCAAGATCACCGTTATTTATTTTATTAAACCGTTAACACTGGGTTTTTTTAAGTCAGCAAATGTCTGCTTTATTTTTTATACGTAACTTTTTGAATTTGAAAATGAGCAAAAATAGAGTTTATTATCATATGAAAACTAAGTGTTGTGTCAGCTAGAGCTAGTTATGGTCAACTAAAAAATAAGAAAAATCATGCCTAAGACACCAAAAGTACCAAGTGGACATTTGTGATTGACCTACACTCTGACTCAGTCAGTAAAGGTCAACAGAACTGCACCGGTTCCGCATGAACCACATGACCTTACTCGGGGTAGAAAAATTCACGGACGGCCAAACTGGGCTGAAAAAATCAATAAAATTTATTTCGCACTTCAGTGAGCAAGACAGACAGAAACCTAATTGGTCACTACCACTAAAAATTATGATTGTTTAACCAAATATGGATATATGAAATTTACAAACGCGATTGGCTTTGACTATTGAGAACGGATTGGTTTTCAAATAATAGACATAGATCTGACCATATAAGGTAATGATTGGATTTATATAACAGTAAAACTATCTACTACGGTATCTATTCTCATTCATTCATTCATTCATTCACTCTACAAAGATGGGGGATGAGGACGTTGCTGCCCTTGTTATTGATAATGGATCTGGTATGTGCAAAGCTGGCTTCGCCGGAGATGACGCTCCCAGAGCCGTGTTCCCCTCCATTGTTGGAAGACCTAGACATCAAGGAGTGATGGTGGGAATGGGTCAGAAAGACAGTTATGTAGGAGATGAGGCTCAATCGAAACGTGGTATCCTGACTCTAAAGTACCCGATTGAACATGGTATTGTGACTAACTGGGATGATATGGAGAAGATATGGCACCATACATTCTACAACGAGTTGCGAGTGGCTCCAGAAGAACACCCAGTGTTGTTGACAGAAGCTCCATTGAACCCGAAAGCGAATCGTGAGAAGATGACACAGATCATGTTTGAGACTTTTAATGTCCCAGCTATGTATGTTGCTATTCAGGCGGTGTTGTCACTGTATGCATCTGGTCGTACAACTGGTATCGTGTTGGACTCAGGTGATGGTGTGACCCACACGGTTCCAATTTACGAAGGTTATGCATTGCCCCATGCCATTTTGCGTTTGGATCTTGCTGGTAGAGATCTTACTGACTATATGATGAAGATCCTGACTGAGAGAGGTTACAGTTTTACTACTACTGCTGAACGTGAAATTGTCCGAGATATAAAGGAGAAACTTTGTTATGTTGCTTTGGATTTTGAGCAGGAGATGGGTACTGCAGCATCGAGTTCTGCTTTGGAGAAGAGTTACGAACTTCCAGATGGTCAAGTTATCACCATTGGTAATGAACGATTCAGATGTCCAGAAGCTGTCTTCCAACCTAGCTTCTTGGGAATGGAAGCATCAGGAATTCATGAGACCACTTACAACTCCATCATGAAGTGTGATGTAGATATCCGTAAAGATCTCTATTCCAACACAGTATTGTCAGGTGGAAGTACAATGTATCCTGGTATTGCTGACCGCATGCAAAAGGAGATTAGCGCTCTAGCCCCCAGCACTATGAAGATTAAGATAGTTGCACCACCTGAGAGGAAGTACTCTGTATGGATTGGTGGTTCTATTTTGGCCTCATTATCAACATTCCAACAGATGTGGATTTCCAAACAGGAATATGATGAATCTGGTCCAAGTATTGTTCACCGTAAATGTTTTTAATCTGACTTTACTAGTCTGTACAAATGGTATAAGTAATATCACAGAATAAAGATTTTTCGTGACTCATGGCCTGTTTTGTTCTTGATGCTATCTGAATGTGTTTTGGATGCTATGGTGTTTTTTTCAGTTAGCTCTATCATAGGTCTATGAGACATCGCAAGTCGTGATGTCTGGTGGGTTGGCTCGTTTACGTCCTCACCAACGAACAAGCAATGTTTGAGTGTATAATTGGTTGGCTCTTTGTAAACATTTAGTTTCTGGCAGTTTTGTGATATTCGTTCGCTTTGTGATGCTAGCCAGTGTATTCAGTAATAGGTAGTTACATGTCCCTGCTCACCAGGGGCCCTACTCATGTCGGATTACAAAGGTAGGCGTATATACACTTGGTGCTTACTTGGGCCAGTGCTTATGTGCGTAAATAAAATAGATGTGGGTCGGACTTCCGCACCGCTGGCATTCCTGACCTGTTCTCTTAACTGCTTTAAGTCTTGGCTGATGGGATAATGATCCATACTTGAACCATAGTTCGGCACTTCGATTATGATTGTGTTCGGGGTGCCTGTCAGGTGGTCCATGGAGTGGTTGCGCTCGTTTCGCCGAAATCAGTTTTTGACAGTTCAACTTCGTGAGACTTTATGGATGAGTTCTTAGCGACACTATAATAACTCTGACAATCTCTACGTACTTAATGGGGTTATAAATTAGTGTGAGGTGTCAGGATCAGAATTTCCAGTTGAACGTTAAGTTTAAGAATTAACTATAGTGTTTTCATCACCAATTTACATAAGCTATAACACGGAAGGTTATTTGCAGATATTGATTCATGAGTTTCGCTCCTAAGTCGAAGGTCTGCTATCTGAAATCTGGGTGGTTCGTCGTCAAATAAACATGCACCAGGTAACCGATGCATTGCGGATTTTTCTAAGGACATGTAGTGCAGGGTTTTGTAGGTAGTGAAGAGCAGATTTGCGAGTAACTATAGGTCGTTTAGGAGTATTTATTAGTCACCCATATTTGTTGTTCTGTGACTTCCGAATTGGTCCCATATCGAACCAATCCAAAAGTTTCGATCCTGCTGGTATGTACGTGTTATGTCAAAACGAGATAGATAGTAACGCTCCTATTCCTTATTCAAATGAATGGAAACGCTGAAGTAATATCTTCAGTGATCCATTGGTACGAACTTTTCCTAATCAGATTTTACTAACGGTGGTATTTTACTTACAATACCTACTTTTGTGGCTGTTTAGTACGACTTGTCTCTAGTCAGCACTCTCTAAGTTCATAATTACATTTGATAGTCTGTTTACCGAAACTCATTTCTAAGTGGTTATGCCGTCCCAGGTGTAATTTGTGGAAAAATAATTAAGGTCCGTCAATTTTTTCGAGAGCATACAATTAAAACTAATTTTTACTCAATGACAATTGTTAACACTGACTCAACAAATCACGTATAAACACTCTAATTCTACGTGAGATAGGTAGTAATGTCTGACTATGGCGAAAGTCCAGATTCCGAATGGTGCATCACTTCTTCCAAGACTAGAAGTACACTTTGCTAACGTGTACTGACTTATAGGAAACCTAACTTCCTATAGCCTCTGACTCCAGCCGCCTAATTTCAAACAGTGTAAATAAGTTTATAGGAGCGTCAATATCTTTCATTAGCTACCTGTTCTCACCATACATCCAATGTAAATAATTCGAGAATAATCAGTGGGTTAGGGAATTCGATTACCTACATTGAGTCCTTTTCTATGAGGTATATATGGCTTCAAAAACTAATATTAAGCTTTTTAATTAATTACATACGGCGTGATAGTGTCCATCAAATCGGTTTCTCAGTATCTCTTTGTAGCATGTGTGAAGATATTTATGGGGCTCAAACAGTGTAATAAAAGTATATATATAATGTTTCTGTTAAATTAGATTTGGCATATATTTTTCTGGACATGGTCTCACTAAGATTTATTCACATTATATAGAAAAACAAGAATATTGCTAAAGAAAGTTTTTCTCTAAATAACTCTACAAATATAATTAGGTTGGTAGTGTATTTGTTGATGAATAAGGTTTTATGATTTAATGAACGAACGTTTAGGAATTACTATATTTATGAATAAAATAATCTAATCGACTGACATTATGCAACAATACGATTTATCCAACTGATAACTGCTTACGAGACCGAATTATACTGACGTAACCACCAACTGAATAGATATTGAAAGACAAAATAGCTTCTCAGCAAAAGAGGTTTTTCCTATGTCATAAAATAACATGATTATATATATGTATATATAATATTGACACAAATAAACTGTTAAACATCGTAAACGATTAGGCAGTATCTATCTTGACAGTCTCGCTTGTTGACAAATTAATCCTGTGCCTAAGGCAACTTTTATACTTCACTGTGTAGTTTGTAGAAAAACATGTTTAGTTTATTTTGATGGAGTTTTGTTCTATGAGCTGGATAGTTTGGTCGTGGAGCTTTCATCATTCTTCTGAACGATATCATCAACAGAAACTTCAGATAGAAGTGAAGTGTTCTAAATTCTCCACATGTGGTTCACAACCTATCCTCTAGATCTAGATGTTGATTGGTTCTTGTTGACCTTAAACCAGTCATTGTTTACTTCTTTGTTTTGGTTGTATCTCACATTGGTTTGATTTGTGTTCCTATATTTGTGTATAATTTTCGTGATTGGTTGATAAATTGAATCAATTTCTCCACTATCTCAAAATGTTTAATTTATCTTTCATGCCATATACAATTGATATTAACAATAGATTTAACGAACTATCCTTTCAATTATCATTATTATTATTACTATTATTATATCTAAATTGATTATAGAACTTAAATAGTTTGTCAAGTGATTAGTTTATATTTTTCACTTAACTAATGGTTTGTTTATACATTGTAACACAGATTTCTGATAAATCGTTTATCAATTACGTAAATATAATCAAATATAATT
This sequence comes from Schistosoma haematobium, assembly GCF_000699445.3. Taxonomy (NCBI): domain Eukaryota; kingdom Metazoa; phylum Platyhelminthes; class Trematoda; order Strigeidida; family Schistosomatidae; genus Schistosoma; species Schistosoma haematobium. The sequence continues at coordinate 17,094,005 of NC_067201.1, forward strand.
AACAATTAACTTTATTGAATAGAAATAACGCCAGTATCGTTAATGATTCAGTGTACTATTAAAGTACTTTTTGTAAATTCATGATTAAAACAAAATTGTTAATGATTATTATTACTATTTTTATAATCAGTTCATATTGATCAATTATCAATAGATAAACACCAGTTAACATTTTTAAATAAAAATAAAATTCATTAAAAGTTCTAGAAAACATTGTTTTAAATTATCAACAATATAAACAGCTGACTTCAATTGAATATTGTAGCGTAGTACTATGATGTGTACTACTAATGTCATTAGATATAAGTAGTATATATTATCGATCAAAAGTGAAGTGTTTAACTGTAGAACGTTAAGAAGATCGAAGGAAAGAGGACGAGAACAGAGAATGATTGATGTGGAAACGAAGGAATAACAAAATCTGAAACGATTAACTAATATTTTGCAAATGAAGTATTCTCTGTATAGTTCACGGATTTTACTAAGAGATTTTGTAATTTTGTATTCAAACACATGCGGTTATCCCCACTTGTGTTCTCGTTCACTACTGTACTACATTTATTGTGCTTGTTGATATTAACAGAAAAACTTAATCAGTTAGATTGTGGAAAGTAACTATAAATCCTTAAAGGACTTTCTATGAGAGCTGATTAATATTGCTAATTAGTCAATAGAAAGCAAGAAATCCTGTCGATTGTATTTCCAGTGTAGCTTGCTAACTTACTGCTTAATTGACCGGTAGTTTGTATGTGATATTGAGTTTTAATCATTAGAATGTACATCTTTGTGACATAATTAATTTTCTGGTGAAATGTGTTTTGAATTGCTTCTTCATGTTAGGCATTCTTTAAATAAGGCAAAGTGTGAAAAAAGTCACAAATAAATGCTGACATCTTTATCATTAACAGATCACCTGTTTAAGAAAAAAGGAATAACAATGGAATAGATTACATAAATAAACATAATAAGTAAAAAGTACAAATTGATAGTGTGATGACAGGTGTACTAGTTGTTATGATATTACCGATGCTTTGAATCCATATTTCATGTTGGTAAATAGGTCAACAGCTTGGAAAATTGTAGACACTGAAATAACATTTTTTCAAATACACGTTTCACTATCCATTTATCTTCTTATTGCATAATCTGATCATTTTCAAAGAAGGTTATTTCAGTGTCTACAATTTTCCAAGCTGTTGACCTATTTACCAACATGAAACATGGATTCAAAGCATCGGTAATATCATAACAACTAGTACACCTATCATCACACTATCAATTTGTACTTTTTACTTATTATGTTTATTTATGTAACCTATTCCATTGTTATCACTGACTAATAAACTGCCTTGATTGGTTAAATACTTTGATTTATGCGTGTATAAAGGAATATGCATAAATGACTAATGTTGGGTAATATTCTTTCTTGTAAGTTATAACTGATCAAGGCTTTTCTTTCAGCTAGTTCGACTTTTTTTACGTTGATGATTTGTTGTCAAGCTTTGATTAACAATAAAATTAATAATAAAAGTAATAATTATAGCTACCACTACTACTAATCCTAGCCATTACCCTACGCAGTGGTGGGGCTTGGCTGTCTTGATAACCATATCGAGCAATGTTGGTTCAAACAATTGTTCCTTTAGGTTATACCATGCTATACGAGTCTGTTGAGGAACGGTAAGACTAATAAAGTAGCAAACTCATGGTCGGTGGGTAAATTCGTACTGAAGTGTTACGGCAGTAAGGTGTTTTATTCAATCAGTATCAACAGAAATGTTACCTTCTCACAAAAAAAGCAAGGAGTCGGAAAAACTTACCCCTGATAATGTCACATCTCACCTAAGTTCACGGATTTCCATCTCTTGAAGTAAATCCTTCCTAAGCACAGAGCTAATACATTACAAACTTCTCACGGAAAAGTTGCGTGTGACCTCCCCCAATCTTAAGGTTTGTAGGCACATCTTACAGTGTTCCAGCTCAACGAACAGAGAAAATAGACATCTAGGTCAGTACGACCACTAGCAAAGTAGTTTCTATTTTAGGTCTCTCAGGAAGGAAAACCCTCCTACAATATTATCGAATGGAAATGAAGTATATCCTTACACCCCTAACAGGACTATAGATCTTCTAGTCTACGGTCACACCCCATTCGTCACTTCTTAACATTCACTCTATCTTCACTATCAACGCTTTTCCCATAACTTTACCCCCATGCACCACCAATGCTAATTATTCGGGTTCACGAGATTTTATTCCTTGTATCTTTAAACCGTTCTCCAAACTAAATGTTGCAGCTTTCACTGTTTGAGACCGATTTTAAATAGACAAATCAGCCTCCATAGCTATGACTCCAGAATTCTGAGCCATCGATTAATACTGTCTCCGAAACATGCATACAAGATCCAGGTGTAGTCATTCAATTGACCTCGCCTACTCAATACATAGAACTGGTGCAATTTACCCTATATATATATATATATATATATATATATATATATATATATATATATATATATATATATATATATATATATATATATATATATATAAAGTTAACTGTCACATCTCATGGTCTTGCTGGTGAAAATATAGTAATACGTTTAAAGCAGAGGAAGTTTTCCTGTACTGGATTCTAACAGACAGTCACTTGTGCATCGTCCGACGAGGGGGGGGGGTAAGGTAAGATAATAAGACATTCAGTGGCCTCTTTGTCGTCTCTTCTTGCGTTCCTACCAATTGCAGTTCGAATGAAGCAAAGCATAAACTTTACAAGAAAATTTCTCTCTTCCTACAAAATTCAAACACTCAGAGGTTACAATTCTAGCAGGGGATTTTAACATCCAGTTAGGTGGTTTTAATCAAAGTGAAAGTCAGTTAGGGGATCTTACAGTGTTCCAGCTCAACGAACAGAGAAAATAAACATTCTGCTACATATACACTCAGACAACCATCCATTCTTAGCAAGAATTAACTTTAAGGAATAATGATTAGGTCCAATGGCCCGTTAACTATCACGTAACAAATCGCCAATCAGAACAACGATTTCTATGACATTGTCCCTGTGTTAAACCAATGAACCATCAAACAACACTGGCAGCCTTAGGTCAACTCTGAGTCCTTATTGGTCCTCTGTACGGTAAGCTCCTTGCCTAACCCAGTCCGCCTCATTCCAGAACACGAATACCAGCCTCCGTTGTCTGAATCGTATATTTCAGACATACGTAGTTTATACATAAGTAGACCAAACCGTATCACACCATAAAATGAAAAATAATAAATATACAAGATCAAGGCTAAAAGTGGCTGTAAGCGTGGGACACTGTAACTAATAAATTGGGAATAAGTTAAGAATGGTGAGCCGTATAACAGTAACCAATAAGTCAAATGAAAGCTTATAACAAAAGGAATACGAATATATAAATAATCTGGTTACGTAACAATTATTCAATAAGAATATATGTAATAATATTCCATAATTAACTCCTAACAGTTACCATTCACTTATTCTTCGTTTGGATATAACAGAGATGTCGTCTAACATGGTGACCCGCACAACCGACCACATTACCATCAGTCATCGCTAGATAAGCTTGACAAAAGATTACTGTTTATTCTGGGGAATGTCTATACTGATCATGATCTGCGTCCACAGAAAGAAGACCGCTTAGACTTCAACCTAACGACAAAAATGTTAAGGGTATATTTCAGAAACAACTAGAAGATCAGTTAGTTAATCCCCATAGAGACGTTAATCTCAATGTGCGTTGGCACGACATTCAAACAACTGTTAAAAAGGCAATGACATCCACGAGTGACCGTAACCAAAAGAATAAGAATCAGTGGACTACAATAGTGCCTACGGAACTGATAGATACTTGGAAACTCATCTTACCAGACACCGAACACGATGAAGAGCCAACTTAAATATAGACTGAAAGGAGACCTATGATATGATCATGAGCAGAAGTGGGTAGCTAAGGCGAAACATCTGCGAACTCCCAAACACGGGCGTGTTTTTCGACCTTGAGGCAGCATTCGATTCTGTAGATCCATAAGTTTATGGGTCGAAGTCTGAGCACGAATTTAGAAGCCCTACTAACGTTACTTATGGTGTAGGCGAGATATCCGTCTGGCAACCAACGAACGAGCTTACTGAGCAGCGTTTTTCTCCGTTCTACTTTATGAATAGACAATATCGTCATTAAGAATTGAGGATAATTTTATGTTGTTGGTATTGAGTCATGGGTGTATTCGAAGCACTGCTCGTATATTTTGGGACTGTCGAGTCAGCAATTATGAGACTAGACACAGTACTAGGAAAGAATGGGAGATAAACTGACAAGGTAGTGAACCTTTGTCAACCGAGATGGTTGATGATGACTGATGTAGGAGTAGGTTGGAAGAAAGCTAGAAGAGCATAAGCCAAAATATGGCATCAGTCCACGAATACAGTGACTGTTTAGATGAGCCACTCAGTTAGGTGCTAATTATCTGGTTGAGGTTCGTGTGGTTATCGTAACCATTGATTGAAAACTTCAGGTGATATGGATCGAAATAGTTCGCTATGGCACAGGTGCATTCACTCTTTATTGCTCTTTAGATCCTAAGTTTCCAAATTACTTGGTAGATTTTTCTCTAATTTCACTCCACCAACCCACATTTTGTTTTCGAGTCGTATCCTCGATTCTTAATCTTTTTTATTACCACTAATAGTGTTACTACCTTGACTACTCTGGTATTTGCCCTGATAATTTTATTTCACTGTCCCAATGTCATGTCACAGCTTGAACCGATGTACACATTTGCTGTGTTTTACATTGCCTATGACTGACTGACTGAACTTATAGCAACTCACGTGCAATTGAGTTTGTTCTCATTCACTTCGGTTAAGACCTTTTGTTAAATTATTCAGCGAACAGAGTCATCCGTACTATAACAACTTATTGTACCTTTATTATTGTTGTGCTTGTATGAAATATGTATGGTTGAACATTGCTTACCGCCTACGCATATATTCATTCTGCTAGCTTTATCATTAGCTGCTTGAATGATTCGATGATTCATCCATCTCCACATATATGTACATTTAAACCCACACACTTCTCTACTCTTTCTATTCGCTGACTCAGTTGCCTCTCTGCTTTGTGGTCTGAGTTATCTGCTAATAAAACTGTAGTCGCTACTTCTCTTTGCCTTCTGATTTCAAACACCTTTGAAGATTATATGTCAACGGTTACGAGGGTGATTGATCAACGAAACACAGCCACTACAAACTACTACCATAATGTCTCTACATAAATGAATTTAAGCTTGTGGTTTGTATCTTCAACTTCTATAATTTTATGACGAACTGAAATTTCAAGGTGCATGCCATTAGTGGAAATCGAAACTAGTACGAAAAGAATGTTTGCCATATTTAAATGACTCTTGATCTAATATCAACCTATGACGAAAATTATCTTTAAATAAGATGAGTCTCTACAAATTACTTGAATAAGCGAAAGTTAGCTTGGGAGGACGGAGGATGAATCAAATAACTACGCAAATGAGGAGATATAACTTGACGGTGATCTGAATCAGTGAAACCCATTGGACCCTAGATGGACAGAAAAGGTTAGATTCGGAGATGCTGTTGTACTCTGGTCACGAAAACGAAAATGCTCCACACACTCAAGGAGTTGCTCTGAAGCATGTAAAATACTTATAGGATGGGAATCTCACAGATCCAGAATCATTAAAGTATCATTAAAAATAAAGAAGGAGGGGATCACAACGAATGTTATCCAATGTTATACACCCACCAATGATAGCAACCACAACAATAAATACAAATTCTATGAGAGGCTGCAACCAATCATAGAGAAGTTCCCAAGAAAGGACATCATCATTCTGATGCGAGATCTAAACGCCAAAGTCAGAATAAACAACACCGAATATGAAAAGATCATGGGACGACATGGATTGACTGGGAGAGAGAAACGAAAATGGGGAAAGATTTGCAAATCTGTGTGCATTCAACAAATTGGTCATATGTGGCACAATATTTCCACACAAACACATACAAAAAGCTACATGGATCTCACCGGACCACAATATACAGAACCAGATAGATCATATCTGCATCAATAAAAAATTCCGAAGGACAACAGAAGACGTGAGAAACAAGAGAGGAGCTGAGATAGCTTCAGGTCACCACCTGATTGTGGTTACCAAGACAAAACTGAAACTAAAGAAGCACTGGACAACTGGACAAACAACATCACAAAGGTTCAATACAGCCTTCCTTCGAGATACTGATAAACTCAATCAATTCAAGATAGCTCTCAACAACAGGTTACAAGCCTCACAAGATCTGCTGAAGAAAGAAGAAACTACTATGGAGGACATTTGGAAAGGGATCAAAGAAGCATTAACTTGAACGTGTCAGGAGGTTCTGGGTCTCAACAAGCATCATTATAAGGAATACATCTCTATAGAAACACTAGACAAGATCAAAGGAAGGAAGAACAAGAAGACAGCAATTAACAACAGCCGAACACCAGCAGAGAAAGTCTGAACACAAGTTGAATACATAGAAGCAAACAAGCAAGTGAAGAAGAGCATTAGATCTGACAAGCAGAAATATGTGCAAGGCTTAGCAACAACAGTGCAAAAATCTTCCAGAGGAGGAAATATTAAACGACCATATGACACGACGAAGAAACTTTCGGGGAAATATAGTAAACCAGAGAGACCGGTCAAAGACAAGGAAGGCAGGCCAATCACTGAAATTCAACAACAGCGGAACAGATGGGTAGATTATTTGGAGGAACTCCTGAATAGGCCGGCTCCAACGAATCCAGCGGACATCGAAGCAGCACACACAGATCTTCCTATGGATGTCAATCCACCAACGACGGAAGAAATCAGGATGGCCATCAGACAAATCAAGAGCGGGAAAGCAGCAGGACCCGACAACATACCAGCTGAAGCACTGAAGTCAGACATCGAAGTAACTACAAACATGCTTTAACTTCTATTCAAAAAGATTTGAGAGGAGGAACAGGTGCCGATGGACTGGAAAGAAGGACACCTCATCAAGATTCCAAAGAAATGATATCTGAGTAAATGTGAGGACTACAGAGACAGTACACTGCGTCGGGAATTGGAAGTAAACATCAAAATGATGAATAGCAACTGGGATTGATAGTTCAGGACTGAGTTGCATGGAGAATGATAGTTTGTGGCCTACGTCCTCCACGAGTTGTGACAGGCGTAAGTAAGTATGCTTGGTTTTTGATAATACTATTCATTATATGTGAGTGAAATATTTTAGAAGTCGTTTGATTTAGTTCTAGATTATTTTCATTATCGACTGATAGTGATTAATAATGAACTTAAAAGTAATGTAAACTAGACATCTAATTACTTCTTGTTTGGGACTCATCAATAACGTAAAACATTAAGTGTCATGAATATTCTGTTGGTATTCTTTGGACTGAAGTATGATACTTTATATTTTTTACATCAGTAAATTATTTTTTACAGCACTACTGTCGTTTATAACGCTGCTAAGCGAATCTACGTATGACCAACAAACTCAGTCAAGTCAATGAATTGTAAATTTTTATTATACTGAGCATTAAAAAAATGATTTGTTAATATTGTCCATCAGCTAAAATGATCTAATCTTTTTGTTTGTTTAAACTAACTTATTTAATTGATATCATTTGAAATGCTAATCTCTGAAGGTTCATAATCCCTTACAGATCCACCTAATCTATGAATTTTGAAGTTTTACTTACATCTTTTCTGGTATATTGTAGTAAGATTATTCCGATAAAAAAAATTACAAGCTAAAACACGAATATGTAAATTAGATTCTTACTTTATTTCACACTGATATAAATGAGTTTATGCATATTTAAAAAGTAATCATCAATTGGCATGCTGTCATTATTATTACATTAAACAGATTAAAATTCACCAATGTGGATAATGTTTCCGAATTGATTTACCTAACTGGTTACATCATTTCATGTTGAAGTATTAAGTGGAACTAATCAAACAGATAAATCTGATAGATTGCTCTATGAAGTAATTAAAACATTCAGTCAGGTAGCTAAAAGATCAGGTCTCTGAGTGCGGAACTGATTTATGTGGACATAAATTTCTAATTAAGAATGATATTTCCAAGATTTTTGGATAAAATGGGTAGGAGTTAACTAAAAATCAGTATAACTACTGGGTTGGGCTTCATATCCAAGTTACTGATAATATTAAAGCAACAATGAGATCGATTATTACGTTACCAAACATCATAAAATTATATCAAGAATACTTCAGCCATTATTAACACGTAAAACTGAAAAACAAAATACCAGTAAACCTATGTAATAATGTAGTTGTTTTGTACAAGTTGTCATACCGATATCTGTAGCATGCCGGCCTCTAGCTACATTATTAAAGTGCTTCTATAATCGTTGGTTTTTACAGAAAACTTTGTGAGCTAGTCTAGACTAACACATACTAAAAATCTAATCATGACAGGCTAGTGAGTCAGTTTTTGGAAATATACATTCTAAACTGCAACTGTTCGCTTTCAGAACTTCAACAGGATACAATCTTACTGAATTTCTTAGTAACAAATTATTTAAATATTCTCATTCAGTGAGATGAGTTCAACAGTTGTCCACTAACTCATAGTTCAATACACTCTACTTAACCACCAACCCATCTATTCATCAACTAACTTTATTTGTTATGCTCACATGTGACGTTCGAGGCTGATACGTTAACCCAATATCATTGCCCCTTCCCACCAATATCTACCATTAGTCAATAACACCAGATAACTCATACTGAAAATTTTTCTTAGGACTTTTTTAAGTCGTTAGAAATAATTTGTAATGATTCGTAACGATGGTCAAACATTTGATTCATTGTGTGGCTATTCTAAATAGATTTTATCATAATTATAATATCATTTTACTTTGATTATATTTTACTGTAAATTTGATGTTTCATTGTTGATGAAACATTCGAAATAATAATCCTAATGATATATTGATATATATGTACATAATATGAAATTAAAGAATTACTAAATAAGAACTTTCGTCTAAATTTGATTGAATAGTTTCACAGTATTTGGGCGCCGAGTTGATGTGAGACATTAAAGGGAAAGAATGTATTCGTAAAATCTCAGCGAAAGAATTTGAAGTAAATCCAACGTTTCGCCTGGTAATCTGGTTCAAGCGTTTTCAAAGAAATATAATCAAACATCAAAATTATCAAATATGAATACGTACTTGGTTCTCCGGTTCACTGTATACTGACTATGTCATTTAATCAACGTTAACAATTTTTGAAAGTAGGTATTTGCATTATTGTGTAAGAGACGTGTGTTGTGAAACGAAAAGTGTTAAGATAGCTATTGGATCATCGGTTTCGCCAGTTGTTGCATTCGTTGGAAACTAGTGCTATGTCAATGTGTTCCTTTCCGCCGAAAATTTGGTTAAGATACGTAGACGACACTTTGTTATTATAAAATGAAATGGTCTAGACGTTTAAATAACGTGTCAACAACATTTATGACAAAATAAAGTTCTCTAAGGAGTTGGGATCTCCTGAACGGAAATTACCTGTTCTAGACTGTTTAGTTGAAGGGAAATATAATGATTTTTTAAAAATCAGTGTTTTCCTAAAGCCGACATATTCAAAGAAATTTCTAGAATTTAAGTCAGTGCATCCACACTCTACCAAAGTGACAGTAGCCAAAAATTTAATCACCGTAGTTCAAAAACCTATCACTGAACCAAATGATATAGAAATGAAAATGAATTTAATTATATCCACCCTAATGCTGAATAATTATCCGAAGGATTTTATTAAAAGAATAATTAAGAATGAAGAACAAAACGATATTATCAAAAAAATGGTTAAGCAAAAAGAATGGATTAACACAGCGGTGATCCCATATCGTAAACGTATTTCAGAAGAGATCGGAAGGATTCTAAATTTACAAAATATAAGAGTATTCTTTCGAACAAACAATACTCTAAGATCAAAACTAGTACAAATCAAAGATCCAATACACAAGGAGGAGCAACAGAATTATGTTTGTTCTTACAAAGAAAGACTAACAGCCTAAGCCCTACATATATGGGCTAATCCAAACAGTATTAAAATAGGAGAGATGGAATACACCTAGCTGTCCCATGGCAAATAATAATTAATAAATAAACCTGAACTCCTTATTTCATTCTACCTACCTCGTATTAACTACAAAACAGATATTACATTCAACGGTTCAAATCAGTTACCTTATCTGAATATATTAAACAATTGACTCGAACATTAAAGCATCACAAACTTTCAATTACAAATACATCCTTCCTCTTTGAATTCATTCTTTTATCTTGTTTATTTGTCTTCATTTTATGCAAGATGTGACATTTTTGATGCATATCATATACAAAAATTATGTGTTTTCTTAATATTCACCGACCAAAGACAATATACAGTGAACACTTTTCGTTTCACAACACATGTCTCTTATACAATAATGCAAATATCTACTTTCAAAATTTGTTAACGTTGATTAAATGACATAGTCAGTATACAGTGAACCGGAGAACCATGTACGTATTCATATTTGATAATTTTGATGTTTGATTATATTTCTTTGAAAACGCTTGAACCAGATTGCCAGGCGAAACGTTGGATTTACTTCAAATTTATTCCCTGAGATTTTACGAATACATTTTTCCTCTTTAATAAAGAATTGCTAATTTTATTTTTTGCTGAGATGTAGCATATTGTTGATACTCTCAGTTAAATTCAGTCTGGTCCAATGAAAACGTGTCAGATTTTATACAAATAATCAAAATAAAATATTTCAGAAGCTACTTGCTAATTGGCATAGACAGATACACTAGTGTACACGGAATGACACAGCCAGATCAATATAGGAAAGGAGTGGTGGTTTATGGAGATTACTGAGTTTTCTAGTTTGCATCGTGGACTGAACTTAGACCGCCATTAAGAAGCAGGCAACAGCAGACGGCTGTTTCGTCTTAGTACTGAACTCCAATATTTTCTTGTTTTTAACGATAGTTTAGGGTCAGTCATTTAAGAATTCAATAGGATTGTGTTTTGATGAAGTTCAACGTGAGCCGAACTATTTCTGGTATAGTTTTAATTTTCCTAGAACGTATGGATAAGCGTTGTTCACAGAGAGAATAAGAGTGTACAAATCAGCTGAACTGTCTTCAGTGCACTGAAAATTCTAATTTTAAGTGGTTTCTGCTATTCAACTAATAGTTGGGTATAACGGTATAGACAACACATGCTTGGATATTTTCTGGAATTGAGTTCAGTAATTAAATGTAGTGATAGCCGTAGATGATTGTGTTATGGTATTTGATTTACATCAGAAATAAATTCCTACTACGAATTTTGTACATTATTCATTTCACACTTTGAAATGATGGAGTGAGTTGGCGCAATGATAGCTAATATCGTAACTTGGAATAAACCTAACCGATAATGAAGTTAGATTGCTTCACAGACAGTGTACTGTTGTTCAAGTGAACTGTAGGTATATTAAATGGCAACATTATGTCTATGTTTACTCATGACATAATTTAAAGTAACGGGACTTTCTTTTATCTAACTAAACGCGGACTCAAATTGTTGATTCCCATCTTGTCTAGATCATATCCATTTCCTGAAAATCGTTTTGTGATCACTTTAATTACAAACTTGAGACTTTGAACTGTCTTTTCCCAAATAACTTTAATCAACGTATGCTAACACAGTAGTTTTGTATGTAACCAGCTCAATGTAGCCTTAGTCCAGATATTGGATAAAATATGTTACAAAATGACATTTGTCTTTTACAACGAAGGATCAGTTCGATAAGTTTCATTTAGATTCTTTCTACTAGGTAGTAGCAAGTTTTTCAGACTACTGCAACATTATGTACTCTAATGGACTCCTCTCTTAATTTATAAGGAAAAAGTTGTGGATCCTACCAGTTTTATAACAATTCACCCGTGCTTCATCTCAGATCAAGTGTATCCTCAACTTCTTATTCGCACATATTTATAAGCCATTGTAATGGGGGTTAGGCGACCGAATTATTGATGTCTGTTTCCTACAAAGACATTAAGACGAATGTGTCAAAATTTAAAATAATTTTCACACCAAGATTACAGCCGTGAGCCTAAACAATGTACTGTTGTCGAAGCAATCCACTTACTTCGGGATCGAAAAACAGTCTATACTCAAAGCATGCTATAGACCAAATACGTATTTAAAGTTCCATTTCAAGTTTAGACACCCAATCATCTAGACAGACAGAGTAGCTTCAATAATTAACCAATCATAAATTGCATATGTCAGGCTGATTGATATTTCGTGGTCTCAAGTCTCATAGTATTTTTTTCTTACTAAAAAATTAAGGTATCTTTTTTACGGGAGTAGGCAGACCGAAATTCAGACCCACAAAAGGAACGTTTAATAACTGATCAATAATGCGGGCAACCAATAAATTATCTGGGCAGATAGCTAATAAATTAGCATTGGTAATTGTTACATTATTGATTGAGCAAGCCGTTTACTGATTGGCCGATTTCATAAATGCAAAGTTAGCCATTTATGGTCATTTCATCAAACGTATTTAGCAAAGTGAATCAAGTGTCTCACCACTTAGAGATATGGCTGAGGAAGAAGTTGCTGCTCTTGTTATCGACAATGGGTCTGGTATGTGTAAAGCTGGCTTCGCCGGAGATGACGCTCCCAGAGCCGTGTTCCCCTCCATTGTTGGAAGACCTAGACATCAAGGAGTGATGGTGGGAATGGGTCAGAAAGACAGTTATGTAGGAGATGAGGCTCAATCGAAACGTGGTATCCTGACTCTAAAGTACCCGATTGAACATGGTATTGTGACTAACTGGGATGATATGGAGAAGATATGGCACCATACATTCTACAACGAGTTGCGAGTGGCTCCAGAAGAACACCCAGTGTTGTTGACAGAAGCCCCATTGAACCCGAAAGCGAATCGTGAGAAGATGACACAGATCATGTTTGAGACTTTTAATGCTCCAGCTATGTATGTTGCTATTCAGGCGGTGTTGTCACTGTATGCATCTGGTCGTACAACTGGTATCGTGTTGGACTCAGGTGATGGTGTGACCCACACGGTTCCAATTTACGAAGGTTATGCATTGCCCCATGCCATTTTGCGTTTGGATCTTGCTGGTAGAGATCTTACTGACTATATGATGAAGATCCTGACTGAGAGAGGTTACAGTTTTACTACTACTGCTGAACGTGAAATTGTCCGAGATATAAAGGAGAAACTTTGTTATGTTGCTTTGGATTTTGAGCAGGAGATGGGTACTGCAGCATCGAGTTCTGCTTTGGAGAAGAGTTACGAACTTCCAGATGGTCAAGTTATCACCATTGGTAATGAACGATTCAGATGTCCAGAAGCTCTTCTCCAACCTAGTTTCCTGGGGATGGAATCCGCCGGTATTCATGAGACCACTTACAACTCTATCATGAAGTGTGATGTAGATATACGAAAGGATTTGTATGCAAACACAGTATTGTCAGGTGGAAGTACAATGTATCCTGGTATTGCTGACCGCATGCAAAAGGAGATTAGCGCTCTAGCCCCCAGCACTATGAAGATCAAGATAGTTGCACCACCTGAGAGGAAGTACTCTGTATGGATTGGTGGTTCTATTTTGGCTTCATTATCAACATTCCAACAGATGTGGATTTCCAAACAGGAATATGATGAATCTGGTCCCGGTATTGTTCATCGCAAATGCTTTTAATTTTTGTTTGTAATAAATTTATCCTCATTATTTCATGCTCTGTATCTTTATGTAGTGATGAGTTATTGTTTGGGGATAGTTCTCTAGTCTTTTTAGTGTATTAACTCACATTATGTACTGTGGTTATTGTCTGTCCGGCATATATGGGACGAGTCCATGTTGTTCATATAGGTTGAAGGATCTCAGATCGGCCTCTTAGACACAAAGAGTGACGTTGGTACCGTGGTCCTCATGGATGCCATCCATGTGTTCTTGACCCTATTTAGTTACGCTCGTACGCCTCGGTGTTGTGGGTTTTGCAATCTATAGGTGTAGGAGTTTGCTGCGTTCTAGTGTTTGGCTGTGATTAGGTAAGAGAAGAATTTAACGCTTTAAAGGTTACCTATATATATCGCATCCGTTTCTCGCTTTTGTCTGGAAGTCCCCTTCTAGAGTCGATGGCAAAAACCTCTAGGTTGTTTAGCGAGGTTAGGGCGTGTAGGTCACACAACTTATTTGAGTGAGATTAATTCTGTGTCTGTAGTCATGTTAGAGCTGCCTGCAGTGCTTGACTCCCGAGCCTGTCATAAGTAATCTAAGGCGCGGGTAGTTGGCACTGGAGATCCGTTGCTGCCACAGGTTTTGAAATAAGTGTATTGAGGGGTTCCTACGCGGCTTGTGAACTTCCGAGATCTCGTGTTTGGTGCAATAACTGGGCCATACTTCCAGCGAAGGAATGTCCGTGTAAGTCCTAGTGAGTCTTTTCTCCTTATGACCATTGGTCCTGAAGTCTATAACTTGTCGGCACAAACTCCTCGTGGACAACAAGTTAGCGTTCTTATTTAAGTATGTCAAGACGCTCGTACTCCAGAGTTGGTGCTATCTGTCGGGTCACCGAGAGCTCTCCTGTTATTTTACATGAACGACAGGTGTTATGGGCGTTAGTAGCTCTAATCATTTCGTTTGGGAGTGCTCGACGCTAGGGAATTATCGCGTGGGCTTGTCGTAATTCGGGACTTAACGTTCAAATGTAATAAACAGGCCCAAGTCTTATCGAAGGTATGAATTCAGGACAGCTTAGAATTCGCAACTGAAAGGGAGAAGTCATTTCAAGTGCTTTACAACTTCGCTCCTGTATCCGCCTATACATGGATGTGCTTTGGGTTATCAAACAGATAACTAGTTTTTGTGCTATTTGGTGGTTCAGTAACCTCAATAGTTATATCTTCCCACTTGCTGGAACTCTAACAGTCACACTCAATGGTCAGGGTTTGGACTGAGGTATGCAGATTAGGTGTACTGACCATCTATCGGATAGCGATGAGTATTATCCCTGCTTCGGTTTGGGCACCTGGGCAGTATCACAGCCTTCACACATATCAAGGGAGATTTGTGTGGCGCATATGTATTTGGTGCCTCCTTGTACCAATATCTGTGTCAAAATAAATGAATAATGCTCTTCCGTACTAGTTTATTTTTTGTTCGCGGAAGTGATCTCAGATTATTTGAGCATATGTCACATAATAAGCTTCAGAAGGTAGGATATGAACGGAATGACTGATTTAGTGAAACTCCAAATGAAAAGCCTAAATCTTTGGAGATATACTGCATAGGCAGTTTGCACAAATACTTGACCGTTGTGGTGGGTTTTTTTTAATCCTAATGGTTACACAAATTTCAGGGATGTCTGCTGTGTTGTGTACAGAATCTGTCAAACATCTCAAATTATATGGTTTTTATTTACTAAGTAGCTTACAACATCATGGTTGTGCCACAATGTCAGGTCGTAACTTTTCAAATAAAATCCCGAGTAACATCGATACATGTAAAACACTTGCCTACAAAAATACTACTTTAATGTTTTCTGAGTAGGTTGTTTGTTAGATTCATTATTTCAGAGACGAAACATCTTACTCTCATGTCTCGATAAAACCTCAACCCGAAAACCATTGAAATCATTTTGAGTAAGGGATTCCGAAAGGTTTATACAATTGCTGCCATGTATATTTTTCAGAATAAAAAATTCAATGTTTGTGGGGATCAATTTTAATAAGCGTCATGATAGATAATAAAACCGTGAAACAAAAACACCATATTTCCACATATTAGTTTCACGATTAAGAATCCTTATTTTATATGCTGACATCAAATTGACTAGAGAGGCTATAAACTCCAGACTCTACGATCCATAGATCAACCAGACAACATATAAAGTCGTAGATCTAAAAACGAATGGTTGTGAACTTATGGAGAACTATAACAAGAAGAGTTAGAATGCAAATCATAACTAGGAGTTTGGATACCACAGCAAACCTGAAGGGGTGTTCGTGGGCGAAAGCCTTCATTGCCAATTTATTCGACATAACTAGACGTAAAATTAATAAAACAATCATATTCATGAGGAGTTGCACGACGAAAACTGTCGGGTCAGAATGGGACAGCACAAAGGTTCACCTCAGAATAGTGAAACTTAATAAAGGTCATCAGTAAATCAAAGAGCAGAAAACAGACACAATACAGAAATAGCTGGATTAGGAAATCTGGATGCAGTTGTCGACGGACTCAAAGTTCACAGTACTAACCAGTAACTTGTATAGAGATCGTTTGATGCTCGGAACTAGAACAAACGAATATATGATAGTTTTACAAATGAAATTCAGGTTATGGAGAATTATTTCCTTGTCCTGTTCTAACTTTTTTGAGGTTGTATTACACATGACTAATGTCACTAACTGAATATAAACGTCCAGAAGTACGAGGACAGTACTCAAAATTAGCTATAATGTTGGAAAATTATTAGTTTAGCGAAGATGAGATTCAACAATTTCAATTTATCATTCTGCTCATTTGCAGCCAAGTAATTCGAGGAGATCAATGTCCGAGATGCCTTTTTCTGCAGTTTCTACCATTTAACTACTGAAAAACAGAACATTTAAGCTAAATTAATTACAGATTCCCTTAAAAACTAACTGGCTTTTTCTCAATATAAATGGCTGATTAAACTGTTCACATAACTAATTTCAATTGCCGAGAAATACACAGAGTATTTACATGTTTTAGCATAGACATTTCAGTAGGTTTACTGAGATTCGTTTGAAAATTCTAAGAAAAATAAGGTTATTTTGTAACAAGCTAATCATGAATGACACTAATTACTTTTTTGATTGTGAAGTGCTTTAATCTAAAGCTAGAAAATCATTGAAAAACGGAGCATCTGACGAGTTCGGGACTCCACACCAGTAATACGACACTTAATAATCTTATGTTGAATAGAACCTAAACTAGAGTGGACTTCTGTGATAACCTAGTAGCTAGTGTAGTTTCAGTGAAAAAATCAATCACCATTGATGATATTGAGTGAGGACTGTACAAATTGATTGGAACTGGAAAAAGTAGTCTTAGCGGTATCATAACCACAGTAGGGTCTAGAGGCGAAAAACTAGGACCAGCCCTCACACAAATCGAATGAAGTGTGGTGCCCCCTTGTACCAATGTTTATGTGCTTAAATAAATGATAAATATAAATAAATAAAAGGAATTTTAAGTTTTCCAGCTCGTTTAAGTTGGGTACAGAAAATATAATTTCCACGAGCAATATAAGACCAGTGGTAACTAAGCATTTTTTCTTATAAGGGGCTATCTAGTATACTTGTGTTCAAACTGTATTGTAGGGTATTGAGGAGATTGTTGAATCTGAAGTTTTACACCACGGACTGACTTTCGTCAAACAACTACTGGAAGTACTGAATACTTGGTTCACCCTAGCTAATTCACTCAGTAACCGATCATAGGACTTGCAGTTAGGAGTACAAATTCATTCAAAAGCGAAGACAGAAAGACTGATTCACCAATGAGTATTATCCGCCAACTAGTTGATAAATGCTTACCACGAAACGACCAGGGAAATAGAATATCGGTTTTAGTGGGGTCCTTAAATGGATTCACCTATGTTGACACAAACATATATTACTTAATTAGACAAAATGTGCATTTAAATTTCCTATCTTTATACAAGAAATTAATTATGGAAAAATAAAGACATTCATTTCATCCCATCATGTGTTGTTGGATTTAATTTATTAACAACTGACACTGTCTACACTGAATAGGAAATAATTTTAAGCATTTCAATTAAATGGAAAATATAAAAACCTAGAGGTGAACAATGCAACATTTTGATGACAAACTCAAATAGCAATTGTTGTACTTGAGTTTCATAAAAGTGAAAAAAAATACTAGAATGGGTAGATGGAGAGTTGGATAGAAAAAGATACATATAAAAACCTGTAAGAATTCAAAGTTTGTGAGATGAATGAATGCAGTTAAAATTTATTTCCTGACGTACTTCCCAAATATTATTAAAATGATACTGTTATCGATAAATAGGTTAAGTAGGGTTTAATGTATCTTATCTGTTTTCTCTGCTTATTTAAAAGATTTTCAATCGTCATAGTCACAATTTCAAGTCTTAATAACTTAAAAAGAAAAAAAACAGGAGAAAGGATTGCCTCAAATAACAGAAAATTAGTGGATGCTTGTGTTTTATAGTGAATCGATAAAAACCACAGTGGAGAATGACAAAATCCATGATATTACAAATATACGGTGGAGTTCGCCAAAGAACGACCTGTCTAATGTAAACTGTTCAACATAGGGGTCAATCATTCATCGACCTTTTTTGTAGTATTCTCAATAATTATTGGAAATTGAAGTTACGATAAGTATCTATCAGTTATGACACATGGAAAATTTGAAAAAGTACTTCAAAGGTGGATTGCCTTTTTTGATAAATTGTATTTTCATTTCTGGTTAGCGTTTTTTTAGCGAGTTTAGACGATCTGGCCCTTCTATCCCAAACGCAACAACAGATGCAGGAGAAGACAAACAGTGTGGCAGCAACAATAGGTCTCAATATACACAAAGGGAAAAGCAAGATTCTCCGATACAACACAGAATGCACCAATCCAGTCACAATTGATGGAGAAGATTTGGAAGATGTAAAAACCTTTACGTATTTGGGCAGCATCATTGATGAACAGGGTGGATCTGATGAAGATGAGAAGGCGCAGATCGGCAAAGCAAGAGCAGCATATTTACAACTGAGGAACATCTGGAACTCAAAGCAACTGTCAACCAACACCAAGGTCAGGATTTTCAATACAAATGTCAAGACAGTTCTACTGTATGGGGCAGAAACCTGGAGAACTACGAAAGCCATCATCCAGAAAATACAGGTGTTTATTAACAATTGTCTACGCAAAATACTTCAGATCCATTGGCCGGACACTATTAGCAACAACCTACTGTGGGAGAGAACAAACCAGATCCCAGTGGAGGAAGAAATCAGGAAGAAGCGCTGGAAGTGGATAGGACACACATTGAGGAAAGCACCCAACTCCGTCACAAGACAAGCCCTCACATGGAATCCTGAAGGTCAAAGGAAAAGAGGAAGACCAAAGAACACATTACGCCGAGAAATGGAGATAGACATGAGAAAAATGAACAAGAATTGGATGGAACTAGAAAAGAAGGCCCAGGACAGAGTGGGTTGGAGAATGCTGGTCAGCGGCCTATGCTCCATTGGGGGTAACAGGCGTAAGTAAGTAAGTATTTTCATTTCCGTAAAACAAAGTAATCACTCTTGACAATATAATGTATTATTAATAATTATATACAAATTAGACATTATATTTACTTGTAAACGTTGGAAATTTATTATGCTGAGCCAATGTTATCTTAGACGTGTTGAGATTATAAAACTCACTATTGCTTCTTTTTTAATGCAGTGTCACAAGAAACGAAATATGCATTTTGTCAGCTAAACTTATAAAAAAAAATAAACCTACTGGCAAATCTAGAGAGAGATGAAGGATTTCCTTCAAAGAAAACAATTAAGAGAATATAATAAAGGAAAACATAAGACTAAAAATAATAAAAAAATGTAACCGGGTAGTTATAACTCATAGACATATTATTATTACTATATGGACAAAATACTATGAATACGAACAAGATACATCCTCCGAATTACGACAAACAAGCGACTATACTGGAAAAAATATTAACTTTCAACTTTTTGAGATAAGGTATATAAACAAGAATATGTAACAAAAAACACTATACACTTCAAGTATATAAAAACCTAGGATGAATGGCATTTTTAGCATTTTAAGATTGATAGTAATGGAGTTTTGAAAATATTCGAAAGTGTCCTGTACAGTTTGAAAACCATTGCATATATCATCTTTTCTTTGTTAACAAGTTGATAATTGATAATACTTCAGATAATTTCTGATGAAATATTCGAAGATATGAGGACATAAACACCGCTCAGAAAAATGAATAAATGGCTTAACCATTTTTAAAGAACTATTATATACAAAATTTAGAACAGTATAACACAACGCTTCATAAAAACACATGAGTATACGGGGAGTGAAAATATGAAAACCCATGAACTTTCAGATTTGAAAAGAAAAACAAGTTATCCATAAAGATGAAATCCACTAATTTATTGACTATTGTGGAAATGGCCTATGTATCAAAAACCAACTACAAGAAAATGTGTCGCGCGACTAGCGTATCATTATAAACCGATTGAACACACGCAGTGACATTATCGGATTACATTACAATGCCGACAGAAAATAAAGCTAGGTAATTTACAAAAAAAATGTAGATAATACATACGGTAGACACATAGTCCTCTCAAATCAAGATGAATTAGATCCCACATAGACAAATAGTAATCCGAAAAAAAAAACATTACGAGAAACAAAACAAAATGACAAACAACAAAAATGTGTAGTAAAGAATAAAAATTTATTTTATTTTTTTCAATTTTGTATGCAACATTATAAGATAATGAAACAATGAAGAAGATAAGCACATATATAGGATAGAAGAAACACTTACATGTGTATGTAATGTAAATAGATCATTTTCATAGATACTTATCAATATAATTTAGCTGTGACAAAATTGACAATGATGTTTGACACCATTGGAAACTAATAATAATGGACAGTATGACAGTGAATATAATGTAAGACAAACAAATGAAACATAAATGTCATAATACAATGTGAAGAGTCAATAGACGGTAGGCTATTCGAATACTTCGAAGAATTATCTTTTTTTTTCTTCATAAATTTGTTATTCATTAATAAATGATGAAGACAAGTGGTCGGTAGACAGACAAATGAATAGATGAATAAAACAATTCACACAACTGAAGATGGTTTTCATACATCAACACTAGTATTGATGGTGCATAACATGAGTGCACATATACGAGTAAACAATTATAATTACTTCTTAAATGAATGAATGAAAATTGAATAAATGTAGAACCAAACTTGAAATATGATTGTTGCTGTTGTGGTGGTAGCATTGGTCTAAAAAAGAGCAAAATATTAAAATTGATTTTGTTCAAAAAGAAAGACGGTGAATGGTTGAATTCTTTCTTCATAGGAAACAAGAAAAAAAACTTATAAAGTAATAACCATAATAATTCACATTGATGTATTTTACTGACATATTTATCATTATAACACATAGTTAATCAGTTCAGTCAAAATCAAGATGGAATCTGGTGTAAGAGTGTGTGGAAAATCAAAATAATCTTGATATTAGCTGATGTACACTTCATTTTATATTGAACTAGAAAAAAAAAGATTGAATCTAAAAATTTACTAACAAAACATAGAGGTAGATGAGATATTGCCATTCGTATGTTCAATATTTGGTGATATCATCTTATGATATTACTGAGGAAGGACAACATTGTCATGAATATATAACGTTGAAATATGTATTCAAACAATAATGAATATACAATTTTATTGTATATTTAAAAACAAGAAGTTTGAAAAGAATATTAGTTAAGTAGATGAATAACAAAAACGTAGAATGTTTAAATAAACGAAACAATAATTACTCAGTTACATGAACTTTTTAAACATTAGGCAAAGCTTACAAAGTACTAACGTGCATACTTATAATTATATCAAAAGATTTTCGACAAACAAAAACTCATTCAGTTCCCAGTTCTATTGATGAGATTTAGTGCAAAGTGATTTCTCTTTAGAAGATATTGGAGCATTGTAAAGCGGCAGGTTTCACAAAGTCAACAGAAAATGCCCTCGAAAATTGTTGTATGATTGTAGAAAGTTTATCAAGGTTTTAAAATTAGAACGATATACATGTGTATATACTACAGAGTAATGGGAAGACTTCAGATTTAATTCCAGTTACTTGTTAACAGTACACAGTAGGTGAGGAAAAATAATTAAAACATAGAATCAGAATAAGAGGTATGAAGTGGGAAATAACTAAGTTTAGACCGTATATCACTCTACAAGACAGTCAGTTAAAGTTGAATTCTAACTTAGTGACAAAGCAGGATTATAGTTACGGTATGATAACAATGAAAAATAAATATTAATAATAAAAGTAGTGAATAACATAGCGATGGTCGAACATGTGGAAAAAATAGTAAATCAGAAAAACAAAAAGAACCAACTGATAATGATCATTGTACAACTGAATGTAATTTACAAGTTCGAATTTTTGTATTTGTATTTGAACTAAAAATATTGTCTGAAGTAGAGAACAGTGTGGTTAGAAATTTCAAACTATTCAAAGTCACTATCATCAACTTGACTGAAGAGAATACTTCTATCTTATTAGTTTAAAAAGGAATTTAGGTTAGCGTTTATACCAAGTGAATTTTTAGTTCTGGTATACTGTAATAACGTACAAACTAAAAATCAGACATTATGGCTAGGATTATGTAGAATCTGTAATGTGAATAGCGAAGGTCTTCTAATTCTGCCTTCATCATTTAAATTATGAATAAAATTTTTTTAAAAAAATCAACAGCTAGTCAATGAACCAGTTATTTGTTGTATTGAAATTCTTTGGAGAAATATTAATACTAAAGGAATTAACTTGTTTTCCGTAAGTACAGTGTATTTTCTTTACGATGGGGCTAGCAGGAGCACTATCGCTGTCAAGTGTAAAGATGCACCATGCAGTAATAGAGAAGTTAAGATCTTGTCTACAGGTTACATGACTAATTAAGTCTATGATATTTGGTCGCACAGTAGGAGTCTAGTAACAAGTAACGCAACTAATGTGAACTCCTTCTATCATATGTAAGAGGACTAGAGTACAAATATCCTTGCCGTGCCAAATAATACGGCTAAGTTAAGTTATCCTGGATAAAAGCATTGATTAGATTTAATAAAACTAAGCGTTAAACAATTTTCGGTAATTTATTTTGCAAGGAGTCATTAACCATTTTTAAATTATCTTTTCCTTAACATACTAGTGAAATACAGGTTGTTGTTGTAGTATATGTAACATTAAGTCTATACACTGAAGCTGATGGTTAAATTATGATCATGTTAAATATTCAATGTTATATTCAGTCAGTCAGCTACAACGTAAGACCAGACATATTATGCATCGGTCCAAGTTGCCATACCTCATTAACACAGCAAGATGAACACCAGATTCATAGAAGTAGTAATAAGTGCTATTCACTAGAATGATAAAAGCTTAATGGTGAATTTACGGAATTCACATTTAACACATAAAGTGTTGTAACAGGACGCTCACTGATTGTCAGTCATAAAGATCAAAGCATACACGTACGACTTATTTTAATTACAACAATCTACTGATGAATAACGAGATGGATAAAATAAAAAGCAAAATAATCTCACATCTCAGCTTTTATGTTTTGGAAAAGAAACACAGGATAATAAATGCAGAAATTAAAAAATTACGAAGAATTTAAAGAAGATAAAACTAAATAATGATTTTGTAGTTATTTCAATATACAAGTTGTTAGTCAACTGTTGAATAGATAAGGATACAGAGTTAAAATTACAACGATCTTTAGATTCTACATATCTGATGGAAAAATTGTATAAAACAAAGTGATGAGGTTATTCGATATTTGTTAATTAAATTACCTAGACGGAAGTAGTGATTTATTGTTTAGCTGGATTATTATTAATGAATAGAAGCATTCTATGAATTTATATTACACACATTCTGCCCACCAACATTATTCGGAAAGGGAAGATGACGATAAGTTGCTGATTGTTAGTGAAATAGAGAAATCGATAGCTGGATTGAGGTGAAGCAGAGCGACAGGAGTCTATATGTTAATTTAAGGTCTTCAAAGATGGTGCTCCAGGAATTTTCAATGAGGTGTTAAGCGAAGCTTCGAAACCGAACGTAATTCCATTTAACTGGATGTTATGACTAGTCGTTTTCTCTCATAAGGAACGATAAAAACGTCTTATGGTACCCAACCAGAGGTTAATGTGAATAATATGGCTCCTAAAATATTAGCTTCCATAATTATCCGAAGTTTAGCTGAAGTTTATACACGGTGAATATGAAGAAACCAGGCATATTTGACTACAACCCTAGTCTTCGAAGTGCTGACAGGATTAGACCAATTTATTGGCAGCGTTCGTGATCAAAAGACAACACAAAGCTGTATCAACAACAGATAGGGTTGGTCTTTAGAAAGTTTCAACACTGATGTCTGTTGTCTCTCCGAGACCGGTATTCAAGACTCTAGTGAGGTACTACAAATTCGATCTTCATATGTCGCTTCGGAAAGTTTGCTTTGCGTGCGTTCATCCGCGGATTCTGTAGCATATTCGTCTGGTTTTTCTGGCGTCAATGTCGCA
Source organism: Schistosoma haematobium (assembly GCF_000699445.3). NCBI lineage: Eukaryota > Metazoa > Platyhelminthes > Trematoda > Strigeidida > Schistosomatidae > Schistosoma > Schistosoma haematobium. The sequence goes on from NC_067201.1 coordinate 17,118,534, forward strand.
ATAAGCTCCAGAGCTAAGGCAACACTGATCGATTGGATCCCCATTAACGGTCGGTTGTGTTGTTAGATTAGAAAGCACCATCGAAGCATGAAAAAATTGGTGTGAGAAACGATGTCTTTTCGTCATCTCCGTCACGCTTCAACAGACTACAGCCCGGATGAAATCAAGGATGAGTTTTACTACCAGTTAACTGTTCTTCTCCAGAAAGTGCATTCGGCAGATATTGTAGTACTAGTCAGAGATTCGAATGCTCAAGTCGGGCGTCTAGGCACAGAAGAGAGTCGTTTAGGTGGTCGATGGGGATTGGTTGATCGCAGGTTAGATAACGGGGTCAGTCTACTGCAACTGTGCGCGGACCACAACCTGTTTCTGACTGGCAGTAACTACCAGCACAGTCATAACCGGTGTGACACCTGGCTTCCTCCCTCTGCATCTCAAGCCTGGACTCAGACTGATCACATCGCGATCAGCTACCACTGGCGTGGTTATGTACACGACTGCCACAGCTTTTGTAGTACCTATCTGGACTCTGATCATGCCCTTGTTTGCGCTAATCTTACCTTACTTTTAGTGACCAACAAATTCATCGTCCTAAACGGATCTAATTCAGTAAATTGGTTGCAGCTTCTGTTGCAACTAAATATCAAACCGAGCTAGGTTCAAGGCTAGCTACCATCCCACCGAAAAGTATAGATGAGCATCGGCTGCAATTGCACGACCACAGACGATGACTGTTACGTAATGAAACTAGGCAAAACTTGCAGAAGGACCGAGAAGCTTGATGGTCGGAGAGTGCCAATGAGTCGGAAGCAGCAGCTGCATTTGGTAACTGCCGGAAGCTCTTTCAAGTCATCCGAGCCAATGGCAGTAAGAAGTCTGGTGTGAGTGAAACAATCTGTGAAGGTGACGGTATGCCAATCACTAATGTCTATCGACGTCTTGGACGACGGGCAAAGTTTTTCGTGTAGCAGATTCACTGGTCCTTTGCCCCGGCAACATCGACCAGACGGTCCTGCTCTCCATGACCTGTGACGGCTGATCCACCTAACGAGGTGTAAGTCCGCAAGGAAATCCAACTTTTGAAGCAACACAAATCGCCAGGCCCAAAAGACTTACCTCTGGCCCTTTTTAAAGATGGTGATGATTTTCTGGTTGAGGAACTGGCTGAGTTGTTTACAAAGGTCTGGCAATTAGTGTTCCAACATCATGGAATGAGTCGATAGTTGTTCCTATCTTTAAAAAGGGTTCGCATCGTTTCCGCAACAACTATCGGAGGTAAGTCTACTTCCAATTACGTCCAAAATATTGGCTTCCGTCATACTTCGTAGATTGTTCAAAACCTGTTAGCGGAATAAAGATTGGATAAAAGCATGTTCTGTGCAGCATTATGTTGGGGCGCACTGACTTGCTATTCCTTATCCAGTCAGCGCCAGTGGATACTTGGAAAAGACTCGAGAATCTTCTTGTGTAAAAACTATAAATATACTAGTGTTTTTCTTATTGTAATTCCTACTTCCATCTACCCTTGTTATTTGGAATATAATTTCGTCCATGTTCAACAGTGTTCTGATTTGGAAACTTGTCGAGTGAATTGGTGTCCAATAATACTGAGCAATAGGAAAAAATGGGCTTTGATAAGAGAAATTATAACAGAATCTGAGAAAGCTTGACTCACGGACAGGTTGGTCGAAGATGTATTGATCATATCTTCACCCTCCTCCAAATGTTAGAAAACCGTCATACTTATCACAGGCCAACAACCGTAGTGTTTCTTGACATTCGTTGGACAGGACAAGAGTGTGCCTGAGAAGTTTACTAGCATATTAAAAGCCCTATATACGAACACCTCAGGGAGTGTGGGCATACAACCACCCCCCACTGTCCCATTCAAGCGGTAAGGTTAGACAGAGTTGCCCAATCTCATCATTCCTCTCCAACTTTGTCATCGATGACGTTTTGGAGACAGATCCAATGGATGTAGGTGATGATGGTATGGATCTGTTGCTGGAAGAAGGACTTCTCGACCTTGAATATGAGGATGCTATTGTTTATGTGATGATACCCAAGACATGCGATCCGCACCCAATCAGTTGGCAGTCAGTGTCCGTAGGTATGGTGTGTGCTTTGCACCTTCGAAGTGCAAAGTACTTCTACAAGACTGGCAGGACTGTAATCCTGTACTCATCCTGGATAGTGAGAAGATAGAAGTAGTCGAGACGTTCGTGTATCTAGGTAGCTGCATAAGTGCTGGTGGTGGAGTGAGTGATGAGATCAGTGCACGTATAGTGAGAGCCAGAGCGGCTTATGCCAATCTGCACCAACTTTGGCGCCTTCGTGATGTCAGTCTGGCTGTAAAAGGTCGGATCTACAACGCGTCGATGAGAGCAGTTTTGCTCTATGCTTGTGAAACCTGGCCCTTCCGAGTTGAGGATGTTAGACGACTATCTGTGTTTTATCGTCGTTGTCTCTGAAGGATTACTGACATCCAGTGGCAACACCATGTCAGTAATGTAGAGGTTTGGGTACAGAGACGGTAATTCAATTAGCGTCATTATCTTGAAACATTGGTTTCGGTGGCTTGGAAATTTTCTACGAATGCCGTCCCAGAGAATTCCTCGTCGTGCATTACCTGACGATTTCGGGACTGGTTGGAAAAAGCGAGGTGTTTAGTGTATGACATGGTGTCGTGGTATGAAAGAAAACCACACAGAACTGGCTTCTGTTGGTCCTTCACGAATCCCTGGTTGGGTCCTAGAGATGGTGCAACACTGGGTAGAGACGTTGCCAGACATGGTTCAAAATAGAGACCAGTGGTGATGCTGCTGTAACTTTCTTTTACTTTCATCAATATAGCAAACGTAGCTTCTTTAACTGAAAGAATTCTTTCTGGTTGTACTTTTGCTAACTGAACTGTTTTTATTATTATTATTATTTCACTCTCATACACTGATTTATGTTCATTGTTCTTCTTATTATACGTACTTTACATTTTCTATCTCTTCATAACCTCATTGTTATTGTGTTGCGCATATGTATTTGGTGCCCCGTTGTACCAATGTTTATGTGTTCAGATGAACAAATAAATATCGACCTCTTGAAGGTTCATTACTCGGATAATATCGTTGGAGTCAGAATTTATAGCAAACTGTTATTTAGATGAACTAAGTCGACAGATTTTCGTCTGAGCAATTCACTTTGATCACTTTTGTTTTTATCACAGATATGACTTTTCCTATGTAGAGACTTACCAATTTATAGTATGCAGATGACGTAGTGCTGTTCGGTGAAAGGGATAAAAAATGCATAGCCTTTCATAAATGATCAAAGAACGTTCAGGTGTATTTTCTTTACCAAAACAAGCAAAATACTACCTCAAGGTAAGGTTGTGTTAATGCCTATAAGTGTGTAGTAGTCAGGTGTGTTGCTCACTTAACTTATACTCTAAGTCTCAGCAGATGTGTTCGGCCAGTGGCTGACAAAATTTTGGTACGGATGTGAAACAACCCGCTCTGTTTTTGCCCTGTCAGGGTTGGCCACGTTATTGTTAACATTAATATTTAAAAATCATCACTATAACCGATAAAAATATGACTAAACTAACTTATGCATCATGATGTACATTTCGATAATAAAACTACCGATAAACTATAATAGGCTTTTTTCATAATTATTCAATGTTGACTTTAAACAATGGTTGAAATTAGCAGTCAAGCCAAATAGAAATGTTCATATTAACCACCAACTTTGGGAACGTATATGTAGACAACTTAAGATAATAAGTAATTGGTTAGATTTTTTAAGTCTTGTTATCAACAGCAGTCAGTCAGTCAGTCAGCTACAACGTTATCAACAGCAGTTTGGTTGTGATCACACCAAAAATTATTTTGGTATTTACCTTGAACTATTAAATTGCTGAACGGTAGTATTATTAACTTAATCTTTATAAAAAGTGAGTATAGTTAATTTTGTTGTTTTCAATTTTATTACACAATAAATTGTATTTCAAGAGAATAGGTAGCTGAGGAAATTAAGCTAGCATAAACCTGATATTGTCAATCATTGGTCTGAGAGAGTTTAGAGTAGGAAATTATCGTCTATCCCATAAAATATGAGTGGATCTCAACTATGTAATAAAATTTTGATTTTAAATGGATATTTCTAAAACTTACTGTTTTGCCTATTTGTTTAAGTGTACAAAAACTATGAAATAAGTCAGAAAGAATGCTTTTTCTGTGTACCGGCTCTTTTCCAGCTTTAGTCACTTAAGTTGATTTACATAGTTATTTTTAAGGAACTGGAAATGTATTCATTAACAATGTGAACGAAAATACAACGATTGAACTATTAGTGAAAAGTATGACACAACATACCTGAGTAATTATTCAGTTTTTATATTACCAGGCTCTGAATCGTCATCAGCATAGTCATCGTCATCTACAGTCTCATGACGGCCATATTCACTACCACGACTTCTTCGAGGACAGGGTGGAGATCGTGATTTCAGTAGCCGCTTGCTACGAATTTCATTTGATATTTCTGAATCTGAAGCACCAGATGTAGATCTTGTATCTGACTGATCACATGAGTGATCTCTCGGGATGTCCGGTGAGCTAAATTTTCCATTATGCACTGATTCCAGTGTTGGAGTATCACCTCCGCTGCGGTCGTTATTGTCATCCTCCTCCTCTGCATCCCAGTCGCTATTTTCACGATTTTCTTCAATACTATGTGAACTGGAAGAATGGTGGTTATCGAATGTAGGATGCTCAGGTTTTATGTTTTGCCTCACAAGTGATGTAGCGTGCTTACCTGTATGATTTGATCTATCTGAATGAGAATTTGATCTCATAGATTTTTCAGACAAATTCTCCCCTTCATTGTTAGATCGGCGAGAAACTATTGAAGAAAGTTCAGAAGACGGAGAATTGGATGACGCAGAAGGAGATGGAGGAGGTGATGGAAGGGCGTATATAGTCAAAAAATGATCACTATGACAGTGATGCATCAGTCCCCAAGCAGTTGAAAAGTTGGCACCACAATATGCACATTCTAAATTCTCTGGTTCACCAACTAAAAAAAGAGAAATACGATCATATTCATTAAAGAAACTCTTTTCAACCTGGATTAAAACAAAAAAGCAATAAATTTTCTCAGGGATTCATAATTGGTTTTGGCTTGAGTGAAGTTTAACCGAATGATTATATTAACAAGAAATATTGATATTTACTGGTATTGAATATAAGCTCTCCATATGACTGTAATTATAAAGTAAATAAATATAAGAAAAATCTATTCCGACGGGTTATTTGTTATTGTGTTTTAAAGATACCGACAAAAGTACTAAACTGAGTAGATATAAATGTTACTAGTCACTACATTGATTTAACAGGGCAAGAATTGGGTCTGCCAAGCATTAATTCCACTGAAGAGTGAATGACCTATAGCTTCTATTCCTTCCAATCATTTATTCGTCTACTAACCTTCGATCATGTGTATTCTTGTGTTTTTCATGTTGTAAATGAGCACGTTAATTTATTTGTGGCAAAATCTATTATACTGGACAGCTGTCTTACCATCTGATGTTAGTTCAATTGGAAGCTTAAGTCAATAATTCGGCTACACGAGCAGCCATCACTCGGTTACTTCGTATTACTGTAGGTCACACATCGATTAGTGTTTTATACATTAGCTTTAACAACAACAAACATTGTCGTCTTGCCCAATTCTTCTTGATAACAACATATTGTCAGATCAAGTGTCCGAATGATGACGGTTAAAAATGGATATGGACTGATCAGTGACAACTGGCCTCAAAGCCTCTTAGAAGTTGATATTTTCTAGCTTTAATGTATGAAGAAAAATTCAATTAGTTACAGATAAAATATAGACATTAGAGTTTGACTATATACAGCTTTGATTTGTATAGGCCAATAAAGAGGCTGACTAGGAAAGGAGAAAAGTAATGAAAGTTGTAAACAGAATAATTATAAAATACATTCAAAGTAATTTAAGGAATTGTTGATTTATTGTCATCATGGCCAAACAAACAAAAATGCATAGAAGATTAACCTTAAGACAGGTAACTATTATCATTCAACTTCATCGTAAATCATGGCTAGTGAAAACTATACGGGACATCTAAGTTCGCGGATGACAGACTGAACGTAGTCTTATTTTACACTTACCGGCTCGACAACGACAGCTAGCTCCGCTATCTTTATCCAAACTGCAACCAGCCATTTTATGTGAAATAAGTTCATCAACTTGTTCGAATAAACGACGACAACGTCCACATATCAGAATATCCTCTGAATGTGAATGGACACCTAGAATAAGAATACGCAAACGACAGAATATAAGTTTGTTAGTGAGCCTATACAACTAGCAGTCTTAAAAGTTTTGAATTCATGTATAGATAATTCACAAGAAATAGAGGTTTATATGTATCTTCAAATAACACGGACAGAGAGATTTGGAAAACATTGTATTTAAAAAGATTCACAAAGATAATTGTTTCCATGATCAGAAATTTTAATCTGCCTAAATATATCAAGTGACAGAAATATCCAATTATATCCTTATTTAATTACCTGATAATTTTCATTTCAGTCTAGAGCGAGTCATGGTTACTTCATAACTAGACTTTTGGCATTCATACTTCGTAAACTACATTAAGCTGGAAACTGCAACTTTTTCGGAAAATCGATTCTTCGACTTATTATTATGTGACTACGAAAAGGAACGATGTGACGATTGTATATTGGTGGTTTGAATTTTGTTATCCAGTCAACGTAGACGTAATCTAGAATATGTACTGATTAAAAGGAATTGCATGAAACAGATGGCTCATTTAGCCTTGTAGTGATTCAAAATAGCGGTTGCATGTATGGACAAGATTTTGGTTAACGATAAACGTTGCAAAAGAAAACAGGACTTGGAATATATGTCATGCCATAAGCTTAACTTTGAATTTTCTATCAACAACAACAAGCAATAATTATCAAATGATTTTTACACCTTGTTACTATAGTAAAGGATGTGACTAGAGATCCCTAATACTATTCTGTCAAATTACTAAATTTATTTTGCACTTCCAGAGATGATCTGAATGACAACATGAAAATGTATTTATGTGATGTAAGGAGAGTGCTAGTGAGCGGCCTATGCTCCTCCGCGAGGGGTAACAGGCATACGTAAGTAATGAAACGACTGATAAATGGGGAGAATGTTGAACGTCCATTTATTTCTCCTACATATAGGAATATGTCCCCACCAAAAAGTAGACCAATGTTCTCAGTTCTCGAAATTTCTTCAACAATAAACGGTCTACAAACAGGGACAAAGTAATATTAATACTAAAATTATAGTTGAAAATCGTTTAGTTTTTAAATAGCTGATCGAGCAATAAGATTATCAACAGCTTATAGCCTGATCTAATTTTCACTTGATAATGGTTACAAAGTTGTATGCAATAATTAGGGATGATCGGAAATAGAAAATTAATTGAACTTACTTGAATGAGGACTATTACTTTTTGTTGACGAGGCTGTACGATTGGGCTGTTGAACAGTAGGATGGTCAGATTCGAAGGAATGGCCTAGATTTTGTGGGCGATTTAGATGTACGTCGGAATTTTTTTCCACCGGTTGTGAATTTTGATTTGAACTGGTTGTGGATGAGTTTGTTGTGCGAGAGGAAGCAGACGTCACAATTCGATTACGCACTAAAGAGTTGCTGGTTGATTGATCGGGCACAGAACGAACAGGACCAGAGTTTGATGACTGGCGACGATTTGCTGGAGGTATGAGGCTATCCGTTGCAGAAACAAGTGACACTAAATTCTGTCCTCTAGCCCCAGCAGGCAAAGACGAGTTCGAGTTAAAATTATGATTACCAGTATTACCTAACATTCCATCCAAACGAGTACGTTTGGCAGCAAGAGAGTTAGGATTTGTTGAAGACGTGGTTGTTGTGGTGTTCGATAATCTGGTATATTTATTACGTATGTTACCCGCTGTAACTGCTGTTTGGGCACTAGAAACGTTTAAAGCAGACAATGAAGGGGTATGGAACACTGAATTTGCCGCAGCAGCAAAATTAACGAGGTTAGGCTGACCCATAATACCTTCTAAACCAAACTGCTGTAGTGATAGAACCGAATTTCCAGTTATACTGCTAAGGGCTTGAGCTTGTAAGGCAAGTTCTGAAAGGTTAGTGCTGAAAATGTAATCGAAACGAAGTTTGAATATATTGTGGGAAACTCTAGGAATAATCTTGGAAAGTTTCAACACCTTTTCTATGGCATAAATGTTTTTAATGAACAATAGTTAATAAATGGCCACCTCAGTGAAGCGTAGAAAAGTGTTCATTCATGCAACCAAGTCTTTATTACTATTATTCCTAGAAGGGTAATATGGACATACCCTGAAAATAATCACAAAATAGACTAACAGTTTGCCCTCCAACTCATCATATGAACAACTGAAGTCGATTAAAAGTACGGTAATGTTTAGAAACAGACTTACAAGATCCCCCGAGCTCGTTTTTATTGGTAAATAGTCAGTAAAAGACTGAGATCGATACTACTTGAAGTGCGAAACAGTATCTTGCAGAACTCACTCAAAAAGTCCTTGCACTCCGACTTAGGAATTATCAAGAGCTGATGACGTAGAGGACTCAATTTATACATCTGTTTACATCCTATTTTATACAGCCTGCCTCCATGTCAAGGGGGTGATGGTTTAGTACAAACAAATATTTCCTGGTGGTTGATTTTCGAAACTTGTCGAGTTGTGTAAAGTTCTGGGTGTGGTTCTGAATGAAACTTCGTATTTATTACTCTACATCAGTAGCAGCGTCCGATATTGCTTCTAACTTTGTCAACAAACGATCATAATTAACAAGCCGACAAGTGGGTACCACAATATCTAAAGCCATGTGTCGACGACGAGTTGCATAGACGATTATTTAGTGATATTATATTTAAATATACTCGATAATCTGAAGCCAATAGAAATACCCTACTAGGTTTGATTATAAATAACTATAACAGTTTATCCTAAGCAAAACTGAAAATAAAGTTTCGAAGGAAACTAGAGACTCACGAAACAACAAAAATGAGTCATACCTTGTCAAGGGGTTCCTAGAAAGAGGAATTACTCGATTATTATATACGGAAAGCAAATTACCAGGATGGAAGCGACGAACCAATATTCGATCTCCCTCGCTTGCGGTTTTTCGGTTCGGATGCTATGGTTACATCTGTGATAGAAAAATTAGGCAATGAGATGGGATTATTACTAATAAAACTTGTCAGTAGAGTGAAAATTCGAGATAGGGGTGAAAACCATGAAAAATGAAAACACCGAGTTTAAAAATGTCTTACCTAAAACCATATTGTAATAAGTTTTTGAATCTTCACCAATAACTGCGGCTCGTGCATTAGTCTCATTTGCGTATTGAATGAACGCATATCCTTTGTGTACTGATATTCCCACGACTGCTCCATATTTCGAGAAAATAGATTCAAGTTCTGTTTTTGTCATGTGCACTGTATTAAGATTTCCAACGAAAACACGCGACTTGAGACTGTTTGGGTCCGTCCTATTAGTAATATTGCTTACGCCAATCATAGTCAATCAATGTGAAGCACAATTGACAAAACAGCCGCCACTTTATATTCCCACCATCTGCGTACGAAGATGAAAAAATATTTGAGTATTTTGAGAGAATAGTTCTCCAGTGATTTCACCCAGTATTTCGAGTGATTTTCCAGGCAGATTTATACTGATTTTTGACGGTATTCCAGGTTTTCATAGTTTAGACAGTTTTAATGGATGTTAGTGAAAGATACTAAATCTACACGTGGTCAAGTAAACTGGATGCACAGTACCAACACTAACATAATCGCATCCAATTTTTTGAAAGAAAATATCATCAACTTTTTAGTGGTGAACAAATGTCTAATATAAATTGTTCAGTAGGTCTTTAAGATTGAGGCTGAAAGCGCTCGATCACGCATGCACACTAGACCACGAGTAGGCCATGCTGCTCATTTCCTGCAACCACTTATCATCTCATATCGAACGCTTTACGACATATTAGTAAATCTCCAAATATATCTCTGAACTCCTTCACTGGTGACCTCTGATTTGACCGGGTTTGCATCCTTCGATTATGCAGGTGTTAATAGTAAAACAGCTGTCAAACTTTGAATATTTCTGACATCGTTATTCTGATAGCTTTGGAACAGAAGTAGCCCATCGTATCATTAAAGATGAACTAAAGGTAGTTTAACAAAGAACATTCTTCTCAGTTATATTATTCACTGGATCTGTACATTCGTATTTGTAGTTGAGCGGTGTAAATCAGCCTGTAATTAAACAGACCAGTATTTCATTACTCATAAAATTGGATGAAGTGGTTTTAAAGTATCACACAGGTACTAAATATGCCACAGGTATTCGGAGTTTGACAATCAGTAAAATCTTTATATACGAAGTATACCAAGAAGAAGATATATTTAGAGAGCTAGTGGTATGTCAAGGAACTTTTGGTTTAAGCTGGCTAGTAGTTGAAAGAGATGCCTAGCAGGGCGTACCCAGTCGTGATGTGGTGCGAATTCGTGACCGAGAGCCTTCAGTTTGGTGTGTCCAGTAAAACTAATGCGGTCAGCACCGACTGTTGAAGACTTACAAAGCTATTAATTTTAGGGATTTACTTACCAATATAGTACAGATAAAGTGAAATTATTAACTCAAATGGAGATTACAGAGTAGCATAATGTCTTAAATTGATTGCAAATATGAAACATAAAAATTTGGTTTTGTTGAAGTCTAACGGTTTCTAGACTCTTAAGATAAAGGTGACATGGAAACGAGAAGTGATAGCTTGTCTAGTAAATACGGAATACAATAAATAATTCTTTCAGTAATAGCTAGTCCTTAATTATGAAGGTGATGATGTCACAGGTATTCAGTGTTTGACAACGCTTCTACCAGTAACACCTTCTAATATATTTCGTTCCCGCCCAGAGAAATCAAAAGACAGAGTCGAGGAGATCGGAAGAGTATATTTGGCGATGACCAATATATCGGAATTCTCTGATCTAATCTGGCTAGCGATTGCGGTTGATGTTGAGCACGGCGTTACCACACGTGATCTGGTGCGGATGCCTGACCGAGCGCCTTCAGCTAGATGAGTCCACTAAAACATATGGTCAGCATCCAATGTCGAAAACTTAGTGCTATTTATTTTGGGGATTTATTTACCGCTACAGATCACTCCCCCCTAGTGGGGCAGTGACGACCCTAAGACGTGGCCAGCCAGAAGTTTAAACCCAACGAGTTTGTCGTTGGTAAACACTCTTCTGATAGCTTACTAAATTTAGCAGCGTCTGGTCGTCTTTCCTTACTATATGGGACGGAGGTACAACATAGTAAAAAAAGAAAATGTACAATGAAAATTTCGGATCCTCATAAACGTCATCGTTCTTTTCCAGCCGTCCTGGAAAAGAAAAAAGAAAATGTAAGTGCATGTCGAAGATACACTCGTATATGCGTAAAAGCACAATGTCGGCGGAAAAAAAATGGAAAATAAACTCATGAACGCGTAATAGCGTTAAAAAAAATTGTTTTTTTTGTTTTTTTTTTTTTAAATAGAAATAAAAATATATAAGCATGTTAAAATTGTTTTTTTTTAAAAAAAAATAATATAAAATTTCTAGAAGTGCCTTACGTGCAATAGTCGTTTAAATGTTCTGGAAATCTCACCCTTCTTCCAGAACGCGTCGTTTTAAGTTTATTTTCGGATACTGTCGAAGTATCATCGTGTGGGTTGGTTGTCGGATGAGGTATTATAAGTGTCGGAGTCGTGTCGTTCGATTGTACCGAAGGAAAATCCACGTAGATAGGATTTCCTTCTAAATACGCTGCTTTTAAGCGATCGATACTGATGCTATCGTTGGTTCCGTTCTTATCGACTATATAGTACTTAGGTTCACGTTGAAGAACTTTGAAGGGTCCTTCGTATGCTGATTCGAATGGTCGTCGATGCGAGTCTCGACGAACGAAAACGTGTGTACTATATCGTAAGTCAGGTTGAACGAAAACATCAGTTGATTGAGGTCGAGTGGAAGCAGGTTTAACTGAACGCATTGCGTTTGTAAGCCTGTTCGTGTAGGAGGTTAGATCCATGTTCATTGAAGAGGATGAAGGATCCACGAATTCTCCTGGAAGTCGAAGTGTCGTACCATAAACGAGTTGAGACGCAGTGTATCCAATGTCAGCTTTCACTGCATTGCGGATACCTAGTAAGACGAGTGGGAGAGCGTCGGTCCACTGTGAAACGTTTGCAGCTGATAGCGAAGCTTTCAGTTGTCGGTGAAAACGTTCTACCAACCCGTTTGCTTGTGGATGGTAGGCGGTCGTTCGGAAGCGAGTGCTTCCTAAAAGAGTGGTCAGACGACGGAAAAGATCAGATTCAAATTGACGTCCGCGGTCTGTAGTGATGGTTGAAGGGCAGCCGAAGTTTGCTACCCATCGTTCGACGAAGGTGCGGGCCACTGTTTCAGCAGTGATGTCCTTGATAGGTACTGCTTCTGGCCATCGAGTGAAACGGTCAACGCAGGTTAAGAGATAAGAGTATCCATTTGAATCTGGTAAAGGTCCTACCAAATCCAAATGAACATGGTCGAAACGAGCATCGGGAGTTTTAAACGAGCCTAAGGGACATTTATTGTGTCTTATAACCTTAGATTTTTGGCAGCTTACACAGGAGCGTGCCCACTCCCTCACGTCTTTATTCATTCCAGGCCAGCAAAACCTTTCTGCTATGAGCTTGATGGTTGCACGAACACCTGGATGCGAAAGTTTGTGCAATGTGTTGAAGACATTGCGTCGATAATGTTTCGGCACGATTGGGCGATCCCTACCTGTAGATGTGTCACAAAGTAAGGTTTCCTTACCTGTTCCCATCTGTTTGATGCGTAGTTTAAGTGTTGTGGACGATAACTCGTGCTGAAGATCACTGTCTTCTTTTGAAGCTCGGCGAGTTTAAGAAGGTCGATTCCTTGGAAACTGTTCAAGGAAGTTATACGAGATAAAGCGTCTGCAACTACATTGTTTGCTGCAGAGACGTGTTGAATATCTGAAGTAAACTGCGAAATGTAGTCCAGTTGTCGAGACTCACGGGGAGAGTACTTGTCAGAAGGAGAGCTTAACGAGAAAGTGAGCGGTTTATGGTCCGTGAAAAGAGTGAATTCACGACCTTGGATGTAGTGTTGGAAATGCCGTACAGCACAATACATAGCTAGGAGTTCCCTACCGAATGTGCTGTTCCTCGATTCGGTGTCTAGCAACCTTCTAGAGAAAAATGCCAAGGGTTGCCAGGAGTTGTTAACCCATTGTTGTAAGACTCCTCCGATTGCTGAGTCGGATGCGTCTACTGCGATGCTAATGGGTGCTCGGGTGTCCTGATGTGCGAGCATTGTTGCTTTAGCAATCAGTTCCTTAACTGTGGAGAATGCTTTTCGTGCGTTGTCGTTCAAATTAATGGATTTCGCATTTCCACGAAGTTGGTCGGTCAGAGGTTTCATAAGTAATGCGCATTTCGGTATGAAACGTCTATAGAAACTTACCAGGCCGTTAAACGTGCGCAATTGCTTGACGGTGGTCGGTTCTGGGTAATCCAGAATGGCCGCCACTTTGGTCCTAAGAGGTCGAATGCCTTCAGCATCGATAGTGTGTCCTAGGAAGTCTAACGAGTCGGTTCCGAATTGGCATTTCTGAACGTTTACAGTTATGCCATGTTTTTGAAGTCGTTCGAAAACAAGATCCAGATGCTTGAGATGTGTTTCTCTGTCCGGACTTGCGATTAGACAGTCGTCAACATACGCGTGTACGAAGTTGAGACCTCGAAAAACGTCGTCTATGAATCTTTGGAATGTTTGAGCAGCATTCCTTAGACCGAAAGGCATTCGCAAAAATTCATAGAGTCCGAAGGGAGTTATGATAGCCGTTTTCGGTATGTCGTCAGTAGCCATAGGGATTTGGTTATACGCTTTAACCAAGTCGATTTTCGAAAAGACAGTTGTACCTTTCAAGGTAGCTGTCAAATCGTGAATGTGAGGCAACGGGTAACGATCGGGAATGGTTTTCGCGTTCAATCGCCGATAGTCACCAGTTGGACGCCAATCGTTGCTGTCCTTCTTAGGGACCATGTGCAACGGAGATGCATATGGGCTACTTGACGGTCGTATGATTCCTAAGTCCATCATGTGATCGAATTCGTTTTTCGCTAACCTTAGCTTTTCCGGAGCTAGTCGTCGTGCTTTAGAGAATACAGGTGGTCCTGTAGTCGTGATGTGATGTGTAACATTGCTGGTTACACACGGTAGTTTCGGTTGAGTTTGTTGTATCCCAGGGTACTTATCGAGTAGTGGTTGATAGAGTGGGTCTATCATATGTTTAACTGTGACTGGGGATACTCTACAACCAGTAAAAGAAGTTACGCAAACGGACAAATTAGTGTTACCGTCTACTAGCCTCCGTTTGCGCGTGTCGATGATCAGATTGTGGTGTTGTAGAAGATCCCTACCAATGATTGGCATAGAAACATCTGCAACAACGAAAATCCAGTGGATGGGTTTGCGTAAACCCACGTTAAGGTAAACGTACCTTTTGCCATACGTAGCGATCGGTTTTCCGTTTGCCGCCTGTAAGTTTAGGGTCGATTCGTGTAGTCGGTCGTTAGGATTTGCTGGGAGAACGCTAACTTCTGCGCCAGTGTCGACGAGGTAGCGAACTCTCGTTGTCACATCCGTGACGTATAACAGACGGCTTTGTTCGCCGGCTACGGTTGCCGTTAACGCGTGCCGGCTTGGAAGTTTCCCGAATCGCCTTTCGAATCAGTCGGTTTCGTGTTGGGAAAATTGCAGGGCTTTCTGCAATTTCTGGAAAACTTTCCATACTGGTTATGATACCAGCACCAGTCGGGGTTATCTGTCTCTCGTGGTCTAGAGACAGATCGCTTACGAGAAATGCTTCTACGTGGTGTGCGCGATCTCTTACGGTCGGTACGAAGAATAAGATAACGCGTGAGTGTGTGACATAAATCGTTTATATCATTCTGAGTCGTTTGAGGTTTTTCTTTGACTGAAAATACCTCGGTAGTAGATTTCGTAATTTCTTAAATGCGGTCGGCAGATGCAGCTACCTCGTCTAAGGCATTGTTCTGGAACGAGACCAGAACTGCTTGCACCTGTTGGGGAAGTTTTGACAAGAAGAGTTGTTTGAAGAGGCCTTCGTCGAAAGTTCTTGGGCCTATTACCTCTCTCATCCGTTGCAACATGTCTGTCGCAGAACCGTGTTGCAGGTGGATATTATTGAAGAGTTGATCTAACCTTTGTCGATCGGTTAGGTCTCCTCGTTTAAGAATCGAGCGTTTTAAGATTTCGTAAGGATCGGAAACATCACTAGTAAACATACTAGGTGTTACGTACCTGTTGAATTCGCGCGGTAGTGCCTTGACTACTGCGAGGAATTGTGCCCGTGTGTCGATCACGCCGTGCTCGGAGAAGTCGGCTTCGATGTTGTCGGGCCAGAAAGGCATCAGTTGAAACGAAGGCGGGGACAAAGTCTTAAGCTTGAGTACTTTAGGTGTCTGTTCAGTCATGATGAAGTATGTAGTACGATAATGAACGAGGGGAAAATATATATATCCAGGAAAAAACACGAAAAAAAAATCACAATGTTTAAAAAAAAATAAAAAAATAAGGCAATGATATATAAAAATCCCAAAAAGGAACAGACTCACAGTTGCAATTAGGTGTACCAGATCACGTCGGTTTCACCAATGATGATGTCACAGGTATTCAGTGTTTGACAACGCTTCTACCAGTAACACCTAATATATTTCGTTCCCGCCCAGAGAAATCAAAAGACAGAGTCGAGGAGATCGGAAGAGTATATTTGGCGATGACCAATATATCGGAATTCTCTGATCTAATCTGGCTAGCGATTGCGGTTGATGTTGAGCACGGCGTTACCACACGTGATCTGGTGCGGATGCCTGACCGAGCGCCTTCAGCTAGATGAGTCCACTAAAACATATGGTCAGCATCCAATGTCGAAAACTTAGTGCTATTTATTTTGGGGATTTATTTACCGCTACAAAGGAATAATACTGTGTCGTAACAAAAGGTTTTTGATAATTGACGGTATCTAATTTTTACTGAAGTTTTGGTTTCGATCACTTGAAACTGTTTGTATGGGTCTCCTATGAAATCCTGATAAGACAATGGGACGTTTATCTGAAATTATGTGGTATATTTCGAACTTCTTGTCACACATAGGCCTGTCATGGGGCTCTAAATGAATACTAATAAAGACCAACTAAATAAATATTCAGATGATCAGAAGTCGATAATCGTAAAAAAGGAGATGAAAATTAGCTCACTACGGAAAGAATGGGAAGTTATGTGTTTGAGAATCAACGTTATTCGACTGCCGCCACATATTTAAATTCACAGTGGTCCTTCTGATTAGATTCCAAAGATCTCAAAGATGCCAATTGAGAAGTCTGGTTAGACCAAATCCGTACCACTTTTCATATTATAGTACTCAAGGCGACCTAGCTACAATCTTCAGACGGGTGAATAGTGTTTTAACAAATTAATATCTCTTCTCTTCAGAACAGAAACGTTATGAGTACTGTTAGGTATGCAGAGGAATATGCCAATAATTATCGTGTTAAGTCGAATGGTGTCCTTGAACGTTAAATGGACATTTCCCATTGGTCGATGTTTGTTTCACTTGTTAAATATTGTGTAAATGTTGTTTTCTATTTTATGGTACGATGTGGTTTGTTTGGTTTGTATATAAATAGAGTATGTCTGAAATACAATGATTCATAACTCAGAGGCTGTGACTTGTGTTCTGGACTCAACTGGCTGGGCTAGACAGAGAAGCGGGACCAATCGGGACTCTAGGTCGTCCTTACGTGTTCTACGTGTCACTGTAATTGATCGATAAAACGCTGCTTATCAAAACCTGCAGTCACGCACGTTACAACAAGCACTGTTATAACTTTCGGTTTTACTTCGTCTATTGTTATAACAGTAGGGTTTCCACGTTTCCACGTATGGGACGTTAATTTACCTGAAACGATTACCTAAATTAGATTCTTTCCCAGTGCAGATCACCAACGTAGATGATCTATGTCGAAATGATTAGAGGCCTACTCGAGTTAGACGTGAATGGTGTGATGAACCAACTAACGTTGAAGTCACACCTCGTGGTCAGCACCTTACGTGGACTACCCCATTAACGTATCAAGGTACTATAGATACTTTGAAGACCGTACAACACAAAGGACGTTATTACAGAAATATAGTAGTTAAAGTAGATACAAGCGAAAGTAAGACCACTGCCGCATGGGCCAGTCCATGGCATACGATTAACTAATGCGCGTTGGTTGTACATGACCTTCGCAGGAAGCGATGATCTGTTCGACATTCAGTGATCCTGTAGTGGCATTGGACAATAGCCACACAATCCACAAAGCTGTGAACACGAGACTACTCAGAAAATAGATATTCAATATTTAACGCGGAGAAATACCTAACAATGAAGAAGGCGCGAACAATGAATTGAATGGATTGGAGTTGATCGAGTGGCATGGCTCGGCCATGCAGGCGTGGTCTCTATTCATATTAAATATATTGTTCTTTCTCCAACCCAACCTCGTTGTTCATCATGTATTGGTAATTGATACGATACAGTGAGTTGGCGTAGTCGATGGTGTGACTTCCACGTAAGATCTTATAGATTAGGCAGTTATATCATGACGAATCTACAAATTTAGGATTAGGTCTATTATTAGAGCAGTACTAATATCATATTAGACCATAATTCAACATTGGTGAGCCCAACTAAAGAAACGCAACCTATTATTATTAATCCTTATTTCCACTTCAACTTTCTCGATCGATTTTATATTTATGTTAACCCTGTATTCCAATAGTCCTCTGATTAATGCTCACATGCATTATCGTAATGTTATATTGATTAGTCCTCATGATAAACTAGCTCAATCGATAATAAAAACTGGTCGTCTATATTAACTAATTAGCTTTGATGATTTGTTAACAAGCTGTAATAGCATTTACATGCTTCAGCGACATAGTCTTGTTTAAACATCAAGCTCTAGCAAATATGACCTGTAAATAGCGTAAATATACATTGACTAACAATGCGATCAAGGACTAAATAGTTATCTGGATCTAATTCTCAGTGTTCCTTCACTTAACACCTCATCCTGTTTTAAACGATGCACTATCCTGTAATATCTTTTCTTCTGACCACTGCCTGCCTAATTTCATATTCTCGAGTTCCATTGCCAAACAACGAGGATGACTACTCCAAAAACATACGGTGAGTTCCAGCTATAAGTTTTCTGCAATCATAAGTTCATTTTAGATGGCACACACAATTATCTGGATTCATTCAGTTGTTCTGATCAGAGCGAGTCCCAAAGACCTCAACAGCATCAAGCACCCTGGAAGTGATTGCCATACTGTATGTTTTATTCTGGATGCTTTTGGATCATTACTACTCACGAATGGCGTTATATATGTCGTCCACTGAATAATCTAATTTTCAAAAATAATCCAGGCGAGTTCAACTATTTTACTGGATGATTTTTTTTACTTAACATGTATATGTTTTCCGGTTCCTTTTGCCATATATTTGTAAGTGTCCCTAGGCTAAATGCAGTAACTTCTTATGGAATGTTTATAACGCATCATATTCCTGCCTGAAGTTTCACAAGCAGTCTAAACTTTAAAACTATTTTCTGGTCATGTTCATTATTTTTAAATCGTCATATACGTCAACAACCTGCATGTTAACCTGGCCCATACATACGTTACACTATATCTCCATGTCTTCTAAATTTAGAAATCATCTGAATCGCCTTTAACATTTATCAATAAACCCATCATAGTCGTTGTTGCTAATCGTATTTGGGTTTATGGATTAGTTTATCATATTAGCAGCCTAAAATGCGAACATAGTTTAGATAATAAGATTAAAAATTTAGGTACTATCAACTGCACTAGTGAAATAACTAAATCCCCAAGTAGCTGTTGGCTAAACAAACGTTTAAAATCAAAACTCAGTAGCCTACTAGAATGAACACTAAACGAATATTTCTGAATTGAAATTTATAATTAAATTAGGCGTCTCGGATTCTTTAACGTTATAAATTTCTGATGATTTTGAATCACCTAAAGCAACAATACCTATTTTTCCACTGACTAATCCTTAATCAACACTATAAGTAGTTAAACATAATAGTTTCAGGATATCGTCATAAAGCATTGTCATGACAATCACGTAATATGATTGATAAAATTAATGAGACTATTAACAAAATCGGTCAGCAAATTGACTTATAATTATCACTAGTGTTGTTTTTCTTTTATCTTCATTCACTACGGATGATTACAGTATGTTTATCAGTTGCTCATTCAGTAAATATCTCAAAACCTTGTCACTCTAATTGGAGGTTTAGCGACACAATAATGCATGCAAATAATCAGTATAAGCAGTCGAGCAAATCTCCTGCAAACTGAAAACATCAATGTCGAATTTACCCCAACACTGACTAAGGTTCAAGCCATTATCATAGACGTGAGTTGGGAGTGTACTCCCCTTGGTTACAACTTGTGTTCTTCCTGATAATCACATGAGCATCACTCACTGTTAATCATCTTGTAAAAGCTTATTTAGCCGAATACATCCTGCGGCACCACATCACTTCGTAATATGACACAGGCCTAACTGATTTTAATAACCTATAACCACTATATCTCAATTTAATCTTATTCCGCCTTATGATAAACTGCATACTTGCAACTAACTTGTATGCCCAATCAGCCGGCAAGTATAAATATAAATAAAGTCTATCGCAGATCAGAACATTGAGTCTAGAGCATGTCTCTTACGAACACACTCATGTTTAACGATTTTTCCTAGCTATCTGTCCAAAATCCATATAATTATTACTCATGTATTTAAATTTTATTTTGATAACCATTCATGTGTATTAGTAGTATTACTAAATTCTATCACGGTCAAGTAAAGATGAGGTTGAGAAAATCTCCCCGTAACTAAATAAACCGTATCAAACTAACTGGAACACTAGTTGGAATTATTCTCCACGTTATAACTTTTGTTCCTTCAGTTAGCCTACTAATATAAATGCAACTGGAATTCAACTCTTATGGACAACTTACCGGCATAATCGTTATCCGATTTCATAATTTAAACCAAAACTAATACCAATATTAACATTTCTACAATATTCATTACTTTAATATTTCTAAACACAAAATAATTACTGCCTATAAGTCAAGTTATTAACACGCATCGTTTTCTTATTATTATTATTATTATTATTATTATTATTATTATTATTATTGTAATCCCATTTTTTATAGTTCAAATAATCTTCAACCAAATTTTCATTTTAAGCGTGTTAATCATGAAAGCAGATATTTTAAGATTATTACATGTATTTCCCGACCAGATGCTGCCACCTGCTTTTTGAATTATCTTTCAGCTTATCATTACCCGGGGGATTCTTCCTAGTCTTGGTAACCTTCGGCGCACGACGATCCCATCCAATTTGGTATCGAACCAACATCACGTTGATTCTGGTGGGAGAGTAGTGTAGTGGCATTGGACAATAGCCACACAATCCACAAAGCTGTGAACACGAGACTACTCAGAAAATAGATATTCAATATTTAACGCGGAGAAATACCTAACAATGAAGAAGGCGCGAACAATGAATTGAATGGATTGGAGTTGATCGAGTGGCATGGCTCGGCCATGCAGGCGTGGTCTCTATTCATATTAAATATATTGTTCTTTCTCCAACCCAACCTCGTTGTTCATCATGTATTGGTAATTGATACGATACAGTGAGTTGGCGTAGTCGATGGTGTGACTTCCACGTAAGATCTTATAGATTAGGCAGTTATATCATGACGAATCTACAAATTTAGGATTAGGTCTATTATTAGAGCAGTACTAATATCATATTAGACCATAATTCAACAATCCAACTGCCGGATGATTTAGCTAGGGCTCAGTGACACTTCACTGGCCCTACACCAGTGTCTATTCTACAGGACTTCAACACAACTCAGATCAAGAACACGTAATTAGCCTGACTATAACGTAAATATATTTCCACACCAAAACCCCGGCACAATCCAATAACAATGAACAACCAATAATAAATGAGTAGTAATAATGATGAGGATAAAAGAATATATAACTCATCCGACACCTTTCAGACCATCTACATGTCCGACCAAGCAGACAACCGATCATTATCATTCTCGCCCACACATCAAGTACATTCCGCAATGTTGATAAGCCCAGAATGAATGTTGTGTCAGTTGACTACCAGCCCTCCCATCTCGTGGCCAACAAGTGAATTTCTTTGCATCAACAGGTGGCTGGATCTACTTATGCCGATACATTCAAACGAAGCCGTATCGGCTTACGGTACGCGATGTCCAGTATAAATTGATGTATGGTAGTGAAATTGTTCATTGAGTGCATGCAAACAGGCACTCGACTTGCTCCTAACTATGTGATTTCCTTTCCACTCATTGATTTCTGCTTCTGACTCACTGGAGGTGGTTACTTGCAACTGCGCAGAAAGAACTGTAATTCTGGTTCTCTCTTTTGGTTGCGAACCGAGTACATGATATAACGCAGGATATCGCAAAAAGAAAAGTATTAATAATCCATCCTTTTTATCACTAACAAAGACATTTGAGTGTTCTGTATTTTTGACATTGATATCAAACTAATTTGTCTCATATCTTCGCAGTTGCATTCCCTGCAAACATATGAAAGAACCTGGCATTATTGTCATCTGATCCTGACGTGTGGAATTATATCCAACAAAATAGTGATCTTTTAACCTTATCTTTCTACATACACCTACATCACTTGATGGCTAAAAGACTGGAGGGCCTGTAGGAGCGTCTTACGGCATTTGTTTTAGTAGGCTACGTGTCTAGTTTATTGTAAATGGCACATATTCAAATCCCGGAAATGATGCTGCGACTGGTTTTAGTTGTAATAATGACTTCGGCAGGTGTATGCCAAGTAGGTGGGGTGTCCATCGTTAATCGTTTACCTAATTTAATGCATTGTATTAGGTATTGGACCAGAACTGCGTTGTTATCAATGTAATTCACTAACACAACCTCACTGTGCAGACTATTTTGATAATCGAACTTTTCCACTAGTTGCCTGTCCAAATGATGGAAGAAATTATTCTAGGTGTGTCAAGATGATTCAGGAAAGTGAGTACACAAGTTTGGTTACTTTCATCTTGGTTCACCCGAATTGAATTCGTATTCCGTAAATCAAGGGATTCTACGAACAAATAAATTTGGTAGTGATTTTGTCGAAATTTCAGTAATTTTCTAAGGTATTATATGTCTTTCGCCCACAATGATGGTAAAAATAGCGAATTATGATGCGAAATTTGTAAAAAATTCAATGGGTTTTCACATACTTAGCTGTGTCGCCAAACATAGCAATTCATTAGACTATTTTTTCCCGTTTTGCACTGCATTCTTTCCCAGTCAACTTCATCATAATTTGTTGCGAACAGTGTCTAATACTCAGCTAAAATACTGACAATCTTGAGTTAGCTTAAAACGACCTTGCTCAATGTTTTGCGAAATTTGCCCTTATCGCTCAAAAGTTGACTGGTCATAATGTCTTAAAGCATAACGTTTTGGGTTAATGACTCACGGTATTCAGGATTGTATATAAATTCTTTGGGACATTTTTGTCGCCTTAATTTTGATTTGCTCTTGCTCCCTGGAATATCAAAACTATTCTGATGTATGTTCAAAATATAACATGGTTACCAGCATCAACCCTATTAAAGTAATTTTATTATAGCAACGCTAATTCTAAGGATGTTGGTTCAACTACATTAACCCATCTGGTTCGAATTTGTAACAAATAACAAATCGACTAGCAGATAGTTTTAGGCTATTTTTAGGAAAAAACTTGGTTTGATGCATCAAGCAATTAAGGCTAATTTGCCTTTAAAATCTTTAATTCAGGTTCATTGTATGAGCTTTATAGTAATTCACTAGTACGGCATGTTTAAGCAGAACAATTTGTTTTATTACTGATTTTCCATAGGATAATTATTACCTCTCTTTTTCAATCGAATCTCCACTAACATATTGGTTTTGTTCTTACTTTAAATATTACTCAAAATTGAAAACCTGAGATTATGACTATGAAAAGTTTCAGCCATTGGTAAGTTTGAGAGGGGTTCCGGTAATCGCGTTCAGCATAGCTCAATATTTGCCATAGATATACGACATTGGTCTCACGGGAACTCATAGATCACTTACACTTTTTTAGTTACTGTTGCCATTGGTTTCGTGATATATACGTTAGTTACTTAGGAAAACATTGACTCAGATGTGAATTTATGACGCAAGTCGATAAAATGTTAGAAAACGTTTCTTTACTACTAAGAGATTCGCGGCTTCCTTCAACATAAAATATCTAAAATAGTTGTTTCGGAAGTGTAAGCTCATACAATCCATAAAAGAAACCAACTAATTGAGTTCATAATATTCATGTGGACTTTTAAGCTCACCGTGTTGAGCCAATAATAATTCTGTAGCGATTAAATAAGTATGTAAACAACACTACCCTATTGGGTCGTGTACTACAGTTTTTATATGCCTTAGATCTTATGTTTATTGTAGCCATATCATCTTTTGAATAGAAACTAGTCAACATACTGCAAATACCAATATAATGTTAGGCATTTGTCGCTGTTAATGACAGCTATGAGTGTAGTTTATACCCTTCGACTCGGTCTAGTGTTTTTATGGGCTTTGGTTCCATATATTAGGCATTTTTGTGACTGTCTTGTGAGTTTCTTGTGCCGAACACAGTTTGTTTCTTACAAAAATTTCACATCAAAGACGGATAAAGGATAGTGCACTAGTGAGGCAGAAACCACATATATTTACTGTATACTTATTATTATTTGGATGCCACAAATATAAAATGATTCATAGGATAATGGACAAAACTGGTATGGAGGTGATAGATTGATGGATCTCATAAAATGACTAAAATCACTTCAATCCTCTTGTCGTTAGTCTGTCTATTGCTTTTGCAACTACGTATAATTTTTCGTTCCAACAATAGACTAGTCATCTTTATATTTTTATAAGTAAACAAAACGCTGATATATAATGATGCTAAGAAAGAAAGGGGAAACCATAGATAAGTGCTTATTATGCATCAAAAACAGATCCAAACTATACTTGAACAAACAAAGTTTAATATGATTCATTTGCATTGATCCTCATTCAAATATGAATGATTCAAAGTAAGTAAGACTCAACATTTAGAAAATTAACGACCTAATATACAAGCACACTCTACAATAGCATAAGATTAAATTTACACGGCACACAAATGTAAATATTGTACTGAGTTATATGACTATTCCTCTGTACCACAGACTCAGTTAAAATGGTTCTTTTTGATAGACTAATTTTCGTAACATTACATTTATAGATGCGTTGCAAGAGTACACTCCAGAAAGATCCTCAGTCGCTCGTTTCTGCTGAGAATTCTATATTGTATCAAAAATATAATGTTGAATAAAGTCAATAAAGTATTAGGAAAAATAATCAGTTTCATTGTAGTGAAGGATTTCCTTGTAGTTTAATAAACCAGTACCAAGCGCCCGTATGTTTTGATGAATATGAGTATTTGCGAACTGTATAACAACTACCCTAGTGTGTTTACCTGTCATCAAATACCTGATAAATGAGGACGCTCGAAGCACTGGTGTTTTAAAAAAGTGAGCTGACTCGTCAGTACTTCATAACAAGGATCGATTACTTTCAGTCTTTTAATACTACGAGTAGGGTACTAGTTAACTAAGAAGCTTATATATAATCAGTGTTCTTTCTTGGAGTAGTATTGCTAGGAAATTGAGTCATTAAATCATGTTCGTATATAACACATCACAATTTACGTTCAATTTTAGAAGTTTACTCGCTATTTCACTAGTATTCGCCGGATTGCATCACTAACATTAATTGTTTATTCGTAAACCATAGACTTTGCATCGATTACAGGTTTTGATGTGTGGAAATGTAGTTTTACATAATAGATATCTCTCAGTGCCTTAATGACAATATAAGTATCTATTTATCTTTTGTTTTACTAACTTTCAAGATTTGGTGAGGAATCGATTCAAAGCACTCCGGTAGCCTGGCACATATATGTGTTGATTAAAATCGCCGTAGCATATCGGCAGAGAGAGATAGAAGTATTAACAGTATCAGTAATAGTGGAAATATAAAGTATCGGAGGAATTACTCTAGAGGAAAGAATGATACTAGGAGATAAAAGGTATGGGTATGTTAAGAAGAAAAAACAGAGTTAGTGTGCACCACTAAGACCAATTTCGAGCCATTTAACCCATTGTTTTCAAGAAATGGGTCAAAATAACTTAGCGCACCTCAACTACTTAGTTTGTACTCGCTTACACAGTTCCGCCCGACAGTCAGTAATTTTATAGACTGATGCCATGCGTTGATTCTGATTTTTCAAACCTATTCTCACATCAGGAAACATCACACATTGAGATAGAACGTGGTTGGAGACACATAAAGCATGTCTAAACTACCTCAGTTGATAAATATTCACTACCTTATCAATCGATTTGTAATTTTTACTTAATATATTGAGTCTTTGCTCAGCATCACTTCATTAATATCTAAATAATACTGCAGTTGTTCATATAAAAAATTCCTACCCATTTATTTATACAGTGTATCTAGATGGAAAATGGACTAGACGTTATTATAGAGATTGTGCTGTAACTGGTGTGATTGGTGCAGAAGATGGTCGATGGTGTATAGATCGTTTGGGTACATATCGTGTTAAAGTTCGATATTGTAATTGTAACAATAAAAATGGATGTAATTCAAGTACACTATTAACTGTTTCAACAACACTTTATATTTTTATGTTCAATGTATTTATATTTTACATTTATCGAATTCTTAAAGTATAGGCATTTAGAATACAAGAAGATGTTCAATTTCTTCTATTTTCTTTTTTATTATGTTTATGAAAACAAACTTATGTAATTGCAACGAATAACTTTTTTAAAAAGATCAAATGATAAATAGGCCATATTGAAATATGAATATAAACTTCTATTTTCATTGTCTATCAAGAGAAATAAGAAAGAGACCAATCATTGGAAAGTAACTAACTAGAAGGTCATTTACTTCATTATCATTCATTTATTCATTTTTATGCATGATTAAATTATGTATATGTGGTTTCTTTTCTTTTTCATCCGTATAAACGTTGCTGGAATATTATTATTATTTTTTCAGGATAACTGTATAAACCACATTTTCTGTATTTTAAATTCATCTGCTTACTCATTGTTAGTAGAAAAAAATGTATATAAACAATGAATAATAATATGAATTGTAAAAGGCATTTTGTCTTTTTATAATCAACAATAGTAACACACTTAAGACAATTGTGTATGCGTTGCTCAATTTCGTGGATTAGTTGAAGTTAGACATTAACACCGTTGGATGCCGGCCGGATCAGTGGTCTAATGGTTAAGCGCTCGCGTGAAAGATTTATAGGTACTGGGTTTGAACCTCACGAGGCAGGATCGTGGATGCGCACTGTTGAGGAGTCCCACAATAGGATGAAACGGCCGTCCAGTGCTTCCAGGTTTTCCATGGTGGTCTAGCTTCAATTGACTTATGATCTGATATGAGTTCTAAGTCTTAAATTGACATGATCGAAGTCAGCAGATGATATGAGACGTTATACTGATATGTAAATTCCACTTCACAAACCTGGACTATATAAAATGATAACGACTTTGCAGAACTACTTGCTAGTACAAAACATTGCTACTAAGACAAGTTTAAACTGATTGTTTATTGGTCGAGTATCAACTTTCGAATAATGAGCCGTAGTTACATCATATAATTGTGTGTAGAATATCTTATAGATTGATGAAAGTTTCGAGTTCATAAATACAGTAGCAAAATATCTGTGTTTAATCGCTACTAATTAGCGTCGACAATCATGATGCAAAACATAAGGGCTGCTCGATAAATGCCTCAAACTATTGAGAAACAAATTCTACTCGTTTTCAAAATTGACGCGACTTAGTTAACTAGGTAAGTGTAGGAAATATAATCTAATCAATTCTAGGTTATAAGTTGATCGTTAATGAGTACAGATGAGAAACACAGTGAATAATAGTCAATAGGGAAGGGATGGTTGTTCGATATCTTTAATAAACCGATAGTATTCATAAAATGCTAACGATTTTTGTACACGATATAAACTACTCACAAAGTAGTAAGTAGCATCGTCAATTTCTACAAAAACCTTTCTTGATAGTTATCAATAGAATTTCTTAGTGAATTGATTCAGTCATTGTAAAAAATCCTTTGGGTGAGAGAACTAGGAAAGGGATTAATTAAGAATACAAAACATTTGGAGATTAACTGTCACTCATTAAGTTTACCTCTTGCATATAAAAAATATCTAGGTATAATAATTGAATATAAGACCAATATGCAACAATTGGTTATCTGTCAATTGACAGTTTATTTATAAACATTAAGGTAAGTTTATAATAAGAGTGTTAAAACTGTAAACAATCCGTTACTAGGTAAAATCAGAAACTTCATTAGTTGAAATCATGAGTCAATTAAAGCTACACCACTATGGAGCCTTGCAAATTACTCAGATATTGTGTTTAATTAGTTCCATCTGGATTTACTTACTTACTTACGCCTGTTACTCCCAAAGGAGCATAGGCCGCTGACCAGCATTCTCCAACCCACTCTGTCCTGGGCCTTCTTTTCTAGTTCCATCCAATTCTTGTTCATTTTTCTCATGTCTATCTCCATTTCTCGGCGTAATGTGTTCTTTGGTCTTCCTCTTTTCCTTTGACCTTCAGGATTCCATGTGAGGGCTTGTCTTGTGACGCAGTTGGGTGCTTTCCTCAATGTGTGTCCTATCCACTTCCAGCGCTTCTTCCTGATTTCTTCCTCCACTGGGATCTGGTTTGTTCTCTCCCACAGTACGTTGTTGCTAATAGTGTCCGGCCAATGGATCTGAAGTATTTTGCGTAGACAATTGTTAATAAACACTTGTATTTTCTGGATGATGGCTTTTGTAGTTCTCCAGGTTTCTGCCCCATACAGTAGAACTGTCTTGACATTTGTATTGAAAATCCTGACCTTGGTGTTGGTTGACAGTTGCTTTGAGTTCCAGATGTTCCTCAGTTGTAAATATGCTGCTCTTGCTTTGCCGATCCGCGCCCTCACATCTGCATCAGATCCACCCTGTTCATCAATGATGCTGCCCAAATACGTAAAGGTTTTTACATCTTCCAAATCTTCTCCGTCAATTGTGATTGGATTGGTGCATTCTGTGTTGTATCGGAGAATCCTGCTTTTCCCTTTGTGTATATTGAGACCTATTGCTGCTGAGGCTGCTGCCACACTGTTCGTCTTCTCCTGCATCTGTTGTTGCGTTTGGGATAGAAGGGCCAGATCGTCTGCGAAGTCTAGGTCATCCAACTGCATCTTAGATGTCCATTGTATCCCGCGCTTTCCTTCAGACGTTGACGTCTTCATGATCCAGTCGATCACCAGGAGAAAGAGAAAGGGTGAGAGTAAGCAACCTTGCCTAACACCGGTCTTCACTTTGAACGACTTTGTCAACTGTCCTCCATGCACGATTTTGCAGTGTAATCCATCATATGAGTTCTGTATGATATTGACTATCTTCTGAGGCACG
This sequence comes from Schistosoma haematobium, assembly GCF_000699445.3. Lineage (NCBI taxonomy): Eukaryota > Metazoa > Platyhelminthes > Trematoda > Strigeidida > Schistosomatidae > Schistosoma > Schistosoma haematobium. The sequence goes on from NC_067201.1 coordinate 17,147,483, forward strand.
CCGTAGTGTCGAAGAAGTTTCCATAGTGTTGTTCTGTCCACGCTATCAAATGCCTTTTCGTAGTCAATGAAGTTGATGTAGAGTGATGAATTCCATTCAATTGATTGTTCCACAATGATCCGTAGAGTTGCGATTTGGTCTGTACACGATCTATCCTTACGGAATCCTGCCTGTTGGTCACGAAGTTGGGCGTCTACGCAGTCCTTCATCCTGTTTAACAATACTCTGTTGAAGACTTTTCCCGGTATTGAGAGAAGAGTGATGCCCCTGTAGTTATCACACTTGCTGAGATCGCCTTTCTTCGGTATTTTGATCAGTAGTCCTTCTTTCCAGTCTGTTGGTACTTGTTCCCCATCCCAAATCTTATTGAAGAGAATATGGAGTATCCGTGCAGTTGCCGCTACGTCTGCTTTTAGTGCCTCCGCTGGGATGTTGTCCGGTCCTGCTGCTTTGCCACTCTTGATTTGTCTGATGGCCATGCTGATTTCTTCAATTGTTGGTGGGCCAACATTGATTGGGAGGTCCGTGGGTGCTGCTTCGATGTTGGGTGGGTTCAGTGGAGCTGGTCGATTCAACAGTTCTTTGAAGTGTTCTACCCACCTGTTTTGTTGCTCTTCAATGTTGGTGATTACCTCGCCTTCCTTGCTTTTCACGGGTCTTTCTGGTTTGCGGCGATTTCCAGAGAGTTTCTTTGTCGTGTCATACAGTTCTCTCATGTTTCCTTCTCTTGCAGCCTTTTCCGCCGTCGTTGCTAAATCTTCCACATGGTTACGTTTGTCGGTTCTGATACTCCTCTTCACTTGTTTGTTTATTTCCGTGTATTCAGCTTGTGCCTTGGCTTTTTCTGCTCTTGTTCGACTGGTATTGATTGCTGCCTTCTTGTGCCTTCTTTCTTGAATCTTATCCAGTGTACCAACAGTGATCCATTCCTTGTGGTGGTGCTTCTTGTGACCCAGGACCTCATGACATGTTGAAGTGATTGCCTCTTTGATCCCCTTCCAGTTGCTCTCCACAGTAGTTCCTTTTCCATTGAATAGATCATGAAAGGCCTGGAACTTGTTGCTGAGGACTATCTTGAATTCGTTGAGTTTATTAGTATCCTGGAGAAAGGCCGTATTGAACTTTTGTGATACTGTCTGCCCCGTTGTCCAGTGCTTCTTGAGTTTCAATTTCATCTTGGCGACCAGTAAGTGATGATCTGATGCTATATCAGCTCCTCTCTTGGTTCTCACATCCTCTATAGTCCTCCTGAACGTTTTGTTGATGCAAATATGGTCGATTTGGTTTTGTGTAGAGTGATCCGGTGAAGTCCATGTGGTTTTGTGTATGCGTTTATGTGGGAATATGGTGCCGCCTATGACCAGCTTATTGAAGGCACATAGATTTGCAAATCTCTCACCATTTTCGTTTCGTTCTCCCAGTCCGTGTCGTCCCATGATGTCTTCATATCCAGTGTTGTCCGTTCCAACCTTGGCGTTGAAATCTCCCATCAGAATGGTCAGGTCCTTTGTTGGGCACTTCTCGACTATTGACTGCAGCCTATTGTAGAATTGGTCTTTAGTGTCTTCATTGTAGTCGTTGGTAGGCGCATAGCATTGGATGATGTTCATTGAAATGCCCTCTTTCTTTGTTTTAAACGAGGCTTTGATGATCCTTGGTCCATGAGATTCCCATCCTATAAGTGCATTTTGTGCTTGTTTGGACAGCATCAATGCAACTCCTTGTGTATGTGGTGCATTTTCTTCTTCATGGCCGGAGTATAACAGGAGCTCTCCTGTAGTTAGTCGTTGTTGTCCAACTCGTGTCCAATGTGTTTCACTGATCCCAAGTACCTCTAGGTTGTATCTTCTCATTTCTGCGGCAATCTGGAAGGCTCTTCCGGTGTCCCACATTGTACGAACATTCCATGTACCTAAATAAATGGTTGCTCTGGTTGTCAGAAGGGGCATCGGCCTCATAACTTCCGAAGGGATTCGGCTTTCATCATGAGGCGTCATAATTCTTCTAAATGAAGATCTTCTGACTCCCAGGGCAGAGTTTAAAAGGTTTGAATAATTTTTTCTGGTTAGCGTTTTTTAGCGAGTTAGTTTTCTACGGGATGGGGACGCTAACCCCATGCCCAACCCTCCTCCTTTATCCGGGCTTGGGACCGGCAGTAGCCCCCGGAGGGACTCCAGGCGGAGTTTCCATCTGGATAGTAGATTTGTAATTATTTAACTATATAGCTAATAGAGAAAAGTTTAAATTTTAGTTATAAACAAATGAAAACATCTAAAAAATCCATAAAATACGGGTGAGCAATTATAAACTTATTGTTATCGTTACAATAGTATGATATAAATAATCAAGTCACAAAACAACATTGATGCAACACTAATAATCCTGTCAAGTAGTCTTTTCAACTCGGGAAAGTCTTTAGGCAGCTATTAGTTCTCTCCTGGTTTTATATTTCAGTATTCTGGGTGGTAGAGATCATGCAGAATTTTTTAAATACTAGAAGTGTATATCTAAAAAATCTAAGTTGTATCGGAAATATAAACAACTGTTGTATCCCTATTTACTTAGTAGAGATAAATTTTAAGCTACATATACTACTAACTGACCATAAGGACTTTAGTGTATAGGTTTTCTATGTACAGACATTTTCTCTACACCTTTAATATCAAATAACGTTATTATTTCTAGAAATAAACACTTTTCATAACATGGTTTGCGAAGGATCTGGTTCATTTGGATAGGTTTTATCTAGGAATGAAAAAAATAGAAACTGTGATGAGAACGTTATTCAATGTTTTTCAACTTATGCTATCTTATAAATTTCATTAATCTTATCTACTTGATCGTAAAAAGGTTAAAATCAATTTAATTTCAGCTACTTATGAGTAGTCAGAAATGCTTTAAGGATTCTTTAAATCAACCTTCACTACATTACCTTATATTTTAAAAGCGATGTACTCCGGATTTACCAAGAATTTATTGGCAATTTAGAAATATATACTATATAGAACCGCATCAAATATTACAAATTCGGCGTTTTAAACTTATTCACTGAACATAAAGGTTACTTCATAATAACTGACTGTACTGAAATTTTTCGATGAAAAATTATTTTGGAATCCGGTGCGTATTGTCCTACTTAAATAATACCATAATTAGTTATTTGCTAATTACACCTGGAAGATGTTTCGTCTGAAAACTCTGTAACTATAGGGAAGATAGAATTTCAAAAAGATGGATTACAAATAGGTAGTCTCTAAATGATATCTGTTAAAAAAGCGTTATGATTATGAAGAGTTTTGGTGACCTATCAAGATAACTACGTATCGAAAAGAATCAACCACCGCGTGAGTGAGTTCATATTTTAAACATAATTTCCGATACTATTTAAAGAATCAAATTTTGTTAAGCATTTTACTTAACCCGGAAACTAATTACATAAAATAACATTTCAACATGTTGTGAAACAGATTATTGGCTTCTATTCACGGACGTATTCTATAGTCAACGATAGAGCTTAAAAAACAGCGATTCTTGCTAGATAGTTAATAAGATTTAATTTAATAGTTTTAAGCGGATAACTTATTCAATGTCTCTATGAAGGAGCTAAATAAAAAATTATCAAGTGATATTTGTTTATTATTATTATTATGATCATCATCACTAGTAATACTGCAGGCTCTTTCAGAGTTTTCCTATTAACTAGGTATAGTTAGCATATTAAATCGAATCGGTGGCCTGCTTGATTATCTGGGCTACCTGTTTCTGACATCTAAATATTTCAAAAAATTACGTTTTTTTAAAATTTTGTTTTAACACATTATGTCTACTAATCGCATAACATATACAGGCACGTTTATGAAAAGCTTATGACTTTTCGCTGCACAAGTTACAAAAAAGTACAATAAGAGACATCGTTGTCGTTGGCAAAATGCAATATGTCGATTCCCGAACTGTTAAATCCTAACTGCCGATCACTAATTACTGAGGTGAACTATCTTCAATTCCTACTAAGTCAAAATATGTATTGTGATTGTAGTGTCATTACAATTCACGAATCTTGGTTAACTAATTTACAGGACGATTGCTTAGTATCACTACGTGATTTCAATAATAATAATAGTTACTTGAGAATTAATACAAGTACACCTAGATACAACCAATTACTATAAGGAATGTTTTCAAAACAACAACAGCAATTTGTTTTAATACCTAATAAATTATTATTCAAATGAATTTAAAAAACGCAACTTTTAAATTTATTCAATATTGTGTTGTAATTATATCAAATCATAGACTGACTGAATTGCTTAAATGATTACATCATGTTTGAATGAATATATATATATCCACTTCCAGCGCTTCTTCCTGATTTCTTCCTCCGCTGGGATCTGGTTTGTTCTCTCCCACAGTAGGTTGTTGTTGATAGTGTCTGGCCAACGGATTCGAAGTATTTTGAGTAGACAGCTGTTAAGACTGAAGGAAAAATTAAAAATCACTTAAAGGTTCCGAATACATTTTATTGATGAACCTTAGTAGATCGAATAAACAAAGTTCATAGAAAGATCTTTATGAATATTCACAGTTATATAAATAAACCTTCTTGAATCATTGACAGATTAAAACTTCAAACGCACAAATCAACTTGAAACCAAATAGATAGTTAATATAAATAGAAAAATAACATCTATTAGTAAACATTTATAGAAAACAATTAGTTTTATGCTTATTTCCGGCAATTAGTTAGGGTCAGATATAACTTAATTGTTAGCAATTAAGTAAATAAATAATACTGTCGTTATGTAGTTCAAATAATCATAGGAAAGCATTTTATTCTAATTGTATGTTATCTAAAATAATAACTGTAAAATAGATGAAATGGGCACCCCTTTTTGGGTTAGTCAACAGGTTTATATATATACCGTTGACAGATGGAGATTTTTCGTTGTACCAAAACAAACATTTAACAAACAATATGTTGAAAGTATCAATTTTATTTATTACAATCATTTTGACATTATTGTTGGAGAACATTCATGGAAAAGGTGAGAAGTTGTACACTATTTTATTATTTCAGTGGTTAAGATCATGAGTCAGTTGAAGCTAGACCACCATGGAAAACCTGGAAGCACTGGACGGCCGTCTCGTCCTATTGTGGGACTCCTCAGCTGTGCGCATTCACGATCTCGCCCCCTGCGAGATTGGAACCCAGGACCTATTGGTTTCGCTCACGAGCACTAGCTTCAACTGAATCATGATCTTAACCATTGAAATTACTGTAATATCCACAAAATCCATCTGATATTTTATTATTATTAATTTTTTAAAAAGTTAGTCAACTGATAGTTACTTTTTATCAAGAAATGACATCACTTATAGGTGACTGATAGTTATCTTCTTGTATCTAGGTTATATGCTAACTGGCATTCATCAGCAAAGCGTATTTTTAATTTTGAAGGACTTGATGCTCCTTGACGGATTCAATCCTATGTCATTCAAATTCCCAGTCTGAGACGTTACCACAGAACCATTAGGTTGGCAACTGACCTTATGTATCCACAACTAGACTAGTACTAAGAAGAACTTGACACACGTTATATTGGTCACTACTGAGTGGTCAATCAACTGTAAAAAAGTCATCGTCAAGCTGATATCAGTTCGTCCTATAGAATACATTCAATCAATAGTATACTTCAGTTGAAACAGCTTAAGTTATTCCCACATTATATTAAATTGAAATTCATTTTCATAGAAACAATTATCATGTTTAAGTTTAATGAACGTTTAGTTTGATCATATACATACATTTTAATATTGAGTATATCTACAAAAAGGACGATTTGTTTGTAGATAGAGGAATCAGAAAACAGTATGGTTAGTAAATTGTCAAAAAATGTCGGACTGAAAGTATATTATCCATCAGATTTGGAGTCTTGAAATATGACAGTTCCGCTATGAACAATTTATTCTGAAAGGCGTAGAATCAGAATAAAAGTATTTTTCAAGTGTCTCTTTACTTCCATTTCTGTTTTTAATTAGTTCCGGTAATTAACCTAACTTATCCCAAAATTTGGCTATCAAAAGACTGTATGTATGTAAAAGCACGAAAACCAGGAGAAATGAATGGGAATTCAGCACATAAATATATGATAGTAATCCGAGAGATATGAGGAAATGATTTGAGAAATAATCAGAAATTAGTAGCACGTCACTATGGCTTTGAATTACGAAATAGTGTTGTAACTAACTATGCCCCTTAAATTAACTAATCAGGTATACAAATTTGTTTATTACTGATCAATCACAGATAAGTGACTAATGTTATGTTTCTCTAGGACTTTTGTACTAATTATATCTTATCTATAAGTGCGTCATGTCATCTACCTCCAACCGGCCTAATATTTTGAACCTGTGTATAACAATATTCACTGACAATGAATGGGTAAAACAGAACCATAACTTAATTACAAAACGCTCTTCATATATTTGATTAATCTAGTTGCTTAGGAACTGAAACTAGGATCTAGGTTTTTTATGCAGTCAAGGTTTTTACACTTCAAACATTGAGCATTGTGACAGGTCCCTAAGAACGTAATAGGAACGCAATTATTTAGATTACGAGTGATTATCTACCTTGTTAGGCACTCTTCAATTCGTTTAAATCCGATAGAATTCAACAAATTTTAGGTGACCGAATGCTTATCATTCAAATTGTGTAATTGGTGAAAACGATGATTAGTTATCTCCAAATTTCTTAACCAAATAACTTTGCGTTAACGTTTAAACTTTAAAACGAAGTAGTTGAAACTTGGAAAATATTTTTAAAAACAGATTTATTATTTCCATAACGGCAGTGACTAGCGAAGAATTCACGATTCATACTGGGATCGGACTGAAGACATTTAAACAGTTGACTAGGCATTAGTTTCAATAAAGTGTTATATTAAACTTTAATCAATAATTGCTAACATTGACATTTGTCTTAATCCTTTATATTTTATCAATATTGACAAGAAAATAAAAGATTAAATTTTTTTAATTTCAATGTATTTTTATATTAATTTCAGGGTGTCGTGCAATTGGAGAGAAATGTAGTAAAACTGTATTTGACAGATGTTGTGGCGATACAGTATGCCATTTAACTTCACCATTTCATGGGAAATGTGTCAAATGCTTAAAAGGGGGTACTCTTTGTATATCGGATAAAAATTGTTGTTCACACAAATGTACTTTAGGAAAGTGTACAAATGAAAAACATCATTATTAAACTGGGGACATTTATAATCAATTAAGGAATTTTAAATGTTGTTCGTAAATAATTTGAATGTGTTTTTCATAAAAATTTAATGAGAATTTGAATATGATGAATGAATAGTCAATGAAATTTTATATTGTTATCTCATTTTTAGCAACATTGAAACAAAAATATGATCCGACTTATGAAAGAAGAAATTACTTACTTACTTACTTACTTACGCCTGTTAATCCTCGTGAAGGAGCATAGGCCAGTCATCAGCATTCTTCATTCAACCCTATCCTGGGCAATTCTTTCCAGCTCTTTCCAGTTGTGATTCATCCTTTTTATATCTACTTCTATTTCTCGATGTAATGTGTTTTTACTCTTCTTTCCGCTTCCCTTCAGGACTCCAAGTTAGGGCTTGTCTGAAAGGAGAAATAATGGATGAGATTTATGTTTTCACGAATATTTATAAACATTCGAGAGAACAAATCTTGGAAATGTTTTCCTTCCATAATTTAATAGATAAAAATAGGTGATCTAAAGAATCAAGACTTAGAGCACTTATGAAAGACTGGAGGTTTTGTAGACTTGCTCCCTGTTTTCTAATATATTATTCTAAACTGAATTGTTTACACAAATAATATGATAGGAAATAATATTAAGTATCATGAAGTCTATGCTCTGAATAGCTTGGGTATTTTGAGATAATTCATGATACCTAAAGAAAAGGGTTATTTAATATGACAATATTTTATGTCTGGATCATGAAATATAAACATTTAGTTGGGAAGTATTTGGCTTTTAACTGGTAGGTCGTAGATTGGGACCTCAGTTTATTGACTTTCGTTTAGGCGGCAGCGCAGTATGATTAGTCCTAATTTGCAAACACTTGTATTTGATAAATCACTTAGATTTATTTGTTCTTATGTTTACTAAGTTACTGTAAGGGGTCTATCTGCTTGAAGATATATAATGATTGATATTGAATCAAGTATCTATGAGTGACTATATGTCAGTAAAATACACTTCAGATGAATACCATAGAAAAAGCTATTCAAAAATGTTTGTAATTTAAAGAATAAGGTGAACAATTGGGTTGAAGGTAAATAAGAATGCCAATGTTGATTCTATAAAAACAGGCGTCAAATAAGCAATAAAAGAACTTGCTTATTTGAGTTATCTTTGAAATAATCTGTCACAGATATCATAGTTAAAATAAAGACTCCTAATTTTCAAGATTACGTAATGTATCACGACAAGCATGCATATATTAAGTATTTCGGTTCGGCTGCAAAAGTATTAGTGATCGAAATTTAGAATCTGAATAACCTGAAAACTCTATAAAGATGTAAAGAAATGGAAAACCTAATTCAATATTCATTACTTGGTTTATGAAGATCAAATTAAAGGGGCTGTATGTAAACAATTAGCTTCAGTTTAATCCTAGTATATCATTAATATTATTTTCAAGAAATGATGGAGGCTTTAAACTACTTATCCGGAAATCTTGACTTTCATTTTTAAAGAAATTAATTACCTGCTATCTACCTTTGAAACCAATGTTGACGCAAATAGTTATTCATTAGAGAAATATTGAACCTTTGATTTGTTTTTACTTAAAACCATTGCAACCAAACGCAAAATCGAGTTCAGAGTCCCAAGTTTTACAAACAAAACATCACTTGTAGATAAGTAAATCCGGATTCAATGTATTTGCTGTATGGCATAATAATCATCAAGTGTCGTTGGTGATACCTCTTCCACTAAAGATATAGATGAATTCCATGAACCAGTGTTTGTTCGTTGTTGATATTAAATACTGAATCTTGGCATATTCATTTTCTGAACAGATACCTGAATATTGCTTATGGTTAAAAGTTTTCTTATATTTTTGCGTTGCAGTTACTAACAGGATTCAAGATGTGTGATTTGTACTATTCAATACATTTGTAAGAGGAAATATCAAATAGGTGACATATTCTAACCACCATTATAGCATAAATTCATTAATTGAGCTTCATCTTTTGATTAAGGATTCAAATAGTTTGATAATGTGATAGACTATACTTGGTGTTAATTAAGCTTAATGTCGTAAAATTTACATGAAAACTGTATAGACAATTTCTAGTAATCATGTAAGGTATGTTTATTTGGACTCTCCATACTTTATTCTCAATGGATTCGGAACATGAAATAGAGCAACTGTTATTGTAAAATTAAATTCGAATTGAATTACAGAAATGTATTGCATCAAAAACACCAGAAATACATTTATATGAAAAGAGATATCAGATTAAAAAAGAATCATATCAATGTAGGATGGTGTACAACTAGTATAGACGTTTACTTATACAACAAGTATATTTAAATACCGGAAGTAATTAAATTAGATCCGTATTTGCCTAGTTTGGCAGCTTTGATAGTAGTAAACATGTTTCTGCCTTTTAAGTCTGATATATATATGAGACATTACAACTTTTGCTATTAAAGAACACTTTGCTTGACAAGGAAGATGAAACTTTTCAGCTCGATTTTTATTATCGTTCTGGTATTTTCGTTGCGAGCAAATTATAACGTTGGTAAGTAAATAAATTAGCCATTTATCTATGGTTATATTAGTGATATAGATACATAGGAAATAAATGATCAGATTTCAGATATTTATTTACCATTACCAAATTAGAATAATACTAAATTATGAAGTGGAATGAGATCTATCATTAAACTTCAGTATTTCATTAATAAGCACATTAGAATTGATAACGTTGTTACTTTAGTTTGTTGTTAGCTTAACAACAAAAAATTTCTTTAACAGAAATATAACTATTATCAAAAGGGTGTTTTGTGGACATTTTAGTAATTTAATAGTTGGATTCATGAGTCAAATAAAGCTAGAATACCATGGAAAACCTAGAAGCACTGGAAGTCCGTTTCATCCTAGTTAGACATTAACACCTTTGGATGCCGGCCGGCTCAGTGGTCTAAAGGTTAAGCGTTCGCGCGCGAGACCGATAAGTCCTGGGTTTGAATCCCGCGGGCGGAATTGTCGATGTGCATTGCTGAGTCCCATACTAGAATGAAACGGCCACTCAGCGCTTCCAGGATTTCCATGGTGGTCTAGCTTTAATTGACTCATGAATTTAACTAAGAAATATAATTAATAAATACGATTTAAACAATATTATGACACAATGGTATGATCTACTAATCTGTTACATGTCACTGAATCATAGTATCACATATGAGACCTTAGACAACGTTTTGTTTACGTTGTAATAGAAATGTAGATCGATATATTATAGGACATTCGTAGGATTAATTAACAAAGCATTAAACAATCCAATGAAGCGATCTTGATAGTATTTATAAGTTAAACTATCATTATGGAAATTCATGTTCTTTATGATCAAATAACTAGTTGATATTTAAACCAAGTAGTAAAATATAAAAGAAATATTGAAGTTCTTTTTAAAAATGTTGGCTAAATACACCTCAATACTTAGAAAAAAAACATGTCTATTTAGCTTTGCAATATATTTGTATGGGGGTTGTGGAGATTGTTAAGTTTTTGGTTGAGATCATGAATCAATTGATGTTAGACCACCGTTGGAGGAGTCCCATACTAGGACGAAACGGGCGTCCAGTGCTTCCAGGTTTCCAACGGTGGTCTAACATCAATTGATTCATGATCTCAACCAAAAATATATTTGTATTTAGATTGATATTATGAATGGATCAATGTCAGACCACCATTGAAGACGTGGAAGCACTGAACGGCCGTTTTGTGTTAGTATGGGACTCAGCAATGAGCGTTCACAGTGCTTCCAGGTTTTCAATGGTGGCTTGACATTGATCCATTCATGATATTAATTTAAACTCAACGATCTCTACAACCCTATACTGATATTTGTATTTAATCATGATGGTTATAATGGTCATTACACTGTCTATTACTCAAAAAATATCAATTAATATTTCAAGCTTAAATGGATGTCTAACGTTTATCAATTTGGTGAAAAACTCGTTGGATTATAAATGCCTTGGATAAAAGATACCATTCGGTAGAATCCATTTAAATGTTTTAATTAAAAGACTTGTTTGATTACAGATGGTGAATAGATTTCAACAGAAATGTTTTGTTTGCCTATCATGGATCACTAAATCCTATAGTGTATAGCTCTAAAGAGGTTTAAGTGTTCACCTTGTTAATCGGTACTAGATTATCAATACATGGGCTGACGTTATTAATATTTAGTTTTGTCAAAACTAAACTTTATTTGTGTGAAATACATTACCAAACATAGAAATAGCTTATAATATTGTAGTGAACGAGTACAACATTATGGACGAGCAAATATATTTTAATGCAACATTATAGAATATCTTGGTGTAATCTGAGAACCATACTGTAAATACTTCATTTGCAAAATATTCATCAATCATCTCAGACTTTGTTGTTCCTTCGTTTTCCCCTCTTAAATTTTCTTAACCCTCTGCCGCCAGACATTCCACTTTTGATTGGTGATATATACCACTTGCATCCGCTGACATCAGTAACACACACCACAATATTATTAATGAAGGTTTAAATGATCACGTTGCCGATATTCAAGACTAAGGTTCAGTCAATCGTTTTGACATATATGCACTCTGTAAGGATTCCATAAGTGTAATCATCATATCACAAGTTATCTAGAATAAATGGTTTGTAGCCAGCTATTTTATCATATCTGAGATTTTTCAGGTAAATGATCTCTGACTACACTGAGTGTCGAACCCAGTACGTTTCGCTATAAACACCTAGAGTATTATACATATAACTGTTAAATCTAGATAGTTCCTAGCCGATTCAAATAGCATGACGTTTATATCATTATGAGTAAATGTTTAGGCTGTTTGGCTTCTGATATTGAAGATTGATTTTGATCATGAAGAATAAGTAAAAGTAGTTTTTACGCTAGGGAATTTTCTAGAACTGAAGTAATGGTAGATTGACGAATGTATCGTTTAGAATATGTCAAATATGCTAGAGACTTTTCATTAGGATAAATACAGGAAAATGTAACAAACTTGAAGTCATCTGAATGTTTATGAAATAGAATAATTTTGGTACGTTAACATCGTATTCAATGTTGATGTTACTTTTATATCTAACTATCTAGTTAAATAATCAAAATCAGTATTAAAATGGTTTATTCTAAAAGTAGCTCAACTGGGATGATTGTTTATGAATTTTATATCAAATGAGAACTCACAATCTCGCCCTCCGCGAGACTCGAACACACGAACTATCGGTCTCGCGCCAGTCGCTTAACCAACTAGACCACTGAGCCGGCACCCAATAGTGTTAGTGTCTAACATCAACCAATCCATGAAATTGCGCGACCAACTTCCATAGTACTGAGGTAGATACCTGTCTCTACCCAACACAGATTAGCTCCACTGATCACGGCTTCTCGCTAGAACTCCGGGAATTTCCTCACGAAGCTAGTCACTAGTGAGCACATGTTAACTATCAGTATGGGGGTTTTGGAGATTGTTAAGTTTTTTTTATTGAGATCATGAACCAACTGATGTTAGATCACCGTTGGACAAGTATCTACCTCAGTACAATGGAATTTGGTCGCGCAATTTCGTGGATTGGTTAATGTTAGACACTAACACTATTGGGTGCCGGCTCAGTGATCTAGTTGGTTAAGCGCCTGGCGCGAGACCGATAATTCCTTGGTTCGAATCCCGCGGGTAGCGGGAGCGTGGATGCGCACTGCTGAGGAGTCCCGTGCTAGGACGAAACGGCCTTCCGGTTCTCCCAGGTTTTCAACGGTGGTGTAAAATCAATTGGTTCATGATCTCAATAGAAAAACTTAACAATCTCCACAAACTCCATACTGGAAAATTTACAACACATTTTTCATGGTTACGTTCAGTTATCCTTGATACTCGTTATGAATTAATCACATGAAGATGAAAAGTACGTCTGTTCATAGAAGGTTTTATGATTTCTTCATTGTATCAGTTAACTTGGGAACATTCCAAGCTGGATCAGAATAACTTAAGTATTACAATTGATCTATTTGGTTTATTTATTTACTTACACAAATTAAAAACTGATATCTTAATTCTCTGCATATTTTCAGATGCTTGTAAAGCGATTGGTGAAACATGTGCAAAAACTATTTTTGACAGATGTTGCGATGGTAGTGTATGTAAACTAAGTGCACCATTTTATGGAGAATGTGTAGAATGTTTAACTTCAGGAAATAGATGTTGGAAACATTCAGAATGTTGTTCAGGGTATTGTAATTGGTTTACATGTCGGGATTTATAAACATTATTGTTTGACCAATCAATATTTGGGAAGCGATCGGTTATTCTGAAAACTTTTTTTTAAAGAATATAATTTGTAATGCATTATAACTTGTTTTTTTTCTGTAAAACATTTCGAGTTTGACAGTATACACTACTTATCAGTAACTTAAAATAAAAGTCAAAAGCTCTGTGATTAATCATTGGGTAAGTAATTTGATTATTTTAATTGATCATTTCAGTAAGATAGTTTATGGGAGCTCATTTTGTTTTTGTTTTAGTTCAGAATAATCATTATGATAATTTAAATTAAAAGGGGTTTTGTAGATATTATAGTAATTTTAGTAGTTGAGATCATCAATCAGCTGAAGCTAGACAACCATGGAAAACTTGGAAGCACTAGACGGCCGTTTCATTCCCATTGTGGGACTCCTCAGCAGTGCTCATCCACGATCTCGCCTCGCGAGATATAAACCCAGGACCTACCGGTCTCGCGCGTGAACTCTTAACTTATAGACCAATAATTGTCTAACTCTAAAGTCTTTATATTATATGTACTTGAAAAGTAGTTCTTTCCACTAACTGATGCTTCCCATTTTTCAATGGTGGTCCAATATTGATCGGTCCATGATAACTATCAAACTCAATCTCCACAACCCAAGACTGATTATTATGTTTGCTCATGCCGTGTATTTCATTGTGATATTTGGTTCATAAATTGCCTTTATTGGTTCAGTAGTCTCATGTAAATATTTATGTATATTCCGTTAAAGCCTGATAACGACCTAATTGAGAACACTATTGTTCGCTTATATATGTTGTTTTAGTACAGAAAATATGAAACTAAACGGAACAGGTTATAGATAGGAAATGGTGTGAAGTTTCTTGCTTTTGAGGCATACACATTTTGTCATTCCCATCAATATTAATAAAAGACAATATACGGAGATAGAATGATCATCATTTTAGATTGAGAAAAATCTATTTCACATTAAAGGTAAGTAAAGTCAAAGTTTGTTCGAGATATTCTGTTCATCGTAAACCTTTTAAAATGAACAGATATTAAGAGATTTACTTTTAACAATTAATAAGTTTACTTGAATAAGATTTATAATGAAATCTACTTACTGAGGTCTGTGATCGGCTTTCAATTAATTTAACTGTGATCTTTTCGATTCGTAGAGGTAAGAGTTTAAAGACTAACCAACCTAAACATATGTCCCATGTGATATTTTACTTAAAGGCAGTTATAGTGTTAAGTCTATGATTATCGACGAGAAATAGAAATTTGATCGTTTACTGTTGATTATGAATCATTTATCACAAGACTGGTACAGACAAGTCAAAAGAGTTCTAATTAATGTCAGGAAATTAGCTACAATGAGTTGCAAAAAAAACAGTGAAAGTTTTCTCTCACCTGGAATTAGTTCAATATTTCAGATGATAAGGCTGTTTTTAAAATAACAGTCAATATTACATTGAAAGTTAAGCCTATACAAAATCATCGGTTGATACTCATGTTGATTAGTCACTGCATAATAAGCATTGTCATGTTTATCTATTCTCTAGTACTTACTGAGTAGTTATATTGATCAAGTTGTGATTTAGTCACTTGTCGAAGTGATGCGATAACACATTCACAATACTTTACTGTTATTTTTTTGAAGCTAATTCTCTAGATATAATCTTGAAAGAGGAAGACAATTTAAGATTCAGTCCTATTCTTGGATCTTTCAGTAGTTATGCATTTTTACTTAAACATTTATTATTATTATTACTGTGTGATTTTAAGGGTCAAATATGATTACATTGTAACATATAACCATAAATGAACTCATTGTGGTTAAACAAGTTTTAAGAACATTTAAACTTATATATTTTTTGGTAGATTACTAGTCAATTTACTTGTATAAGAATATTCATCAATTGTGAATGAATGAATCAGTTTATATCTAATTTGTCATTATACATCGAAACCAACTACATAATTTTGTACAACATTCACTACTGGATAAGCACAAATGTTTCTCAGGTAAACATTTTACACAAACTCCTTTAAATAATCCATGTAGTTGACAGGTGGAATTTGCACAACATGGTGAAAATATTGTTTTGGTACAATTTTCTCCTTCAAGTTTACAACGACCTATGAAGAAAAAAGAGAACGTAAATAATCAATATCAATGTTTAATTGCAATTTGCCTGATAAATCCATTAAATTATGAGTTTTTCGAAGGCTTTCTTCATTTTAAAATTAATGTTAATTACAGATTAACATTAGATGTAGATGTTGTGTAAGTCATAAGGGCATTCATCAATAGTTTCACTTCAGTTTATGGGTCATCAAAAACTTAGCAGTGAGGTTATAACTTACTAATGATATAACTCACTTTCAGATAACAAGTTGAATGAGATTAAACATATGAACTATTACATTTAGAACCAGAAATACAAATAAATCGTGTTCTTTCCTGAAATTGAATTTCTATGGTTCTGTTTTGTGTAGACTTCTAAGAAGTTTCAAACTAGGTATAAGCAACTGTATAGTTATCACTGATTCCTGATAATATACCAGGTAATAAGTGTTATATTACTAATGTTTATTATTCTGATATACTTCACATAAATGCAATAGGGATTAGTTATGGCTGTGTAAGTATACTTGGAAACTCTACCATTCGTAACAGTATAAGAAGTATAACGAATCTAAGCTATGAAACATTTGATTTAAATACATTTTGTGCTAATGGAAAAATAAGTTGATTCTGGACGTGGTCAATGTGATTCTCTCTCATCAGACTTGTCAGATAAATGCTCCTATAATCATGTTTATATTTATAATAAAGCTCTAACTCAGTTTCAAATGCTTCAAATGTTGGAGTAATTCGTTAGGTTATTTGTTTTAGTGAAATGATATGCCATTAGATACTTATTCATTCAATATTAATTCACAACAAGGATAAAATACAAAATCTAAGAGAACTGATGGTTAGGTAAATACATTGTTCATCTTAAAGTTTTATAAAATGAAGTATTTTATTAGTCTTACATCTATTTTGAAGCTGAAAATTATGGTGATACTTTATTGTCCATTTTTTATGAAATTCGATAGTTTAATAAAACAAAGTTTTAATGTAAATGATAATTATCACAGAGGGGTTTTGTGGAGATTTTAGTAATTTAATAGTTGAATTCATGAGTCAATTAAAGCTAGATCACCATGGAATACCTAGAAGCACTAGACGGCCCTTTTGTCTCAGTATGTGACTACTCAGCAAGGCTCATTCATGATCCCACTCCGAAGGATTCGAACCCAGGACCCCAGTGGTCTAGTGGTAAAGTGTTCGCACACGAGGACCGATAGGTTCTGGGTTACAAATGATGATGTTCAGAAATAAATTACATAATTCATTCCTTTGATATAATCCCCTATAAGATTAATACAAACAGTTAATAAACCTTCGGTTAACAGGAAAGTTAATAGTTAATCGTAATAATTTTTGAGGTTGAGCATAAAAATTCCTGAATCGTTTAATCTTGTGTTGAGAAAAACAAGAGTAAAACTGAATAGTACATCCTTGATATTTTGATATTAATAAGCTTAATTTCTGACTGGTTCTCTTGTCAAACTAATAAAAGGGAGTTAAGCATGGCTAGTAATTCACTAGCTTGTAGCATCATTATTCTACATAGAATAAAATGAGATTTCTTGATTTCACTAAACAATTTTCTATTTTATTCCTGGTATAAACTTTAAAGAGCAAATTACATATCAACACACATTGTAACACAAATCGGTTGAGGTTAAATTGTAGTAGCTCTGTAATACTGATGTACTTTTCTATATTTGTTTTGTAGTTTTCATAATATCTCATTTACTAGGCTTCACAAACATTTCCACATGAACTAAATTACCAGTTTGTGTAACCATAGCCATCCTTAGTATTATACTAGAAGTTAGTTTAATGAAGCATTTGGATATTGAAGTACATTGAAAATACACACTTACCAATAGTCGATATTCGTTTTATTTACAAAATTTATGGTTCAAATAACTTAGTTACACAGTTAGAACGCGTGAAAATGTTCATAAATGACTAATTATCTCCTTCGAGTTTCAAATGAATAACAGTATTTATCATGTATATTAGATGTTGCTAAGGTTACTGTAATAAGGAATACAGATGAAATATAATAAATGGTTGGAAAACTATTGCTTAGTGATCGATCACTTTTAACGAACTAGTTAAAATAAC
Organism: Schistosoma haematobium; assembly: GCF_000699445.3. Classification (NCBI taxonomy): domain Eukaryota; kingdom Metazoa; phylum Platyhelminthes; class Trematoda; order Strigeidida; family Schistosomatidae; genus Schistosoma; species Schistosoma haematobium. Next base: position 17,165,282 of record NC_067201.1, read on the forward strand.
AGACCACTTGTAACTGAATTATCTTAGTAACAACATCACTAAGTTAAAAGATGTGAATTTAAATCTTATGAAAGCGAAAATTCCCTCAAGATTGAAATTACACCTTGTAGACTACTAACTAATACAAGATGTTTGGCTTAATACAGATTCCTTAAAATCACATATTTTTTAGTTCGTCTAACTTGAAGGTATCCTTCTTCTGGTGATCGATTGGATTAAGAAGACTTTCACATCTCAAAGGAAGCATGAAATACAGTGGACAGTTTAGATGCAACCAGACGATTTGGACTTCACAGATGACCTAGATCTCCTGTCCCATACATATAAAAACGTGCAGGTAGAAGCAGCCAGTGTAGCAGAAGCCTCTGCAGCGGTACATCTCAACATATACAAAAGAATAGCGAAATCGTCAACTACAACTTAGAGGACGTGAACCCAACCACATTTTATGGAGGAACTTCGGAAGATGTGGAGTCTTTCACGTACCTAGGAGGGATCACCGATGAACGTGGAGGATCTGATGCAGACGTAAAGGCAAGGATTGGCAAACCAAGGAACGCGTTCCTACAACTGAAGAGCAAAAGCAACTCAAAACAACCGTCAACCAATATCAAAGTCACAATTTTTAATAAGAACGTCAAAACACTTCTACTATACAGAGCTAAAGCTTGGAGGACTACTACGGCCATCATCAAAAGGTACAAGTATTTATTAACAATTGTCTACGTAAGATGCTCAGTGTCCTTTAGTCGGATACCAACAGCAACAACCTACTATAGCAGAGGAAAAACCAGCTTTGAGCTAAAGAGCAAATTAGGAATAGGCGTTGGGGGTGAATGATAATTACGTTGCGGAAACCATCAAACTGCATCACGAGGCAAGCGCTAATTTTGAATTCTGAATGAAAACTGAAAAGAGGAAGATCAAGGAACACATTGCGTCGGGAATCAGAATCAGACCTTAAGAGAATGAATAGCAACTGGAAATAACTAGAAAAGACTACTCAGAACAAAGTTCGATGGAGAATGCTAGTGGGTGGCCTATGCTCTTCCATGAAAGGTAACAAGCGTAATTAAGTAAGTTGAAGTTAAGAAAATATTCGTACTCAATTTCCTAGTGTAAAATATTTAGAGCAGAGAATATAAGCTATATTTAATTTATATAAAAACAGTAATGATTAGTTACAAACTATTATTCTAATCACTTACACTTTAGAACGTTAAAAATGTTTCCTGAATACAATCATTTTATTAAAGGTTTATATAGGTAAACCAGTCAAACCTTTTAAATAGGGGATTCAGTAAGGTGATACAAACCTATTTATTATTCTGTATAAAGCAAATAGAAAAGTTTACTGGACACAATTAATCTGTGAAATGTGTCATCTGATGATGTTATAAAAACAGGATAAACTGCATTCAGAAACATATCATATTCTCAAAGTGTAATTTTCTTGAAAGTTGACAAAGAACATTTCTTAAATATTTACAAACCACAAAAATAAAATTACACATGTTTAGTCGTGGAGCTTTTATCGTTCTTCCGAACGACATAATCAGCACAAACTTCAGATAGAAGACGATAAAAGCTCCACGACCAAACCATCCAGCTCAGAGAACAAAACTTCATCAAAATCATTCACCTAAGCTACAAATCTTCTCCACGATCTCGTACTTGGATGCTGCACCAAACGATAATGATTAGTCATGGAACAACAAGAATATAAGCATCACTTACCTGTAAAAGCATCTAATTTCCAATACCATGTTAAGGTTAATAAAATTAAGAAACAACTGTGGTTGATCATAATATTTTTTTGTTATAATTTATTTCTTATACAATGTGAAAATGTTTTTAAAGACTTGGGTATATGTATTGATAAGTTGGAATTATATAGTCCTATATGTTAAGGAAATGTAGTACACTTTTATATAATTTATATAGACATGTAACTTACCATATTGAAAACTTTCTATTTCTACAAGCACAATGGTAGCGATATACTGTTCTATTATTCAGTAACTTAACAACATTACAATATGGGGGCACATTTCGCTCTACTTGAATGAGAAAAGTCCTTCTAGTATAGTTTAAAGAAATGAAAGTAATTTTATTTGAATACGGGACAGTTCAATAAGATGAAAAAATACATTCCCGTTACAATCGTTTTCGCTTGGTTTGTAAAAAAATGTAAGACATTTGATGTAAAAAAAATTTGTCGACTACTATATAGTTACGAAAGTAATAAAAGCCAGTTGTGTACAACTACAATATAAAATAGTTGAGTGTTTCATAAAGAAATTTGTAAATTCGTTTTGTAACTTAGTTCTCATACAGTTGAATTATTGGAGTTATTCAGTTGTGAACCCACATACTAACTAAAACACTTGACGAACTAATGAAATTCGAACTCAAAATAGGTTAATAAATACAAGTATCATGATTAACCTTAAACAAAGTGATAATAGTTCAAATAATATAATGCTAAACATTCAACTTCTTTGTGAAAAATGAATGTCAGTTTGTGAATATTCATAACCTGTAGCTACATACTTGGTTAAACAAGTTTTAATAGTTACCAGTCATAAGGAAAGTAGTACAAAGTATCAAGCGATACCAAGGCTATTTGTTTTAACCACGTTTTCTACATTAGGTGGTTTCACCGACTCATAAAACAGTGTTAGACTTAGGTTTCGCGACAACAGGCATTCGCCATATGCGAATTGTGATTTCCGTATGAGCATAACTTAGTGTCAGTCAGTGGCGATACTATGCTCTGTGACTCATCATATTATCTGACTACGTCATAATAACTAATATCATATCATCTAATCCTTAGCGTCAAGATGGAATGTCACAATCAGTTTATATGACATAGAATATTATCTGGAATCATAATCCTTTTTTTTATAATAAAGATGCTTCGTGATGAAGTGGAATTATGATAAAGAAGCATGTTATCGAAAGCAGTTCATTATTTTCTTGTCTAATAAATTTGAACAAATCAAGAGCTAATGTTTCATTTATTTCTGTTCAATTACACACAAGTTATTATATTTAATTATTTCCAATTAATAGTATGTTGTCAGTATGGGATTGTGGAGATTATTGGATTTTATTAAAATCATGAGATTGAAGGTCTTGGATTGGATTCTCGGTTGCGGAATTGTGGATCCGCACTTCTGATGAGGAATCCCATGCTACTACGAAATGGCCATCGAGTGACTCATGGTTTTCGCGGTATTTGTCTAACTTAATTCGTAATTTCGATAATATTTGGATATTATTGAGAAATAAATTATCAATCAATCAGGACTATGTTGTATATAGTGTGAAAGAAACTTAGGAACTAGAGTTTTAAAGGGGCTTTTTTATTATTGCTTAAGGTGGTAATTCTATAATATTAAGACAATCTCATTATGTAACGTAAAATATTTTTAGACGAGAACATATGATAATGATAATTATTTGAAGAATAGAAGAGTTAAAATATCGGATTCATTTGTGTTGACAAGGAAGTTGAAGATTAGATAAAAGCCTAGATATGTACTGTTCATCATCATTAATTTTGTAGATAATTTCCATTTGGCTGGGTAGATTGAGGTTCTTTGGGTTTCTAGTGATAAAGATGACTTTTAAATCATCACTCATATGTCATACAACAAAAATGTACTGACTTTAGAGTTGATTGTTTATGATCCATTATTCTGCCTTAGAAAATAAACTCTGAAATGCTAGTTATTTGAGGCAAACACTACTGGTGCCATATTTTGACTTAGTTAGAAATACAACTTTACTTCCAAGTGTTACATTAAAGGCTTTTAGTTCTATGGCTCTTTAGACGATCTATGCGGCCTTTTAGGACAGCAAGTAAAAACTATTCTAACAAATTCATCTTGCTTTGGTCATCACAAGCCTGACTTTGGTCAGGAACCAAGGTGGAGGGAGTAGTTAGGATCGCCGAATTAAGTCATTACTTAGGTGGAATTTTATTGCCATTTCAGTTCTCAACATAAATATCTTAAAAAAGTCAGAAATTTTTCCATATAACGGATGAAATCTAATACTTTTAGTCAGATCCCATTGATTAATTTAATGGTCTAATATTTATGAGTATGTTATACAGAATAGATTGTGAAGATGTGCCGATATGCTGCACGTTCAACCTAACACTGAATTCGTCGAATGTAACATGTGGGTTTTCTCTACCTAATATTTACACATTCACTCACATTGAATTTATATTCATAATTGTCGATTGTTATAGGTGGTGACATCTGATATCCTCTAATCACAACTCGTTATTCGTGGTTGAGTTGGGGGAGGTAACATCCACAAAATTCATTTCAGTAGGATGGAATTTATCATGTAATTTTTTTCTGTAATAAAGCGACTTTTTATATGTATCATATGACTTTCTATTAATATTTTTACTAGCTTGTCAAAATTCCACCGAGAGAACCAACTTCCTCAAGTTTGTACACCATTACTTTTGGTATGTACAAACTAGAACGGAACTCATATTTAAGTCGTTATGTCGAATGCCTTCCGATGAATGATATCTAAGTTAAGAAATAAGAATGCCATTTTTCTATCTTTCATAATATGAAGAAAATTAACAAATTGGATGACCTAATCATCAACGTTTATGGAGAATATTACTTATTACATCTATCAAAAAAGGATAGTCATTAATGTTAAAGTATACATTTTATTAAATAAAATAAATCATTAGATAGTAAGTCATCATCATTACAATAAACAAAATGACAAGAGATAATGAATTATGTTTAATTTATTGTTCATCAGTACTCAAACATCTGAACCAACTGCATTGTTTTGAACAACATTCATCACCATTCCAACACCATGAAAATGGTTTAAGGCATTCCACACATTTACCAGAGAATGGCCCAGACAATTTACATACTGTATTATTACAGCATGGAGCAAATATAGTTTTTGTACAAACGCCATTCAATGGAATACAATCACCTACAAAAATTTATATTCAAGGATAGGGAAATTAAAGAAGTTTGTGGTTGATAAAATAAAAAAAACTGTGTACAAGAGCTCGTTCAACTTACCAAATTGTGTATTGTAGTGTAGGTTATTATCTTAAGCCCATATTACCTTATTCTAGCTTTCGGACAGGCCAATCTACTACTTCTACTTGAGTCATATTTTGACCTTGTTAATTATTCGCCTATCAATCTTGACTGTTTTTATTTGAGCGTATGTGTGTGTGTTTACACTTCTCATCCCATTACTTATCACATTTCTGTTACTTATTTTTGTGTAACTATAACTATTGGTTAACGTTTGGTTAAATGGGAGTTGGCTTACGAGCCATCACCATTGCGCGTCGTTTTGCTTCTCTCTATTCTATTCGCTTCATATACAAAATATATGTATTCAAAACTCCATTTTCGTTATTTGACTTATTTAATTCCGTTACTGACTAACGCGAATTAAGTCGATGATTATATACGAGGATAGGCGACATATACATTCGATAGGAATCATTCAATAACAATCATTCATACGATCTACCTGGAGTCAGATCTCGGGCCACTAAAGTGGAGATCCCGTCAACAAACATTGTCCGATCTAAATGACGACAAAATAAAGGGCCCCACTAAAGTATATTCATATTACTTCATTTAAGATGGAGTGTGAGGTCTTTTTTTACCAAAATGAAGATAATAAATCAGTGATAGATGTTTCATTTTAAGCTAGAGACTAATTGATATGCTTTTGTAACATATTGTCAATTTAATTAGGTAGGTTTTCTGCATGAATATTGATGAGAAACATCGTTACTTTTATAATTAATTTTGTTCTTATTTCGGTTTTAGTTAAGTATCGATTCAGTTAGTTCACTAATTGATTGATAGAATTCATTGATCACTTAGGAGAATATAACATGAAATTGGTTACTACAAAAGGATAGATTAATTCAAATAACTTAGTACCATGACAGATAATTTACAATACAGATAACTTAATATTAACATCTGTGATTGAGACACAAAGTAATCCGGATTCAAATCCCACAGAGGTTAACAGTTTCTTGAACATATACCTAAATTTCTATCAACTACTACTAACCACCTGGAATTAAACAGTTTGATCCTACTATTTCTATGAAAGCACATGTTTTTGAAACTTGATGGATTTTAAATTGAATCTGTACTCAAACTATGGGGTCTAAATTGCTACTATTTAACCTAGTTTCACTGGTTATGTATCTCATATATATAATATATAAGATTTTCCTTATTTACCTAGAAAAAGATAAGTGACGTTCCAGATCTTAAGGAGGTCCGATGACGATTTTCATAATTGTAACGCTAGTTAATTTCAAGTAGTTGAAATATTTAGTGCTCATTAGTACAAGACCAGATATAGATTGTTCAGGATCATATGTTTTTAGAGGCTTCTCTTTATCTTCATGGATATAAGTCCGAAATAGTCATTCCATAACCTTGAAATTCCCGGTGATGAGTATGAGTTTTACTACTCTACTTATTGGCAATTTAATTTCAACTTTTGCTTCAATCATTAATGATCAGTTAATAACATAGTACATTGCTTTAAACCGAATCATTTGTATAAGGTGCAACAGTAAAAAAAGAAGAAAAGTCAATCACATACTGGTCATTCGTTAGGATTCGAACAAGATAGATGTATCTGTAAAACAACGATTAATTTTAAACGTATGTCATTTAGAGTACATAATTAATAATTTTTACTAAATTGTCGACATTGGCGCGAAAAGCAAACAGCTTCTCAGATGGATGATAGGCACATTTAGTGACTTCATTTGTCAACCGAATATTCTCGTCTGATAACTCTTTTTCATCTAACAACTTGCACTGAATAAAGGTAACCAGACATAGGTGGCAACTAGTTCAGACAAACGAGTAAAAATAATTTCATAGACTGTTAAACTGCTGTTACATACTTTTAAATCATGACACAGTTCATCATTTCTCGTCTATAGGCTTTATTACAAGCAGTTGTTTTCAGTAATAATTCTTTCCATACTTTAATACTAGATGCTGTTATCCACTGCTTTTCCACAAATCCTTTCCACTACATAAACTTCACTAAACAAGTATCGGTCATTTAGTAAAACTTAGTTCACTGTGATTGCTAATGACGTAACAGTTTGAAACCTACCATTAGTTGATGAACAATTTAATTCTTACAAACAGATTTTAACTGACTGAAGTTATGTATGATTAAGAGATAATGAACTTTATACAAGAAATGTTTACAAAGTCAACAACTATGGTATCTAAGATCTATTAATCAATCAGTGTTTTTATATAATTCGGAAATATGAGAATCTCATTAGTTGTTTGATCTTCATTATCCAAGTAAGCCTGTTATGTTTTAGAATCTTTTTTAGCAACAAATGTCTATAAAGAACAAATAGAGCTGTATCTGTTTTGTTTTCACTGTATATTAAAATGGGAATTTTCACCATATTGAAAGGTTTATCATTTGTAATTAGTGGGGCTATCAACAGATTTGATAACATTTTCATATCAATTTAAACAGTTAAAGTGTCAATATTTCAGGTGTCATGCAAAAAACAAATCTTACCTTTTGTTGATAGAATGTTCCAGATTATTACAAGGCTAATTGATAATGCTATCTGTGAATACAACATAATGGATGTTGAGAGTAAATGATTTACGAGTGTTTATTATTACTGTCTTTATATATATATTACATGGTCAATGCGATTATAACAACAAAGAATAATTGGACAATGAAAATAAATGTTGATAAATATTTGGATTATTGTCTAATAAGTTAGTTTTGAAATGTATAGTATACAAATTCACTATTTGAACCAATGAAATTATTTGAATGATTACAATGATCAATAGTATTCTGTAAGTTGTTCTCTTCATATTATATTGATCTTAGTTGGGATACCATAAAAACTAGGGAATATTAAGGAGAAGTACATTTATACATTACCCATCAATAATATTTGAGGTTGGTTGCATAATATCATGAATCGACCGAAGTTAGATATGTAAACTTTTGGATATAAACTTAATCGTTCAGAAATCAAGTGCTCACTGAGAAATTTAGAAACCCTGGATTCAATCCCCTGTGGAGTCACAAATTCATACTACTGAGGAGCCATGTACTCAGATAGAACAACTGTCTAGTGATTGCTACTTTTTTTGGTTGTGTAAAAGGTCATTTCTTGATATCAGTTACAAGACCACAGTCTGTTTAAATGACAAATACATATCATTATTTTATTATAAGTAATCATCGGTAACAAATGTATTGAGATACTTACTGAAATTGTTCTCAGTTCCAATTAAAAAACTTATTATTAAGTTAGATATTCGTTAGTAAACTAAAGTATAAACAATAGAAAATGCCAAAAAATGATTTAGCCACTGTGGTTATGAATCAGTCAGTCTAAAACACATAATTCCATTAAATGTTAGCAATTAAAGTGAGTAAATTAGAGTGAGTAAACTTACACAGCTAACTTTCGATTTGTTTACAACACATCTATCTGGGAAACTTTTCTTAGTCTTTCACAAAACATCTGAATTTATTGGTCTATTCAGATTGCAATGTTTCATGAGTTACTATTATAAGCAAGATTGGATTTGATTTTTTAATAAACTAAGTATGAATTAAATTCACTTGGTGTTGTTTTACTTGTATCTTCCCATTGTTATTTAGGACTGCAATTGATCAGTCTCATGTTGGCATATATGCATCCTGCGCAGATCGCCTCGATATAGCCTTAAGGATGATGGGTCGCAAATAGGACGGAACGCGCGTTCTGGATTCCACTGCTAGCCACTATTCATTTTTGCTTATAAGCACGAATTAGTTTGGATTAATGCAAAACGGACAATGATAAAATGACATAATTTAGCGTATGGAGTTGTTTACATTATAAATGAAGTGTACAAGCGAAAGGTGAGTTGTCATAAACAGATCTAAGGATTTCGAAATTTTCGACAGTTAGTAAAACTATTCACTCAGTCTGATATAGACATGCTGTGATAGATTTATAAGCAAAGTTGGTTTTTCTTACAGAGTAATGCCAACTAAAGAACTAATAAAAACCGGAGACCAACACACAGTTGTTTTGTTCGATTGTTAGACTGTCCAATTTCAGTAAACTTGACAACTGTACTGATCGAGTTAGTGGTGACCGTTTTAAATTTAAACCATTGAGCCACATTACTACCTTTACTTAATTTACTTTCTTTACTAAACCCTTATAATCTTGATAATTTGACTTTTTCAATATCTATCATAATACAAATAATATGAATAATTTTGTGCTTGATAATCTTAATTATGTGAGGTTCTGTATCACATTGTAACATGTGAGTTTCTAATTTTCACTTAGGGTTAATCAACTGAAATTTGTCATCACTCAGAAATTTACTAAGCTTTGTTTAGTCTCACAGTCCGACGTCAACAACTACCTGATAGACAGATTTGACATGCTTTATCAGTGTTTGGTCTAATCAGTAATTTCTTTGTATTGTCAGGGAAATCGAACACGTATTAAATTGTTCAACGCTTTAAAATGCCAGTTATTTATCCAACTTAGCTTCCTTTAGTCTGTTGTCAATTTATTGATTGAGATCTTGAACCGATTGATGTTAGACCACCATTGAAAACCTGTAGGCACTGGACGGCCGTTTCGTCCTATTGTGGGACTCCTCAGCAGTGTGTATCCACTATCCCGTTCGTGGGATTTGAACCCAGGGCCTTCAGTCTCGCTCGCGAACGCTTAACCCACTAGTTAATTTAACAAATAGAAAGATATCATAAAACTGTGTTTTACATAAACTTCACGATAAATAAATTAACCATCTAGTTAACAGACAGCAATCAATGGTTTCAGCCTTGTACGTTATATGTTTACATGATCATTAGTTGTTGAATTATTTTCACGTCACGGACACAATCATACATCACTTTATACTTGATATTTAGTGAATTTATTTTGTTGATTGAACGAATATTGTAAACATAAACTATTTTATATAAAATATGTAAACATTTTTTTCCCAAAGTTGGTTTATCACGTGAAAATGTGATAGACAATGTAAACTGTTAAACAAATGAGCGAAGTATGTGTTGTTATAATTTATGTGAAAATATTGTCATTCTATGTTACATTACCACTACATTCATTGTATTTCAACATATGTTATTAGTACATTCGGATATGTGGAGAATGTAGAACATTCATATTTTAAATCACTAATTGATCTTAGCTAGATTACCATTGGAGACTAGAGAGCACTGAACCAATATTTAGGTCTCCTTAGTAGTGTATACTCAGGACTCCACAGCTGGAAATCGAACAAGGGAACTTCGGTCTCTAGTCCAAACGCTTGAACTGTAGACTATTGAGTCAGAATTCAGTGGTGCAGATATATAACATCAATCAACTCATGATATTGTGCGACCATGTAAGATGGTGGTTTAACATAGTTGACAGGAAACCCTGAACCTAGGTTTCGTGTTATTTGACAGTCGTGAGCAAGGTGTACGACCATCTTCCTTCACTTACAGTATATAACTGTCTCACACCCGACATGGCTGAACTCCCATATTTGGTCGAAACGGTGATCCCGTGTCTACACGATTTCAGCGGTGTTCTGGTTAAGATCACGGTGACTGAATAAATGTAATTCATCCCTAGAAGGCACTTGTATTGAATATAAACTACTGAGAAGCTTTTATCAAAATACCACCTGTTTGAAGAGGCTGTTCCTAGTTCTATGAATCCTAAAATTTCAACTAAAAAGAATGTCTTTGAAAGTTGTCTTGATATAAATTTATTTCTTAATTTATATTAAGCGACATATAACCCAGTGCAACTATTTACTTTGTCACATAAACACATAAGTTGTTAATCTAACAAGTTGTACTATCTTCACGGGTTTTCAAACGTTACTCTCTCACTACATTTATTAGTTCATTGTGATATACACAATAATTCATTTAGGTTGTTTGTGTATTTAATACTTTAAATGTATATTCGAGAGATCTATTCATATTATCACTGCTAATAATCCAAGCTAAAGTGGAACATCTGGTTTGTATCATAACATCATTATTTGCTTATTTTTCACCATTCTTTAGTGATTATTTGATTTCATATTTAATCATGGGTATCTACTCTTTTTTTAGACGAAGATATTTTAGTCCTCAAAAGGGAATTGTAAGACACTGCTTATATCAGTCATATTTTCCTTCAACAAGTTTTATGAAGCTTCCGACCTCATTTGAATAATTGTCAAACTGCTAGTTGAACGCAAACAAATCACTTCCTTTCCTTAGAAAAACTTCAGATCTCATTCAGCTATAGATGATTGACCGACGATATAAAAATTAGCTTCTTTTGAATTCGATCAATCGCCATAGATTTACGTTGCTCTTTTTAGAACTGTAGCGACTTTTGCTTAGCTATTATATTCTGTGATTTATACATTATGAAAGCATGCATATAGTAGAGAGGGTTATTTTTACTTTTGACTCCGGTGATCTTTTGGTGTGTTAATCATTTTAACTAATTTATTGAAGCTACTAATTACATCAGTTACATCTTTACATTTCATATTACTGAATCTATTTAATAAAATCAGCCCACCAATGTTTGGTCTTCACTGTAATATGTATAAGTACGTATAATTGCTGGTATCATGATGAATGAAGTCATGGTGTAGTAAACTAGAACTCAGGTAGGAAAAGCCAGTTTATTGTTTAATATTAAATTACACAGTGGCTTAGTAAAATACGAAAATCATACATTAAATACATCATTTGTGCATCTCTTTTGCATTGTCGTTTATATATTCCATTATTCCACTGATTCTGTTGTTATTTCAATTACTATCTGTTTTCCTTCCTGTTCTCTAAATTTCAATCTTCTGTTGCCAGGTATTCTACTTTCAATTGATGCTACACGCTACTTATATCTGTCAGCATAAATAGGATACACCACAATAGGATAACAGTTCGTTTTCATCTTTAGGGTTATATTATTCATTGAGACTTTATAATAAAAAGAATGTTAAAGACTAATTTGTACATATTTATCAATCAGACAACCATTATTAAATACAGAATGCATAGGTTTTAATCAAAATAAAGATCAAAAATTATAAATACTCAGTTCACGAGAAGTATTACTGTTATGTTAATGTACTGTTAGCGTTTCTGAACGGAGGTATACAAACATAGACTTGAAGAATCTTTTCTTGAACAGATTGGAGATTTTATAGTTTAAAGATTCCTCCTTAGTAGGATGAAGGCAGTCATTTAAATTCAGAATTATTTAATATCTGAATAGCTTACAGCACCTTATTTTTCCGAAGGAAGTTTCACCTACTTACTGATCATTAAGTACATATGTAATGCTTATTTCATGACGAACATTTGATCTGTAAAACATCAACTGATGAATAAATTGCTAGTTTATTAAACTCATACATTCAAGATAACTGTACGAGGATTATTTGAAAATCGTCAAGGTTCATTTGCACTTGCTAGTGATATTTCGACCTTAAAGTAGTATAAATTCAGCGTAAAGGTACGGTACTATTTCCTTTTCGTTATTTATGAAAATCTAGAAAAAGAATTCCAAGGTATAAAACTATTTTTTCCTATCACACGATTATCGAACATTAAGATAGGATATGGAGTTTTGATGCTTAATGATACAGATGATTGTTGTGATCTGAGGATTCTAAGTTATGCTGTGGGGTTATTTACTATAAAGGCATAGAATATTTCAAGTGATTGCATACAAAATAGTAGTTTACAGGGCAAGGCAGTTCTACAATGATCGTAATACAAAATGAATGATTTAAATTAATTGTTCCACAAATAAAAGCTCCATTCGGTTCATTTTGTAGTGTATATTCACATTTACAGTGTTTGGATAGTACATGGAATATGAGATATATAGGTTGTGGTAAACTTTGAGCTATATATTATTAATTACATCATCTGGAAACTGTGTTTAAGATTAAGGTTATCAACTAAGTGTATGGTTCCTTAAGAATGATTCACGTATTGAATTGCATAATAATATCAGAATTAAATGAGGAATTTTACTCAACCTTACTTCATTCAGTAAATTTATCTATGTGAACTTAATAGATCTTCCTGAACAAAAGTTTTAATTCTATCGGGTGGATACTCTTAGAATATGTAATACTTAAGTACACAAAAGAACTTCGGTTCGTTGAATGTTGATTAACTTTGCTTACTTTTTGAACAGATTACCGGGTTATTTAGTTTCAAGAAACAGAGAACCAAATCATTGTTTAATGTTAACTATATTTTAGGATACAAACATAAATTGAACTAAACCAGTATGTGGAACAACTTTAATTGTTATATGAATATTGACATAAAATAAATCTATAAATAATGAATATCAGTGATAAGCCGACAAGTTTATCTTAAAAATTCAATTACTAAGGTTATTCTAGTGAAATAAACTTAGATTAAAACAGCATTAAATTATAAACATTATTTTACAACTGATTGATCACTGTGTGGTGATCAATGTCATGTGGTCACATTGTAAGTTGGTTGATAGGATTCGACCTGCACTAAGAACGACCTGACATTGATCACCACCCAGCGATCAATCAGCTGTAAATATATATCAGTCCTACATGAGGTCAGTCGCGGCCTGGATAGCTCAGCGATAATGTCTCTGACTGTGGAGCTGCGTAGCAAGGGATCGAATCCGTCGAAGGGCATCGGTTCCCTTAAGATTACAGATACGCCTTGCTGATGAGTATCAAGTGGCATGAAGTCAAGGTCCGGGGTGTCCTGTTGACTACCTTCAACCATCATCCAATAAAAATTATTTTGTTTATTTCTAAATTAGAGAACTTCAAATTCTTGGTTTTAAATCCACTCAGGATATCATTAAAATCATTTAGAGCTATCTACATATGCCTTTTACGAACAAGCCACTGTTGTACATTCCAACTTGTTGTATAAAAAAGAACATTTATAATCCTTAGTAAAAATTGTGCTCTGATATGTAATAATTACCAAGTAAATATATGCAAAAATAGCAGAAAATACTTGATATCGCATAGAGATTAAACATTGAAAGCAAAACTCACGGACATGTATTCTATCCATATGGAATATATCGTTTAGTTTTAAAAGTGAGAAGGAATACAGATCATTTAATATCTAATAAACTTTATTGAAAATTTGTTTAAACATACGTGATATTTTTATTTTTACTTAATTAATATAACACTTAAATAATTTTAAATGATCGTGGATGTGCACTGCTGAAGAGTCTCATACTAGGATGAGACGGTGTTCTAGCTCCAATTGCCTCATGAATTCAATTATTAGATTAAATGTAAACATTGAGAAATGGCTAATTGGTCTAATTCATGACTTGTAATGAAAATGAATCAATGAACCCATCTTTAGACCTACTGCCTACTATACATATATCTCATTCATATTAAATACTTATAATTATACATAAATCCTTTAAGGAATTATCCACAATTTTGTGATAAGGATCACAAAAGATTATTAAGTGCATCATGTTTATTATGTTGACTGCACTAATTAATTGACTGATTTTTTATTGAGATCATGAACCGATTGTCGGTAGACCACCATTGAAAACCTGGAAGCACTGAACGGCCATTTCGTCCTATTGTCGAACTCCTTAACAGTGCGCATCCACGATCCCGCTCGCGGGACTCGGATCCAGGGCCTTCAGTCTCGCGCGTGAATGCTTAACCTAGACCACTGAGCAGGCATCCGATGGTGTTAATGTCTAACCTGACCCAATCCATGAAGTTACAGTACATGATAAACAACAGTATACTTTCTGATGATACTTAGTATAAAGAAAATCCAAAACTCTGGTACACAGTGGTTAAACGACTAAACACCTAGCTAGAATGTTATCTGTTCACGTATCATTCAGCCAGTATTTTACATAAAATAAATAACTATATTTAGCCTACAGGCTACAATTTAAAACTTATGTTTCATTCAAGTCATGAACTGATCAGTGTTAAACTACCAGTGAAAACCTGGAAACAGTGGACGGCTGCTTTGTTCTAGAATAAGAATCTTTAGTAATACACATCCGCTAATCTGAACATGAGATTCAAACCCTGGATCTTCAATCTCACTCTCGAAAGCTTAACCTTCAGACCGCTGAACCGTCATCTAATGGTGTTAATGTCTGACTTCAAAATATCCGCGATGTCACACGACCATCTTGCAAGATTTTCGGTGAGTAACTTTAATCGTTTCATGATTTCAATGAAATTCAATAATCTCCACAACCTCAAAATCAAAGCTTATACTTGAATATTGGCTTGATTATTTACAGAAAACCAGTTGAAAGAAGAACATGAAGAGGGTAACTGTTGTGAATACTTTGTTGAATTTATAATTTAAATAATGGAATTGTGGTGCGTGCTACTTATATTGATATAAGTAGTATATAACGTGAGTCAAAAGAACGTAATGGCTGGCAGCAGAAGATGGAGAAGATCAAGAAAAGAAGAGCGAGAAAACAATGGAATTTGTAAGAAATTGCATGAGCAATGAAATGCGAGACAATGGATTGATGATTGCAACAGCAACAGCCCGGTTTGATATGGTAGAATGATATTTTGCAAATTAACGATTTACTATATGGTTTTTCTATTTTACCAAGTAATTCTGTAATTTGTCCTAAATACAATTTGGCTGTCCTCACCCGTGTTCTTCTTCACTACAGAATAATAGTGGTGATATTACTCCAAAATGATAAATCAACAGATTAACATTTTTGATCTAAACCAGTGAATATCAAATCAATGACTAAATAATGTCATATTTGTTACAAGATCTAAATGTTTTGGATTAGATCCGTGGATTAGCAGTGGTAATTCTCAAATTTAGACGAAACAACCGACAATTTTCCTCTGATTTTAATTGATTCGCCAACTGGTAACAGCTTGTGATGTAACCGATATTTAAGCCTATATTAATTCTGTAGTAAATTAGAACACAAGTGAGGACAATCGAATGTATTGCTCACGCAATTACAGAGCATCTCACTAAAATCTGAGAACCATATAGGAACTCGTTAATTTGCAAAATAACAATCCAAGTCTCAAACTTGACTGTTTCATCTGCAAATTTCAGTCCATTGTCTCGGATTTCATTGTTCATGTATTTTCATCCTAATTGTGTTCTGTTTCCGTTCTTTCCTTATCGATCTTCTACTGAAATACATCCTATGCCTGACTACCGTTATATACTACTTATGAGGATATAAGTAACCCATACCACAATATATGTATAGAGTTATAAGGAATACTGATTCTTAGATAATGTTCTTTCTATGGTAACTAACTTCGGCTTTGATAAATTTATTATTTAGCATAGTAACATTTAGTTCTTAATGCATGACTGATTATTATTATTATTATTACACATATAAACGGTAAAATCTTTATTATGTTGTTTACAAATGTATTTTGACAGTCATCCCTACATTGAATGTAACTTAATTGTTGAATATTCATTAATAATTATGGAATGAATTCTGTGCATGTGACACATTGGATTTTTTATTTCCTGATACATTGGTTTTGTATATATATATACATATGTGACGTTAGTAGCGGATGACATATAAATTTAAACGACTATATTTCTCCTTATTATTGCTATTATATCATAACTGTTTGCATTTTCAACCATCATTATGAATCAGTTTTATCATGTAATATTAATGGTAATCATTGTCATGTTTAGTCATTTCAATGTTGTATCAAGTAAGTCATATTGATACAATCAAATGCTTTTTGATTATTTATAATGGAGATACATTTATATGTAGGTGGTTTTGATTTAACCTAGTGGCCATTGAGAACCAAATAGCAATGAATATATCTATTGATAGTAGACTTCACAGAAGTGACCACTCCCAACCATTCCAGGGATAGAACTCAGTAACTCAACAAGACTCGTGTGGAGCACTTGACTAATAAGCCACCAAGTTGACATTTAACGATACACATTTCCCACGACAGTCAAGTTCCATATAGTGTTTTGGCCAATAAATCCCATAGATAACCGCTATTTCATTGCTAATATGTCCGAACTCAGTTCGTCAACTTCCCAGTACAACTTCATAAATTAATCACTATGCAACATACCAGCGAACATATGACTTTAGTGTTAATGAGGGGGTTTTGTGGGAATTTGTTCAGATGTAGTATTCGTCACAGATTAATATTTGCAATTTGACGGATTTAGAGAAAACTATTTCATCTGACATTATATGTGAACATTTTACATGGACAAATAGTTCTGTTGAGAAAGTCTCTTCTGATATCTGACTGAAATATAATCCGCTTAGTTAACATGTATGTAATTTATTACTTCTACAAATGCTTCAATTATTATTGGTAATAGTACTTTCTTGAATTTTATTATGAATGTGCAATAGAACACTGAAATCATAGTATGGCTTAAATAACAACGTTTATAGATTAATTTCTAGACTAGATTTTAAACAAAAATAAAATTATAAGCGTGCATTCTATGATATTTTTCAATGAGTATTTCTCATATATGGTGGAACATACATAACTAAAAGTAAGAAACGATAGGTCGAGAGGTGGCATTAACATCGTAGCTAATTTTTCGAATTTTCAGTTGCATCCTGGATTCGAGTCTCGTATGCGGGATCGTGGATACGCAATGCTGAGGAGTCCTAAACTAGAACGCCCAGTGTTTCCAGGTTTTCGCCAGTAGTCTAGCATCGATAAATTCAAGATCCAAATCAAAATTTTCAGCATGTTCATCTATGTGGCTTGACATTTACTGTGATTAATTTAAGCTTAGACAATTATTATTGACTAAATCATATTAACTAGTTGACAGATACTTTCCTTTCCTTAAATCACTGTTTTAACTTTCCTGGTAAACGTGAAACTATGGTCTTTGTACGCGAAATAATTAGATGGATAAGCTTACCACCTTATTGTGTAAAAGAACCAACTATTACAAAACAGTTCTTTATATGTTAGTTGTGAAACGATAATTTCTCAAGTGTAATGTTAATATGCTTTTAAAATTTGCTGTATTCATTAGGTTATTGTATGAAATGAGTATGCTTTTGAACAATATCATAGATGTTAGGATAGTCTTGAATGTTTAGTTTATGGATTCCAACACTTAACTGTATTTATCAGTGAGATGATTAGTAGAAGTGTAAAAGAAAGTAATGTTACTCTAAATTTATAAACCTAATTAGCAATATAAGTACAAACTACTAACTGTTCAAATGACATTACAGATGATAGCGGCATGAATGCACCCATGGCAAATTTTAAATGTATAAAATCTGGTAATTTTCTAACACTACTGATAAAATATGAAAACTTACTTAGTTACCAGTAATCATATTGTTTACTAATAAGACATTGTTTACATTGGTTTTTTTTAAAAAAAATATGCAAATTTTATTAGGCTGTTTCAGGAGATCATGAAAATTTCACATCATCAGTTTGTATTTGCATTTGTAATTTCAATAGTTGAGATCATAAGTCAGTTGAAGCTAGACCAACATGGAAAACGTGGAAGCACTGGACGGCCGTCTCGTTCTATTGTGTTATAATTAAAAGATTATTTTCAGTAGGATTACTCTTGTTCTTCTATCCAAGAGATCCATTCTTAATCCTCAAATGATAGACCTTCTTTGACAAACTTCTTATCGTGTATGTTAGAAGAAATGATTATATCTCTTCACACTTAGTTCATTCATATTTACTGAAGTATAATTCTGTATAGATTTCCATGATTAAGAAATAATTTTTTGACATTGGTTAATGTCAACCGGAAAATCGTTAGAAATCAAAGAAGATTAATCATGGAGAAAGTGTTGAATATAGTCCACATTCGTGTGGAAACGTCTTGGATAAAATTTCGTGTTATTCAATGAATTTACAGTTTAAGTCTTTTATATACATAGTAAAACTTCAAACAACAAAGTATAACAAACTGTGGGTATATAATTGAGATATTTTAGACTAGACTATGGAATGTTATTTTTATGGTAAACTTAGGTATAGAGTTATACAATCATATAATAAAAGCACTTGAAGTATGTTTAATGATGCTTCTTTCAAACTAAACCGACTAACTTTTGTATCTAATTTCATTCTTTTTATACCTAATTGTCAAATGGTCTGTTTTTTTTGAAATTATCTTTTCAGGTGAATGCCGTACAATAGGACAAAATTGTTCCAAAACTGTGTTTTCTCCATGTTGTGAACAATTATATTGTGGTCTAAATACATTATTTACTGGTAAATGTCATCTATGCCTTGCAGGTGGATATTTCTGTTGGACTAGTCAAGAATGTTGTTCTGGAAAATGTAGTTGGCTTAAATGTACAGATCCAATAAAGGATGTTGTTGAAAAGCTGACTGGTTAGACAAAATAACCCAATTATTATAAGTAGTATAAATGTTTCTTAGAATTCAGTTGTTCAGTTATTTTACTGAACTTTTCTATTTAACTTCTATTAACCTGCAATTATCAATAATATATTATTCATTTTATGTTTTACGAGGGAATAAAATACACACTCTTTAATAGATAACATATGATTATGTATGAAATTCAATTTGCTTCTATAAGTGATCATGTATTGTTGATTTGTTTTGTTTCTTTTCTTTTCGTTGTAAAAGTTTGTATGTTAAAAAGCTAAATACAGAGTTGTTTCCTTATATATTTCCTGTTTGTTTAACTAACTTATAACATAAACTATTTCATACTATCTGTGAAATATTTTTCTGTGATAGAAAACATATAGTTAGTGATTATCAGTATGGGGTTGTGAAGATTATTAAGTTTTTGTTTTAGATCATGAACCGATTGATTTTAGATCACCATTGAGAACCTGAAAACACTGGATGGCTGTGGGACTCCATAGCAATGCGCATCCACGATCCTACTCGCGGGATTCGAACCCAGGGCCTTCGGTCTCGCGCCCGAATGCTTAAACTTGAGATAGCTGAGCCGGCATCCAACGGTGTTTATGTCTAATCTCAACCAATACATGAAATTGCGATTATTGTGATTATTTTTAAACTGTATTCTATTTTTAAATCTTTGTGTGACCTGATGTATTGGGAGTATTTAGATCTCACTAAATACTAATCTCTACAATGATAAAGTCACAAATAGATGGTATCTTTAATTAGATGCATATAGTTCAGGAATAATGAATATTCTTATTTATCAGGGCATAAATTTCAACATAGATAAAGTTCTGCTTAATTGTTACAATTATGTGAATTAGCAAGTATTCATATAAATGGTTTGTATTTTTACTAAAGTACAAAGAGATTGTTTGAGGGGTATTTTTGTTGTTGTTGTTGTTGATATACGTTTATGGAATAAATCGAATACATTAAATGAAATAAGACTCGTGAGCACCTCACTGTGTGGTTAAGCAAAGATGTAGGTAAAAACGGTTAACAGCTCCATGTTAGACCATCTAATTCAGACGGGACATACGGCCAACATGGAGCAATCTTTCGCAATAATATATCGTGTTAACAGCAGTTTACCTAATTCCGTCAGACTGAGAATCCTGTCGACGGCTGAAGCGATTGCTATTCGGATCAAAAAAGCCAGAGATTTGCATCCAAAAGAAATATGTTTAGTCGATCCTTTTACCTTGGCCAAATTCGAGGTCAACTAGTTAATAATCAATTTCATAATATTATTATCTTATTATTACTATCTTTACCATTATTATTATTATTAATATTACTGCACTTGATAACCTTGTTGAGAAATTTATTCACTATCCACCCCTATCTACTATATCTGACCTCATTCATATTATTCTACATATTACGTAATTTCTGATTTTTATTCCATTATTCTCTTTCTCTCTCTCTCCCTCACTCCATATTGACCATATTTATTCTGATCATTATTTATCCCACAATTTCATTTCATTTATAAACTGATTCAAGTGAACAACTTTATATCAATCAGCTCCAGCATGAACGATTCGATTTGATTTGATCTGATATATGACAAACAACAATTCTTGATTCACATATTACAATTTCCAAATGATGTACTCTGCCTTCAATCTGGTCAATCTTATGGATTATTAATATGGATATGAGATAATTATGGAAGCTGATGAGAAATTCATTGAAAGGAATATTCTTCATTCATATGAATTGTGTTTCAGATACTGATTATTTCTCTTGACCTTTAGTTTGAAATCAGTTGACATCTTTCCAATGATATTCCGAAAACTACGATTTCCGGATTTGAATTTATTTCATCTCTGTTATTACTAAGTACTCTAAACTACATAATAAATACTGTAAATCCACCGAAACAGTTTTTAAGGTACTTTGTACGTCTATAAGTTACCAGAGAGTGAATTTATTGGACGTCAAGAAGCAGTAGAAACTTGTTTTTATTTTCGTCATAAATTTCTAAGCTGTGTACTCTGACGATATGCAGGCTTCTATTTTCTCAAAGAAATTGTTGCAATCGATGAATTGAATTGAGATTTTTATGGTATAAAGTCTTTCGCAAAATGAATCTCATGATATGATGCAACAGTTATATTGTATTATCAGTACATGACTCTCTGGTACCCTATTTCTTCAAAATATTATGTCGTGGATTCATGTTATGACTTTCGAAAATCCATATTCATACTATTCAGTAGTGAGTATAGAATTGGTACGATTACCAAGTGATGTTTTAAAGAACATTTTGGTACATTTCGAAAGTAATTTTCATTGCAAACATATATCAGTGTTCATAGTCTGAACCATGAACTTGTCCCAGAAGAACTACTCCTGGAAACCAAAAGGCATTTGACAGCTGTTTTGTCCTAGTATCGGGCTTCTCAGTTATCGGAATTCATGAACCCGCATCCAGGTAAGGGTTCAGAACCTTTGGTCTTGTAAATCAACGCTTAACCACTAGACCACTGATTGAAACCGAAAAATTCTACAATCACCACAAAACTTTATGCTAATAATAATCATGTGCTCACTAATGACCAACATCTAAATGTGATCCCAGGATTTCTAGTGTGAGGCTGTAACCTTTAGGAATTTGACTCTATCGGGCGTGAGGCAATTACATTCTTGGAAAGTGGCCTCATAGTATCATGAATTGATTGAGGTTAAATATATACACCATTAGATCCTGACTCGGTGGTTTCGAGTTCAAGCATTCACGCATGAAATCGAATTTCTTGTGTTCGATTTCCGTATGCATGATCATGGATGTCTATTACTAAGGAGCCTCATCGTAGGACGGAACGGCTGTTCTATGCTTCCCGAACCCCATTTCGATAATAATACTTGGTTAATCTCTGAATATTATGCGGTACTAGATAACTATTTGCTCCTACCGACTACAGATTAGAGCTAAGAAACTTTCTATTTGATATATACCTTCATATATTTTCCACACAACATTCAACAAACACTTTATCTAACCAAAATGTCGCCTATACAATGAAATGTTAATATATGGATCATACAATGTGGTTATATTTATTTCATCACTCAATTATTATCAGATATCATTCTAACGTACGTTCATATGTTACTTTTAAACAGTGTAATTGTAATATAAACATGATCATTACTAATGGCCATTGTTTTTGTAGTAACATAATTGTAGATATCAACTGAATTTTATTTATCTATCAGTTTGCATTAAAAAATAATGACCATTTTCAAATTATACTGTTTCATAATGTAAATAATTCTCTAAAGTGCATAATGTATAAGTATTTCATAATATAACCAGTTGAATATATGTTGAATGTTAAAAACGGTGGCCAAATAGTTCAATCAGTTTGGATGATTATGCCAAAAATGAAAATTATCCTATGGGGTTTATGTTCCAGTTTATTAATTACTTACTTACGCATGTGACCCCTCAAGAAGGGGCATAGACTAGCCACCAGCATTCTGCATTCGAATCTGTTCTGGGCAATCCTTTTCAGCTGTTTCCAGTTCCTGTTCATTCTTCTAATGTCTGCTTCCAATTCGAGACGCAGTGTGTTATTTGGTCTTCTTCATTATCTTTTCCCTTCAGGATTCCATGTTAGCGCTTACCTCGTGATGTAGTTTGATGATTTCCGTAAGGTAATTCTCATCCACTTCCAACATGTTTTCCTTATCTCCTCTTCAGTTGGACGTTGATTTATTCTCTCTCATAGTAGGATGATTGATTGTATTTGGTCCATAACTTCTGGTCCGAAGCCGGGGTGGAAGGATGAGGGTTGGGCATAGAGTCAGCAATCTCATCTCTTAAAAATCAACTTTTCTAAAATTTCGCTAACCAGTTTCAGTTTATGGCATGATAATAATAATAATAATAATAATATAGCTATGTAATAAGAAATGAGACGAAATAAAGCTAGTATATTGGTGAAAAAATACTTGTAATTCACAATTACAATAAATACACAACAATACTGTATGTTTGCCTTATAAAATTCAGTTTAACGCTTTACGATAAATAAGGAGAAAACACATACTTATAATTGTGAAAAATAGGAAAAATTGTAGAGAAAATTTATCTCTGTTTATGTATTTGTGGAGATCTGTTGAATTTGGGAATAATCACCTAGTTTTTAATAAAGAACTGAACAATCTAAAAAGTAACAGTATACTCGTTGTTAACTAGTTCGAACGTGGATTTCTTGGAGAGAAACTTATGAAATCAACTATGTATAGAGTGATTCACTTAACCATTGATGGTATTGGGTGATGTTGATACCTTATCATTACTACATCCTCTCTTAACTTTATCGGACATGAATAGTTCGGTATCGAACTTATATATTTGCATTGATTTATCCCAAAGTAATAACAATAATATATTTAATGTTTGATATACTATTTATATGGTGGATTTGTAAAGATTCTATAATCTTCACTTTCTAAAATTTACAAACTATCTAGTTATTATTGAAATGCATAAATAGAATCTTTGTATAACGAATTCATTCCATTTAGAGCTAGGTTATTTATCCAAATCAATAATTGTGAATGTGTAGTTCTGATTCATGAAAGTGTTCTTTTTAATTATAGATCTCTGATGTTTAAGATGTGAAAATAACAATCAAAACACTTTGTTGCTGAAACAAATGTATCTTTAATATCAGAAGGGGTTTTGTGGATAATATAATAATTTCAAAGTTGCAATCATGAGCTTATTGAAGCTAGACCACCATCAAAAACCTAGTGGTTAACGGTTCGCGCGGGACTGTTAGGTCCTGGGTTCGAATCTCGCGAGGCGGGATCTTGGATACGCACTGTTGAGGAGTCTCACAGTAGAACGAAACTTCCGTCCAGTGCTTCCATGTTTTACATGGTAGTCCAGGTTCAATTGACTCGAGATCTCAACTATCGAAAATGCATCTTTAATTAGTATCTCGGTTTTTGTGAATTATTGATCATTCACTGTATTGACAATAATGCTAAATTACTTTACATATTATCTGTCTTCAATTAGACAAGTGAAAATTTCTTAAAACTGTTCTCTTCATGCTAATTTGCAAAATAGCGTTTATATTTTGATTTCCAAACATTTTACACTTCGAACGGTGACATCTTCCACTACAACAATCTTTATTTCTCCAACACGAACGATCAACTCGCAACAACGGTACACATTTACCCTTAGAACCATTTAACTGACACGTGGCATCACCACAACAACGATGAAATATAGTTCTACGACAAGAGTCACCAAGACGTTTACATTTGAATAAAACTGAAATAAGAAACCAGATATAAACTTCTAAATTGACTTAGAATATAGACTCAAACAACAATTTGATAATAGTTATGGGAATTATATTATAAGCACATTTCTGTATAATTCATTCTTTGTAATACTTTTAGGAATAATGAAAAGGAATGATCAATTGATTGTTTGTCGTTCGTAGCAAAAGCAGTAATTTAATGTTTGAGGAATTGGAATTTTCATATTTATGTTGAAAGGATGGCGATTACAGGACTTACATTGATTTAGTGTACCGTTTAGTTTGCAGCCAAGCACTTGAACGCGAGTATGGTTGTAAAATTGCAATAAATCTATTGAATATTGAACTACAGAGTATCAGTTAATTTTCTTTTCAAAAAAGAAGT
This sequence comes from Schistosoma haematobium, assembly GCF_000699445.3. Classification (NCBI taxonomy): domain Eukaryota; kingdom Metazoa; phylum Platyhelminthes; class Trematoda; order Strigeidida; family Schistosomatidae; genus Schistosoma; species Schistosoma haematobium. Next base: position 17,190,541 of record NC_067201.1, read on the forward strand.
ATGATGTATGATCAAATACAAATCATAATCAATTACCTATTACCAAGACAGTAAGATAACAATTTTTCGTTTGGAACTATTTGTGTACCATTTTCAGTAATGTAATGTAACTTAGCCAAAGTGTAAACAACCAGTTTTTTTGGACAAAAGTTTTTAATATATTTTTCAATTTTTGTTATAACCTGTGGCCTGTGTACCCTGCTAAAATATAACGTGATGATACCGCCAATTAAAGAACAATGAATTATTGATCGGATCAGTGACGCATAAAACCGTACGAGCAGTCTAGAGTCCTTATCGGTCCTTCTTCCTGCCTAACTCAGCCAGTTAAGTTCAGAACACAAATCTCAGCCTCTGTGATACAAATCATTTATTTCAAACACACTGGGTTTATATACCAACCAGACAGACCACATCGTACCATAAAATATGAAACAACATTTGTACAAGGTTCAGTCAAATGTGGCTGTGAAAGAGGGAGATACTAATTGATAGACAGGGTATAACTCGAGAATGGTAAACCGTATAATGACAGTTCATAAGTAAAAATAAAGCTCATGATTAGAGAAACACGAATATGAATAGTTTAGTTATTTAACAATTATACAACAAAAATAAATGTATAGTATTCGACCATAAATGGATCCCGAAAGTCACCATTCATTATTGTCATCGAGATATAGCAGTATTTATTTGTCATTTTTCACCTACTGATTGTATTCCTCTCTATCTAGTTATTTATACACTTCTTATAACGTAATTTCAATTGCTTTGTGATGATTGCTTCAAAGTCTGTTTATTCAGGTTTGACTTAGTATGGAACTCCTCAGCAGTGCGCACCCACTACCACACATAAGTGACTTGAACCCAGGACCTTTGGTCTCACGGGAACATTTTACCTCCATACCGCTAAACAAACATCCAGCTTTTGTTGTTTCACCATTCTTATCACTCCTAGTACACTTGTCTTCGCACAATCAAATTTGTACTTTTTACTCATAGTGTGGTCATTCACTCATAAACTATCTTGATTCGCTTGATATTTTAACATGCCCATATAAATGAAAACCATGAAAATACTTTGTTGTAGACTACTTCTATAGTTGAGATATTAGTAACCAACATTGATGATAAACAATAAACTTCCATTTTCTCTAAGTATCACTGATAGTGCACACCATTATTTTCCCAGTCAAATGATTTCTATCTTTGATAATAGGGATGAACGATTATTTTATATGAGATCTACGGGAAGTTTGACAGCTCTTGACTAAATTCAGGCTTGCAAGTTGATTAACTAAATTTATTTTCGTATGGGCAATTGGCTAACGGACGACTACTTGAAAGTGACTTGATGATTTCCTATGACACTGGAAGTGTATACTGACAGGAAAAACGTAATTCAGGCTGTATGCACTTTGATGAGTAACTTACCGTAAAAAATAGTTAACTGTCATGTTCTGAAACAAGCATTTGAAGATGATATATACTGTTATTTATATGTTTACGGTGATAAAAGATCACTACTTAATAACTAGACAGTAGATTAATAGATTTGAGCAAAAAAATCATAATTATTTCAAGTTTAGCCTGAAACCAGTTAGTCTTCTATAATTTGTTGGCTGAAAATTATTGCACGGTTATTGAGATTCCTGAGCCCCAGTGATCAAAATCTTTTGGGTATGAATGAAGGAACTTAAAAATAAGTGATTGGTTAACTTGCTTCTAAAAGTGTGTACTCATGCTCACTTGAAGCTTCCCATTGGTATTTAGGACTGTAATTGATCACTCTCTTATTGGCATTTGTGCATACTCCGACTGTTCCATTCGCGTTTCGATATGAAACTGACTTCTGAAAAAAAGAGCGGCATCAATTCTATTCTACCTCCATTCCGCACTCTTGACTGTGAATAGATATTTAGATAAGAAATGCAATTAAATTTCTTTTCAGTTACGTAGAAATGGAACTGGGAAAAACTGATAACCTTTGGTCGAATATACCACACATCGGTATTTATAATAACGATTGCTGAACCTGAAATCTAACAAAATGTTTAATACACAAGAGGAAAACTGGTTTTCATTTTAGTGTTTCCATAAATTATTTCAATATATTGTTTGAGCTTGTAATGATCTTTGTGTATGTGTGTAAACATATGAAAAAATCATCGTTTTAAGATCATATATAGAATATATATTATTCACGCTAAACGTCAAAGATTGGTTCTCTATGATGGTCTAGCTTAAATCGACTCATGAATTCAACTATTAAATTAATACAATATCCAAAAACCACCATTCTGATAAGAATGAATAACAGTTTACGCTTTTGTAAATGAGTAATAATTTAAGAGAAGGAACCGAAGAATATTCATGTATAGCTGATATTTACAAATAATCATACTTAATACAATGAATGTGCTTTGTTTCTCTTCAAAAAGGTTTCAACATTGAACGACCTATTGTAGTTCATAATTTAATAAGTAGTGGTTGTGTGATTTCGCCAATTCGTCAACATTATCCAATTTATGTAGGTGATCAGTATATAATTATGACAAGTAAACATTATCTGCATAGGCAATAATGTAAATCAATTATTGTGCTTGCAAAATGTACGTTTAGATTCATTTTACGTAATGCCATTAACAAATATTTTGTGAATATGCGGTAGGACTAAATCATGATCTTAATTTTTCAATTTAATTTCATAATCACAACGCAAATGTTTTTAATATTTGAAATATGAATAATTAACATTCATTAATTCATTACTGTCTACTTGATGCCATACAGTTTACCGTAAAGTAACTTAATCAATTCATTAGTGACATGTGTTGTATGTTGTAATTTTTTATTAATCACGTCAAAAATTTATTTATTTATTATTTATTTGAACACATAAATAATGGCACAAAGGGGCACCGAATACATCTGCCCCACACAAGTCACTTGATGTGTTCGTGGGATGTGATACTAACCAGACCGAAGCAGGGAATTTTTAGGGGGTCACTACTGGAGCCTTCAACCTAAAGGTCTGGTCCACAAGGCAATCGAGCAACATCACGAGATACAGTCCTATGGTGGCCGGTGACCAACGATTGGTTCATAAGCCATTTGTTCCCTCAGGATCCTGGAGCTACTATGCACCATTAGTATGGTTTCAAGGTTTTAAAACTAGCCTAGGTAAACCCCCCACATCCATCAACCCGGTTGAATAGCCAAGCATTAGCTTTTTCACCTAGACTGATGGTTACATTGCAACTTCTTCGATAGGATTCGGTCTGCACTAAGAACGACCTGACATACATTACGCTGGTCACCACTGAGTGGTCAGTTACTTGTAAATACATCTCAGTCCTACAGGAGGTCAGTCGCGGCTCGGATACCTAAGTGGTTGCGTCTCTGACTGTGAAGTTAGGTGACACGGGATCTAATCCGTCAGGGCGCTTCAGTTCCCTCAAAATTACAGGCAAACCTTGCTGATGAGTGCCATGTAGCACGAATTCTAGATCCAGGATCTCCTGTTGACTACCTCCAACCGCCATCTTATATTAGTTAATAAAACGCCTGAGTAATAGCATTAAACAATTCGATATTTACCTCTTATTAATAACAGGACAAGCATTTTAATTGCACAGAAACACACTGATTTTGATTAATCCAATTATCTGCATACAATTTCATTATTATGTTACGTAATATTTTAAACTGATCAAGTATGCCATATTTATTGACTATTCGGTACAACTACACGTTCACTGTTTAGTCTCATGATGTAATAAGTCATAATTATGTAAGTCTCCTATATGTTAACTATGAATTCTATTTTATAATGATTACACCAGTGTCCCAATTCAAAGTGTTTTTAATTATCAATAAATGAAATCATGAGTCAATTGAAGCTAGACCACCATAGAAAGCCTGGAATCACTGGATGGCCGTTTCGTCCTAGTATGGTACTCTTCAGCAGTGCGGATCCTATTAACACTCAATTTTTTGAGCTAGTTTAAGCATAAGTTTGTTCCGATCTATCATCTTAAGAGCCAATGAAAGATAATGTATATGCAAAAAATTGTGATGATATTTAAGAAGCAATTCACTACAGTGATATCCCTGATTGATTCTATTTATCAAAATACTATAACACTACAATAGGCTTTATCTTCAATCAGTTCATCATTCACATTTATAATCATCCCCTTGATTATGCATTTTGTGTAATTATTCAAATTATTACCAGAAAGATTGATTATTAAAACAAAAGTTTAGTCAAAATATTTGTATTTTTCTTTTTTAATATTAATTTTGTTTACATTAAAATTGATGTAGATTGTTTACTTGACAATTCACTTATTTTTACATTTAAATAAAACACATTTACCATGACAACATTCTCGATTTTTTATGCACCGACTTCCAGCGCTTAAACACCGAACACATTTTCCTTTGAAACCTTTTAATTGACAAACAGTATTACCGCAACAACGATCGAACACTGTTTTATGACATGTTTCACCAAGTTTTTTACATTGAAATAAACCTGAAATAAGAAATAAAGAATAAAAGTATTACCCTATTGAATTCAATGTTTGACAATTAGCTTTTTAAAATCAAATTTTCATAGATGGATCAAATCTATGGATCTTTGGATTTTTTAAACATTCTAAAATTCCTTCTTATTTTGAAATTATGAATGACTTATCTACCTTATGATGATGTAATTATAATAGTTAAGAAAACATATATATATATATATATGCTATCGAAATTGACTACGTTTACATTAATGGAAATATAGACCGACTGTGATGATAAACACTCGAGGTCTTTTTTTATTGTACCTTGTGTGATAGTTGATATAAAGTGTTCTATATAGAGTGAAATTGCTGTGTCTTCCGACAATAAGGATCGTAGATTATTGTATAAACTATGCCAAGTATAATTAAAGGATTATAAGTTTCATCACTGTCGACTTATGTCTTCCTAGTGAACTTGTTATTTTTATCAGCTATTACAAAGAAATGATTTAAATTTGATTGGATTTACTTAAAAATTACCTAACAATGTTCATGGGTAATAACTTGCTTTTATCCTGTTCGGGATTGTAATTAGGATCTATTATTCATTTTAAAGGTTTAAAAATCCCTAAATTGTGAATTAGAACGGTATATATAAGCGAATAACATTGTTTGAGGATCTTATTGAAAATAATGTTGTTCTATTAAATATGTTATTCGTCTTAACGTTATATAGGTGTACTTAATTTGGGCTTAATGATTGAGGGAAATGATATTTTCTCCAGCTAGTAACTAAATACAATTGGTGTTGCTTACTTGTATCTTCCTATTTTTATTTAGGACTGCAATTGATCAGTCTCTTGTTGGCATATGTGCGTTCTGTGTGGACTGCCTCAATATTGCCTTAATTCATAAGGATTATAAGCAAAGATAAATAGTGGCTAGCAGCGGAATCCAAGACGCGCGTTTCGTCCTATTTGAGACTCGTCAGCTGGATGTACCTGCATCTGAGTTATTGTTCACTCTGGGACTCGAACTCAGTACCATTCGCTTCAAGCGCCATTGCGTTATCCACTTAGCTACTGAGTCCAGATGGCGAGTCTCAATTAGGATGAATTGTGAGTCCTGGATTATACTGCTATCCACTGTCTATTTTTACTTGTTAACTAAATACTTAGAAGAAAGTTCTTACTTAGAGTGGTCTGTTTAAATATTTGCCCTACCTATTTTTAAACTTTATAAATGTTCTTTTTAGGCGTCTTTATAATTCTTTTATTCGTTTCATTATCCATTTTCAATCAAAGAATATACATACGAACTCTTATTAAATGTTCACAAAAATTTATACACAATCGACATAATTTTCAGAAGAGACATTTTATAGAAATAAGAGGTGATTGCATTAAACTTTCTAATATCAAATATTTATAATGCGTTATAGATCAATGTTCTATGTGCAAACGTTCTTGTGAACTTTAAATGATGAAAATGGATTCATGAGTCAATTGAAATTAAACCACCATGGAAAACCTAGAAGCACTGGACGGCCGTTTCGTCTTAGTATTGGACTCCTTAGCAGTGCGCACCCACGACCCTGCTCGCTGGACTCGAACCCAGGATCTATCGTTCTCGCACGAGAACGCTTAACCTCTAGACCACTGAGCCGACATCCAAGGGTTTTAATGTCTAACTTTAATCAGTCCACGAATTTTAATTAATTTTAATTAATATTTAAATATGAAAATACAGAATGATTTTTTGTTACTTGTCTCTCTAATTACACCGATTTAAACATGACATAAACTAATTCTTTATTCATGAATTGAAATTTACGTTTTATCATGTAGAATACAGTTTGAGTCCTCTTGTTACAATGACTTTAGTGACATTTAGTAAAACCATGACTAAATAATCTATCTCTGCTTACAATGCTTGTGCCTTAAAGCAATATCAACGCAATTCTCACAGGATACACATATACTGATAAGAGAGTGATCAAATACAGTCTTAAACATGAATGAGGAGATTCAAACAATGAATTAAATCATAAGTAATTATGTAATCCAGTAATTCAACATACAAGATGAAGATATATATCTATATATACTATACGTTATTACTATATTGTAAATACCTGGTTTGTTCTAAGTTGATCATTCATTATAAAGATGACAACAAGACAAGGACTTGCTAATTTTAGATCTTTACTCTTTTGATGAATAGCCAACTATTTAAAAGTATATAATGTTAATTTGAAATTGTATAATCATATGAATACATAGATTGAATAAACTTAGAAACAATGGCTTACCTTCACTAATATGAATATAACTTAATAATGTAATGAGTATACTTATTAATGTTAACTTATACATTATTCTCTGAGTTTGTTTTCCTTTAATCTTATATAAAACGTTCATTTATATACTACAATGAATGAATGAATGAATGAATTAGATTTTATCACTTTATATTTAATTAGTAATTACATGTTATCAAGGAAAAGTTTCTCTTTTTTGTTTTCTTCACTTCACTGTGATATTTCAATGATTCATTGAATAGACTATATTAGTAACAGTAATAAATAAAATGAGACATAGTGACCATAATTGTCTTATAAACTAATCTAAATAGTTCATTCGAAGTCTAATTAAAGAAAAGAAAAAAGGAGAAAAGAAGAAAGAGAAAAGAAGAAGGAGACAATCTTTATGAGTTTGTTCATGTTATATGTATTCATAGTGATAATTTGACAGGTATGACCTCGATTCAATGGATTGAAATGAATCAGAGATTTCAATATTTTACTTTCTTTACAATCATCATTTAAGAGAATTAACTGTTGTTTATTATCAACGAGTGAATGTTTATTTGAATTGAAGAATTATTCATTTGATTCAGTCTGAATTTTATTTATCATGGACTGTATTCATTTGGACTATATTCTTTGTCAATTTATTTAGTTGTTGTATATAACTTAAACTAATTATATAGACGAATTCATAAGTAGAACTAAAGTTGTTGGAATGTATGGAAGATATTCGATTAGTGCATGAATGTATCGTCATATTAGTTACAAGACCAATTTTTGATTAACTGAACTGAAGAAATACAAAGTTTACTGATTAAATTTGACGTTTAACAGTTGGTTTATGTAAATTTGATCATTATTGCCTGGAAATACTTTGCTTTTGATGGAAACGAATCACTGAAACAAGGAATTATGATTTATGCTGTTCAATTTTTTCATACATTGGTCATTTGAGGTTTAGAATACTAGAAAGACCCGTTAAAAATGGTCTTCAGTAATTTGTTTTCTAGTTATAGACTTTTCAAGACTACAGCAAGCCATATATATTTAGTAGTTACAATATTTGGATACGACTAACTGATGGCATAACACTGGGATCCATATTTCATAAGAAATAAACATTCTCAACATAGAAAAGAATCTATTCGTCCAAATTTTCATTTTTCTAACCGCCTGATTTTACTTTTTCAACAGCTGCAATTTGTTTTTGTGTTTCTGCCCAATTTATTTGTTAAGCATAAGTTTATGTATTCAGGTAAGAATTACACTTCCTATGTAATAACGAATAATAATAATCAAATTGATATAATTGAAATTGATTCAATGTGGTTTAGAACCTATGGACTGCCTATTAGCAATCGGATATTATAAATATTGAGTAGTTTTTCCTTAGCAGTTGCGAAATAATGAATCTTTTTCTGTAAAACAACTCTGTTATGACAAATCATTTAGTTGCAGTTATTATAATCCGTACATTGTAGTTTCAAACTAAAAAAACTGATATGAAACCATTCGAAAGGTTATTTCTGAATTACATTTCTAATTATTATTGGCTTTATTCAATATTATATTTTTGGTACAATATAGAATTCTCAAAACAAAGTATTTCAGCGAGTTTCCACTTCTTACTTCTTCATCGATCCTGATGATAATTATTGACTAATCACTAGTTAGATATTGGCAGTTTAGAAGTCAACAGCTGAATAATGTTCATTATTTTGAATGTATATTGCTAGCAATTACGATGTCTCCGATTGTAAATTTTGTTAACTTGTACAGTGAAAGGTCGTAAACTTTTCACAAATACACCCGAATAGATTATGCGACTAACAGGCATAATGATGTGTTAAAACAAATAAGGAAATAGAAAACTTATTGAAATATCTAGATGGTAGGAATAGGTAACCCAGATATTCAAACAGGCCGCCTGGGTATGTTGCTGAACCTTGCTTCTTTTGAGTTTACAGAAAAAGTTGAATAAAATAAGTATCACTAGATTAGCATTTTAGACTTAAAGTGATCTTTCATGTATAGAAATAATTCATAATTCAATTAACATTTCAAACTCATTATATGAAATACTTTAATACTCCCACTAAACTTACAAAGCCTTTAGTAAATTGATAGGTATAAAATAGTGAACACTTTTATTGATTACTGAACATGTTTCACATCTTTGATTTAATACCTTTCAATGATATGATGTTCTTATCATGTACAAAAAAACTATATAAAACTATATAACCCATTTAATTACTAAGGTGATAATATTCAGCTTTATACAATCCTAATACAAGTAAATAAGTATTTTTAAAAATTCAAATAGGTAAATAATATTTATTTATCTATTTAAACACATATACATTGGCACAAGTAGCCACTAAACAGATATGCGCCACATAAATCATTAGAATTTGTGAGGGCCGGGTTACTGTCCGGGTGCCCAAACCGAAGCAGGTGGTTTGCTTAGGGAGCCACACCCCTATTGTGTTTAAAAATATCACGATAATAAAGTATTATGTTGTTCTGTTTTATGGTGACATTAGCTTTAAACAGTAGTAAATCCGATAAAAATTTATTGTTAAACTGAATAATATAAGGTTCCGATGGCTTCATTTTATAATATTTACGTCAAGATTTCAGATATATGGTTCCACATGATCTAACATTTAACAATTATACTGACGAGAATATCATTTAAGACTTTAAGATATATGCATTAATGATGGATATTTTGTATTATCGTGACTGTTTGAGACGAGATACAACTGGGTTACACAACAGAAACAACAGAATGAAATAATAAATAGCAGGAGTTGAATGGAATCAAATAAAAACGATTATTCATATTCTAATCGTTTAAACTACTCAATAGTAGAATCGTTGATTTATATCTAGTCAACAGAACAACATTATTAGATACAATGTACAATCTAACTCATCTCAGTGAATGCAGTCAAGATCATTCAAGATTTTAGGCATCCACAGATAGATTCTTACTACTTTAAATCATGTTGTAATAAAGGAGAACACAGGTGAGGACAACCGATTACAATTAGCACAAAACTACATAGTTACTTTATAAAACAGAAAAACCATACTTCAATACTTCATTTACAAAATGTTCATTAATTGTCTCGGACTGTATTGTTCCTGCATTTCCATACCAATTAATTTCTATTCCCGTTCTTTCCTCCTTGATCTTCTCAATCTTCTGTTCCCAGACATTTTATTCCTGACTAGTGTTATATACTACTTATGTCTATATAAGTAGTACACACCACAATATGTATATCATGTAAATAATGATAAAATCAATTCAACTCTTAATTATTGTAAACATTCTGTCAAACTAGAAAATCATAAAATGTTACCTTTAATTAAAATGTAAACAAAATGTGTTGTTTTACTCATCACTTTACAGACTAACTGCACTATGATTAAAAAGTGAAAATGTATTTTTTGTAGGTTGAACCGTTTTGTTTTTCTTTTTAAAACTTGTTACAATTACTTTATAGTAGTTATTTATTTGTTTATTTTGTTATTGTTGCCATGTGTGTATAAAGGTAGCTGAATGGAGATTGTGAAAGGAGTGTTTACAAAAACATTTAATTGTTTTCAATATAGAAACAACTAATACGCGTTTGTAAATCTAATGGCCATAAAATAATACTCATTGCAGCTCACAGTATGTCATTATGTTAATTGTAGAAGAATAAGTTCAGAAGCTGCTTTTGTTTCACTTCATATATATATATATATATATCATGACTTTGTATGAATTTACAGTTCTGGGGATGATCGAATATCTGTTAAGATAAATGGAATAAGTTAGAAAAATAAATATTCTAAATGAACAAGTAAGTAAACAAATTAAAACCTTTATACATGAAAGTGCAATTCAACGGGAATGTGGCAAGTGACACTCTGAAATATAGGTTAACTAAAATAATCACCAGGACATTCTACGAAGCCAATCTTGCGTTGACCTTCTCTTGTCGACCAGCGATGTCTACTCAAACGAAGGATAAATTACCTGAGTTGGCCTCTTCTATTTGCATTTACAAATTCAGCTGCTCCTGTGGAGATAGCTATATAGGGCGTACTACCAGGCAACTTAACCAATGAATGAGTGAACATCTACCAACTTGGTACATAAAGGGCCAGATAAAATCTATTCGCAGTTCTATCTTGGCACATCTCATTGATAGCGGTCATGCTGTAGGTAAATCGAAATCATTTGGAGTTATCTATCGTATACCTCCATCATTTCCCGACGAAGTTCGTTCCCACCCTAAACTTAAGGCATATGTTCACTTCAAGCAAAAACGACATTGTAAAAAAGAGAATGTGAGAAACGTCAAAGTAGATAGGTAAGTAGCTTTCTCTTTGACTGTGTTATATTGTTAAGGACTCTCTTGATTAGAGATTTTAAGAAAGTGAGAAAGATGTGAAATCACTTACACTTTTCATTACGGTAAGGAATATATTCTCCTAGAAACAACTAGACTGAAACAACCGATAAACTTGTGAAATTCACTAATTGTGTGAAAGCAATGTGCAATTCGTAACATGAATTTTTGCAGCATGAGTTAGTAAAAACTGCAAGGGAGCTCAAACGAATCAAGATTATATTCGTAGTTGCTTGCCTACGACCCATGGCATAGAAGTAAAGACACTAATATGATTATGACTTATCAACGCTCGCTTCAAATACACATAGAGAATAAAAGAATACAGATCTCCAAGTATCCTACAAAAATTTTCAAGAAGATAAATAAGAAAGAAGACAATAGTGGATTGTTGGAAAAGTAAATTTGAATGTATGCAGAGGTCAGGAAATCTGAGATTTCCAAGCTAGTTATTCAGAAGGACAGGAGCGTTTTACGTTGAGAGATGCTATCTCTGTTCAACTGAGTGCCTTCATACATGCAATGAATAACCAATACATTTACTGTACAGTTGAATATCACATGTTTCCTAAACCTACCATAGTAATACACAACTTCATACTGCGTACTGTAGTTTTGAGTTCTTGGTCGTGTAATTTTGAAGTTCTGAACTTATTGGGATAACTATTATTTTTTTATAATATTTCAAATACATGATACAATGACGAGGATTAAAACTACTAGTCAGTATGATTGACGAATATTGACATGAATACCTATTTCAAAGAAATATTCGTTGTCTAAAGTAGAAGTATCATATTAAATGTTTCCAACTATTACCGAGATACATGAAAGATTTATTTGTTCAGCATTTAATCGGTTTACTAAGTCTCCAAGCTAAATAATCTTTTTTATTAACCCAAACACTGAATACCTGTGCCATCTTCAAGATCAAGCCTGAAGCATTTTACGATAAATTCATCTCACTCGATCAACTGCTCTTTTACTTATTGTTTTAACTACAACATATATTCGTCTTTTTCTAGACGCAGAACTTGTGGATAAGTTATGTGGTCACCGCAAGATTGTTTCCTAGAACGGTTAGAGATGAATTTGCAATTTTAAGTGCCTTATAGGTTCTTTCGTCGTGCAGCGACGTGATGGGCTACACAAAACAGGAGGCGGATTGGTAATACACATTGTCAGTCGCTTCAAATCTGCAATGCCACTTATTAGCGAGTTAACCGAAGTGGTAGAATCATGTCGGTGTTACTTAGCTGCGAACGGAACAAAGTACTTGATTGGAGGAATAGACCGGCTCACACAAGTTATAAGACCCAAAAAGATGAGACAGTGCAAGCAATACTAAAGTTACCACACTTCTGATCTGACCAAATATCACTAACTGGAGGCTTCAACAACCTGTCCCTTAATCTCAGCAAGCGGGATACATCCCCTACAGAATGGTGTGACAAACTGATTATCACAGTCATTGAAGGTCCAGGACTGACTGGAAGTGTAAGTGACTCCACGTGATGGGAGATGAACGGGAAACTTTCAAACTTACATTATTTACTGACAAATGATTAACTTCTAGTTGACGGTGTCCAAGTTCACGCATCGATATTATGTAGTGACCACGTAACAATTATGTTCTTCAAAGAGCGAAATGCGAGAGATCCAGCCTATTACAGACTAGTCTCATTACTTAGAATACTGTCGAAGGTAATGGAAGAACTGATCAATGAGGAAATGAGGGAGTGCGTAGATAAAAACAACATCCATGAGGCCTAACACGGGTTTAGGAAGGTCATCATGTACGTGCAATCTCCTCACAGCATGAAATAGCTGGACGACCTACTGGGACCGTATCATAACGGTTCATGTAATATTCCTCGATCTCACTTAAACTTTCGACGCTGTTCCTCATGTACTTCTCATAACGAAGGTTGAAAAGATGAGTTTTATTGACCCACCCTTAACGTAGCTCAAATATAACCTGGAGAACAGGACGTTTCGCATCAAGGTAAATAGAGCGCATGAAAATTAGGGGGTCATGACATGAAAATTTTCGCAGGGAACAATCTACCCTCAGAAGGCATAGACACCAGTTCAAAGTACACTGGGGATGCAGTCAAGGCAAACGCAACTTCACTTCATGCGTAGACAACTTTGAACAATCACATCCGAATTGTTCATAATTTTCCTTTAAACATACGCACAGCTTCGACTGCAAGTACACAGTGTTATTGTACCCTCCTAGAGGCAACATTTTAAGCATTGTGCATCGAGGAGCAAAATATTCGGTTTTCTCTATCACCTGAAGTAACTACAGCCATCTCAGTGGATAGCCTTGCAGGAACCCTATTGCCTTGAGACAACTCACTCGAATTGCAAAATATACTAACAACCATTCTGATTAAAATTAGTGTAGTGAAGTGACCGGACTATCGTCCATTAAACATAAACAAATACCCTAAAACATAAAAAAATCAACGAGAGGACCAAAAATTTAACCGCTTTATGCACGGTCATGACAAAGATTTTACATGTTGGATGTTGAATATTAGAAATGTTGCGGGATTGTTGATCTCCTCGTTATATTAGGGTCAACCGTCAACGTATAGACAGAAGTGGATCACTTCCACTTCGTTCAATTTGTACGAAGTTAAAATTTACGACCGTTTAGAAAACAGGTTCGAATTTACTATGTTTAAATATTTAAAAATCTTTTTTTTCACACTAATCATGTAGTACTACATGTTTCTGATCCATGGAAATTGAAACGAAAGGAACATTCATGTCGTCCACTTTGTGAACTTAATTTCTTTCGAACATGTGTGTTAGTGATGTCTTTTGAGAAGTGGACGGTATATTCCTTTCATCATCTTGTGTACCCATATCTTCTGGTTTCTCATTTTAATTTTTCTAATTTCGAGAGAAAAGTCAGTGCATATTTCAGTATAAACCCCACGGTCAGCATGAATCTAAAAAATACTGCTCGCGTTGTCTTCTGAATTTTGCTTAAACCACTGCCGAAGCTCATTGTTGAAGAAATTTTCCTCAAAGTTTAGAGAACGAGATTTGTTTGTTTTATATATATGATATAATCACGGCTATAGTGTTTTTCTGGTCGAAAGCATGGTCTTAAATGTTATCAGTTGAGCGGTTGCTCAATTACTTAAAAGTTTATTAAATTATGGTTTCAACTTGCAAATCTCGTTTTTATTTTATAGTTGACGTCAAGTTTTACATATGTGATAGTTTTACTGCGGAATTAATGTAAGACTGGTACTTTGACACTTATGCACAAGATTGCCAGCTTAATGAATGTATTGACTTGTTAGTGGGTGAGTATTGCACTAATCAAATACTGCTTACAACAGTTAATTAGAGTTAAGCTCTGACAGAGCTTACAAGACTACTCTATGATGGTGGTGGTAAATGTTGGCTTAGTTTACTGACCCGTCCCATGTATACATTACTCGAGAATATATAAATGATCACTTCAGCAAATGTATAATGATTTGTGTATTATGATTGAAGATTTGAATTAAACAGTATTACTGCTTTTATTTAAAAAGGCTAGTGGAGCGTGTATAACTGATTGCAGTAGTATGGTCTGGAACGCTATAAGTATACCTTGTTCATGTTTTCTATTAACATGATTCATTCTAATCGTCAATCGCTTCATGGACTGATTCTGTTTTGGTTTAGCCACTAGTATCGTTCTTCCAGTCTTCATTTTATTATTTATTTGAACATATAAGTATTGGTACAAAAGCGCACTGAATGCATATGCGCCACACAAGTCACTTGGTTTGTGTATGGGCTGTGATACTGCCCGGGTGCCCGGACCGAAGCAGGTTCCAGTCTACTACACCAGATAACATCCCTCCGTCGAGGTAGACAGTGGTTAAGCATACGTAACACATGTCCCAACCATCTCAGTTGATGAAGGTTTACCCCTTCATCAGTCGACTTCCCATCTTTATCAAGTATTCTACTCCTAACCCAGGCATTACTTAGTCGGTGGTCCCAAGATACACGAGCCAGGCTTCAAGGATACACGATCAAATACTAGTAACCTCTGTTCTTAATGCCCGTGTTTCATATCTGTAATGTAGAACGGAGCAAACTGCTGCTCTGTAGACTCTCCTTTCCGTTAGAAGACGTATATCTGGTCTACGCAACAAGTGACCCAACTTGGCAAAAGCCAATCGAGCCTTTAAAATCCATGCCGAGATTTTATCAGGCACCAGATCATCAGTACTGATGAAACTCCCCAGATGAGTGAAGCGACCGGTGTGTTCAACTTCACTCCCTATCACTAGCTCAGGTGGTGACACAGGTCATTCCTGAAGTAGCATTTTGCATTTGAAGGAAGAGAACTTTACCCCAGACATGTTTACATTGTCGCTTAAGGTGGTTAGAAGACTGCATTTTGTCAGTGATTGCACCAAACAGATTTATATCATATACGTATTCCAAGTGAATCTACTGGTAGAAGATCAACTGAAAAGTTAGACGATGGAAGTCTTATCTCTAAAAGCACGTCCATGACAAAGCTAAATAAATATGGAGAAAGTGGACAACCCCAACGACCACCACTTGAAGTGACCGATTCACCATAAGATTTGATTCGACCAATGGTATTCGAGTAAAGAGCTTGTACGAGGTTAATGTGCTCCTTTGGTATGCCTTTTAGTGACAGATACTGACATAGAACCTGACGACCAGCAGAGTCGTACGCTGCCATAAGGTTAAAGAATACAACTATAGTAGGACGTCGAAAAGTACACCTATGTTCAAGAATCTGCTGGAGGGAATATTCGGTCCGTACATCCATGTCCAGGTCTGAAACCAGCCTGGTTTTCTTGGGTTCACTCTTCAGGGGCTCTAGTTAGGCGTCGAAGTATTATTGAGACTAATATTTTAGACACTATATTAGTTAAACTGATTCCTGTGGTTGTCATGAGAGGATTTTTGTTCCTTCTCATAGATTGGAACGATCAGCGATCGAGGCCAGTCAGATGGGATTATATCCAGCTCCCAGATTCTGGCTAAGATCTCAGTCAATCCAATATTTGAAAGTTGGCCACCAATCTTGTAAGTCTCATGGGTTAATCCATCAGATCCTGTCGCTTTCCTACGCTTCAGGTTACCTATAGCCTTTTCAACTTCACTAAGAGTTGGAGGCATTACATCAGTTTGTCATTCAGGTTGATTGAAAATAGTTGGTAACTGAAGTGTGGCTGTCAGGATCTCAAGGAGCATGTGTTCCAGCCAGTGTAGCTCGGTTGAGTCGTCACAATTGACAAGCTCAACCACCACGTCAAGGTAGCAGCTACGTTCGGGCAGTATCGATCACAGCGTGTCGAAGATACGTCCCCTTCTAATTTTCTCCTGAATGATCAGTCTCAATATTCCGTTATACATACCTTTTCGGACCATATTTCCAATGCTTACTCTTTCTCACTATCACTGATGCTATTATTGTTTTGACTTTCTTTGCTATGGATCTTGTTAATTGTATTTCGCTCTAACGTAGTACGGTAACATGGACTAATTTCAGGCTGTGCAGTGATCATGAGTGAGGTAGTAAACGATGACAAAGAGCAGACTACAGCATGATGCTGATCTCGAAACTTACTGATCTTTAGCATGTTTACAGAAGTTTAGGCTAATAAATTTAAATCTTTAAAAGGTTTCGAATCAGTATTTCAAGACCTCTAGTGGTTATCTCTCTGAATCGAACACAGTACAATAAGTTTGTTCATGTTAGTCTTAGAAATTATACTACTTTTCAGTAACTTTACTTGAATTTTTTTCCACGTTTATTCAAAAATTTCCTCATTTTTGTTGACTTTTCCGTCTTGTTTTTTTAATTTGTTCTTTCTCTACTTACGTCTTTGTTTATCTGGGCGTTATATTTATCTGTGTTTAGTTCTGCTTTTATGTTTTGGATTTTGAAGTCTTGTATGTTTGTTTGGTAACTAAAGTATCACATATTGTCAAACTCTTACTTTTGAAACCTACACATGAATATTAGCGTAAATAACTAGGGTTTTTATTATTGCCTGGATAAAAAATTACCTGAGATTAATCGCCTAAGCTATGTTATTCAACTATTGTTAGAAATTCTAGTCAACAAATAGGTATGATTTTGATTATACTATTAATCATACGTCTTGAGTTCAAATAAGGGACCTCGAGCTTGTAAGGTTTATTTGTATTGTTTGTTAAAAGCTCAGTTTTTATAACGTCTTTGATAGCGATAACTGTCTATCAGTAATGAAAAGTCAGTCTATCAATCATTTTCAAATAGAGGTGTTTGTGCGAGTGTCAGTTGTATTTCAATGATAGATTTGTGTGTCATGGATCTCGTGGGAAATGTGGGTATTTAGTGTGTTTTTCGTGTTGTGTTTTCCCTTGCATCTCTTACAAACAAATTACTTTTCCAACAGTAAATTCCTCTATATTTTGGACGTATAGATTCATATTAGATGATGTGTTTATAATCCATTTTTTGTAGTGTAGTATCTCCTTTAAATACTTCTGAATTGCTTAGACAGTGGGATTATTGTCTTTTCCCCTTTTAATTGGATTCCAACTGGTCTATGGGTCAAAAGCAACCAAAATTAAAACAAGATGCTGTTGAAGAACTACTAAACCAAACATCTTTTACGGAAACTGAAATTCAAGACTGGTATAAGGGGTTTTTGAAGGTTAGTTGAGTTGGACATGTTACATTGCTTCCGCATTTTCAGTTGTTTAGCGATATTAGTATTTGTTTTATCTCCTAGCGTTTGCCTCAGTTCAGCAGAAGCAAACATCTAATGTGATGGTACCACCACGATTTCACGTAACTTCGACTGGGTTGTTCGTATTTCATGTTCATCCTAAGGTAAATGACTGAACTTCCACTGTATTACGTCAACGAATAAATATATCTGAACAATAGGATGAATATTTGCGTAATATCTGTAGTCATCTTGTTTTCGACATCTAGTTCTTTGCAACACAAACATAGTAGCTCCATGTGGTTTTGAAAGTAGAATACTGCCAGTAATCGTCACATAAAATGTGTGGCTGTAAGTTAAGTACATAAACCCTTATTTTACAAATGCGTTACATTGTTTTACTGAAAAGGTTAGTTATATATGAGCTAAAATATTATGTGGTTAATCATTGAAATATTTGATTGAACTTTAATAATTGAAATTTTAACGCTTATGAAATTTCTCTGTACAATGTAGTAGTTTATCGGTTTAATCACTAAACTTTTAACCACTAAGTTACATTCTTGACGCCTGTTCTAATTGCTTTGGTCAAGCACTGCTACTTACTCTCATATAAAATTATAACTAGAACTTGAGTAAAGTAAAATGTTTAGTTGGTGGGTTACGATGTCACGAATATTGAGTTTGACGTTAAAGTTATGTTTCACTAAGGACTTATTTAATCGACTTTCATTATTTTCTGATTTCTTTCAACCACTCACCTTAGATTTGTTTGAGATTTCGTTCAGCGTAAATTGTCATAGGTTATTACTTATAGCACAGTGTTAAATGTGGCAAAACATGTTCAGAGTGTATTTTAGCATTCTACCAGAAACTACACTGGGTTTTAAAACTTTGATTACTAAGATGAAGAACCAAAATATTTCTGTTCATGTAAGACGAATTTGGTGTTAAAGCCCTGATTAACAATTTTGAATTAACACGTCAATAAACTATGAAGATCCCCTTATGGTTTAGTAAAGACAACAGTTTGTGCTGACATGTAGAAAGTCACAACGAACGAATATAACCGTAATTTACACATGTTATGCCATATACAACTGTTCAAATGTTCAATAATCATTTTTCCAATAAAAAAATAGTCCAGTTTTCTATTTATCACTTTATATTTTTTGCTTTTTACAAAGGAATGCCCAACTGGTTATTTATCTACTGATGATTTTAAACGTGTTTATACAAAGTTTTTCCCATATGGTGAATCTAGTCGGTTCGCAGAGTATGTATTTCGTACATTTGATCAAAATCATGATGGTTTGATTGACTTTCGAGATTTTCTGTCCTCATTAAATATAACTAATCGTGGTGATTTATCACAGAAATTACGTTGGGCATTCACGATGTATGATTTAGACAATGATGGTTATATATCAAAACAAGATTTAATTGAGGTTCTTACTGTAAGTCTTTGATGCTGTTGTTTTGTTTTCTACATTGTCTTTTCGTTTCAAGATTAGGTTATGGAAATTAATAATTTAGAACACTCAGATAACATAGTTCTGTTTGGTGAAGACACTGATAAAATGCAGAGTATCTTGGTACCACTGAGCAACAGTGCCAGGATGTTTGGGTTACATTTCCGTCATTAAATACAAATTGCTGCTTCAGGACTGGCCTGCGTCAACACCTGAACTAAGGATAAGAAGTAAAATAGCAGGACGCGTCGACAATTTTACTTATCTTGGAAGTCCGGTCAGCTCTAATGGGTCGGTATTTGACGAAATCTCTGCACTGATTAAAAAACTCGTTTGGCGAGATATCCGTCTATCAATTAAAGGGCGAGTGTACTCCGCAGCAGTTTGTTCTGTTTTACTTTACGGCTGCGAAACGTGGCCATTAAGGGTAGAAGATACTCGTAAGCTAATAGCATTTGATCACGTATGTCTTATAAATATTGTTCTCATCTGCTGGGATCACCGGGTAACTAATAGTGAGGTGTTAGACGCAGGTTATTGTAGAATGATGGTAAGTCAGGTGATGAGATTGCGAATCTTCATTGACTGAAATGGTTGAGCCACGTATTACGGATACCCAACCATCGGTTACCACGGTGCGCAATGCCGACTAGTGTTGGAGACGGGTGGTAGAAAGTTAGGGGCAGCCAAACTAAAACGTGACATCAGTCCATAAAGTCACTAACTTCTAGTCTGAGCCATGTTGGTAGATGCAGACTACTTGGTTGGGGTCCGCGTGACTATCGTAACCAATGGAGGAGACTCTGAGTGACATGGCTCAGAATCGATCACAATGGCGTAGGTGTATGCACACTCTGTCTTTGTTTAGACCGTGAAATTAAAATTACTTTATATCATTCCTTCTACGAACAAATTCTATCCCCCCCCCCATATTATATTCTTATATAAAATCCCTTCTTGCTACCATCAAAGTAACTGCTTCTACGAATTTGGTGTTCATCTTGTGCTAATGAGGTAAGGCAACTTGGATTGATGCATATATGTACGTTGTCCTAAGGTGTAGCTGACTCACTGAATTTAAATGGACCAATGCATAGCAACTTGTTTTTCAATGAAGTCGGGATATTTTTATCGCTGTATAGCCCTGCAATTTTTCGTGGTTAAATTATTGGTCTTTAGCTCCTGCGTTGTAAATATGCAGTACCGGAATCCAAATTTTTGGAATCCTTTCCTTTCTTTTAGTAATAAATTCCCACAAATGGGTGAGGAATATCTGTTGTCACTTTTAGTGTGACTGGCTCTCCGTTTGGTATGATGACCTGTGAGACCTAAATATTATTAGGTATTTAATAAAAAGATTTAGTCAGCCAGTCAGTAACAACGTAACACTTCGTACGCACGTACATCAGTTCGAGTTGCCATACCGCATTAGCACAGAGATGCAGTTGTCGATTCAAATCTCGTAGTGGTAGAGGTAATTAAATTATAAGCAGTAATCGGGAAGATTAGGGTTTGAAGATGTTATTCAAGGAGTATAATCGAGTAAAATAAATTTGGAAAAAGAGAAAGAAAAGGACATGAAGAAATCGGGAGATTAGAATTTGGGAGAACACTAAGAGCGAATACACCTGCGTCATTGCAGACTATTTTGAGCCAAATCATTCAAGGTCTCTAACCACCGGTTGCTGTCATCTCGTGGACCCAAACCAATTAGTCTATACCTATTAAAATGACTAAGTTCAGTTGTGACTTCACGGAGTGGTTCCATGTTTTGGCTTTGCCGTCCCTAGCTTTCTTCCATCCTACTCCTCCTACACTATAAAACATTGCTCGTCGGATCAGTCAGTGGTTGGGCATACGTAACACATATCCCCCAGCCATCTCAACTGACGAAGTTTCACTACCTCATCAATTGATTTGCCATCCTTACCTAGTACCCGTTTCCTAACAACTACATTACTTACTCAATAAAAAAAATACAATTGTTAATTATTATAAAAGTAATAATTAAGCTTAAATCAAATCCGTCTGGTTGACAATGGATAGGATGTACTGCCAATAAAAACAATTTAAACCAACGCATTCACTAGACCGTTACATGGCTAATCGTGTGTTTTTTATTGTCAGTTAAGGCGTCTACGTGGCCTCAGTTCAAAGTGACTGTGATTCTTCCTATTCCATAATGGTAGATTTCGAGTGTAACCATAATTATTTAGAAAGTAACTGATGGTTTACGTGTTATCGAAGTATGTGTTCAACATGTCTAGGTGTACCCACTTTTCTCACAAATATATAGACATATAGCATACTGGGAAACAAATCATCTCCGGTTGTAATTACATTCGAACTTGAATCTAGACTAGTGATGACTAAAGCTCATTGCTACTAAGAAGATAGTCAGTGTACGAATTGTTGACTTTTACATGCATCTTGATAAAATAATAACCAATAATACAATTTTTTTAAAAATCATTATTATTATTGGGCAATAGATTGAAGAATAACAGATTAGTCAGATGTAAAAAATTGTTCATTGATGTGGTTGCCAGTGTGAGTAATAACTTCAAACCACATTTATTTTAATAGTGTTCTTCCATATGTAGTCAAACACTCCTTGGTCTCCAATGGTTCACCAGCCGAATGTTATTTCGTGATCAACACTGTCTTCGAAATCAAACTAACCAAATAGACAAAATCTTTTTTCCTTTCTTATTACTAGTCCGGCGCTTTATCCGGGTTGATGGATATGAAAGATTCACCTAGGGGAGTTGGAAAACCCTGATTCCAAACCAATGGTACACATGGGTTCCAGTATCCTGAGGGACCAATTAGTGTATAAACCGATTATTGATCACCGGCTACCATGGAACTGCATCTTCTGACGTTGCTTCACTGCCTTGTGGATCAGACCTTCAGATCAAAGGCTTGGGGAAACTGCCTGTTTCGGTTTGGACACCCAGGCAATATCACAGCCCTCACACAAATCAAATGAGATTTGTGTGGCGCCTATCTATATGCTGCCTCCGTGTACATATGTTTGTGTTTAAATAATAAATAAATTAACTAAATAGTAGCCCAATTAGAATACGACAAGAGTTAGACAATTTACCATCTGTTAAGGTTTAAAAACTCGCGTGAATGTATAGGTCATCTACATGTCCACAACTCATTACGATTAGGAAATCTTAATCTGTACGTTTTTGGTGCAGTAATAGAAATATAATTAGTTAATTCTAATTTATGAGTGAGTAAAAGGTATGCCAATTGTTAATGAGTTAAATAAAGGCTTACAATCAAGGCAACTACTTAATTAGTACATATCAGAAAAAATATACATAAATATTTTAATTTGTTGGGAAATAATTTTCAAAGTTTCACCTTTTCTAACAAAAATGACCTAGTTATGTGGAGTTTGTTGGGATTTCGTTTCATTTGGAAACCAGTGGAAATTAGGGAAGCCTACTGCAAAGTTATTTCATCTTTGTTTAATACTTCTCGTCAGTTTATGTATTCGCTATCCTCCTGATACACAAAATCAAGCTTCGTAAATTCATGTCTCGTGGGTAAAACAATACGATTCCACTGTTGAGTTAAAACGACTCTTTTTAAAGGTCATTATGTAATACTTAATATCATGTTCAGTTACAAAGAATAATAGATGAACATATTTTGTTTATGCTTATATATACGATTTTTAAAAGCTTTCCAAATAAATTATATATATATATATATATATATATATATATATATCTGTATTATATTATTTTTAGGCTATTTATGCAATGGTTGGCTCTGCTGTTGAATTCAATGTTACAGATTCTACACCGGAAAAACGAGCAGAGAAAATATTTCAGTTGATGGACTTAGATAGAGATAATCGTTTGTCATTAGATGAATTTATAAATGGTGTAAAATGTGATAAATTATTAATGCGTTTGTTGACTTTCAATACTCATTCGTTGCATCATCAACATGCAGATTGTCTAATGAATGGATCAAATGATAACAAAGGATGGTCATGTACAGATACCCATTATAATCATCAATCTAATGATTATGATAATACAGTCAAACCAATTGTAAATCAATCATTTCCCAAACAGAATGTTATTCCTGATACCTCAGAGTCTTAAAACAGATTCATCTTTTTGCATATGAAACTATATATATATATATATATATATATATATATATATATATATATATATATATGATTTGTAAAGGTAATTATCTTGATAAATCTGATCTTTAAAACTTCTTGATATATTATTATACTAGATTGTTTTCAGAATGGGAGTTTGTGAGGATTGCAGTAATCTCAATAGTTAAATTCATAAGTTGATCTAAGCTAAACTACTATTGAGTGGATGCGCACTGCTGAGGAGTCCCGCATTAGGAAAAATCGGCCATCTAGTGCTTTCAGGTTTTTAGTGGTGGTCTAACTTAGATCGACTCATTAATTGAACTATTAATGTTATACTAGATGTTTATTATTTTATAAGTACATATGTTATAAGGTTATTTGATTTTTACGCTCATACATACTTATAACTTCTGAAATTTCTCTTCATGATACAAAAGATAGTTTTCTCTCATGATTAGTTAGCTCAAATAAGAATAAAGAAGTGTTGTGTATTGCCTTGTAATTTCATAGGCTTCTGAAAGAGGTACTGTTGTGAGTACTAATTAATGTGCTCAGTAGGTTACCTAAGTTATAACTGTAGTCTGTGACATATCGCAGATGGGCTACTTTACACTTTGAAGTGTTAAAGGTAAGTCCGTTATCGTCTGTCCAACTTTGAAGTCGAGTCAAATCCTCCTGAAGTGCCTGTATATCGTCGTGGTTGCATATCTCTCCTCCAAGTTTCACGTCGTCGGCAAAAAGTAATAAGTCTGACGATACCTGTTGAGGAAGATCGTTTATATAAATCAAGAAGAGAAGAGGTCCTAGTACTGAGCCCTGGGGGACCCCACTAGGACATTCCATAGCCTGCGATAAAGTGAAATTAACCCTGACCTTAAAATGGCGATTTTTCAGGTATGAAGTGAGTCAATCGATTAGAGGTGGTCTGATACCCAATCGTTTGAGCTTATTGATAAGACATGTATGGTTAACCTTATCAAAAGCTTTTGAGAGGTCTAGGTAGATGATATCAACCTTCGCCTTGTGATCAAGGATGCTTGTCCATCTGTCCACCACAATCAGCAGGTTGATAATACAAGAGTAACTTTTCCTGAAACCATGCTGTTGGGGTGAGAAATTCAAGGACAGTAAATAGTCATACCATCGCATATCAGGGACTCCATGATTTTTGAGGGTATGGAGAGAAGAGACACCGGTCGGTAACTTGAAGGTTCGCTGCGTCGACCTCCTTTGAAAATTGGTGTGGTGTGAGCCAGCCTCCAATTTTCCGGTAGTTTTCTTCGACTTGGCGAGTGTGAGAGCATCACGCTAAGCGGCGTTGGCAAGATTGAGGCTGCTCCCTTCAGTATGGTGGAATGGACCATGTCCGGGTCAGGAAAAGTGTCTAATCGTAAGTGCCGCAGTTTCCGGAACACCATGTCGGCTCTTAGGTTCACTTCGGAAAGTCCTGAGGAGTTGCAAATAAAACTGTCACCAGTAAAGTTAATGTTGGTCGGTTGAAATGTCTGAAAGTAATGTTCAGCCAGAACGTTAGCGGCGTCGCCATCGTTGTTGGTCGGGCCGTTAAGACCTTCCAGTTGGGAATCCCCAGTTTTGGCTTGACGAAGAGAAGCTGCATAAAGGAATAAGCTTTTAGGATTAGAGGCAAATTTGCCCATAAGCTTTGTCTGGTACTGAAGCCCATCTTCTCTTATAGCCTTCGTGCATATGTTCCTGATATGTTTATATTGCCTGTACGCTCCGTCGTTGTCAGTTCGTTTGTATTCCGCCCATATCCTGATTTTCTGTCCTTGCGGAACAAAGACATCCCAGGTAATGCTAACTCACGGTCCGAGAACTGAGAAGATATCCAGGTTTCAGATATTCCTTAGCATTGCTAAGTCCACGTAGTTCATCCAGTTTGTTTGGTAGACTCGTGGCGTTCATATATAAGCAGTTTATGCTTTCAATTTGGAACGCGTGAGCTTCTTCCTGTTTTTCTGTATGAGCCTTACGTGAATGGATAGGTAGCCCACCTATATGAGGTTTGCCGAGGTGGTAGGCCTTGTCCTTTACACGTTTTTTATCGTCTAGACAGTCCACAAGTGGAATGGTCAGCTCCAACTTGCCTTTGTGTTTGGTCCTAGCTGCGTATGGCCTATCCGGGTGCATGTGGATTCCAGGTGGCAATCGACTTCTGTTGGCACGAAATGCTTCCAGAGTTGCAGCCGCCATATGGGAAGATGGGAGGATTATCTTCTTTAGACGGAGTCTAGAATCACCATCCTTCTTGGCTTGTCTCGTCACATCCTGAGCCAGTATTTTTTTGAGCCTCAAGGACTGTTTGATGGATTTCCATTCCCTGATGTCAGTCTTTGATTGAGTAGGGTCCGTATTTTCCGGTATACCTTGCACGATTATATTCTTCCCGCGGAAAAACATCGCGAGTTTCCTTGGGGATGTTCCGGATGAGATTGAGCTCGGAATACTGTATGTCAGGCAGTATTCTTACATTTCCATCTGATTTCAGTAAATGACTGGCTAGTAAGACATCCTCTACGTCGGTAGCATTCTTAAGTGTTACACGAAGTAGCCTCGGGTGATTTTGATGCTTAGATTCCTTTCCCCGAGTGAGCCGTATGACTGTCAAAGGCTCTAATCTTGGAAGTTCTAGTTTCTTGTTCAATTCTCCCCAGAGCATCCTATCATCTTTGTTCTGCAAACTGAGAGGAAGGTCAGGACTGTCTTTGAAGTTCATGACTATGAGAGTCATCACGAACCGTTATTGTCGTCCCAGGTTTTCCAGTGCATCCAGGTTTAGCACCTTGTTGTTTGGGGGTCGAAGCACGTTTTTGAATCCTTGGCTTTTTGATGAACGGACGGACAATCTTGGGGGTAGACTGTGACACCAGATCATCAGTTGACTTCCGTTCAACATCTGCGATGTTCAACTTAGACTGTGACGCCTGGCCCTATTTAGCTCTTTTGACATGGGTTTAATCACCCACAGAGTTTTTGGGAACCACTGTCGCGTTCAAGGACCTTGAGCTGTGAGACCCGAGTTTGCTGAGGGAGTCGAGTACCGTCATTGTAATCATGGTGCTGAGTTTCAGTGTGTCATCATTAATGTTGTTGCATGCTCCGTAGACCTGTCGACATTCCTGTTCTCGTTTTCAATGCGCCTTCTTGTTTGTCTACCCATCTTTTTGACTGTCTTTTTCCAAGTTTGCCCACAACTTGCTCTGCAGACCTGTTAGTAGGACAATGATATTACTCAGCAAGTTTGCAGCATCCGTGCTGCACGCAACACATTCCCACCTATGATCCGACTTGCTGAGTCTGTTGTAAGCAGTTGCTTTGAGATCTGTGCACGCTTCGTGGAACCAACCTGTGCAGTTCTCGCACTGCATGCCAGATATAACAGCAAAACGGCATCCAGATCGTTTGCATGAACGTTTCACGGCTGTATTGACGTAAACTGTGTTGTAGATGCTAGCAAAAGCCTAAGACCGTAAAAATACACTAAAAACACTGAAAACGGACAAGAGTGGATGAAACGGGTGAGATAAACTGAACCAGTCTTTACGTGAAAAACTGAAAAAAAAACCGAATATTAAGCTGAGGCAAAAGCACAGTTAACTGTTATATTGGGTGAGACTAAAAAAAATAATCTACCGAACGTATAGCTCAGGATAGATTCTTTTGGTCAGAAATGGTACTTTTGTTGCGTAAGAGCACAGCAAAAGTTTGATAAATGCAAACCACGTTAGGACTAAACTTCCCGTTCGAAAAGCGCGCCGTATGCTTGAAGGTCATATTCTGCCACTGTAATAACAAATTTTGTAACGATTTCGTTTGAGTTGCTTATTCTACCATAAATTTCAAGTTGCCTGTTATTCTGCCCTTCTCTTATATGAGTCATCAAGGTTTGATGTGTTGAGTATAATTGACTGTTGTCAGTTCCCAACCTATCGTATTAGGAAATCTCAATCGTTTTGGCTCTTAAATACATATCATCGTAGGCCGTACTGACCGCTAATAACTAGAAATTGCATTAATCCCTCAGGTTTTCGGTGAAAGACAATATATGTGAATACATATGAGTTTTGGAAGTTTCCTCTGTCCTCTAAATGGTAGTCGTCAGGAAATTCCTAAGAATTCCAATTGCAAGCCTAGATCTGTTTGTAGCAGGAAGAACATCCTGACTACCCAAGTCGACAGTAACCTTCCGGAATCCCACAGTGTTTGCCGCGACTGTTATCGTTACCCTAACGAAAGTTGATGATTGTGTACAGGTTGAGAACAAGAAACGACATAACGCTATTAAAGAAAATCCATCCCTTAAAAAGTAGCCGAGAATTTTAAGACTGATCACAGTGACGGGTCATTTATTTTTCATGGGATGAAAGAAGCTGAAAGCTCAGAACCCTGAACTCGTTTTGAGCATGTCATTATGTTGATGAAATAGTTACTAAATCAGCTTTTGCCTCAGAGTATCTCCGGAGTCACCTTGTTAAAGATGTATAGACTAGGTAATAATAATAATAATTTATTCTCAAATAACAGTTTGTTACATGAGGCATGCCAGTTTACAGGCAAGATCAAATTGATACAAATGATACAATATACACTGTATTAAATTACATAGCTGAGTTGAAAATTTATAAGACATGAATGTAGATTGTTTTAATCAGTACTACAGTTGGCGCGCTCCACGAGAGTTGCGTTGCGAATGTGCGACTGATGGTCAGGAATAGGTCCATTGAAGGTATGAGCTTATAGAAATCGCAACCTTTTGTCCCTTTGGGATATCCAAGGCTTTAAGAATGGTGCAGGGTGAAGTAACCTGTTCCATATCTCAAGGGGGCTGAAAGACGGAGCAAGTAAAAGAAAACACGAGAGGCAGAGTAGCCAATATTCATGTAGGAATGTTTAAGGTATGATTACTCAGTCTAATTTTCTTTTATTAAGAAAGAGCATTTTAATAGGTTAAAGAAAATAAGCTTTAGCAAGGTGTGAGTGGACATACAACTGACAAATGGAGGCGATTCGGAAAGGGAGCTGAGAGTATAAGATTATGTGTGATTATAAAATAAAATATAGTGCTAGAAACAGTATTGTGATATAAAACTGGCTATCTTCCTTTTATTATCGAAGCTATTAGAGCCCCTTTCGTTTTTTTTTATTTGTTTTTTCAGGTTTTATAGGGTCTTGAGTAGGCTTCGTATATTAGCGAATTGTCTAGTTTGCTTGTAATAGGATTTCTGAGTAGGAAGTGAAACCAATTCAACGTTCGTAACACGATTTAAAGAGGTATTTTGCGTGATAAATCAGCTTCAATACCGTGACATCCCACTAAACCATAAGGAGCCGTAATTAAACAAAATGTTCTGCCCTACAGACATGGGTGGATTGAAGTTATCGCCCCACCTTCATGTTTGCTGGTCAGTAACGCCACCCTCCCTCCTTTTGTGATGTTAGGCTCTCTTACGTTTATGGTAAGTATGATTAATTCTTTAATCAAAGCACATAGTTGGAATACACTGTCTCTACTAGGTCCATGTTACAAGCAAATCAGATATTTAAAAATTCTGTTTTATGGGTTAGATGTCCATATAGTATATCACACTGCTATGAAAATAACTAATGGTTTAAAGAAGTAAGGATTAATAGTAAATCAAAAGATATGAGTGGGTATAAAATTGTAGAAAAAAAAAGAAAAAAAGATTTTAGGGTGAGAAAAATAAAACATTGAGAAACTCACAAGACTTTGTGGCCAAATTTTGAGCTTTGAATGATCGGCCTTAGTAGATCAGCATCCATAAGATTGAGCTATCTGTCTAATTTAACCTGTAGCGATTTGGGGACTGAAAGCTAGGGTTAGGAGCATGAAATCATGATTAATAAACAATGAATAATAGGAAAGGATAAGCCATATATCCTGTGATTTGCTTATATTCAGATTAGTAACAGTCGAACTTTTTATAATTTTGTTCTTTCTAGATACTAGGCGGTAGCCAAACGGACTTGAAACAAAATCATACTAGGTTGTTTAACGTAGTATTTAAACCTCCTTATGAACGGCACATAATTTTAGAGAATGGACATGAATTAAAGGGTTCAAGATCTTTTGTTCATAAGAACTTGCCTCTCACACACCGTGTAAAATGCGAGGAGCCGAAAAGGAACTACAACTTCGGTTAGATGCTGGCTAAAAGGAACTAAAAATTGTAAGCTTTCGACTACATGCCACCCCCAGATGAAAGTGATCATGTAGTTCTAAACTTAGACTTTCATACAGTTATCAAAAACGAGCACACGTCATCCCAACTCAGACCTAACGTCCGAAGAGCAAATATCCAAGACATTATACACTCAGCATTGTAAGTAGATTGGATAGTAGAGCCAGAGTCCCTAATATGGGAAAACTGTGAATACTTGTGCTTCGACACTTCGTAAGTCTAGAAAACTGTACGAAAAAAAATATTAAGAAATCTATAGAACGCTCTAAACGCTCGTATTCATATATAAACAAACAGGCTAAAGGAAGAGGAAAAATTCCAGCACTATGGGGAGACAGCAATTCATCATTATTAGTAGAGGACGGTTATGGTAAAGCTCAGGTACTCTCAAACTCCTTTAGCAATGCATATCCCGTGGAAATGTCCTTCGCGTCAGTCCACACAAATCCACCATACACACTCACTGGGCAACATGACCATTAAAAAACTCGATATCTTTGGCCTGCTAAATGAATTTGATATAGACAAATCCACCGGACTTAGAGAACTGCATTCTATGTTGCTAAAGGAACTAGCTAACTTCGTTGAGAACCCCTTTGGTAATCTATCCGTAACTGAGGGTCGATTATCAGAAGTCTTGAAGAACGTCATAGTAAGTCATGTCTTCAAAACAGGTACGAAACTGTTTTTAATTTAGCTAATGATTCCTTTGTACTTGTTGAATGCTTGATTTCGAATTCCAAATACAGCACATTCGTTCGTGCTTATCATGTACTTCTTGATCCGATTGCATTATTTCTGGGATCCTTAGTTCGTACCATTATTTAAATACTCCTAATTATCACAGAAACATAAGCCTGAAAACTCCGGCCTGTTATTGTGACTAGTGTGGTTGTTAAAACTTCGGGGAAAATTATTCCAAGGAAGTTGTCTAAGTATCTCGTTGAAAACCCGTTCCTTTCGGAAAAGCAGCATGGTTTTAGGATAGATTATTCCTGTGTCGCCAACTTATTAGTGGCTCGTGAAAGCTGAAGTACTCTTGAAGGCCAAAAGTTACATATGGATGTAGCCTACTTTAACTTCAGTAAAGCTTTCGACAAAATTTCTCACAACTGGCTCTTATATAAGTTAAGAGATATCGGAGTAGGTGGCATTCTAGTAATGTGAATAAAAATAATCCTAGTTGGACGGCAACAAAGAGTACGGGTGAACTCCAGGTTGTCTATCTGCGAAACTATGCTTGGTAGAGTGCCTCAGGGTGCAGTTATGTGGCCAGTGTTATTCCTACTTTATGTAACTGATCGTCCTCGTCTGCTATTACCAAAGTTGTGCCACATGCTGACTATGGAGAGCGACGAGAAGTCAAGAAGATAGCTTAGAACTTCAAAATGACCTGAAGAAATTACCTGAGTGGTCTCAAACCTGGCAGTTACCAATGCATACTTTCGAGTGTATTGTGATGTATTTCGGTCGTCAAGGTATCTATACATACGTGATGAATAACATTGAGCTACATATTGTCTAGGCACATAATAACTAAAGAGTCATCGCTAGCCAAGACCTAAGGTCTACTGCACACTGCGCTGCAATAGTTTTCAAAGGTTTTGAAACCTTATGGTCAATACGCGGGTTCTTTAGTCATGTCGACGCTAAAAGACTTTGCACTTCGTATGCAGTATTCGTGCGTCTTAAACTTCAGTGCTGCATTCAAGCAACTAGCTCCTTCTTAGAAGAAGATTGAGCTTTTGAAAGAGGTTCAGAGTACAGCAACCAAGCTGATTCCCGGAGTAGCGGAGCTCCCGTATGATGCTCGACTGGCCAAGCTAAACCTATTCCCGTTGTCATAACGAAGAGCAAGGCACAGTGAATGACCTAATAAACAGGAGCATGTGACCCTACTGGTAGCAACTGCAAAACTTTACACCTGCATATTAAAATCGTCAAACACAGGCTCAGTTAAACAAGTGATTATGGGAGCTTCAATCCTAGTTATTACATCAGTGAGTTTGCCGATCGTTCTAATACCAAATTCCGGATAATAGTTAGAGGCATTGAATAAACGCTAGGAAGGAAAATGGCAATAACATGTCTCTCAAAATGCTGAAAACGGGGACAAATGTCAAGCAAATCTCTCTGATTTTATTCTGTTAGGACATGATGCAGCACCTGGCAAAGAACGGTGAAACTAATACTGCGCAGTACTCGCAAAGGGTGTCACTCAAGTATGTTACGTTCGCCCTATTGAGATATCAAGTTTGTATTGGCGAGCCGAACGTAGATTAACAATGTAATACCAGTATGAAACTGATTTTTCTCTTTATGTTTACACAACTACAATAATTGACGTTTCTAGTCATTCACGTACGTTACACTTCACAGGCGTAAAGTTTCAGCGTCTGATTGCTGTGGAATTCACAATAGCAGAGGAATTTACTGAGGCCCACCAGGTCTGGTTCAAATCGGTAAAAAAACCTCTCCAGCCACATCGCGTGTTGTGAAAGCTATCTCACATTGACAAGGCAACAGCAAAAAGGCCTAATAAATCACATCTTGGTGTCAGCTAACTTTGGTCAGCAAGCTATGGCGCAGAATACAGACCACGGTTCTGCTAAAGGGATATACCGTGCTGGCAAAAAGAATCGACAGTATATAGTCCCTTAAGAACTGCCCGATCCACTTCAAAAGACATTATGCATATAACTCAGAAGAGGGATGATGATGTAGAGGAGCACCAAGTTGTGGATCAAATAATCAAGTGCCCCTGCAACAGTATAAGAGACCCAAATGGTGAACTAGGAATCATAAACACATACTTAAAGTTATATCTGAAGTTCACAAACCCCACTATACATATAGTAAACCATGACCATTTTCCGACGGGATGGGCTACACAAAACAGGAGGCGGATTGGTAATACACATTGTCAGTCGCTTCAAATCTGCAATGCCACTTATTAGCGAGTTAACCGAAGTGGTAGAATCATGTCGGTGTTACTTAGCTGCGAACGGAACAAAGTACTTGATTGGAGGAATAGACCGGCTCACACAAGTTATAAGACCCAAAAAGATGAGACAGTGCAAGCAATACTAAAGTTACCACACTTCTGATCTGACCAAATATCACTAACTGGAGGCTTCAACAACCTGTCCCTTAATCTCAGCAAGCGGGATACATCCCCTACAGAATGGTGTGACAAACTGATTATCACAGTCATTGAAGGTCCAGGACTGACTGGAAGTGTAAGTGACTCCACGTGATGGGAGATGAACGGGAAACTTTCAAACTTACATTATTTACTGACAAATGATTAACTTCTAGTTGACGGTGTCCAAGTTCACGCATCGATATTATGTAGTGACCACGTAACAATTATGTTCTTCAAAGAGCGAAATGCGAGAGATCCAGCCTATTACAGACTAGTCTCATTACTTAGAATACTGTCGAAGGTAATGGAAGAACTGATCAATGAGGA
This sequence comes from Schistosoma haematobium, assembly GCF_000699445.3. Classification (NCBI taxonomy): domain Eukaryota; kingdom Metazoa; phylum Platyhelminthes; class Trematoda; order Strigeidida; family Schistosomatidae; genus Schistosoma; species Schistosoma haematobium. The sequence goes on from NC_067201.1 coordinate 17,223,809, forward strand.
AATGAGGGAGTGCGTAGATAAAAACAACATCCATGAGGCCTAACACGGGTTTAGGAAGGTCATCATGTACGTGCAATCTCCTCACAGCATGAAATAGCTGGACGACCTACTGGGACCGTATCATAACGGTTCATGTAATATTCCTCGATCTCACTTAAACTTTCGACACTGTTCCTCATGTACTTCTCATAACGAAGGTTGAAAAGATGAGTTTTATTGACCCACCCTTAACGTAGCTCAAATATAACCTGGAGAACAGGACGTTTCGCATCAAGGTAAATAGAGCGCATGAAAATTAGGGGGTCATGACATGAAAATTTTCGCAGGGAACAATCTACCCTCAGAAGGCATAGACACCAGTTCAAAGTACACTGGGGATGCAGTCAAGGCAAACGCAACTTCACTTCATGCGTAGACAACTTTGAACAATCACATCCGAATTGTTCATAATTTTCCTTTAAACATACGCACAGCTTCGACTGCAAGTACACAGTGTTATTGTACACTTGTAGAGACATCTCTGGAAAGTTTCGTGAAAATGATTTGGATATTTGAATAGAAATCAACTGTTTATCTACGGAAGATTTAAATATTTGTTTATTTACCGATTCTGTTTTACAAGTCTTTTGTCTTCCAGACTTCATCTATCTTGATCTTATAGTTTTTATGTAATCAGTGATCAGGAAGGTGAGGCCTTCTGTTTTCAGCAATCTCACCATTCTGGATCAAGTGTACTCACTTAAACTTGGGTTGTATGAATCCCGCCATCACTCCTCGCTTCATCAATACTGTTGTATCAATTGATAGTTTTAACTGGACGCTATAAAATGTCTATAATTGTATCTTAATGTCACTACATCGGTGGGAAGATATTACTTTGTTTAGATTGATTTCAAATATATCGGGCACTGCTAAAGTTCTGCGGAAATCCAAATACTGTAACGATTTGGTTGCTATGGTAGCTCGTACTGAGAATACTTTAGGAAATATCATGTGGTGGGGTCTTACTCCTGCCATGAATCTTGCGAAGTGCTTTGACAGTTTTTGTTTCGGCGATCATTTCGATAGTAAATCACCAATTTTCACAGGGAATTTATTCACAACCTAGATACTAACATACTTTGCGTAGGAATGGGCGATTCAAGACACATCTTGCGAACTTTATCTTCAAGGTTTTCTGGAAGAAATAAGTTTGAAACAGTATTTGCCTTGTTGATATATCAATTTGTTGCTTAGTTTTACCTGATCGAACCATTTCACGAAACATATGCTCGGCAGATGCTTCAGCTATATACAGCTCTTGAGCCTTACACAAGGATAGGGCTGCAGGGTAAAATATGAATTTGTGGTCTAATCTCAAAAGAGAAAGTAGAGATGTATCTTGAAATCTTTGGGAACGTGATGATTCGAGATGTCACATCTAAATATTTGATCAATGCTGCAAATAATCTGAGGAGGTTTACTTTTTTTCCGAGTGACATAACTATTTTCAGGTTGGTGACAAACTTAGGCCCTCTTCCATCATTTGAATTTGTTGATTTGTCAAATCTGAAATACAAGGAACGTGATATGCTAGAGTCAACACTTAAGTTTTGGAGTGGGAGAGATGAAACAAAGTTTGATGCTGACAAGTGTTGGTAGGTTCCTTTTTGTTATCAGTTTAGGAGAGACACATAACGATTAGTAGTCATATTGCCTTGTCAGATTACAGAGTTTTTGGTCGTTCACCCTGTAACCAGTAAAGTCATAAGAAAAAAGAAATTAAAATACTTGATTACTGGTTTTCATTATTCATATTTGTAACAGAAGAATCTATGCTACTCTTTTCTGAATGTTATCGACACAACTTTTGATCAAAGTTTTCTTTTAAATCTCAGCTAACGTGCCAAAAGTACCTTATTATTTTGATCATTTTGGCAGATATGAGGTTGTTCCGACACATCATTCTGTATATAAGATTGTTTAACTTTATATGGCAGTTTTATCTCCACTGGAGTCATTTTATAACATATCTTAGGTTTTGATGACTTCATATATATCATTTTGATACTTTTTTCCCCTCCAAATGTCTGGCATAAAACGGCTTTATAATTAATCGGTATATTAAACCCTGCTGCATCAATAAACCTAACCATGTAGTAGGCAGTTTAAGAGACAAAAGCAATGACTATTAGCTAAGCCTATCGTTATTCATATGTAGCGTGCCGGTATGTTTATAGTATGGGATATCTTACCCTCTTTGCGAAGCATAAGGTAGTATATCACCTTCGTCGATGTCGTTACATTGTTTTTAGTTTCACTAGTACTAACGTCAATCCCTTTGCTGTTTACCAACCAATTTGCGGTGATATGCTGTTTTTTATTGTCTTATTCATACTCAAGGTTATCCGAAAATAGCTTTTTTTTAATAATGTGATCTTGTTATGTGTTAGGAAAAGAACACTAAGCGATATCCTTTTTTAACGAATTAGAAGTTAGGAAAAAATCATTCAGTCCAATAATTAAGTTTAACATATAGGAGATAAACACATGTCCAATCAAGTCTTCACCACAGTGACAAATTAGTCTTGTCATTAGATGATGGGAATTAATGCTGTCAAAGTCTTTGGTGCTGTTTAGGTACACAACGTCAATCTGCTCTTTATTATTCATTCACTGACGTAATACAACACTTCGAGTCGTCGTCATAGAGTAGTTTCTTAATTCAGTTTATTTAAATGTGATAAGGTATTTTAATTTGAGAGATGTTATAGTCCGTTGTTCAATGAAGTTATTTTTACCATCTGTCTCTGCTAAAAGATAAAAGATTGTGTTGAAATTTGCAGGAATTTACCGATCATATCTTTCATATGCTAACGAAAATTTAGCCTTAACTTTAGGTGTTGAAACATAGTCATCACTAATGGGTATGGATCTTAGGCATCTTAAAGCTAATGCTTGATACGCTTCACTACCGTTTGCAAAAGTAAAGAAGAAGAATGAAAGTGTCTAGAACATAAGAAGCAGCTATAAAAAGAGGTGAGGAATATTTATTATTTATCAACAAGAATAGAATAGGCGTGAATTTAGAGGGCTGGTTTTACAATAAGTAAATACACACTAGACATACAGTGCATGAAAGTGACCATATTTATTTTCGGTTGACCTGGCTATTATGCACAGTAGCTATAATGGTTATTTTTCGTCTATAAGCTGCATCAAAATTATCTAGTAGTGACAAACATTTCCCCCATCGGCTGTTTTTCTGATACGCTTATAAGTGATCATTTATGACCTTGATTCACAAATACTGACATCAACTACTGGATTCGCAATCATTCTATTTCTTATTTTCGGTTCTTGTTGGTAATTCTTTTTGAAAATAAAATTCACCCCGATTACTACTTACCAGTTGTTGCGCCGCTCATAAATTAGTTGTCCTAATGCCTTTTATATCTAAGATATTTGGGTCCTTTTTAAACAAGTTTTGATGTGTTTTTAATGACGACACTATGTTGGAAACTATACAACTTTTAAAATACTCCCATGAAGTCGTACTAAGTATAAAGTGATATAAGTTCTGCAACATATGGTTTCGTGGTACGCGTTTTGAAACAATTTTTGTCAGCCAAATATTGGGGACAATAACTAACTTCTTCTTAGTTCAATGTCATTCAGGCTCTTACTGGTAGTTTTTAAACATTCATTGGTTTTGTTTGCGTTTTACAAAATAGATCCTTTATTTTGCTTGTTTGAAAATAGTGTTATTTAATTAATCATTAATGTGGCAGGTTGAAAGTAGTTCAAACTGTGATAAAAAGTGGTTAGCACCAGTTTCGTCTATGCAACTACTTATTTCGGTTATGTATCATTTATATAACTTTTGTTTTTAGTTGTCTTCTATAAGGGTACCGCTTATAATCATGTTCAGCAGTTCATTTGCGCCATTATAAGTTGAAAAGTTGGTTGTCTGTAGCCTTTATCTATGATATTTGAAAAGTTATGATTATAACAAAATACTGTGTATAGATCCAGACGGGCAAAAATACTGATGACTTTCATTTATAGAAGATGTTCTTATGGGTCCTTACTTTTGCAAAATATGTAGAACTAGCTTACTGACTATAAATGACATTCTTCGAAATATACGATGAGTTATAGGTCATCTGTTTTCAGTAATAATGAGTTGAATTTGAATAAAACATATCATAGATCCAGATGCTCATTAGAGCTGTTTCTTAAACTATTTATGTAAATGTTTTCTCGGGAGAAATTAGTAATCAATACACTTCACATTGACTTAGACTTTTTTAAGTTGACATTATGAACTTTTTCTGGCAATTGTTTGAGCAAATAACATTACAGAATATTTTAATTCCATTACAAGTGTTTGAGTATCACCCGTACTCCTTATGCTTTTTGTAGGACAGTTTATTATAATTAGCTATGAAAACATTATTCGTCGTAATTCGTAGGACTATAATTTTGTCACTGTTCCCAAATATTTTATTGATTTCAACCCCAGCATCACATAGTTTTGTCATGAGTATGTTATTTAAAATATTCAATGTCCGAGTTTTTATCGAGAAGAGTCAGATGGATAGGCACATTTAGAAAAAATACTCCAACAGTTGAATCATTTTTTTGGTTATACGTAAGCCTTAACTCGGTGAATGATTAACAGTGACAGCGAAATCTCATTAATTTCGACGCTAGGATCACTCATTTTATAACCTTTGTTTTTATGCTTGTTATTCATTTAACAGAGGCTACAATTAAGTGTACGTAGTGGTTTCTTCAATTCAGTACAGTGTTACAGATTTGTGAGTTTTTGAAGGTATGAGACAGAGTATTCGGCCGTCAGCAAAAGGTATCCATAATCTTTATTCGAGATCTGAATCCAATCCTCTTTGTTTAACAGTCGGGAATAATACCGCTGAAAAATTCTAGCTTCCGTTGGTAGAAATAAGCTACTTAGTTGAAGTCTGTGCAAGGACATTTATCAGTGATTACAGACGTTGTGTGACGTGACTGGAAATCGGTCGCAGTGGTGCATATGCATTCATTTCTTATCTTCCTTCACAATATTCTTTCCACTGTTCTTTCATACATACCTGTTAGTTGTGTCTTTTCACAACACAAGATTGATGTTCAGTCCTTCTAATTATGATTGATGTTTCATAGTTCTGATTACTGATCTATCCATCTTGTTAATTTTATTTAGTTGTGTTTTCGTAGTATGGGAGCTCAAGTCAAACTTTCGCTCCTGTCAGATCCCATTTTTGACTATGATTAAAAACAACACGGTTAGTTGTTGATAAAGTTCTCCCATTGAGCTACTGCTATTATCATGTGCCCAAAGTGATGTTTACAATTTGCATATACCTTGTTGATTCTAAATTATCCGTTTATTATGGAGTTGTGTACTCACTTATTATTGAGATTTATGCCTTTAGATTAAATGGTCTTCTAAATCTGATATTCAAACACAACTTCAAAATTTTTTTATAGGAATTATCGCTTACGTAAACATTTAGGTACTCGTTATGATGCTATACCAAATGTTTTCGACTGGGATTGTAGCATAACTCTACACGATCGAAAGGTAAGTACTTCTAGTTTGCTAACATAATAATAACATAATAAAATTGAAATGGTCGGCAAGGGGATGTGGGGATTTTTTAATTTCGTTGAAATCGCGAATTGATTTAAGTTACAGCGCCAGTGAAAACTTGGAAGCATTAAACACCCATCTCATTGTAGTTTGGGACTTCTCAGCAGAGCTCATCCATGGGTAGTCCCGTACTAGAACAGAAAGTCTGTCCAGTGTTTCCAGTTCTTCATTTGTGGTCTACACATTGGTCGGTTCATGGTTTCAATAAAAATTGAAATAACTATTAGAATTTATTCATCAATCACTTACTAGCACAAAAATGTTTCTGTCAGAAATAAGAATGAGAGACTACATTTCTGTTGCGAAATATTTAGCAAATACTTTTTTCTCTCAACTATTTAGTGTATACCCAGTAAAAAGTATTCTAAATGTTTAGTCCAAAGTATTTGACAACATTTTTTTGTGGTGGCTTATACGATAAAGTTTTTCTCGATTTCAAATTTTATGCAAAGGAAACTTTCTTATACTAACTTCTAAAGGCATTAGAATATGTACATCTACGACCGAAGCATTCCAGATTGTTTTGTTGTAATAAAGTGTTGAGACCAAGTAACAGTTTGATTTATTCTTCCCTATGAAATTCTAAGATAATTATTCATCATTTTTGGAGAGCGACTATGAGTTTAATGTTTGCTATTCGCTCAACTGTATAAAGACTTAAAAGTATAAGCTATTAAGAAGCCGTACAGTTAAAATGAACAGCTATCTATTGATTTTGTCATTTTTGCTATATTTATTCTGATTAGCTTATGTATGAAAGTTAGTTATCCGGTTTATTTCATTTCCAAAATACAAGTTAATAAGTAGTATGATCTACATGAGAAGTAAAGTTTCCTAGTAATATCAGGTGTGAGATTGTAAAATTATAAATTACATTTAAATAATTTCATGGTTTGTAAATAGTCCTCTGGTTGATATTAGTCCATTACAAAGATAATCTGCATAGACTACTTAGTTAATTATCTGGGTAACTCTGGGAATTCACATTTTTAACACGGTATTTCATTGATGTTTTCGATGTAACAGTATGGCATCCATTTGACCTCGAAAGTTGAATGATAGAAAACTATGGTTAACTATTATCATCATCTAGTTAACAGTATTCTTCTAAGGACAGATTACGAATATACTTTCCTTATCATATAATCTCCATATTTCATGTGAATACTTGACGAGTAAAACGCTGTTTATTAGAATGTTTACAATGAAGTACTACATTTGCACTATTGTTATCGATTTTCTTACTGCTGACATTTGAAAGGAAAAATGGTGTCTCATAATTCTTATTGTAATCATATCCACTTTAAGAAATAGAGACTCATGAAAAGTTCTTTTTGTGTTATTTTTGTCAAGGCTACTCAAATAAACTCTAAAGAATATGCTCATTGGCGTCAGTATGGGATGGCATTTGAACTTCGGGAAGCCAATTACAATGTCCCAAATAGAAGTTTAGCTTCTGGAAGAGTTTTCAGGAATTCAGCTGGTGATAAAGGAGTTTACTGGGGGTATTGGGGTGACATAATCTGCTCACCATATTTGGTGTTTGGCATAGATACATCTGAATGTAGTGAATTAAATCGTCTTGTTAATGGGAAGCATGCATATGCGGCATCAACAATATCTGAAGTGAATATCCGTAAAATGTTCTGGGAATTAGAAAATCAAAAAGACTGCCCATTACATATATCCGTTCCATTTTTGGATCCATCAACAACAAATGATAATATCAGTTTCCCTGACGAAGAAGTTAGTTCACAAAATGATCCCACAGTAGAAAATGACACAGACGATAGTAAACAGAATATGAATGTTGAAAATAGTAATTCTGATGACTGCATACTTATGAAGTGTAAGTAAATGTAAAATCTTTTTAGAATTTAACAGGATAAAAATGTTTATTGATTTTTTTACATTATATCAGTTCTCTGGAACTTCACTTTTGGTGGTAACTTTACCAATCACCGTTATCAGCTGGCGAAAGATGGGACATTAGAAAGAAGTTATTTTGTTCCGTAAATGGATCGGAATCAGGATCTAAGTCGGAATTCTATGATTTATATTTTCCAGTGTTAGTCAATTAGAAAGTTTGGTTGATCTTCCATCCAGTGTAACCAGTAACTAACTAATTCATTCTCAATTTCCCAGCAGATAATGCTAAGTGCTGAGATAGGCTATCAAAAATGTTTTCAAAATACTTAGTTGGTATTTTGGACGATTTCATTTATAGGAAACCAAGTACTTTCGTGTGTATCTATACTATGTAATCTTTTCATTAATTAGATATTTGAGGTGGCAGTGCTCTATTATTTGGGAGACAGCTATAACTGATTCTTTCATCATGAAAATGAACTCAGAACACAAATTGGCGCATGCGAAAGGCGATTATGATGTGTGATCTATTCTTGGAACTTTTAGTTTTTCGTTATTATTCTTGTTAGCTGGTAGACTGAGTCTACTCCAACAGGTTATTGTTGACTGAATAAGATCATAGACTTTGATTCTGAAAATTACTTGATATTCTTCGTGTTATCCTCATACAGCTCGTGGAATCAAGTATATTTTTTTCGGGGACTACAAAAGACCATTTGTGATAGTCTACTGTATTTTCATTGTTATTTTGATCACGGGAATTATAAGAAGGAATGAAAAAACTAACAACGCACAAATGAATACATAATCCAATTCGACTGAACAGTTCATTGAATAAGAGACAGAAATATAGTTAAAACATTTTATCCTATAGAAATTGTATATATCATCACTTTTGAGTTTCTTCAGTTACATTTATGCTGTGTTTTTATAGCAGAAAAACTAAAAGAAGAAGAAGAAGAAGAAGAAAAAACATCAACTCAAGCTAAGTCGAATGAAGAGCCAGAACATCCTAATGAAGATTCTTTAACAAAACAATTTGACAATACAGAATACGGTAATAATATTATTGAAATATTATCTATTATCGTTAAATTTGATTGTTTTGTTAATGAAAAATTATTTTTATTTATTTAGGAATTAAATAGAGTAACTAACATCAGTCAGTCAGCAACAACGTAGAACTTTGTACGTATGTACGTACATCAGTTGAAGTTGTCATACCACATTAGCACAGAGATACAATTGTCAATTCAAATACCATAGTGGTGGAGGTAGTGAAAGTATAAGCAGTAATCGGAAACATTAGGGTTTGAAGATGCTATTCAAAGAGTACAACCCAGTAAAAATACAAATCTATTTTTAAATATTTTAATTGATCTAATATTAAATGACCCAAAGTAGAAGCACATCTATATTGACGGTTCATTGTTTCTTATATCCTTAGCAATTAAAATGTTTTAAAATCAGTTGATAGGATGCTTAAATATTGATTATGTCTATTCTGTTATTCACTATGAAAATGTATTTGGAACTTCATATTCTATTAGTAATTCAAATCAGTCTCAATCATTGTTTCCCTTGTTTCAAGCTAAGTATTCAGTTATAGAAACTAATCCGTCAATATTTCTAACCTTAAATTTAATCAACAGAGAATGAATTTGTAGGCATAAAATATTGATTTTATTCTTGGTAATTCGTTTTATACATTCTAAATCCGGGAATATAAATAATGATGGTCAATCATTGACTTATCAATGTGCTGTACTGCCAAATTGATGGAGTAGCCATGGGTAGACCTTTGGGCCCAATTCTGGCGGACGTATTTATGGGAAACCTGGAACAGAAGCTTAAGCATGCAAATGATGGTACTACACTACTGTAGATGACACATTTCTCGTCTGCAATAATCACAAGCACTCCATGAACCTACTCAATCTGTTTAATAAAGCACACGAGGATATGGAATTTACTATGGAACATGAAGTTCACGGTAAATTCCACTTCCTAGATATTGGAATCAGACGAACATCAGATGCCACATTACAGACACATTCATCGCAAAAATACATGGAGTGGAGTATATCTCAATTACTACAGTTTCTGTCCAATGAGTTACTAAAAGGGTATTGTATGAACCCTATTTGACCGCCCGCGTAAAATTCGCTCAAAGGAATACCTGGAAGAAGAAATTGCTCTCATCACTAATTGCCCACGTGAAAATGCATATCCGGCGAAATTCATCCATAAATATGCCAAACCCAACCCTCGGGTTGGGTTCCGCGTTGAAAGTGACCTACCCAGCAGCGAAACTGACAACGGTATGGGAAACGAACTGCTCACTTAAACAAACTCAAATCGACAAGTCCTCTTTTCTCAGTAGCTCCAACTGTATTCACCAGTTTACATGTACGTGCCAAATCACATACATTAGAAAAACCGAGAGAAGAGTACATGTTCGCATTTCTGAGCATGTTCCGAAGAAATTGAGGCTGCAAGGGACTAAGGCCCTCAACAGTGCAATAGCTCGGCATTTACTTGACAGCGGGCATACCAATGACATCCATTATGCTTTTAAAATTATTAGCAGACAAAGAAATACAGCTTCTCTCCGTTTTGTTGAAGCGATTGCGATAAAAAAACTCAAACCGGATCTATGTATTTAAAAAGAGATAGTAATAAAATTATTACTACCCTGGTAATCCAATTTTTTTGTTTTTGGTTGTTTTATTTTGTCAACGTTCAGTTTGTGTTATATTCCTCTTCCATTAGCGAATTCTTAAACCGACCTTTCACTCACACATTTCCGCTCAATTGATTCTCTTAATTATGTGAACTCTTCAAATTCTATTCAATTATTACGTAACTCATTTTATCAGTTTTTAATTTTATGAATCCTTCATTACCTCTAAAATTATCACACAGTTCATCGTATCTGTATCTGAGCTCCACTCAGTTATTACACCACCCATCCTTAATGTTTCCTTGATTCTAACACCAAATAATTTCTGACCTGTTCTTGGACATTTATGTATTTCAATGGTTAAGATCATGAGTCAGTTGAAGCTAGACCACCATGGAAAACCTGGAAGCACTGGACGGCCGTTTCGTCCTATTGTGGGACTCCTCAGCAGTGCGCATCCACGACCTCGCCCCCTGCGAGATTCGAACCCACAAAAACCCATCTGATATTAATCAAAAATATGCTCACTAGTGACTGGCTTCACGAGGTATATCCTGGAGTTCTAGTGAGAAGTAGTGACCAGTGGAGTTCAACCAGGTCTGTTGTGAGGTAGTAACTCACTGAAGACAATGGTGAATGTGTCGCTCAATTTCGCGGATTAGTTGAAGTTAGACATTAACACCGCTGGATGCCTGCTCAGTGGTCTAGTGGTTAAGTGCTCGGGCGCGAAACCAGTAGGTCCTGGGTTCGAATCTCGCAGGGGGCGAGGTCGTGGATGCGCACTGCTGAGGAGTCCCACAATAGGACGAAACGGCCGTCCAGTGCTTCCAGGTTTTCCATGGTGGTCTAGCTTCAACTGACTCATGATCTTAACCATTGGAATTACTACAATCTCCACAAAAAACCCATCTGATATTTATGTATTTATCTAATTATCTTTGATAACCTTTGTCATTCCAATGCTTTCCATTCACTTATGTCAATTGTTTCATGCTGTTTCTTATCTTAATGTAAAATTCCAATACATATTTGGTTGTAAGCAGCTGACGAGAAAACACGAAATATAATGAATCCATATTATTCTGCATCAATATTTGTTCTGGCTTTATGAATGTTGATCATCGCAGAAAGTTATTTTATTTAACTTACCTTAGTCGTAAGTATAGTTGCTTTTAAGATGGATTTATGAACTGTTACTCATTAGTTTTAAAAACAAAAACTGAAGAAGGAGAGATAATTATTCACAAGTTGACTAAATTTAAAAGTCAGTTGGTGACTGGATTATTTTTTCTGTTCTGTCTTTTTTATTTCAGTTCCATTGGATATTGCAAACACATTCAAAGTTAAATTTCTTCCATGTAACAGCTTTTTAGACTTATCTATAAGATACCGATCTTTATTTCTCAAAAGTAACGACAATAACTCATCATCATTAAACAATCGTTTCCGAATAATTTACATCGGTAACAGTTTAGTTCACTTATTATCTGATCTGCATAAAAGAGAAATTAAAAAAGACAATGGATTACATTCCAAATTGAATAGTAATCTAGATGCAGAAGAATGTAATGATAAATTAGAGGACAAGAAAGTTATATCCAATGAAAGCACTTTAGAAAATGATTTATTTAATACTGATACATTCAATGTTTCATTCACTGATCTTTTGGAAGATGAAGCATTGCTAATTGTAGAATCTATTCTGTGAGTTTGACAGTCTTATTCATAAATAACATTGTTTTATTTTATTCGCATGATAGTACACTGTTTAAATTATGGTTTCTTTCAGTAATATTCTTCTTTGATTACATCTATCTCTCTACATATTTAATGTGTGTATGTGGATAGTGGAATCAATATACGGTCATTTGAAGTTATTCATCTTTCTCTCTTTAAAGCTGTAATTATTCATTTATTTATTTTTGAGGAGGTTCTTATTTGTGATTCTAGTAATGAACATCATATTAACAAGTTTTGTTTTATATTCCCCGTAAAACTGAAACTAAACTCTACACGCTTCAAATGGTGAGGAGAACAAAGTCAACTCAAGTTGAGTTAGATCATGAGATGTTTGAAACGAGAAAACCCCTATACAATTAGATTGGCAGGTCACTGTCTGTTAGTACGAGCTGCGTATCTCAAATTAGAACTTCCAGGCAGACTACAGGCTGTGACAGAACTCATTTGTTGGGAGCCATAGCTTTTAACCCTGTAAACCATGAATTTTCAGTTTGATACCATTTAATAATGTCTAAGTATCATCGTTAATTATGAAAATTTAACATGATATATTCTTGTGAAAGATTCTAAGCCGATATTCAAGTAAACTGCTGTTTATTTACTACAACAACATTTTACTATACTAAATTTTAACCTAAACTTTCTTTATTAACTTGATTTCTTAATATTCTTCTACACATTTGAAGGTATATAGTGGAGGTTAGGTCCGAACAAATCAAAGCGTATTGCGAAAATGTTAAACAAATGGCTTGTGATCTTGGTTTTGAGGTGAGTTCAATTATGTAGGGCATGTATTTTATTCTAACTGACTTACTTATGAAGCCTTACTTTTTTGTTACAATTTTATTTAAGGACAAGTTGATGATGAAAAATGTGTGTGTATTCTTAAGAAAAGAGTTAGTTGTTCAGGATATTTCACTATCTGAGAAAATGAAAACCTGTTTAGTAGCTAGTTCTTCAGTTGATATGTTGACTACGACGTTAAGATATTTTTAAATAATCATTCATCGATAATTCATCTATAGCAAAACCAAAATTAAAATTTATTTTTAGTAAACGGTTGTGGAGATTATTGAGTTTTTATTCTGGTTAATAACTGATCAATGTGTAGACCACGATTAAAAGCCTGGAAGTACTGAATGTCCTTTTTCCCCTCGTATGGGACTCGTGGGCAATGTGTATCCACGATCCTGGACCTAAGACGTTGGGTCTCGCGTGCGAACACTTAACCTCCAGACCACTGAGTCGGCATGCAGCGGTGCTAATGTCTAACCTCAACCAATCCAGCGACCATTTTCTATTGTCTTCATTGGGTAACTGCCTTACAGGTAACACGGAAGTTAGACATTATCATAGTTGGATGCCAACTCAGTGGTCTAAAGGTTCAGCGTTTGTGCATGAGACACAAGGTCCTGGGTTCGAGCCCCACATACGGGATTGTGTATGCACGCTGTTCACGAGTCCCATAGTAGGACGGAATGGCCATCCAGTGCTTTAAGGTTTTTAAGCGTGGTATAACATTGATAGGTTCATGATCTCGATTAAAACTTTTTCTATTTTTTCATTAACCTAAGATATATGGATATTTGTGTTTCTCTGGAAAATACAAAGGGATTTCGCCAGAAAGTCGTGACTTTGTAGAGTTGTATAGATTGTTCAATAAATCTATCACAACCAGAGTATCACCACCATACCTAGTAAAAATTGATACATCTTATAACTTGATGTTCACCTATCTGTTGATAGTACTACACCCTTCTTTTTCTAAAGAACACATTATGTTTATCAAATAATAATAAAACTAAGGAAACTTACTGTTGGTTTATGTGCGAAACATATCTATCTTGAAGAAGTAGGGCGAACATTGGCCATTGGGTATTTGTAATAGGTAATGGCTTTGCTCCATAGAAGAACTGCGTTCTTCAAGTACATTTCAAAGGTGGAGCTAACAAATGATAAGCTTAAGAATGGAGTGAATGCTGGTGAAATTCAACAGACTGTTGATAATAGGTAAGAAAACAACAAACGGTTGTAACTGAGTTTACGTGAACGTGACTTATAAAATGAGGTATTGCGGAAATTCTTAGCTCCTTGCAAACTGGTTTATTTTATCTTCTGGATTTTTGAAATTGCTAAGCTAACAATAGCAGGCACATAGGTGAGAATGGGAATGGAGAAGTTTAATTTTATATAGCGTGAGAAAGGTGATACGGGAATGATTTTACAGTTGTTTTGCCTACTTACAGGAAGTATGATATCCTATATTCTGGACAGTGCTGGACAGACCATGTGTTGTTGCATGATCACGTGGTGAGTGAGAAATGTAAATATAGGCAGTCCATTGTAAATGCATTATTCATATCGCCATGGTTATGGCCCGCGTATTTCTGTCTGGGTCATTTTTTACAAATGAATATGAAAGAGTTGTACGTATTAGTATCCACTTTTGGGCGGTACAAATTTCCATGCATTCTTGGTTTTCTTATTTACATGGTATACTCTTCAAGGGTTTAAAAAGTGTTTGACGATATCTGAAACATCGTACAGAACAACTACGTTATAGAAGCAAAGATCATTCATCTAACTCGTCGTATAAAAACTGATGTCAACATCAAATCTATTTTGGTGCAATAGAAGTTCGCTTCATTGCATCTAAGGATAATGAATAAGTTATCTCATTTGTAGCTTTGGGAACTAATGAAGCTTGCGTAGGAGGTGTTTTGTTTCGATGAAAAATATCAGAGTCGGTATGACCAGAGAACAGGCAAAGTACAGATCCACAGGGATTCGGAACCTACTTAAGTAATTGGGTGACTAGTTAAACACATTATTGATTATAGTGATTTATAACCGTGTTTATTACTGTATTACACAATAAGCAGTTTTTGCTGATGATCAATAGAAATCCAAACTATTTAAAAAGACATTAGTGTATCTATGACTCTTGTTTCTATCATGTTTGGACTAAAACCTGAGACTTTTTTATTTTCAATTCTGTAATTAGAATATAATTACAATTTTTTAATATACATCAATGAATTTTCAATCCATACGATGTGATGCGTATGTCTGTACACCGATTACCATGACTAGTGTAGGGTATGGTTGGAAGAAGGTTCGAGGCGGCCAAACCAAAACGTGGCATCAATGCTTGAAGTCACTAACTTCTAGTCTGATCCATGTTGGTAGATGCAGACTACTTGGTTAGGGGTCCGCGTTACTAACGTAACCAATGGTTGGAGACTCTGAGTGACATGACTCAGAATCGATCACAACCACGTAGGCGTATACACTCTTTGTCTTTCCTTAAACCGTGAAATTAAAATTGCTTTATATCATTTCTTCTACGAACTAATTCTTACTTCCTGTACTATTTCCTTATATGCAATTTTTCTTTTATATATTACCGCCACTGAATTAACTATTTTTATGAATTCGGCGCTCATCTTGTTGTACTAATGCGGTATAGCAACTTGGACTGATGTACATATTTGCCTGGTCCTATGTAGTAGCTGACTGACTGACATTTAAAAAGTAATTTAATTGAATTAATGAACAGATATAATGACAAAATATGTTTGCTTCTTCTATCATTTTTTCCTTTTTATTCTAGTCTATTAAAGAAATAAAACCAATGGAGGATCATCATTTATATTTTCGTTTTAGACGGAAATTACAATAACAATGTTAAATATAATGTATTCAGTAATATCATATGTATGATTATACTGAAACGTACTCTCTACTTCACAGAAGTTCACAACTCTGAAGATCAAATAAATGTATTTATATTTGTGTATTTGTTGTCAATTCTATTGCAATTATGAAAGCAAAAGCTATTCAAATTGATACTTTCTTGATTATTTAAGCTAAAATAACAATAATGTACATTTACTATGATAACCTGAGCGTATAATTTGGAAAACGGAATAGATTGTATATTCATGGTTCTACTTTCAGTGAAATGACACCTTTGAAAGTTTACTAGTTGTAATTGTGATGATTGATTGAAGTTAGAAAAAAAGTCATTGGAATTCAGCTTATTAGTTCGAAGTTTAAGCATTCTCAACGAGACTTGAAGAAATTTGGATAGATCCTTTTTGAGTTCGTGGATGAAAGTTGTTAGGAAGCCTCAAGACAGGAAGAAATTGATGTTTGGTGGTCCACGATTTTCAATAGTTATCTAGCTAACTTCAATACATGAAGTAAACCAATTACATTAGGGTTGAGATAGTTTTCATGTATTCTATTTTATGGGATTACAACAGCTTATAAACATCATTTAGTTCAAAGATCATTGTTAATTATTTAATAAGGAAAATCAAAATTCTGTTGTTGTCTTAAGTGACCGACAAAGTCCAGTATGTTTAATATAATCATCATTGTTCCTCAATCGATGGAGTCTTCGTCTTAGTAATAAATTCCGTGATCGGAGTATAACTTTCGGATTTTATTTAACTCGGATCTATCGATCAATTAAAAAGAGGCTTTTTTGTTTAAGAAACTTCTTGTTTGATGGATGGTCAGATTTATAGCTTATGGAAAAGCTGAAAGGAATGAGGTAGGAAGCCACATAATTCAATTATGGCTTACGATTATTAACAATAGAAAGTCTCTAGTTTTTTAGTCTTTTAGTTTATCTAGTCAAGTCTAGATGTCTAAGATACTATTGAGTATGTGATGTATATATGTTATTGTCTACTTATTATATTACTATTGCTTAAAAAAACTCAATTGTTTTGACTGAATTTGTCAGGTCTCTGAAATCAATCAAAGAATGCACTAATGATATATTTTATTTTGTATATTTTGGTTTGAACTAACTACTGATCAATATTTTTGGTATTGTTGTATCCCGATAAGAATAAATGAACGGTAATTTTCGGGATCCATTTATGGACCAATATTATGAGTACATTTTTGTCGTATAATTGTTATGTAACTAAACTGTTCATATTCATCCCCCTCTTATTATGAGCTTTATTTTGACCTATGAACTATGAATATACGATTTACCATTCATGAATTATTCCTTGTCTGTTAATCGCTACCTCCCTCATTCACAGCCACATCTGGCTAATTCTTGTACAAATATTGTTTCATATTTTACTGGTACGTTGTGGTCGGTTTGATTGGTACATAAACTCAGTATGCTTGAAATATAATGATTCATATCTCAGAGGCTGAGACTTGTGTTCTGGACTCAAGTGGCTGGGCTAGACAGAGAAGCAGGGCCAATCCGAACTCTAGACTGCTCATGCGGTTTTACGTGTCATTGATTCGATCGATAAGTCGCTGCCGTCTAATCTGCAGTCACAGTCACAACAGGTATATTAATATATACCAAGTAACTGAATACACGAGTAGAAACGAAATTTCTTTGAAAACAATAAACATCTCATGAAAAAGGTAGAAAACAAATATTTGATTGTTTCGGCTATCACGTTCTCCTTATCAGTAATGACAACCGTTATTCTCAAGATAAAAGAAATACGTTAATAAATATTTAACTTTAATTAAAAGCATGAACTAATCGATCATGCTTATAAATTTTGTGCTGAATAGTTTCTAAAGCGACATCATAGTAACTTGTTCCTTTTCGCTAAATTAACAAAAGAAGAAACAAATATCCATTTGAGTGGTTCAATTTGTCAGTCACACATTGTTAAATTGATTTCTTACAAGAGAATGTCATCAGATAATTGTTAATCTGCAAATGTTGGCATTCATAAATTTCAATAAATTCCTTCTTAGGATAATTTGAATTATTTTCTACTTTGAATGAAAAGTTCTTCACAATAATCATCTTACAGATTACACAACTTAGTTTGCTGATTCCTTGTTAGTAATTAGTTCACCATGTCATGTAGTTCAATTTATAGTTAACAAAAAGATCTGATTGTGGTTGAACAACTGTTATAAACTAGAAAGCGCTATAGAGCTGCCTTATTCTAGTTTGGGACGCTTCAGTAGTGGGAATCCACGAACTCATTAAAAATCTAACCCAAGATATTCAAATCTTGTGGCGAGAGGCTGATATTTAGATCACTGAGTTGGTATCCAATGGTTTATTTGTTCAAGACAGATCAACTAAAGATATTAAGCAAACAACTTATGGTAGCATGGGGTATCCATCTAGATTCGGTCCCCAATGGGGTCGTGATAGCTCACTGCTTGAAAGTCTTAACAGGACAGCTTAACTTCCCCGTGCTTTCAAGTTTATAATGTTTGTTTAATTAAGATTAATCCCCGATGTTAATTAGAAATTCAAAATTTTAATGAATCTATGTGTAGTAAAAGGTTAGTTTATGTTGCTATCTACTTTTTCAAAAATGAAAAAGAACGTAGAATGTAGTTTCAAACTAAAAATTTAAGTTATACAGCATGTCATACACGTATTCATTTGCAATCCTTGAAGAAGATGGCCGAATTAATTTAGTGTGCATACAATTTATCTTCTGTGGAAGGTTTCTGTTTTTAATAATAAACACTTTTAACACTACGAGTTTATAGTAGTAGTAGTAGTAGTAGTAGTAGTAGTAGTAGTAGTAGTAGTAGTATTAGTAATAGTAGTAGTTACTTAGTTACTTACATAGGCTGGCGACTAGCATTCTCCAACCAACTCTGTCATGGGCCTTCCTATCTAGTTCTATCCAATTTTTGTTCGTCTTTTTTATGTCTGTCTATATTTCTCTGGGTAATGTGTTCTTTGATCTTCCTCTCCTCCTTTGGCCTTGAGGATTCCATGTGAGAGCTTGTCTTGTGACGCAGTTGGTTGCTTTCCTCAATGTGTGTCCTATCCAATTTTCGTGCTTCTTCCTGATTTCTTCTTCCGCTGGGATATGGTTTGTTCTCTCCTACAGTAAGTTGTTGCTAATAGTGTCCGGCCAACGGATCCGAAGTATTTTGCGTAGACAACTGTTAATAAACACTAGTATCTTCTGGATGATGGCTTTCGTAGTTCTCCAGGTTTCCGCCACATACAGTAGAACTGTTTTGACATTTGTATTGGACATTCTGACCTTGGTGTTGGTTGACAGTTGTTTTGAGTTCCAGATATTCTTCTTTTGTAAATACGCTGTTCTTGCTTTGATGATCCGTGCGTTCACATCTGCATCGGATCCACCGTGTTCATCACTGATGTTGCCCAAATATGTAAAGGTTTTTACATCTTCCAAATCTTCTCCGTCAAGTGTGATTGGATTGGTGCATGATGTGTTGTATCGGAGAATCTTGCTTTTCCCTCTGTGTATGTTGAGACCTACTGCTGCTGAGGCTGCTGCTACACTGGTCGTCTTCTCCTGCATTTGTTGTTGTGTGTGCGACAGAAGGGCCAGATCATCTGCGAAGTCTAGATCGTTCAGCTGCATTCTAGCTGTCCACTGTATCCCGCGTTTCTCCTCAGAGGTCGACGTCTTCATGATCCAGTCGACCACCAGGGGGAAGAGAAAGGGTGAGAGTAAGCAACCTTGCCTAACACCGGTCTTAACCTCGAACGAGTCTGTCAGCTGTCCTCCACGCACGATTTTTCAGTTTAATCCATCATATGAATTTTGTATGATAGTAAATATCTTCTGAGGCACGCCGTAGTGTCGAAGAAGCTTCCATAGTGTTGTCCTATCCACGGTGTCAAATGCTTTTTCGTAGTCAATCAATTTGATGTAGAGTGATGAATTCCATTCAATTGATTGTTCCACACTGATCCGTAGAGTTGCGATTTGGTCTGCACTCGATCGATCCTTACGGAATCCTGCCTGTTGGTTACGAAGTTGGACGTCTACGCAGTCCTTCATCCTGCTTAACAATACCCTGTTGAAGACTTTTCCCGGTATTGAGAGATGAGTGATGCCCCTGTACTTATCACACTTGCTGAGATCGTCTTTCTTCGATATTTTGATCAGAAGTTCTTCTTTCCAGTCTTTTGGTACTTGTACATCATCCCAAATCTTATTGAAGAGAATGTGGAGTATCCTTGCAGTTGCCGCTACGTCTGCTTTTAGTGCCTCTGCTGGGATGTTGTCCGGTCCTGCTGCTTTGCCACTCTTGATTTGTCTGATGGCCATGCTGGTTTCTTCAATCGTTGGCGGGCCAACATTGATTGGGAGGTCCGTGGGTGCTGCTTCGATGTTGGGTGGGTTCAGTGGAGCTGATCGATTCAACAGTTCTTTGAAGTGTTCTACCCACCTGTTTTGTTGCTCTTCAATGTTGGTGATTACCTTGCCTTCCTTGCTTTTCACTGGTCGTTCTGGTTTGCGGCGATTTCCAGAGAGTTTCTTTGTCGTGTCATACAATTGTCTCATGTTTCCTTCTCTTGCAGCCTTTTCCGCCGTTCTCGCTAAATCCTCCACATATTTACGTTTGTCATTTCTGATGCTCCTCTTCACTTGTTTGTTTACTTCTGTGTATTCAGCTTGTGCCTTGGCTTTTTCTGCTCTTGTTCGACTGGTATTGATCGCTGCCTTCTTGTTCCTCCTTTCTTGAATCATATCCAGTGTATCAACAATGATCCATTCCTTATGGTGGTGCTTCTTGTGGCCCAGAGCCTCATGACATGTTGAAGTGATTGCCTCTTTGATCCCCTTCCAGTTGCTCTCCATAGTAGTTCCCTCTTCACTGAGTAGACCATGAAAGGCCTGGAACTTATTGCTGAGGGCTATCTTGTTGAGTTTGTCAGTATCCAGAAGAAAAGCTGTATTGAACTTTTGTGATATTGTACGCCCCGTTTTCCAGTACTTCTCGAGTTTTAATTTCATCTTGGTGACCAGCAATTGATGATCTGATGCTATATCAACTCCTTTCCTGGTCCTCACTTCTTCCATTGTCCTCCCGAACTTTTTGTTGATGCAGATATGGTTGATTTGGTTTTGCGTAGTGTGACCCGGTGAAGTTCATGTGGTTTTGTGTGGGAATATAGTGCCGCCTATGACTAGTTTGTTGAAGACACATAGGTTTACAAACCTCTCATCATTTTTGTCCCTTTCTCCAAGTCCATGTCGTCTCATGATGTCTTCATATCCGGTGTTGTCCATTCCAACCTTGGCATTTAAATCTCCCGTCAGAATGGTCAGGTCCTTTGTTGGGCACTTCTCGACGATTGATTGCAGCCTATTGTAGAATTGATCTTTAGCGTCTTCATTGTAGTCGTTCGTAGGCGCATAGCATTGGATGACGTTCATTGAAATGCCCTCTTTCTTTGCTTTGAATGAGGCTTTGATGATCTTTGGTCCATGAGATTCCCATCCTATAAGTGCATTTTTTGCTTGTTTGGGCAACATTAATCCAACTCCTTGTGTATGTGGGGCATTTTCTTCTTCATGGCCAGAGTATAATAGAAGCTCCCCTGACGCTAGTCGTTGTTGTCCAACTTCCGTCTTACGTGTTTCACTGATCCCAAGCACATCTAGGTTGTATCTCCTCATTCCTGCAGTAATTAAGAAGACTTTCTCAGTCTCCCACATTGTACGACCACTCCACGTACCTAAATAAATGGTTGCTCTGGTTGTCAGAAGGAGCATCAGCCTCGTGGCTTCCGAAGGAACTCAGCTTTCACCATGAGGCGTCATAACTCTTCTAAATGAAGACCTCCTGAGTTCCAGGACAGAGTTTAAGTTGTTTGAATAATTTTTTCTGGTTAGCGTTTCTTAGCGAGTTAGTTTTCTACGGGATTGAGTCACTAACCCCATGTCTAACCCTCCTCTTTTGTCCGGGCTTGGGACCGACAGTGGCTCCAGAGGGGCTCAAGTCGGGGTTAGTAGTATTAGTAGTAACTGATTATACAGTTAGATATTCTCATCAATTAAAATGCAAAATATTTTCAGTTAGAAAATACTGCTCTTTCCATTTATATATCATTTGTATTGAATAATTATTATGAGATCTTTTTTAATAATCCGATGCAATTTAAATGAGATTAACTGAACTTTGTTATAATTACAGTGACGTGCCAACAGGTTGTTAGTTAATTTTCCTGCACGAAATGAAATTATAGGCGTGGTTATCTGTGTACTTAAAGGAAAATTTAATTGTAGTGTTTGACAAAAGGTAATAAATTTGTTAGAGTAACTGATTTCACTGATAATTTTAAGATTTTTGTTTACTTAGTGTTGATCAAATACATTTGTATTGAAACTTGTATAATCTTAGAGCATGTTGAAAACTAACTTCAGTTTGCACAATGTCTAGATACCTCATATCCTAATGTTAACCATGTAATTATACATACGTCAAAATCGTAATAGACAACACTGGATATGAAGATATCATTAGACGACATGGACTGGGAGAGAGTAAGTCGGGAGTGATTCGCAAACCCATGTGCATTTTACAAATTGGCGGCATAATATTCCCACATAAATGCATACACAAAGCTACATGAATCTCACCGGATCACATTACGGAGAACCAGATCGACCATATTTGCATCAACAAAAAATCCAGAAGGACAATGAAAAACGTGAGAATCACTACCTGGATGTAGTCAAGGTGAAACTGAAGCTAAAGAAACACTAGACAACTGGGAGACAATACTATAAAGGTTCAGTGAAAACTTATTTCGATAAACTGGCAAACACAACCAATTCAGGATAACTCTCAATAACAGGTTCCAAGAGTTGCAGAATCCACTGAAAGAAGAAACTACTATAAATGACAACTGGAAATGGGTCGATGAAGCACTAACTACAACGTGTCAGGAGCTGATGTGCAGCAAGAAGCATCTTCATAAGGAACGGATCTCTATGGAAACCCTGGATAAGCTTCGAGAAAGGATGAACAAGGAGACAACAACTAACAACAGCAGAAAAAGTCCAAGCACAAGCTGAATATCCGGAGGCAAATAAGCAAGTGAAGCGGAGCATTAGAGCTGATAAACAGATATACATGAAAGAGCTAACAACGACGACAGAAAAAGCTGCAAGACAAGGAAATATGAAACAGCTATATGACACGACGAAGAGACCGACTGGGAAATATGGTAAAACAGAGAAACCGGTCAAGGACAAGGCAAGCCAATCACCGATATTCAAGAATAGAGGAACAGATAGATAGAATACTTCGAAGAACTCTTGGATAGGCCAGTTCCTTTGAATCTACCGGATATCAAAGCTGCATACACAGACCTCCAACATAGATTGGATATATACGGATGGCCATCAAACAAATCAGGAGTGGGAAAGCAGCACACCTGACAACATACCAGCTGAAGCGCTGAAATCAGACATAGAAGTGACTGTAAGTATGCTCCTTATTCTATTCAGGAAGATGTGGGAGGAAGAACAAGTGCTAACAGACTGGAAAGAAGGACACCTCATCAAGATACTAAAGAAAGGAAGTCTGAGCAAATGTGAGTACTACAGCGGAATCACGCTACTGTCAGTACCAGGAAAGGGTTTCAACAGAGTGCTGCTGAACCGGACAAAAGACTCAATGGACGTCTAACTTCGAGATAAACAGGCTGTATTTAGTAAGGATAGGTCGTGCATAGACCAAATAAGAGCAGTACGGATCATCGTTGATCAATCAATTGAATGGAACTCGTCACTATACATCAACTTCCTTGATTTTGAGAAAACATTTGACAGTGTGGATAGGAGAACTTTACGGAACCGTCTTTGATATTATGGTGTACCTGAGAAGGTCATCGACATCATCCGGAATTCATATGGCGAACTAAACTACGGCGTGGTACATAGGGGAAAGCTGACAGGCGCATTCCAATTAAGGACTGGAGTTAAACAAGGTTGCTTACTCTCCCTCTTTCTCTTGATGTGAAAGCTCTGGAAGTTGTAGAATCCTTCACGTACCTGGTTAGCATCATCGGTGAACAAGGAGGAACTGATGCAGACATAAAGGCAAGGATTGGCAACACAATAAAAACATTCCTACAGTTCAAGAATATATGGAACTCAAAATAATTGTTAACCAACATCAAAGCCAGAATCTTCAGTACGAACGTCAAGACAGTTCTACTGTACGTGGCTGAAACTTGGAGGACTACCTTCATTTTAATATATATATATATATATATATATATATATATAATGTCAAACTCATGCTGAAGCCCCTCTGGAGCTATTGTCGGTCCTAATTCCAGATAAAGGAGGAGGAGTGGGCGTGAGGTTAGCTACCTCATCCCGCAGAAAACTAACTCACTAAAAAACGCTAACCAGAAATAAGTATCGTCTAGATAATCAAAACACTACCTCCTTTCTAAATTGATATATTTTGCAAACAGTTAACTTATCTTTATATTGAACAGGTAAACTGAAATTTGATCACAATAATTTTTATTATCACTATCCTATTATAATGAGCTATTTATTTTCAATGTTTCTTTAAATTAACTCTTCAATTATACTTAGTATTTTGATTCAAGTGGCCTAAATGAATAATTAGATAATATTCACTTTATATTTGACTAACATGTTGTTTAGCAAGTGCACACATTGTTCTATCGTCTACCATTGATCAATTTGAAATGAAGAAAGTCGTTCTTGGTTTAATTATTGGTTATATGGTTACCTCATGTAAATAGTTATTTGTAATAGGATGTTCATTACTATATTTATTTATTTGTTTATTTTGAGTTTTATTTTTTAAACGCCCAATATACATCGAACTCATTTAACAATTTGTTGTTCATTGTTTAGATTGATAATAATTTTAATTCATAAATTTAGTTATTAATTAGTTAGAAATATAAACACTAATAGATAAAGGCTATAATTTGGTATAAGTGAAGTGTTTGTATATATGTGTATCTATTTATGTTCACTTGTATATACATCTAACAGTTTTGTCTATATGCTTTAAAATACCATAGTGATAATAAAAAGAAAAAAAAATTTGAAAAAGACACCGGGAAATATAGAACAATAACACGCACATATACACACACAAAAAAAGTAATTTTAGTATCCTATCACCCTATCACCCTATTGAAGTGCTTTCGAGTATTCTGTAATTTTCAATCTTTTGAGTCAGATATATATATATATATATTAATCGGTTGATGAGATAATCTGTCATTCACTTTGGGATATTTTTATAAATTGTACTTGATTGTAATTGACAAGTCAGTAGGAAATGTGAAATATGAATGATGATTTATTATGATTGTTTATACATTTCGAGCAAATTATAATCTTTTATCAAATTGTAAGTTGATTATCATGTTGTTAATTTGTTTATTTCATTGTTGTTAACTAGAGTATAGAAGTAGATAAGAATTATTATTATCATCAATATTGTCATTTTATTCAGTCGACAGTATTCTTGATTATTTCAACGAAGATCTTTTATTTATTAAAATAAAATTGTTTTATACACTTTTAATAGTTGAGATTATGAGTTAATTGAAGCTAGACTACCATGGAAAACCTGGAAGCTCTAGATAGCCGATTCGTCCTGTTGTAAGACTCCTCAGCAGTGCGCATCCAGGATCCCGCCGCCTCGCGAGATTTTATATACGTTTAGATTAGAATGTTAATTTTTTTTTCAAGTTACAACACAAATACTACTGATGAATAATTCATTATAAGGAAATTGATATGTGATCTAATAGTGTTATATTTACGTCTAATTAATTTACCAATCCCAAAAAAATAATGATGATAGAAATTCCATAAGGATTACAATCACAATTTGTGAAGTACACTAAAACATTATTTTCAATAATCTGTAAAACTAATGTTTAAAGTACATAGCAAATTTATCAGTTGACCTAGACCAAATAAAGACAAGATTGAAGAAGAAACAAAAAGCAATTCAGTAAAGAAAATTTGCTTCTCTACAATCTTACTTACATTTAAGCTGTATAGTCATAGTTGAATAAGTGAATTCATCAAAAAGAAAATTTTCACTGCTGAATTGCCTTCTTTCTTTCTTCCTTTCTTCAATGACATAATAGGTCTCCTTCGCTATTTCAGATGGGATTATTAATTTTAGTGTAATAAACTAGTCAGTTAATGTTAATGTGTAGATTATAATTGGTAAAATCAGATGTATTTCTTCTCATTAATCATATGTAAACAGCTGTTTGTGGAACATTGTGAACGGATACCATCCAATGTTTCAGTTTTACTAAACGTCTAATGTTTTTCAAATGATTAATTTGCCACTGTTCACAGTTAAACTTCAACACTGAACCTGTTACAAGCTTACTAAAAATAATATAAGTAACTATGTCAATTTATCAGAAATTAGCTTTACAATTATCAAAAAATGATAAAGTATAACTTATGTAATTTTTATCCGTACAAGATGATCCTAATTTAGTACTAGATTCAACAAAGATTATAAAGTATGAAATTTACAGTGACGTCATTGAATCTTAAGCAATTTATAAACTACATTCAACTGAAGGAAAATGTTACAACCATCAGTTGTGAAAAAAATAATAATCAACTAGAAGGTGGTAACGATTCCCTGGCAAACTATCCTTAGATTACTGTCGATAAATCCTTATCAGTAATTCTAGTAAGATTTCAATTAAACAGGATAAAAAACAGTCTCAGAAGGGGTTTTGTGGATATTATAGTAATTTTAATAGTTGGGATCGTGAGTCAATTAAAGCTAGGCCACTATGGAAAACCTGATAGCATTGGACGGCCGTTTCGTTCTATTCTGGGACTCCTCAGCAGTGCTCATGCACGATAACGCCAGTGGGATTCAAACCCACGGCCGAACGCTTAACCTACTGAACCACTGAGCCGGAATCCGATGGTGTTAATGTCTAACCTCAACCAATCCAGTAGGTATTTACTAAACTTAAGATTGATATTGAGACTCATTAACATAAGAGTATTTATTATGAGAGCAGAAAGTTTTAGATTTAATTTGAGGTGAAGTTTTACGTATTCATCGCTAAGAACTTTTAAACTTTATGAAACAGATAATCATTTCTTTGTTGTTCGAAATCACAGTATGTTAATGATAAATTGTGTATTTAACTATGTAATGAGTTCATAAATTGAGGCTATTTCATTTGATTCATTCCGTTCTTTTTTTTCTTTTCCCCATAAAGATATTTTACAAGGTAGTTTACTCTATACTGTTTTGTCAATTCAGTATGTTAAAATATTAAGATTGATCAATTATGCTGTTCTTAATCACTCTTAATAAATTTCGTTGGAAACATGTATACTCGATGATTTTCGTTCTTGAAAATATATTGCTTATTATTCAACAAAGTATGAGTCAAAATTGTAATCAAAGAATATATGGACTATTCAATGGAAGTATTATTAGTAATACTACTAATATGACAGGTACAAATGTTGCACAATTATGTTGGTTGTCTAATGAAAATTTCACTTACCTACAATCATTGAATGACTGTTTGGGTATGTAATTTTCCCTTTTTTTTCGAGAATTTTTTTATTATAAAATGGAAATATTGTTCCATATATTTTTACGTTTAAGAAAATATGCAGCTTAGATATATGCTATTGAGGTCTGAAAACTAGATAGTTTCATTGTTGATCTTTCATTATTGTTCTTCATATAGTAAATAAGCAATAAAGCTATTGCCTTGAATGCTAAAGAAGGTTATGCAATTATATCATTTAGCTTAGAGAATTCAACAGGATGTAAAACGTTTTTTTATAAACGTTACAATTCATTGTATTCAAAATATAATAAAGTTGATTAATATGAATCTCGCGGGGGTCAGGATCGTGGATGCGCCAAAATAAGGCATGTATTAATGTATTTGACAATGTTATGTGTGATCTAGTCATCTAGATCAACTCCAGAAAACCAAACTTATGTATCCAGAAAAGGTATATTAAGCCTCTAATTTTACCTTGGCCCACGACTAGATCGCCAGATACCTAAACGAAATATTGTAAACCTCTTACCCCCCTTTTTTATTACCTCTATCTCAATCTTCACATCCATAATTTCCAATTCGTTTATCGTACTTACATTGTTAACATCCCGCTTACTACATGTTATATTCACACAACAATATTATTATTATCATTATCTCAACTGACAAGATAAAATTCTCCTACTATGAATTTTATTTACACAATTTTTTTTGTATTTTCATTTTCGCTATAATACTATTACACTTATTGTGACTGGGCACTTTACTATAAATCATCCTGACCTTTGTTGAATAACCTTTCTAATTTGCAAATAACACATTTCTGAAGTATATACGTCGTAACAGATGCAAACGTGCACCATTTTTAACACATAACATTGTCAAATTCACTAATACATGCTTTATTTTAGGCCTTTGTAAAATATCATAATTATGGACCTAAAACTGTAGAGCCTGATGATAAATTTATTGAAAGCGATTGTTCACTCAAATATTCTTCATTTATTTATCTATTTATTTGAGGAGGTTTGAAATATGCATATCGTCTGTAATTTAAATAGTGAAGAATTATTAATATGTATCTTGTAACCGGCGAAAAAACACCGGTGATAGAAAGAAGATTGGTATATAGAAATGGAGGGGAATTTTTAAAATTCAATGGTTTATAATAATCTAAAATTCACTTATCATATTTAACGTGTAAACTATGAAAAAATATCTTTATCAACTATGATGTATGATATAAATAAACTAGATTTTCTGACGTTTCATGACTCAGTGTAGGCTACTTCTTCATAAATAAATAACCAAATCAAAATTAATCCAAGTTTAAATAGTACAAAGGAACAACGCTAGAATATTGTGTGCGATCAATCAAAATACAGGTCTGAACAAGTCAATCTCATGTCATTTCGGTCAAGATGAGTTATAAGCGAAATGTATGCAAACGTGTGTGTGTGCAAGGTTAGGGATGAAAAATGTGAACTCTGTGGTGAGAAAGGATAGAGTTTAATTTCTATGCAAGATAATAGTGTGAAGTGTAAATAATATCAAACATCATAGCTGGGATAGATAGTCCAAGTAGGACGTATGGTGAAGCCTTCTTTTCTATCTAGAGCAGTAGGGTTATGCATTATATAGAAAGCTTCAGCTGTTCTCCTTTCTTTGAAGTTGGAAAAAACCTTTTTGTAATATTTTGATGTTTTTGAAATCGATTTGGTGGTTGTTGAAAGTGGAGTATGATAGTTTACAAAGTGTAACGATACAGTGAATTATATGTTTTATGTGTATTACGAAATTTTGGGCGAGATTTTAGTGAGTCGAAATGAAAAAGCACCTTTCCTAAATAAGTAACCCATAATAGAATGGTTTATTTATTATTATATATCGCTGTTTAGTTACGAATTATGGTTTTTTTCTAACGGTCGTTCAGAGTTGTATATCAATAGTATCTTCTGATAGACTGACATTTAGAAGTATATTAACAAATTAAAAATGGTTATATTGAATGATATTTTATTAAGTAAACTGGAAAAAAGAATATGAGGAAAGAAAAGTGTATTATACATACGTCTTTTGATAATTTTCTGTTGACATGATATATCAATATCTGAGCCAGCTCGAAGAACAAAACTCCATCAGAATCATCCACCTGCGCTATATCAATATTCAGTAGGAATATATACATTTACTTTAATGGGGTATTTTTGTTCACATTCAAGGGTTCGATTTTTGTTGAGTGGTATAAAATGGTTTTACGATTATAACATACATGTCATTATAAAATAAATATCAGTGTATCCTGGAAATATCAACCGTTTTAGATAAATTATCAGAAGGTTTCCTAAAATACTATCCATGAACACATTCTACCTGAAGCTCTCAAAAACGCTAGGCTAGACGGTTTATAAATGCTATTCATTTAAAGGGTAGATTCCATCATAGACTTTGGTTAGACAAGTATTGGGAATCAGATAATGCGAGATTGCTTTATTGTCTTAGTATCCATTTCCTCTACAGTTAGTGCAAAAGATCGTGTTAAGGATTTTACTCGACCTTAACTTATCAAAATGAGTGGGCTGCCTATAGATCACCGTATCATCAATTGTTAATCTAGTATCCACTGGTTTTAATTGGTTATCTCACTGATGTTATTCGAAAATGTAAGTAATCTTTAGATTACAAAATAAGAAAGTCAACATGTGTCAGTATGAGGTTGTGGAGATTGGTGAATTTCATTAAACCATGAAACATTTACACGTGGAAGCAAGGGTCCTGGTATCGATTCCTGTTTGAAATTTAGAATATACGGAATATTATATTTTGACTTAGTCTCATCCAAGTTGCGATCAATGTTCACTGTTAAGGATACGCAAACCACTTTTCATTGGCCGTATATTTAGATTTTATTTGAAATGAAAATAATAGATAATTTGATGTTCATTCATCAAAGACCAAGGGATTTGCGTAAGCCCCTGAAAATAATCACTTCCTCCCCATGATGGGTCATGTGTACTCACTACTATGTGATCCGAAACTAGGAGGGAACAACTGTTCATTGCTCCAGCGTATCCAGCGATAACTCCACCAATATCATGTGTTCATGACGAACATCATTTATATATTACGTATTATAGTAGTGATGTAAAAATCAAAAGACGAATGTTGAGAATATGTAAACACACAAAGTGGAAGAAATTAGAAAATGGTTTGGATGTTTTTGAAGAAGAGGGTCTAAAGTAAGTTCAGCTGAAAACTCACTCCTATACTGATGGTTAAGTTGATGAGAGTAGTTGCACACAATGTTTTTAGATACAAAAGTTAGGTTTGCAAACATGAATCCCGATAGCTTCAGCAATATGCAACAGACAAACTCGTAAACCATAAGGTAAATTTATTGGAATATGATAAATAACCTTAAAAGCTTTATTCAAATCGAATTGATGACCTGTGTTGACAAAGTAAACAAGAATATAACTCTTAATCACTCTTACTTATCCTTTGCTCAATCAAGATGGATGGTGTTCTACTGTGTGATGACAAACTTACCGAATTATACACCCTATTTGTCTGGCTCCACAAGAGCCGTCTAAATGCTAAATCCATATTAAATTAATCTACGAATACTAATTTTAGAAAAAAACTTAAAAATTTGTCAAAATGTTTCTCATCTGTCTAGAAAAAAAAATCGTGTTTCACAGTTTAAAATGAGACATGATGAGAAAAACTTTTTTCAAATTTTGTTTTTTTTCATTGTTAAATAGGATAGTTACTGAAAATTCAGTCTGGTCATATGAAAAGTTTAACAGATAATGAGAATAGGGGAATAAGTGTGGGGTGGGGTAATATCTAATTTGTTAATTAGTGTGTAATTCAAACATGTATGAAATATACAGTAAACAGATATGCATAGATAAACAAAACAGTCTACTAAGCACATTATTATCAGTCCATTATAATATTTAGTTTATAGTTTGTTAGTTTTTTTTATTTTTTAAGGTTCATGTTTCAGGTACTTCATATATTTCTTTTTTTTGCTGACGAGTCAGTAAAAGTTTTTATACTCCTCATACTAACTAAAACTATTCTGTACAAAAATATAACTAACAGATAGAAACAAAAGAGGTGGTGGTGATGGTGATGGTGATGGGGGTCTGTAGAATAATTTAAGTAATGAACAATTCACTAACTACAAATACACTAATATTATAGTGAATAAAAATTATATTAAATAAAGTTTATTAAATAATAACACTATTTGCAGTAATCAGTTGGTTGTTAGACAGTTTTCATTGTTTCTGTAATTCTTCATAAAATCAGGCTTATTCAAACAGTACAGAAATGCAAACAAAGTTTATGGGATAAAAATAATTCATTCTCTATTATAATAACTAATTTGTAGGTAAATGGCGGTTCGTAGTCTAAAAGACACATTTCAGTTATTCAATGAAACGGATCATTTAAATAATGTCAGATAAATTTGTGGTATCTTTTGATGTTTACTCATTATTTACAAATATATTGTCAGGGGGAAATTACAAATTATAATTTTCTAACATCTTCCTTTGTTCAAAAATGAGTTGAGGAAATCATCATTACTTTGCAAAAAAGTGGTTTATTTCCAGCTTAGCAATTAATTATGCAAACAAACCGATGGAGTGACCATGGTATCATGACTAGGATCTATATTGCCTAATAACTTGATGGCTAACCCAGAATAGACAAAACTGAAGCACAACATACTACTCCAGATACGTTGATGTGTTCATTATTTCTGGTGATATAGACTGTGTTTCACGTTTGTCTAACCACTTCAAAAACTTTCCTCCAAACATAATCTTTACAATAAAATGTGAAAAAGATAACTAATCAATTATTTAGATCTTAATGTAAGGCGTAGAAACGATAGAACTATTGCAAAAAGTAAATGTATGAAAGAAACACTTATGAGAGAGAATTCAAACTATAACGACCGTTCCCCTACTAGTTTCAAAGATATTTAGTCAAAACAGTCCTCAATAGACATAGGATGTTATGCTCAAACGATGAGATAAACGAAGAAGCAAAAAGCCTAATGAAAAATAATTACCATGGAAAATTTATCAAGAAATGTGAAAAAGAACATCTTGAACATGATGAAGAACGGACTGTTTATACGAATATTTGTCAATATTTGAACGAATAGCTTGACAAAAAAAAATGGATACTGAGTATGGAGAAGGCCTTATTTATGGAGATTATATTCGAACTAATCTCAGCTGTGTACAATAAGCCTATCCTCATCCGTCTTCTTTTCAAAGGGGATTGGATTTCAGGTAAAATAGATAGAAGAATCAAGACACCACTGAGAAGAAGCTTCTCTGCTGTCCAAACCATACAGCACTGTGTTCATAATATCATTCAGAGGTAGGTCAATACACTTCCAACACTACTTTCAATCGCATCTGCAAAGTTACATGTACCTTCAGTAGTATAAATATAGTAGAGATACAGAGAAGGATTTCTATTATGTTTTCTGAACAAGTTCTTAGGAAGTAGTAACTGAAATCGAGTAAAGTTTTGTAAGTGCAGTTGCCAAACATCTTTTCGACAGTGGACATAAAGTAGACGTAAGTAGTGAATTCAAGTTATTAACAGTCAACTACTTTTATTCCATTTTTTCAGTGGCAATCTCTATCAAACGTTTCTGACCTGACTTTTATATACAGAAGGAAAGTGTGATTAGCCTGTCTCTGCCACGGTGAAAGATTGTTAGTCAAATAAACCTTCTTGAACCCTCCTTTTTTCATCTAATATTTTAAGTATTAATTGTTTGAGGATATATGAACAATGAATAAATATGATGATACAATAGAAAGATTATAATATTAGACAGTATAGTGAAAACGATAGCAATAAGTGATTGTGCGTGAGCAAATAAAAAGGCGTGTAAAACTAACAAACTCATAATAGATTACAATGTGAATAAAGTGTGATAATTAAAACGCTTTTCTCATAATGATTAAAAGTATTAGAGGGGTTAAATGAGATGAAGTGACATTCATGAATAAAATTCTGGAGATAGGAGCAATAACTAGAGAGGGAGAGATACTTTAAAATGTGAAACCAATGGAAAAATATTTATTTCAGCACACAGACATTGGTACAAGGAGGCACCGAATATTTATAAGCGCTATGCAAATCATTCGATTTGTAAGGGCTGGAATACTGCCTGAACAAAGTGGTTGATTGTCTTAGGTGGCCACACACGGAGCCTTTGACTTAGAGTTCTAATCCACAAGGTAGTACAACAACGTTAGGAGATGCAGCCCCATGGAATACAGTGACCAACAATAGGCTCATACACCATTTATTCCTTCAGGAACTCGGAGGCCATGTTCACTATTGTTTTGGAATCAGTTTTTTCCAACTCATCTAGGTTGATCTTCTACAACCGCCAACCTTGTTAAAGCACCAGACATTCCCTCTTCGTCCTCTAAACTTCATAAACAAACTCCCGCTGCGAGAAGGCAGTGAGTATGACTTTCCTGTCAGTGGCTGTATACGCGTGGCTACATGAGAGCATTTCGACCGTACCAGGGTATTATTATTATTATAAAAATAATAATTTAAAGGTACGGTGAAGGCAACGTTAAGAAATACTTTCTTATACACATAGTTTAGGTTTCATTTCAAAGATGACAATAGCTTCTACTGGTAGATTTGGACGAATTCTTTGAACAGTCTTAAAATTAGTCATAGATAAGTTTAGTGATCGGAATAGATTAATTATTCAAGAATAGAACTCTTAACCGCTTACATCTCAATTTTGCTGAACCACACTAGATATGTCTTCGTATTTAGGTTGCAACCAATGTTTTCATTCAACTTCGATACAAGAGTCTAATATTGATCCTTTACATGATCTAATTGAGGTTCATACAATTATTTCGTTTTGTTCTTTGTTATACTGAATGGTTATGCAATCAAATGTTCATTACATTGCCTTTACATAAACCTTTTTATCTGGATTATTATTAGTAGTAACTACAACACTTATCCCTTTTTGAATTACCACTTTCCAACATTTAAATAAACATCAATCCTAATTATGTTTATTTACACATTTTGTTTTCTATTCTTCTGATTATTAAGATTTAAGTTACGTTTTGAACATTTATTTCACAAACTAAGATATATTGGGGCGAGACTATAATTTATCGACGAACCAATCAGATTTAAGATAACAGGTCCTGAATTTTGAAGCGAAACCCACTCATCCATTTGGTTAAATAAACTTTTGGCATTATAGCTGATGCCAGTTCGTGATGAAAACACTATATCTGATTTCTAACCCTTACTACCAACTGTAAATATTAATCCCAATTGCTCACACTGGTTTATAACTCCCATTTAGCCCTAGTATGTAGGTAGACATTCTCAAGGTCTTTTTAGGGTCGCTCAAAAGTTGTCCATAAATTATAGTCTCACCTAAATTAGTTGATAGCATGGAGTTGTGGAAATTGTTTAATTGCATCATAATCACAGAGTGGTCTAAATTAGAAAACTTGAAATCACTGAAATATCGTCTCGTCCTGATATAGGACTATTGAATAATGCGCATCTATAATCCCAATAACTGAGGACTTTAAGTAATTATCATTTTAAGTTGTATGTAACTATTGAGAAGTCATGAAATTGAATGAATTCATTTAATTCTACAAACCTGTTTATTTTTATTCTTTTAAAATTAACTAATAGATCTGATTGTATAAAATAGATAAATGATTTTTACTATCCACATTGCATGATTAAATTAGATTTGAATTATTTCGATAGAATAATTATAATTTATAAGTACTTTTAGAGTAAATAATAATCTGATTATTATTGATTTTTAATAGTTGAATTCACGAGTCGATTAAAGATAAACAACCATGGAAAATCTGAAAGCATAGTTTGACAGCCGTTTTGTCCTAGTATTGGACTCCTCCGTAGTGCGTATCCACGATCCCGCCTCGCGAGATTCGAATCCAAAACCTATCAGTCTCACGCATAAGCGCTTAACCACTAGACCCGTGAGCTGGCATCCAACGGTGTCAGTGTTTAACTTTTTTAAAATTTCTATCAACAAAGTTTTAAGTATTTTATTGCTAATTAAATAAAAGAAAATATTAAAATCCATGAATGATTCATTGAATATTTTCACTTGTTTACTATTTCGTCAAATTATTCATCAGTTAAACTTTATGGTTAATGAGTTAGTGTGGAACATCAACAACTTGTATTTCATAGAATTGAAGTATATGAGATTGATAAAAGTGAATATTAAAACTCATTATGAATATTCATTGTGATCATACTCGTGTAAGATTCCTGATTCTTTAGGGAAAACATTGACTATTGCTTAATCCATTAATTTCAAAATGTTTTTTTTTATTTTGAATAAGTTATTTTTATTGGACGGTTTGTCTTCAGAATTATTCTTTCCCTTCTAGTTATTAAAACCTGCTTAAAATAATGTCAGTTAACTAGGTATGACAGTTGTATTTAAAAAAATAGAATCTTAAGATATTGTTTAGATAATATGTCAATCTATTAGGCTTGAAACCTTAGGAATCTTGAAATTTTGATGTTCTGTTTATTCCGGTTAGATTTTCAATTCAGTCTGTTAACTCAAATTATGAATTAACAAGTCTTCACAATTGATTGATCACTGGGTGGTGATCAATGTCATACTTGTCTAGTCCTTATTAGTGCAGATCGAATGCTATCGATCATGTTGCAATGTGGCCACCAGTTTAGGTGACTCGACACTGCGGGCACTATGTATTGAGATTGATGGTGGTTGGAGGTAGTCAACAGGAAGTCTTTTCGTTATTCTATAAACTAAATGGTACCATGGTCATATTAAAAATAATTATCCATTCACCAAATAAAACTGAAAAAAGCTATCAATTTCATTTTATTGGTTTTGACTGATATTTGATCAGTGTTGGTTAGAGTTGGGATTTTCGAAGCAAATGGTGCTGGGTTCGAGCTTCGGAGTGAACATAAACTACAGGATGTAGGTACATCTAGCTCACAAGTCACAGATGAGATGAATCACATGGTCTGAATTCTACCGCTAGCCTCATTCTTTTAAAATTCATTAGAGTTGTGACGAGTAGATGGGAAACCTATCTGCGACATCAATATCAGTAAGTTTGCAACTAAATACAGGATAAAATATACCCATAGAATAACACTTCTGAAGTCATATCACTTGTACATATTTTTTATCAATAAAAATTAAATTAAAAATGAACGCATCTAGATTGATCACAATCTCCTTTTACTGGTTCGATTGTTAATTATGTTTTTGTTCTTTTTTACTTTATAAGAATGAAGACAATGGTGGATGTGTCGCTTAATTTTGTGGATTATTTGAAGTTAGACATTAACACCGTTGGATGCCGGCTATCTAGTGGTCTACTGGTTAGGCGCTCGCACGCGACACTGATAGGTCGTGTGATCGAATCCCGCGAGGCGGGATCGTGTATGCGCACTACTGGAGTCCCGCAATAGGATGAAACGGTCGTCCAGTGCTCTCAGGTTTTCCGTGGTGATCTAGCTTCAATTGACTCATGATCTCAATCACTGAATTTACTATAGTATCCAAAAACCCTTCTGATATGAAAAATATCTCATTGATCGTTATAAGACACCTTTGAGTTTAGTTGAATAAGTAAATTATATTTGTGTAAATAGATATTCTGAAATAATATTTTAACAATATAATTATATTCTGTATATTTCTATGTACTTTTAATTATTGTAGACTTTAGTGTAGTATGGATAACTGAGCCACCAAATGAATGGCATATTGATGAAATAGTTAGAATTAGATTTTTTGTAACTGCTTCTCCATCATTTTACGGACAAGCTATACAGTTCAATATATTTTCACGTAATCCATTATTAAGGTAAGGATATAATTTTTGCATTATATATTGGTTAATTTAGTGAGAATAAAGGTTACTTTTTGGTATATGTTTTGATTAAAACTTGACGACGAAACTCTGGAAGATGTAGAATCCTTCACATACCTGAGAAGCATCACCGATGAACAAGGAGGTTCAGATACAGACGTAAAAGCGAGGATTGGCAAAGCAACGACAGCATTCCTACAATTGAAGAACATATGGAACTCAAAGCAACTTTTAACCAATATCAAAGTCACAATCTTCAATACCAACTTCAAAGCAGTTCTACTGTACGGAGCTGAAACTTGGAGAAGTACAACAACCATCATCAAGAAGGTACAAGTATTTATAAATGGTTGTCTACGCAAGATACTCAACATCCATTGGTTGGATACCATCAGCAACAGCCTTCTCTGCGAGAGAACAAACAAGCTTCCAGCTGATGAGGAAATTAGGAAAAGACAATGGAAATAGATAGGACATACACTAGGCAAATCGTCAAACTGAATCACGAGACAAGCCCTAACCTGGAATTCTGAAGGGAAGCGGAAAAGAGGAAGGCCAAAGAACACATAACGTCGGGAAATCGAAGCAGATATGAAAAGGATGAATGACAACTGAGCTGGGAAGGACTGCTTATATTTCTTCTAAATGAAGACCTTCTAACTCCCAAGACACAGTTTAAATGGTTTGAATAATTTTTTCTGGTTAGAGTTTTTAGCGAATTAGTTCTCTATGGGATGGTGTCGCTAACTCCATGCGCAACCCTCCTTCTTTACTCGTGCTTGGGACCGGCAGTAACTCTAGAAGAGCTACAGGCGGAGTTATTTCTTACAAAGACAACCAGTAAATTTAGTAAAACCATGATCATTGTGGTTTAATAAGAGTTTTACTGCATCAAGACCATTAGAATGTATCCAAATGTATGTTCAAAAATAAATTTGAATGAGGATATACGTTTGTTTTTTATTTGTTAAGCACCAACCAATAATTTAAATGGGAAAAATCATAGTTGAATCTCTTTTACTTTTTTCGATTGTATAGTTCAATTGGCGATGTATCATCGTTTTGTTCTGCAACATCTTGCAAAATATTTCAAGTTGAAAGTACATGCTGTATATGGCATATGAGTCTGTTTATGAATAGATTAACTTCTCCCAGTGAACAATTTCCTTTGGATGTTTGTGATTTCAATAATTTTAATAATAAAAGTATACCAGTTTATTATGGTTCATCACTGAATTCTGAATGGAATCTTTTAGTTCCCAGTAAGTATCCTCATTATGTTCATATTATTACATGAACAAGTAAATATACAGATAACTTGAGATGATCGACTGTAAAATGTCTGTTGCTTGACAATATCGAGAATGAAATATTTCAAAGAGTAGAATAATTTAATTGGCGCTAGTAATATGGAATGAACCCTTGTTAGCAAAATTTACAGTCAATGAGTTTCAATTTATTAGGATATCACTATAATTACATAAAGATTATGTCCAAATGGCTGATTTAAAGTAGCCTAAACTACAAAACTACACAATCTTTACAATGTTTAAATCTTTTGTTTACCAGTGACTAATTTCGAGAGGTAATTCTCGTATTTCTGGCTAAACTCTATGACTATTGAGGTTCATCAATGTTGAAAAAGTAACAAATATCACCAATGATAAAGAGTGATATTCACGAAATATCATGAAAAGATTAAAGCTAGATAATATAAACTATTGGATGGCAACTAAACGATCAAAATGTCAAGCCTCCGTCACAAGGTCTATTGATCCTGTATTCTATCTAGAATGAGGTCTTAGATATACTTGATTTTCAATGGTTATTCAATTAAATTAATTTAAGAAATGAAAAAGATTTAGCATACAACCTTAACAATCGCCATCTTAATTAATTAATTCACTCGTAAAAACCGATTTATCAGACATCTTCCATTGTTTGGTTTCCCTTATCACTTTTATCTTTTTGCCCTGTTTAATGCACTATATATCATCTTATTGTTGTTTTATTTAATCTAAACATTTTCCACGGTTATTTATGAAATTCATTCGTTTGATGATCATCCTATTACCTTGAGTTTGTTCCTATTCTCTTTTTACTCAATTAAAATATCAAAATAGAATCATTTAATAATTCTTTTTGCGATTCTTGTTACTTAATAAACAACCGTTGGTTCAGTACTATTTGTCAATGATCAGTAGCAATCTAACTGAAATAAATGTTCACTGTAGTAAAACAAGTGATATAGAGCTGTCATTACTACAATACCACATTTTACACTTATGAAATAAAATAATTAAGAATGAATTGGGAATAATTAAGCTTTTTTAAAACTTGACTAAACAAGAAAAATGCTTACAATTAAGTTGCAATAAAATCACAACTAGCTGGGAAACTAGTAAATAACTTTCCCAACAAGTTACAATCTGTTATATCCCGACGAGAATCATGAATAGTAACTTTTGAGAACTGTTAAGTAGCTAAACTATGCATATTCATGTTCCTCTTATTATAAGCTTGACCCATAGACAATTACACGATATACCGTTCTTGAGTTATGCCCAGTCTATCAGTTATAGTCTCGCACATTCACAGTCACATTGGGCTAAATATTGTACAAATGTTATTTTCTATTTTATGGTACGATGTGGTCTGTTTGGTTGGTATAGAAACCCAGTATGTTTGAAATACATGATTCATATCGTGCAGGTTGAGATTGGTGTTCTGGATTTAACGGGCAGGGTTAGGTAGGATAAAGCACCGATAAAGACTCTAAACTGCTCGTACGGGTTTATGCGTCATTGATTTGGTCGATAAGTTACTGTTCTCTAATTGGTGGTATCATTACGTTTATATATTAACAGGGCTACAAGGCCACAAGTTATAACACAATCAATTTGACGTAGTATACGTCGATTACGAGATAATCAGTCAGCTTCATGAAAGGATTATTATAATAGTAATAGTAATTAGCAATTCATTCATTATTATGTATTAACCACAAATTAATAATTTAAACGAAGATAATCACTCTTAGATTTCTTTATTGAAATAGATACTCAGGTCAATCAAGAAATAACCAACCAAATTACTTTAGTAGTTTCCTCGTAATCTTTATTTACATTGCAATATATCTATAGTTTAATGTATATAGTTAAAAAAGGTTTCTGCAACATTGATTAATGTCAAGGTAATTTCAACTGCAGATGCACTCCAGTTAGTTCTCTTCTGGCAGGCTTTTTACTTGATGTATATATGTTTTGTATATGTATTATACAAGCAAAACCCTTAGTTTTATGTTAGTGAATTCTGAGGAAACCGTTACTTATTCTGTTAAATGACGAACAAGGACAAATCTATGAGTAAAGTTCGGAAAAAATTTAAGTAAACAATATAAGCAAATATACAATGCAGAAGAATTCGCGAATTGAAATTGTAAATGTCGGTTAACATAAAACAACTAAATCCTTTTTATATAAAGTTGAACGTGAAATTTTCCTTAACGTTAACAATCAGTCCAAATGACTAGGTCAGTATAGAATAAATGTATGGATCAAGATAAATAAACACTTCATAAGAATGAACAATTATACAGCATTCATGCAATTTCTTACCTTATTTCATACACCGAAAACTTGATTACAAATAAATCCCTTAGTACAAAAATTCAAGGCAATTCGATGAAGAAAATTCTTTTTCTGACGCTATTATATACGTAAGCTGTACAATCGTGTTCATAGTTAATTAACAAATCAAATAATCTTTAAGAAACTGGTGTAAAGTTACATCCTGTTGTGTGTCAAAGAAAGTCAGAGAAGGGTTTTTGTGGATATTATAGTAATGGATTGGTTGAAGTTAGACATTAACACCGTTGGATGCCGACTCAGTGGTCCAGTGGTTAAGCGCTCGCGCGCGAGACTGTCAGGTTCTGGGTTCGAACCTCGCGAGGCGGGATCGTGGATACGCACTACTAAAGAGTCCCATAATAGGACGAGACAGCCGTCCAGTGATTCCAAGTTTTCCATGGTAGTCTAGCTTAGATCGACTCATGAATTCAACTATCAAAGAAAGTCGTGTATCAATCGAGAATTTGAAGAAAGATAATAAGATCAAATCAAATGTGTGAAAGATAACTGTCCACTTGACGAGTATGAGAAGGGTGATTAAAACATTGGAAACATTAAGATGATAATAACGAATACTTAAAGTTAAAAATATATAAAATATCAGAAGGATGAATCAACAATGAAATTATCTTTTATGAAAATTAAGCGTTAGGACCATGGGACAATGAAGGCTTGCACTTGTCGCTTTGTACACAAAGTTTAATTCCTAAAAAAACGATGGATTACTAACGCTGCTACAGTGCATACATTATTAATTTGCGCTCCTCATGATCTAAATCATCTGGACATTTTAATTTTCAGAATGACTGAATCGTAATTTCTACTGATTTTCAAAGAAATGGAAATAAGGGAATCACATAAAATGACCCTGAATAAATATCTACGACTTGATAATCATTTTTACGTGAGGACGACAAAACTGAAATCATGATTAGCCCTAAGAAATACAAGCATTTTTTTTTGCTAAATACTGGTTATTGGCCCATAACATTTTTGTTATAATCGTCCATGTACAATCTAAGTTCATTGTTTTAAATCTGATCAAAATCGGATCAATCCAAGTTGTGGTGTTCCAACAATAGTACATATCACTAGGTATTTGCTTATTACTACAACAAAAGACACATTGAAGAACATTGGCACATTTAATAATAATATTAATTTTCTAGATTAGTAAGGCTTTATAGGTACAATGATAAAATATTCTTATTTTATTTCTGAGTAGTTTTACCAAACTTTCAAGTAGATTTCCTCAAAGCTTTAGGGCTGTATCACATGTGCTCATTTGTGAATATTAAAAGATCAAATCGTATCATTCTTCTAAACCATTCACATTATTTTCATGCCATTACATTAATATACATTTTCTAAGATAAAACAATGTCATTTCTCTATCTAATCATCATATTTGTGTTAATAAGTTGCAATCCTTGTTTTTACATTCGTATTTATTCTATTCTAGATGTTACACAACCAGGAATTTATTTATTACTTGTTCGAATACTGGTTGGAAGATTTCAAAGTATTTTGGTAAAAAGAGTAACAATTACAGGTCCAGGTATTTTGTGAAATTTAGAAATTATGCCGATAATACATGTATATATTTATATGCTTTATTCAAATGGATAATCTTATAATAAGCTGAATACTATAACTGTCTATATATTAATGTGTAACAAATTTCGACCGAAAGTTATTGGTCATGTTTATTTTAGACAGTTTGCTTTTGGACGGATGACTACGACGTACTTCTGTTCATCTACTGACATTTTATTCATCGGAATTATGAAATATTTCAATACACAATTATATCTATCCGTATGAAGTTATAACCGGTTCATTGTTTGGAGTTAAACAATGAGAACAGATTGGTTGATTACTTCACTGTAATATTAGATTTTTTGA
This sequence comes from Schistosoma haematobium, assembly GCF_000699445.3. Taxonomy (NCBI): domain Eukaryota; kingdom Metazoa; phylum Platyhelminthes; class Trematoda; order Strigeidida; family Schistosomatidae; genus Schistosoma; species Schistosoma haematobium. The sequence goes on from NC_067201.1 coordinate 17,266,566, forward strand.
AGTTACCATTGTAGATCACAGGAATCCTACTTAGTGATGTAACATTGAAACGACTTTTATTTATGTAGAGTTTTTGTTATTAAATCATAATAGTTGGAGAGCCATTGAAGAACAAACACCATTGATCTAAACTGCTAACAAACATTGTATTCATAACGAACTTTCTTAAACCATCTAAATACGAAACTGTATGAAAAGTGTACTATACATAATAGATGAGGGTTATTTATCATTATAAGCCAGTTTTTTTTGTATTTTCTGTCCAACTTAGTTAATATGTATCAGATGAATTGGTAGTTTAACAAACGCTTCCATTGTTTATTTACAGACATTTACCGTACATTACTAGAAAATCAATCGCTAGAAGTAGTGGAAATAGTTTTAATCGTATTGGCTTGTTTATTACTGCTGGTTATTGGATTTATCTTATTGTACTATGTAAGTCATTATAATTACATATGCTTATGTCACTTAATCATTTCTTTTATACCTTATCGTAACTAAGTATACCAATGTTCATTTAGAATGATTTCGTATGTATACTGTCAGTGAAAATGACCTCATCTAATTAGGAAAAAAATACCCAGAAAGTTTGATTCTGAAAATAATCAGTTGATTGATTTATGAATTCTGCTTGAATGATACAAGACCAAATATACAATGTATTCTTATTGTTATTATTATTACTGTATTCTTACTGTTTCATTTCATTGTTTTTATGTGTTGTTTAGTAGTACAAATTATGAGGCTGATTGCTGTCCACAAATACTCACTGTTTGAAAGTAACACAATGAGTGACTGAATAGTTCTTGTATTAATCCAGCAGATATATCAAACCTTGGTTATTGAGGATGTAGTTCTGAAATGATTAGACTTGGGACCTATAAATTTCGCAGCTAGTGAGATACATTAGAGTGAATAGTTCACAGTTGCATCCGAAGTCATACTGTGATATAAAATGGTTTTCATAAAAGATTAATTATGATTATCGATTTCGCTAACAGTTTTATTGACTCCATTTATCTGAACTTTCTACTATAACATCAATTCTTAAGCTTATCATCAGACCTGACATTTATGATTGCGATTCTATGTGAGGTATAATGCTCTCTGAAGTTGGATGATTTTTCCAGCTGACGTCTATTGGTGATGAAATGCACTTTGAATTCGATTAAATCCTCACAAAATAAGCTTTGGATTCTGATTACATAATCCATGAATCAGTAGTTTCATTGCATTTCATTATTTGTATTTTCATAACTGCTCTATTTATCACGAAACAGTTTATAAGAAAACATAAAACAAACAAGGAAATCGAAGAAACTTGGGTACTCAATCCAGAGAAAATTTGTGATGGTAAGTAAATATCATAATAATGAGTTAATTTGCAATAAAACGGATAATGTTGGATGCTGAAATTGAAGATGAGCTTAAAAAAGTACTTTTCAGGAAACAGTGTTATTTAAGAAACTATTTTTGACAGGATTTCATTCAGATTTCGATAACAAAATCTTTGTTAAATCAAGTCTCTACAGTATTTAAGAAGGGCTTATCACGAGGAATTCTGAAATTCAAATAAAAAATATTTTCAACTCATTAGACTGAATTCTCGTATATATATATAATAGTACATAAAGGATGGAGAAATTTTGTTCAATAAAGGAACAATTATTATAAGCTGAGATGATGGTGGCTAGTAGCGGAATGCAGGACGCACGTTTTGTCCTATTTGGGACTCGTCAGTTAGATGCACCTGCATTCCAAGATTGATATTCAATTAAGGCAATGACGGGGCAATCTGCACAGGATACACATATGCCAATAAGTGACTGATCAGTCGCAGTCCTAAATACCAACTAGGAAGATTCAAGCAACTAATACAAAATGAATTAAACTTCACCTTATTACACTAGCTGTCTTGACTCAATAGCTAAGTGGATAACGAAACGGCGTTTGAAAAAAACGGTAGTGAGTTCGAGTCTCGGAGTGAGCATCAACTCAGAGATCCAGGTGCATCCAGCCAACCTGTCCCAAATAGGATGAGACGTAAATTCCTCTACTCGCCACCGTCATCTCAGCTTATAATTTCTGTTCCTAAGCCTTGTATGTTCATTATTCTTTAGCCTTCTGATATTCATCTCTTACATTATGTGATTGAGGTTCATATATTTGTTTACTTTATCATGTTGAGCGAATACCCAATCACTTAATAAATTTCATTACCTTCTTGGTGGAGTTTTGTTCTCTGAGCTGGATGGTTTGGTCGTGGAGCTTTCATCGTTCTTCTGAACGACATCATCAGCACAAACTTCAGATAGAAGTGAAGTGTTTGAATTTCTCCATATGTGTCTCAAAGCTTGTTCTGTGCACCTCGACGTTGATTGGTTCTTATTGACCTTAAATTTGTCGTTGTTTACTTCTTTGTTTTGGTTGTGTCTCCCATTGTTTTGATTTTTGTTCTTATGTTTGTGCATGCATCCTCTGAATTACTGCTTTCCAACTTATAAATATATATAGACCATAGCATTGTATACCTATTTTTCTCATTCTTATGATTTCGATTACGTTTCGAATATTTATCTAAACTACACAAACTAAAGTGTGTTAAACATTTATTATTAATTATATCTATATTAGTGATTATAATTTTAAGTTGTATACAAGTGATGAGAAACCATGAAACAGACTAAGGAATTATTTTTACTGTGCAAACCTTGTTGTTTAAACTCTGTCTAAAGGGAGACTTTATTTTAATGAAAGATGAGAAACGTTAAGGTATACATGAGTTATTAACTATTGTTTAGACGATCCGACCATGTTAAAAATGAATTTTAAACATTTTAAAGCACATTATAGTGGGATTTTAGAATGATTTATATTAGTTTGATTTGAGCAACATAACGAAAAGTTATTCTCACACTAGTATGTGTTTGTTTATTGCCGCTCTTCTATGATGTATACCCAACATTTAGTTCAGGAAAAAGTTTTCAAGCAAAATGTGGTCATCATTGACCTTTATTGGTTTATATACAAGTCCATTACAGGTTTTCTGTATATTTCTTAGTCTGTCCAACCACTCGCTTATTTATATAAGTTAATATATACAATCCAACATAGAATAATGCTTGTTTGATATTGATTCGTTCAATCAGATCGAGATCTGTAATAACTTTTATTAATTACAATTATTTTAGTTGATCCAGAGGACAGGTGGATTAAAATGTTTCTATCCCGTTCAACAAACTGTTCGCTTAAGATGATGTAAGTTACTTTCAACAACATTCATGAAGTTTAGCGACGTCAATATTTTTATAATTATTGCATGAAACCTATACATTAATTAAGAATTAATGTAGTATGGTAGAAATAACTTCTTTTAAAATTTCAAAGGCATTACTTACTTACGCCTATTACTCCCAATGGACCATAGGCTACCTACCAGCACTCTCCAACCCACTCTGTTCTGGGCCTTTCTTTCTAGTCCTATCCAATTGTAGTTCATTCTTCTCATGTCTGTCTCCATATCTCGGCGTGATGTGTGCTTTGATCTTTCTCTTCTCCTTTGGCCTTAAGGATTCCGTTTGAGGGCTTGTCTTGTGGCGCAGTTGGGTGCTTTCCTCAATGTGTGTCCTATCCACTTCCAGCGCTTCTTCCTCCGCTGGAATCTGGTTATAAAATAATCAGTTTTGACAACTTCAATTAAATCTATTTTTTTGAAGACATTACAACCTTGGTCGCTGACATACAACTTAGAAATTAGTTATCCCAATTTACTAGTCATAGAATGAATCTCTTCAAGATAAAAGTTCATGAATGAATTATGCATCTGAAGTACGTTCTAGTGATCTTTGTACCCTAAGAGGACACAATAATTTATTATTATACCTTATGATTTAATTCGTCAATTTCAGTCAGTTACAAAGATCATATTATGGCATAATATTAAATAATAACTAATAACAAGAACACAGCTATCAAGATAATTTTATAAGGTAACTGTCCTCAAGAAGAGCGGCTTGTACTGATCATAAAGCCATCGAAAAATTAAACAATATCAACTATCATGATGTTATTTATCCAACATCCGAGAGAAATTGTTGTCTTTTGAACAGAATAATAAGTTGATAAACATTAAGGTGTTCAATCTGAACATTCACAGTATGATTAGATGGTCCTAGTTTGATTCGCAACCTGATCATATTACACAAATATTTTACAGAGTTTTGCAGGAGTTCAGAAATTATTTCGTTGTGTTAGTGAACCATGATCAATTAATAATCCTTCTCTTAGGTGAAATAATAACTGGTTACAGATTCTTGATTAAAAATTAGATTATTGCTCTTAGTTTGTTTACTTCATTTAAACTAATAGTTATTACTGTTGAATGAATTTTGTATACAAGTTATTGATCTTAAATTCATTCGGAATTCGTGGATATTACTGCACGTTTTGGTATGACTAGACGCGCAAGAAGATTAATCTTCTCTGGAGGTTTTAACAGTCTGAAAATGTTTCAGTAATAAATCACTGTCTGCTGACCTTGATTATCCTTAGTTTGATGGAAGTAAATGTTGTGTGCAGACAAGAAAGTAGCGTTTATCTAGTAGTCGATAATTAAAGAGTTTTGTTTTATCAATGTTGAATGGGTAATAAAAAACACTCAATTTTGTACTTTTTAAAATTTTTAGCGACTGCGTTCCAGTAGCAATGAAACAAGTCTACGTTGAATTTACTGAGTTAACAAGCGATATGCAAAGACAACTATGGGAAGTTAAGTAAGTTATAATAACAGAAAAACACGATTATTCTTTATAATTATGCTGGATTTAAAATTATCGATCACACGGTCCATGTTTATTGGTCTAGTGTCAAAACCTGAAGGCTTTCAGTTTGATCTTATGTAAAGTCATGGATAAACGCATTTAGTAAGCTTCAGACTGCAATTGATAACTGTTTAATGCACTTTGGTTATGGGATTGATGTCACTTCACCATGGAAATCATCTTCAAAATAATTAAAAAAGCCACTATTAGATGTTGTTTCACGTAATCATATATAACAATAACGTAATCATAACAACAAGAAAACTCGACCTACTAATAATGAAATCGAAATTCGATCTATCGTAAATGACATATAAGAAGCAGATTATAATTTCGACTTATCTCATTCGATGTCAAGTGGCTGATTTTACTTCATACGATATCCAAAAGTGGTGACATTAAGATTTTTTTCTTCCCTTTTTCATAAGCCTAAGTACGTGTAGAAGGTTTTCGGGTTGAGATTAACTTTCATTAAAAATCAACTAGGGATCACTAGTAAACCAGAAATCCTTTAGTAGCTGTTTCGTCCTAGCCTGTGCATTTTTATTAGTTTACATACTACTTCAATGAGTTCTTGCCGAGTTACTCAAAGTGAACTATTTCCAGACTCTTGAATAACCTTATTTATCAATTTTAGCTGATTTGACTCATGATCTTTTCTTGGTGAACGCTGTAAAACAAAAAAACTAGATATTTATATTCCAAACAAGTAATATACCAAATAGTGTAGTACAATGATTTGCATATTGTTGGAACTACATTGTTGAATTGATGCACTGAAGAGGAATGAACCGTAGAGTACTCTATACTCGATTCTCTGATAAACTAAACAAACTCTGTCTTCTTGATGTCTTTTATTGAGGCAAACAGTTAAAGATTTTTACTAATGTTACGAAGTTGAATTTTTCCTCATGTATTTTACAGGAAAATGAAACATAATAATTTAGTGAAGCTCATTGGGGTCACATTTATATCACCTGTCTTATCATTGTATACAGAGTTTTGTGATAGAGGAAGTTTGTGTTACGTACTTCGACGTGATTCTATCCCGCTAAGTTGGAGTTTAAGGTAAGTGTACAGTACACAGGATATATTTTTGAATATTCTCACAAGACCAGAATAACATAGAATTAAATTACTATGGAGCATCTCTAGTTTATTATTACATAACATTTATTAATAACTGATACGAGCCAATATTAATTAGAGTAAAGCAACATTATTAACTATGACTGTCTGACATATTCTGAATATAAAGATATTTACCACAAAAGTCAAATTTTTTAAAAATCTTGAATAATTGCAAATTATATCTTAGATGATGAATTTTTCAGGAGCAAAGCAAATAATTTATGCTTTCCATGAAGAAGCTCATTAGTTCAGAAATTCAACATTGAATATTCAATAGAGAATTCAATTCATCATTGATTTACACTTCTAGATTAGTCACTATCTTGAATGAAGAAATATAACGATGAACTTTCATATGAATTTTAACAATTGCATGAACTGTTTTGCATAAACAGAATCTTGGATTTTGGGTTTTAAAAATCAACTACTATCAATGTTAAGTAACATTAAGTTTCAGTTTGAGAAGGACAGGAGGCTTGATGGCCTGTGTTAGTCCTGGTAATGGTGGTCTCTCAGTTGATCCAACTTTCTTTTGAAAGAGTCGACTGATGGAGCCTTAAACACGTGCTGAAGTAATGAGTTCCACTCGTTGATGATTCAATGGGAAAGTTGGTATTCAGCTGACAAGTAATTTGTTCTCGGCTTATGAACTTTTTTGAAGTGTCCTCGTAAATTCTCTGTTTTGGAAGACAAGAAAAATTAGGGCATATCAGGTGCTAATTTATCACTAAGTAATTTGAAAACTGTTATCAAGTCGCCTCTAGCTCTGCAATATGACAACGGGAAAAGGTTCAGCTTGGCCAGTAGGGCTTCATACGGAAGATTCGTTATTCCGGGAATCAGCTTAGTTGCCGTTCTCTGAACCTTTTCCAGAAGCTCACTGTCTTTTTTCAAGCAGGGGCTAGCCGCTTGTATGCAGTACTCAAGTTTAGGACGTACGAACACTGTATACAAAGTCAAAAACGTCTTAGCGTCGAAATGACTAAAAGCCCTACGTATTAACCGTAACGTTCTAAAACCTTTGGCGGCTATTGCTCGGCAGTGTGCAGTAGTCTTTAGGTCTTGGCTAACGATGACTCCTAAGTCATTATATGTCTGGACGACAGGTAGCTCAGTGTTATTCATCGTGTATGTATCTGTACCTTGATGACCGATATGCATTGCAACACACTTGGAAGTATTTATCGGCAACTGCCAGGTTTGAGACCATTCAGATCATTTCTTCAGGTCATTTTGGAGTTCTTAGCTATCACCCTCACATTGTATCGTTCTCCATATCCTGACATCGTCAGCATATAGCAAGACCGATGATGATAGGAGACGGGGAAGGTCATTTACATACAAGAGGAATAGCACTGGTCCCAAAACTGTACCCTGGGGCACTAAGCACAGTTCCCCAGCTAGATAACCTTGAGTTCACCCGTACTCTTTGTTGACGCTCAACTAAGAAGTCTTTTATCCACATAAATAGATTGCCTCCAATCCCGACATTTCTTATCTTAAATAACAGCCAGTTGTGCGGAACTTCGTCGAAAGCTTTGCTGAAATCAATGAAGGCTACGTCTACAGGTGACTATTGGTCCTTTGAAGTAAAAGTTATTGACATCTAATTATAGAAATATGTATTTTGTTGAATATGAATTTAGTATAATCTTCTTTTTCTTATATATTTCTTTAAATAGAATAGGTTTTTTAACTGGTCTTGCAAATGGTTTAGCTTATTTACATCATTGTCAGATTGTACATGGTCGATTGAATTCATCAAATTGTGTGGTTAGTGAAAAATGGACATGTAAAATAACAGATTATGGATTAGATAATTTAATTTGGTCAAATGATTTTGAAAAACATAAAACGTTTTTAGATAAACCAGAAAATTTACCATATATTCCACCTGAATATAGAGGTAAGCGTTAAATTTATGAAGGTTTTATAGTATTTTTAATAATATCTTTAACAATATGGTATTGCGGGGTCGTGGATACCTATTGCTGAGGAGTATCACAATAGGAGGAAACGGCCATCCAGTGATTCCAGGTTTTCCATGATGGTCTAACTTTAATTGACTCATGATCTCAACTACTGAAATTACTACAATCTCCACAAAACCCTTCTGATACTAATCAACATATGCTCACCAGTGACTGTCTTCAAGAGGTATATCCTGGAGTTCTAGTGAGAAGCAGTGACCACTGGAGTTCAACCGGGTCGGTTGTGAGATAGTAACTCACTGATGACAATGGTGAATGTGTCTCTCAGTTTTGTGGATTGGTTGAAGTTAGACATTAACACCGCTGGATGCCGGCTATCTCAGTGGTCTACTGGTTAGGCGCTCGCACGCGAGACTGATAGGTCATGTGATCAAATCCCGCGAGGCGAGATCGTGGATGCGCACTGCTGGAGTCCCACAATAGGATGAAACGGTCGTCCACTGCTTCCAGGTTTTCCGTGGAGATCTAGCTTCAATTTACTCATGATCTCAACTACTGAAATATGATAACAGTTTGACTAAATCTACGGAAAACATTACTGCTGGGATGTGCTTTATTGGTTAATTTTTGGGGCATTTTAATTTCTTATTTCTCAGGGAAGTTAAAGTAAGGGTATGTTCAAAAAGTTTTAATTTATTATGACACTAGTTTATTTTGGAGGTCATACATAAATAAGTCTATCCTCATTGTTACTATTTTGTAGCAAATGAACTTAGCTCATTTACATTAAAACAGTAATTCATATCTTTGAACTATAATACTATCTTTGATGAATTGAAAGGCGGGATAACTAAATGCTATGTATTTTGATCTTTTGGGTTATGTATATAATTACATTATGTATCATTATTTTGTAACACCTTATTTATTAATCTATATGAGTAATGAATAGGTATTTTCCAACGCTTATTATTCTTTATGTTCACAATTTTCTTCCATCTGTACCCTATTAGCCCTTCATTGTTTTACAGTATTTAATTGCTTTTTCATACTGAATAATACTTATGATTCTATCTTATTATACACTTAGTTATGGTAAATAGTTGTGAATATGATTGTACAGCTACGTTAAATGATATCGTTCAAATGGAAATAAGTATTAAAACCCGGAATTAAAGCGTATGAGAAATCGCATTTCATCCATCATAGGGTAGTTAAATAAATGTTGTTTGTCAAAAACACAGATACTATGAAAGAATCAACACTTGAATTGAATAGAAATAAGGCTCAGCTATAGGTATTGAACTAAGAATTGCTTGCTGAACATGCTAATCAGCTCCATACAACTTTTAGTTAAGTGGAACTTCGCTAATTTGATTATAAAATTTTCGATACGTATTCATTTAACCTTCAATCGTCTGCATATCGAATAAAGCTCAGTGGTCTAATACCACTATTGTTATCCACCCATCTTAGTTATGATAATTGTTTCAAGAAGTTGGTCAGTTCGCACAACATACCTAGATATCATTTGAAACTTTATTCATGCCAAACCCTGATCAGTTAGCATTACACATTGTAAATCATGGTATGTTTGTATCCTAAACACTTTGTTTTCATCCAATTTTGAAAACTTAATTAGACATTGTAAGAAGTGTTGTTAATGTAACGAAGTCTTTATTTATTTCTTTCTTTCAATGATAAGCCTAGATTGATCATGACATTTAGCTTAATGTCTGATGTTAATGATTTTAATTCCATTGTTCAGAATGCATCCAGTTAGCATCAGTTAAATAAATCTATTTCCAATTTTTTTTCTTAGATTATAAAGAAACACTATTCGTGCCAGCAGTAGACATATACAGCTTTGGTACAATCATGTGGGAAACGGCAAGTCGGAGTGATCCGTCTCAAGTTAGTTTTAAAATTATTTATGTGGTACAGTCGTTGTTTATAAGATAAGTTGGGTTGCAAAACATTATGTTCAAGAGGGTGATTAAAAATATCGATTATTGTAGGTTAATTTATTTGGTTTTTCACACTCAAGTTAACATGTTTGTCCTCTAAATCAGCATTATTTTTTTTATTTGCTAAATTAGGATGACGAATTTGTGGCAGATCCAATGTATAATCACCCGGAATTGCCGACTAAAAGACGTTTTGAAACTGATGTTAAATACGAGGTTGCAACAGTACCGCCTTTTGAAGAATACAACAATGTGAGTTTTAAGTCAAATAATTCCGGAAAAATTATTTCCTCAAAAGGTGTAACTTTTCCATGCTTACATTACGGTTTTGCACTTTAAGGGATGTTGACACGAAAATTTGATTCCTTTGGATAAAATCAAGGAACATTTCATGAACAGACGGTTTCATTGAAAGAATTTGACAATTTGAAGATCGGCGCCACAAGTTACGTTGCCTTGGATGAACATTATATATTTTACTATATCTTAATGTATGCTGAATTATTAAGTACTGTTTACTTTGCTTTCTGCCACTTATTGCATGATTTATTCTTCTAGGTGCTGTGCGAATTTCTCTTCGAATTCAAGTCTGGAATGGAAGTAGAGTTGCGATAAGTAGACCGATAGGAGTGTAGCTCATCTCGACTTATTATTAATGGTGTTAGTCAGAACGTAACATTGGTCACGTTTAGAATGCTCGGCTATAGATGATTTACAAAAAACGAGGCGGAAAAATTATGATAGGAATTGTGGTTTACAGGTCGAGTATGTTGTGATGAAAATCATCTCAAGATGTGGCAACTTACCTAATTGTTTATCTCTCCGATTACGATATAATATTTCCCCCAATATTTGTATTTCACTTGCTTTAAGGAAACATCTAAGCTAGCGCAATTTAAACTATTCCATTTTTGAATACGCGTATTAGTAAATTGTTAACAGAACAAACTAGCCTGACGAAAATGTATCATTGGGAGTCTCATGACTTTCTGGGCAATATCTTGTTTTCTTGGAAACCTTAATTTCTTAAGTTTCAGTTTATTTATGAATATTAATCATCATAGCACATATCACTACCTGTTCTGACGAGAATGTCATATAGAATCAGTAGTTCCATAAAGTCTCGTGGTTTGAATTAACCAAACTTCTAATCTCAGGTTGTGATTACTTTTTTGACAGCAAAATATTTTATTATTGAGTGAGTGTTTTAAGTTCCACACAGGTTTGTCTCAAAGATTCATAAAATATCACAGATTGAAACCATGAGTCAGTTGAAGCTAGACCACCATTGAAAACTGACTCATGATTTCAATCTGTGAAAATTTCTAAAAATCTCCACAAACCCCTTCTGATCATAAAATATCAGTCACTAGAACAGTTCGAGACATTTTAACAATCTATAAGTATTGTGTTTAACTAGCTCCAATTACTTTGTTGCTTAGAACTTATACGCACATGGCGTTCAACCTTTTACAAGTTCTGTTGTGTGATTTGCAAGAAAGGACGAATAGTTTTTAAAGCAAACAGAAAAACATCACTTTCCAGTATGGGCCATTGTGGTGTATATTACTTATGTTTGCAGATATAAGTAGTATGTAACACAAGTCGGAAGTGGAATGTCTGTGAACAGAAGGTTGAGGAGATTAAAATGAACAGAAGAGAGAACGAAACTAATAGCAATCAAGATAACAATTCAAAGTAGTTGTGCAAATGATGTAATCGATGTATTATTTTCACTTTGTGATTTTGCATCCACCAGAGTTCTCGTTCACTACACTATCACTTAATTGATTTCATATAATAATCATGTGATTATTGTTTAATTTGTCTTACATTAGTTGATGGAATCTTGTTGGAGTGAAAATACACTTAGACCAAACTTAAATGCAATTATAGAATGGTTGACAAAGATTAATCCAAAAAATATTGGAGTTGATGAAGATACAATACTTGTAAGTAGTATCATTTGCCTGTTATAAGTGGATTATAATGTTATTGTTGATTTTATCACTTTACAAATAAACAGTATATCTTAATTTTTCAATAATTGTTATTATTAGAGAGTTCAAGCGCTTGTCACAGTCATTTTAAAACTTAACCATAAGGCAGATTGTTTAAAGAAAGGGTTTAAAATAATGCAGCACACTACTACGTTTCACGACAAGAATATTAGATTCTGTGTGGTTCAGAGTCTGAAAATTCTAAGCCTTATTTAAAGTAGTATTGTAGTAAATGATCACTTAGGTGCTATAAACCGATTTATTGTTTTACGTAAGATCAAACAATGGGTTAGTAAAATACGAAAATCATACATTTAACAAACCATTTGCACATCCTTTTTTGTTTTGTACTTTAGATACTCTATTATTCCGCTAATTCTGTTGTTATTTCGATTACTCTCCGATTTTTCTGCCAATTCTCTTCATTTCAATCTACCTCTGTCAAGTATGCCACTCCCTATTGATGCTACATAATATTGATATCTGTCGGTATAAGTAGCATACACCATAATATGTCATATTTTGAAATTCTGTTATTACCAAACACAGTGTTATTCACTCATATGACAAACAAACTGATCTATAATTTTAGGGTTACCTTTTATAGTGAACTAATACCATACAAAAAACATTTAAGAAAAAGATCACCATTAGACAGTTGTTATGTCCTTATATGAATCGCATCATCAATGTGAATCTATGGTCTTACATAGATCAAATGAAAATATGCATTTGACAATTTTGTTACTTAAGTTGCTTTAAATAAAATAAAAATTGTGCATAGATTTATCGTTTGACAAATACGTCTGTTATTTCCATAACACCAGCGCCATAGAATTCAAATATTTTAAATGTTTTGATCAATTATACAGATGATAGAATTTCTAAGTGAACATAATGAAATCACCGAAATTTACCATCATACAAACTAGACTAAGATGAATGATATCAAGACATATGAAACTTTATACAACACGAATGGACATTGAACTATTATTAAGCCTACATTGTAAGAGTGGATACAATAGTACTGATGAGTACCATTTCATAAAAAAAATTATGTAACTTGATAAAACAACTATTTTTATGGCTTTTATCACGGACTAAATGTCGTTAGATAAGTATTATGCATAGGAAGCACTGAACAACTGTTACATTTTAGTATGGGGTGCCCCAGTAGTGTACATTCACGACCCCACAGAGAACCAAACCCAGAAAATTCAAGTCTTGATGAGAGCGCTTAACCTTTAGACCAATAATCTGGCATCCAGTGGTCTATATGTTTCAGTTCAATAGGTTTTGCGATATCATACTACTATCTTCTATTGTCTCCGATGAATAATCGTTTCGCACCTGAAATAATTTATTTCCAGTGGTTACGGGTTTTAACTGAAACTTATTAAATTAACTTCTAAAAGTATTCGCTCGAGAGTTGGTGTAGGGGGTCTGTGGAGATTATCACGTTTTCACGGTTTGCAGTGCTTCCTAGATTTCCATCATTGTTATGTAAGCTGTGAAATTTCTTCAGTATTCATAAAGCCCCTTGTACCAAAAATAATTGTTTTCCTTTTTTGTGTTAAATTTTCTAACTACTCATGTTTGCTTCCTTTAATTTAAGACGAAAGAATATGCTAAATGTCTTGAATCTATTATTGAAGATAGAACACAAGCGCTTCGTAGTGAACAAAAAATGGCAGACACTTTACTTAACAGTAGGTTGAACATTTGTTTTGGGGGCTAATATATACATGTATATCCAATGGAGACTATGTCCATATGATAATTTATTATTTAATTGTACATAAACTATAGACATAAATCATGTAAATTTTTTATACCATTCAAAATTCAAATATGATAAGCTTTGTGAACTTTTGTGATCTTATTGAAATCAAGGACTGAATATTCATGAATGGGACTATCCAATATATAATTGCAATGAAGCTTCTCTGAGACCCTACTTAGATGGAAGTTAAAAACTGACCATGAAAGTTAATGATTCATAGATCAATAGAAGTTTATAATCTACAAAGTTTTAAATGAATTATTCATTTTACTTAAGTGTTCTCCATTAAAATGTTTGATCAAACTACTGTTAAAAACATTTATATTTGTAGAATTTAATAGTCTATCGTTTACTATGCTTAATTCTACTGTCATGCATCGTAATGGTAAAATAAAGTCTTTATTATCTATAGAGATATAGTATCAATTTTCAGTACAACGTGGTTCGATCAAGGCGGCCTCCTTAAATATCTGAGCTACCTGCTCCTGCCGTCTGAATATTTCAACAAGTTATCTGTTTTGTTGTTATTTTTAGCATATCATTATGCCTATTAGTCTCATAACCTATTCAGGTGAGTTTGTGAAATGTTTACCACATTTCGCTGTACAAGTTACAAAAAAGCTCAATCAGAGACATCGCGGTTGCTGGAAATATGCATCGAAAAGAATATACATTAATAAGATGTCTATTCCTGAACTGCTAACATCTAACTACTTACCACTCAATCTTTATCGTCAATATCGATCAAGAACTAAGAAATGAAAACTCGCTGAAATACTTTGTGCTGAGAATTCTATAATGTACCAAAAACATAATATTTAATGAAGCCATTAATAAAAATATTAACCTGTTTTACCATGCAGTTGTCATTGTTTGAATATTGGCACAAACTAATTGTCACTTTTGCTTACCATTAAATACTTGCAGTTTACAATGTTTTGTATATTGTAAGGTAAATGAAAACCTAATTATTTCACAGTTACATATTTAGGGGGATTCATTTACCTTAAATATAGTATAAAATAATGATATTGTTAGTGGTCTAGAATGTTACAGAATATATTGCAACTGAGCGAAATATTTATTATTCCAAGTTCATTAAAGCACAAGTATGGATTCTGAACGGTTAAATTTACTGATTACTTTTAAGTGTAATTAGAGCACAGTTGCTAAAATTGCGTTAATTTATAAATAACCTTCGTTATAGTGGTTCAAAGCAAACATTTAGATTTGTCGAAACCTCCATACAAATAAATTTAATCCTTCTTGTCTGTTTGATAGCATATTGTATTGACATTTAATCTACCCAGGAGTTCGATAAGCACCTTCTTATAACATTATTTAAGAATATGTATATCATTTGATCTTATTGATCGATATATCTTTATATAAAACGTTCTTAATGTTCACAGTGTTGTATACTTCAAGTTACTAAACTATTCTACTAACTTATCTAAAGCTTAAATTCACTTGGTTTTGTGGTACTTGAATCTTCCCATTGATGATTAGGACTACAATTGATCAGTCTCTTATTGGCGTATGTCTATACTGCGCGTATTGCCTCGATATTGCCTTAATTCACAAGCGTTATAAGCAAACGCGCGTTCTGGATTCCACTGCTAGCAACTATCCATCTTAGCTTATGTATCTAAAGTTTATTTAGTTAACTTGATTGGTTACATTCCCACATTTTTAAATTCTTTTTTAATTTCTATAACAACTTTTTTCACTTTCTATCTTACTTTAGGTATGTTACCAAAACAAGTTGTAGAAATGCTAAGACATGGTGAGAATGTACCGCCTGAAGCATTTGAACAATGTACAATATACTTTAGTGATATTGTCGGTTTTACCACAATTTCATCAAGTTCTACACCATTTGAAGTAATAATTTATTTATTATTATAAGAAATAGTTATTTAAATTATCTTCGTGTATGTAACTTCATTGGCTTTCGGTAAATTTTGAATGGTTGAACTTACGTATGTAAAGTACCATCAAGGATCTTTCATTATATATGCACATTACGGGTTTGAAAAACATTGTTGTTAATGTACTAGATAGATCTCCTAGAAAATGGTATTCTCTCTACAAAGAATGTTCATAAATAATTGACGAGAAGTGAGAAAATTGCTTGACTGGAAAGTATTAATTAGCGGGAGATATAGACTTAGAGCATTCAATCAGTTTATCTTAACCACTTAATACTAAACTAACTCCAGTGATTAATGCTAAGAATTCTTGATCAACTTATCATAACTATTCTTCTTCATTAATATTCAAGTATTATTGTGGATTACAGATTGATAGCACTTTGTAAATAGTAGTTTGGAACGATATACACTGATCTTTCCTGTTTTTTCTTCTATCTTTATGCATCAGCTGCATTCATCTAACCAGTGATTTATGTATGAAAACAATGATTATTTATTTTTACTTGTTTTAAATAGACACGATAGTTCTGTTTCATTTTGTTATTAAAACACAATGTTCATCTCACTGGAGTTTTACTAGATTAACTACCTGTAATTATATGAAAAAAACCCAATGATTATGGCTATTGGCGATAACGAAATAGACATATTTGAGAAATATTCCATCTTTTAATTGTATAGAAATCAAAAATTTCCATCAAATTACTAATATTTTAATGGTTGAGATCATGAGTCAATTGAAGCTAGACCACCATGGAAAACCTGGAAGCACTGGACGACCGTTTCATCCTATTGTGGTACTCCTCAGCAGTGCTCATCCACGATCTCAACATTCAGTGCTTTCAGGTTTTCCATGATGGTTTAACTTCAGTTGACTCATCTTTAGTCAATTTTTAGTGAAAATTGATTAAGAAATAAGTTAGGGAAGTTGCTAAATCAACCTTTCTTCATTAATGTATAGATATATAGTTTGTTAAATAAAACTTATTTCCAGGTTGTAGAATTTCTAAACAAATTGTACACTCAATTCGATGATATCATTGATCGATACGACGTTTATAAAGTGGAAACAATTGGTGATGCATGTAAGTAATGATTTTTCGTAACAATTTTATTGTTGACTACATATTAGGTATGTAATTGTTGGAAATCTAAAAAGCAAACACAAATCTGTCATATTTCTTTGACACTTCCTAGAATTCTTAAAATGTTGCCTTAAAATTTTCCATTCCAGGGTTACTGTGGTAGGTTTCAGTTAACTGACGTTGAGTATCTTCTCTAGTAATATCAGAACAGTTGTCTCGTGAGTAAATGTGTTTGCCTATTTTAATCGTGTTGTTTGAGTATTCAGGTATTAGTTGAGTAGAAAAATAAGATGGAACAAGTGCTTATTGTTCTATGGAACGAAGAGTTGGTCAGTCATTAGATTTCTGTGAAGATTCAATCTTGATTTACAGATTTACTTAGCATTTTAACATATAATTGATAGTTTAAGTAAAATAATTGCAATCTGAGCACAAATAAATTATGATACATAAAGGTGAACGAAATGAGACCTATATTAATTGATTTCGTCATTCTAATTTACAGAATTTCACCAATGAAGGCAAGTTGGAGAAAAAGGAATTATTAATAAGATCAATAAAGCCTCAGATTAATCTTTTCGCTTTAATGTCATTTATTAAACAGATATGAATTATTATGATACTGATCCATCATTAATAAATTCACTATAAATCTCTTCTGAAGATCAGACGGTTAGATTTGCTTAGATGTTCTCTATCTACCCGTTTGAAACTCATCAGAGTAACTTTTATAGACATTCAACTGTTTGAATTCACTCTAGAATCTCTTGAATGTCACTTTTTCAAGTTTAAAGAGGAGGCACTGTTTTTCATCATTATTTTAGATATGGTTGCATCAGGTGTTCCAAGAAGAAATGGTGAACGTCATGCGATAGCAATAGCTGACATGTCACTTGATCTAGTCAGTGTTTCACACAGTTTCGTAATTCCTCACAAACCTGATGAACCGTTAAAAATTCGAGTTGGTTTACATTCAGGTAAGTAATAATATGGTAGGTGTTATACATCACAAATCTATTTTTTAGATGAAAATATAGTAATTTTTTAGGACTACTAAAGTCTAAAAAAACCGAACAAATCCTAGTTCAATCTTTTATTACTATTGGTCAGTAAGATTCAGTAATATACTTCTTAGCCTGATTAATTATGATTTAATAGGTGAATATATGGATTTATACATATAGTCTCAGTTTCACAAACGTTTTTATTACAAGGCCATATGAACATTGATATCATGGCAAATAGAGGTGACCTATCAATGCCAAAGTAACTTCACTAAAGATATTGAAATTCTTCAATAATTAATGAAAGTAATAGCGTTGCTTTATCAGTGTTACAAGTAGGACTGTTCAGAGTTTCCACTTGTCAGGAATCATTTCGCTGCTTGAAATGAAGAGAACTATAAATTTCCAACTGTTAGTTGGGATCTGAATTTAGATTTACTGAAGTTCAAGTTGTTTTTTTTGTTACTTGTTTGAATCTTCCCCACTGGTATTCAGAACTGTAATCGATCCGTCTCTTATTGGAATATGTGCATTCTGTGCGGATTGCCTCGATATTGCCTGAAGCCACAAGCATTGTAGGCAGAGATGAGTGGTGGCTAGCAGTTGAATACGGGATGTGCGTTTCGTCATCTGGATTTACCTGCATTTCACGGTTGATGTTCATCCCCGCTTATTATGCTTTCGAGTTGAGACAATATCGAAATAATCCGAACAGAATGTACATAAGCCAATAAGTGACTGATCAATCGCAGTCCTAAACACCAATTAAAAAGATTCAAACTACCAATACAAAAATGAATTAAACTTTACTTCATTGCACACACTAGTGGCTGTCTGGAGCCAGTATCTAAGTGGATAACGCAATGGCTTTTTAAACAAACGGCAGTGGGTTCGAGTTTCGGAGTGAAAACCAACTCAAGGATTCAGCCACATCCATCTGACAAGTCTATAATTTTATTTATTTAGCTAGCTGCCTCAATCTTAAATGAATACAGAACAGTCATTTAAGTGAACAGTAATGCAAACGCTTTGAAATCTTCGAAACAATGTGAAAACTTACTACCAAACCTTGTAGCTATACAGTCTCTGGAAAGACACTTTGTATTTTTAATGTTAGAGAGTGAACTCAGTGAATCTTCTCAATTTGTATAGAAAGCATATTGAATTTGATTAAAAACGCCAACTTTAATAGGTTTTATTACATAAACGACATGTTCCTCGTAAAATAATTTCAAATTATCTGAATAATCCTAACGATATCAGTCTTGAATTTGACTATTACACTTGGTTGGGGTTAGCATTGTAGCTTGTTTTTCAAGGGTTACTAGGAGGTTTTTAATTCAAAATTATAAATAAAGCGTAGAAAATAATTTGTTGATAAAACATAGTCAAGTTAGTAACATAAACTGCTTTCGTTTCAATTCACTTGGTATTGTTGTACTCCTATCTTCTCACTGTTCATCCTGTGTGAACTGCCTCGATATAATCTTAAGTCAAAAGCTTTCGTATGTTTTAATTTTAAACTTTTGATCTTTCGTTTGAGAAGTATGCAATTTATGAATTGTTAAATCAATAGAGGAAAATCTTGACATCAACGTTACGACAAGTGTATTCATTAAACTACTCGGAATAAAACATCTTGTTTGAAAATAAAGGTACCAGGTATCGACGGTTCAGTTAGGGTTTGTGTATTCTCGACGAAATGTGTTTACCTTGGATAAAAACTATTTTGTCCTATGAACATTACACCAGTCAATCAGTAGTTAGCAATCAATATCTTGTTATTTGATCCTTTGTTTTGAACGACATATTAAGGTCATATTTGTGAATATACCACTAAATTATGGTACTTTATTTGAGGTGGAATGGTTGGATATAGACGACAAAAAATGACGAATCCAATTTCAGTTCTTTCTATGATCAGTCACCAGGACATCTTTACAACTTAATGAAGATCAGTCATGGCCAATTAGAATACGATGCTCCAGATTTTCTATCACTTTACTCTAACAACCCAACATTACACTAAGTGTCTTAAAATAATTTTTTTCAACAAAAATTAAGTCAGCAATACAGAAATTGTAAAATTAGTTTAGGTGCCAATCGGTAAGCTGTTGACAGCTATGGTGTGATAGCTAAATGAATTCCATGGGAAGCAATAAATGGATCAACAGTTGATCCACAAGCTTATTCTTTTTAACGATGACTTTATTTTGAACCTTCAATAGAACTGTTATTTTCGATCTATTTGACTTATCAATTCCAAAATACATGAAAATTTAATCATTGTTTCCGTTTATTATTTTCAACCACACAGCTGTCTCAGAAACCTTGTATAAATTGTTTTTTTGACAGTTGCTTGAATCATGATTAAGTAGTACGCATACTAATCTATAACATTTAATATTTTCCATCTTTAATAATTATAGGTCCAGTATGTGCTGGTGTTGTTGGTTTGAAAATGCCAAGATACTGTCTTTTTGGTGATACAGTCAACACAGCAAGTCGAATGGAAAGTACTGGCGAAGGTAAATTTACTATTTCAATTTATTGTATTCCAGTTAAGTGATGCCTTTAAATAGGTAAATCATGAAAAAATAAGTATGAGAAACACCATACCTTGAAGGATTCTTTCCTCATAAAAAATCTTCTTAAGTGAATTACGATATAAGGAAACTGTGATTTCCAAAGTATCATAAATAAAGGAATAAATGCATCTACATATAAAATTCTTTTGACAGGTCAGACTGGTTTTCTTAAACTGATAACTTAATCCCACAGAAAATCCAATACTCTAACAAACATGTGTACGCAGGTCAAAGCTGAAAATCTGTTGGAAAACAAAGAGTGAATGGATCTGGACCACTGAGATCGATTCTGACTAATATCGTCCGATGTCTCCAGTCATTCGTTATTATAATATTCTGGATATTAACCAAGTATTCTTCATCTACCTAAATCCAGCTGTTATTGACCTCCTGGACTAATGTCACATTTTGATTTGGCCCCCTTAACTTCCTTTTAACGCCTAAACCAGCAAAAATCATGTGTCGGATTAAAGAGTGGCTGGACATACGCAATCTATGTCCCGATCACATCAATCAATTTCCCACCCTTACCTATTTTCTCACTTCTAACATCAGCATTGCTCACTCACTGACCTTAACATGCATGGATCAAAGTGAATTAAACAGATCTTTAGTCAAAAGTTGACAACCTAACAGTGTCTATTTCTAAAAGCCACGTTTCATGGCCATTAGTAGCATTATAATACATAAAGTAATATAAACAAAAATAAGCGTGATTACATGTTGTAAATCAGTCACTCGTAAATTAAGACTTGACTATTGGGATACTCCGACCTATATATATATCACATTACGTAAGTAAGTAGTAGAAGAAAATTCTATAAGGTAGTGGATCGCAATTAGCAAGGTAGAACGAACATGATCATACATTTGCTTACATTAATTGACCACTGATTTACAGCTAATGCCAAATGATCTCTTTCTTACTGATCTAATTTTAAAGATCATGTTGTAACGTGTTAAATGGTTTAAGTGACTTGATATCATGGTGCGCAACAGGATCAGACATGATATTGATTACTGTCATGTAATCCATTGCTGCTTACATGTTAAAGGTAATATTTTTTACGATAACACAGTGTGATATTAGTTCATATTCTGCAGGAAGCATCAGTTGCATCAAAATTACGAATTTACTAACATGACTTAGTGTACATAGTTTACAACTATCAAATTAATTGGTCTTATAATTAGGTAATCACTAAATGATTATTATAGTTATGATAGACTTGTAATTTGTTTTTTTTCTTGCTGTGGAATAATGATCGCTAGACCAAATATATTGATAACGAATGTTATTGGTGTGTTATTTAGAGAAAGTATATGTCACTAGATTTTGTAAAGTTTATTCATTTGTAGAATTTTTCCGGCATGACTAGGCTTATTTCGTTTTATTTTTTTAATATTGATAAGCTTACAAAATACACTGCTCAGAAACAACACACGCTATATTGGATCGACTTGGTGGTTTCACTTTTGAAAAACGTGGTACAATAACTGTGAAAGTAAGTAGAATAAAAGAAATGTTTTTAATGTTCCTCTTTTTCAGCCAGTTTCTATCAGTAACCAGATTAAGCGGTCTATCACTGTTATAGCTTTGGGGTTCAGTTAATTACCTGATACACTCTTCAGTCGATAATCCGACATATCTAAAAAGAACCAGACATAGGCCAAAATAAAGTTTTTTGAAAGAATCATTTATACAATATGAATAGTTCCTTATACGTTGCATCTCAGATATATCTCTTTGCACTTCTTGACTAATCACAATTCACTTAGGTTAAATAAATTATAAGTGATGGCTTTTTCATGACAATAAGCAAGTGGTGAAGTGCCACTAGTGAACACAAGACTGGATCTGTGGATTTTGAAGTAATATTTTACTTAGAACTTCAGGTTATTTTAAAACTGAATTAGGTGATGCCAATATTTGAAACCATTATTTGTCATAGATTGGGATCAAATAAATCAATGAAAATAACTGTAGAGAAGTTTCCTTCTAGTTTGTGACCCATTAGTGGGACGCTTACTGAATTGGAAGGTGGTACGTCTGTTCACATGCTGACGACAACAACTCATCTAATAATCAAAGCTTGCATTAACGGTCAATCCAAGTTCCATCGATGATTTATTACCTCACTGTTTGCAAAATCCTCTTAAATCGGAAATGACGTTTTATCGACTTGAAAATGAGAATTTATAATCTCGAGACCTATATATAGATCAGTGATACATTGTTAAACAAATTAACTTTATGTACATGGACCAGTGGATTTAGAGGTATAGTGCCCGCTATGAGATATTTAGTTCCGCAAATCTGTCGCATATCAAAGTTTCTAATTAGAATATCAACTACCAAAGCATTCTCTTTTAAACGTTATGTAGTCAGTGTTTGTTTTTGTTAACAGCCATCTTCAATTCGCTAGTCACCGTGAAAAAATCTTTGTTTTTCCTGTTGAAGACAGAATTATCAATTTAGTTTTGAAAACTTCTAACTTCTCATATAAAGGAACATTTTCCCACCGAATATCCAGCTTTGTACGATATTCATGTTTCAACTTATCTATGACATTTGAATTCATTCTCGGAATTTATCAAGTGTCATCTCAATTTTGTTTCTCGCGGTAAATATTTTACATTCAAATATTCAATGATAGTTAAAAACTTTCATAACGAAATTAATGACAAATTAGCATATAAGTGTAGTATGATTAAGCCCAATATGTTTATAAAACGAGTGTCATACAGTAACGCTCTATGTTTTATAATAATAATTTAAGGCATGAAAACTCATGAAGGTTGAATTTTTATAATTGCATCCTATCACACACATTTTAAGATTCACTTGTGCTAGTTAGCATCCCTATATCTTATCAAACCTCTAATAGTAGCCATTTGAAACCAGTGAAACGTTTCTGAATTTATATACAAACTTAATGTCTTTTCTTTATTGACAATGAAGAGCAGTGTCTATTATCATTAGTATTTGTTTTCAGGAGTTAGATCACTTATAACACAGATCGCCATTACAGAAATCATATTTCGATGCGGAACCTCAAAATATATCGGTAGGTAGGTATGGATACTCTCACTAATATCAAAATAAGCATTTTACATTCGATTACGCAAGGATTTGTGGGGTGACATTCTACTAGTTGTGATCACACATAATTTAAACCAGTATCCAAGTATTCAACATGGTATTATTTAACGGCTGATTAAATTAGAAATCATAATTAGTTTAATCTTCAGTCTACTCGATCAACAGTATTATCTACCACAACAATCATTCATCATGTCAACTCACTTCATTCCAAAAGTGAATACGAATTAACTGATGAACAAAATCCCAAACATAACTCATTATGCCTTATGTTTGCATTTCATTGATAAACAGATACTTTGAAGGTTATCAATACTTATGCGAATTGATTTGCTAATTCAAACTCCTTTCCGAAGGGCTTTTACCGGTTACATAAAAAGAAATTCTTCATTATTAAGCACTTAATGAATGATTATATCTATCTCTAGTGAGTTCTGCAACATAGATTACATTTAATAACATTTGTCTTGTTATAACCAGTTATATAACATGATACATTTTGTCTCTTTATTCAAGGGAAAAGGGGATATGCAGACATGGTGGATCACAGGACGTACTAGAGCTGATTTGGCGAAAGATTGCTGCCCACTGCCAATGAACTGGAAAAAAAGACTGAAAAAAACAGAACCTTCGAACCAAACTGAGAATCCATAACAAAAATTACATTCATACCATTCATGGATTGACGAAAACTTAAGAAGATCTTGTAAAGTGTTATATATCATATCGAGTCCTCAGATTATATAATATTATATTATTTATGGTGCTTAAAAGAGTATTCGCCACAGTTCATGCATTTTAATCTTGACATCTTTAGCAAGCATTCTCATTTTGTTTTGAATAATGAATCCTACAAAAGTAACTGACTATTAAATTGTTGTCTCGGTGTTTTGAACTACTAACAATTTAAAAGTAGCATAATAACAATTATGCCAATAGTGTTGACAATTTGAATGCTGAAGGTGTTATCTCAGTTTAAATGAATTATTCTTTTTAAAATTGCTTTGAATAAAATAGTGGTAGAAAATATTGGATTATCATTGTTATTCTTTAAATGCTACGTGTAAGAAAATTTGAGGATGATATGTTATCTGTTCACTTAACTAATCTCATTTACCATATGATTGTAATAGTGTGTTTATCCAGTTTTCTCAGATTCATCTTTGGTACAAGAATTTAGCTAATAATCTGCTATTTCTTATATGATCAGCCCACGTTTTAGTTTCAATGGTTATCTTTAGTCTCAGCTAATGTCTTTCAGATCAAAACCACTTACTATAGAAAGGAATTTTCCGTAATTCTGTTCTAACTACCACAAAGGAGTAGCTGAATTTTGAACTCTTTATGTTGTAATAAGAAATGTAAATGATAAGGATAGATCTAGGCCACAGACTCAGCAATAAAATTCTCTGAAACATGGAACAGAGTGAAGGAAAAATATCGCAACTGAATTTATATTTGGAATCCATAACTTACTTTTCAAAAACACGGATTCGGTTTTTCAGCCTCCCCTAAAAATTTTCAACTTCATGAGGTTATACTCATTGACAGCCTTCTAAAGCCATACGTATGAAATATCTTAAAAAATCATGTTGAATCCTTTGAGTTTCTGAATACAGAAGATAAGGTTCTGGAAACCGCATAAGTGCTATAGAAATGCTGACTTGCATCAGTGTTTTTAAAAGATTATAGCTTTTCTTGGTTATTTGTTCTCTGAAGAAGTGGTTTGCACTGAGTCACGAAACGTCAGAAAATCTAGTTTTTCCGTGATGTTTTCTGAGTTTTCTTCATGGTATACACTGAATCAAAGCCTCAACATGTACCAACCTCTGTGATAGTTGGTAGAAAACAGATTTTTATTGGCTGCATAATGTTATGATAAGACATAATTCACAGCAGCACAGTGTATAACCTCCTAATGTACGACATTAATGATTATTTTTGTTTACCAGACTCCTAAAGACTAAGCAGTGTATGAAACCCTCAAGCACTGAGAACTTTGAGACTATACTCGACCACTTAGCTAATCAAAAGCGAATAACTTCTAAAGACTGGTTCATACTGAAAATTATTATAGACAAGTCCTCATTATTTTTAGAAATTGTCTTAAACAAAATTATTTAGCAGGTTTGATTTCATTTTGCCTTATTATAATAAAAGTATAATTGGTGCGATCTATGTTCTATTTTAGAGATAGTGAAATGCATATGTATATAAATAATCAGATGTTAAGAGATTTAATATGATTTGAATCGTGTATCTCTCAAGAATTTCCATAGTAGCCACAATGTCACCTGAAGATATTTGATTTGACTGTTTGTTAATAATTGTATAATCATCAATTAGTTTACTAATTTAAAAAGCTTTTCTTCAAACTGACTCACAATCATATGATAGTTTGTTGTTTTCTTCATCAATTGATGCATTTGATCTATGTCAATCTGGTTATTTAGCAAACAATATTCAGCCTTTGATTGGCTGACTTTTATGATACTTTTATTTCATATTTTCGTTGAATATAATTATTGATAAATACATCTAAGTATAAAAAAATATCTACGTTTATGGATGAAATACCACATAGACTGTTGATGATACAACTGTAAGTACTTGAAAATCATTAAACCTTAATGTTGATAAGTGACTTATTCAGTAATTGTGGACATTTCTAAGTTAGTCAGTGATATACCTTTGAATATTTCAGTTGTGTCTTATTCTTTCATTCATTTCTTTCTTTCATTGAGTAAAATAATGTTTGGAATTCAAAATCAGTAATGTATTTAATATGTGCCATTTCATTCTGAAAACAATTCCTGCGATTAATGACATGGAAAAAGGGTGTATTATCTGACAGCTTTGGTTAATTTGAAGAAAATAAACTTTGACCGTCAAACGATACATTCATTGCATAGTTGTAAATCTGGATGCCTTTAATAGTCACTCACTTCAACTTTATTATTTCTGATTGAGATCACGCATCAATGAATGCTAGATCATGGTTGATAACCTGGAAGCACTGGACAATCGTTTCGTTATAGTATGGGGTCGCTCAGCAGTGCGCATCCAGGATCCCACACGCAGGACTTGAACCCAGGACCTCCGGTCTCGCGTGCAGAAGCTTATTTATGTCCATACAATTTACCAAGACAGACTGTAGTGTCGAATGCTTAGAATCGAAACAAAGGGACAAAAACAGTATTCTGTTTTGTAAGTTTGATCAACCATAGTTTTAATGGAGTCGGTTTACTATTAGAAAAGGTTACTGTTGATGAGAGGCCGTTCATATGAATTTATATCACACAAAGTTGCTAATCATTATACCAACCGGTCAAAAGTAATACATTTAGTTAGGACAGTAGTAATAGTTGGTGGTGACGAGATCATATAGATTTCGAAGTTAAAGTAAAACAGTAGTATATGATATTAACAGATGT
The DNA here is from genome assembly GCF_000699445.3 of Schistosoma haematobium. Lineage (NCBI taxonomy): Eukaryota > Metazoa > Platyhelminthes > Trematoda > Strigeidida > Schistosomatidae > Schistosoma > Schistosoma haematobium. Next base: position 17,293,352 of record NC_067201.1, read on the forward strand.
TAGTCATCGTATATAGATATAGTAACCAGTGAATCCCAGATCGATCGGTTAAAGTGAGACATTCGGAGAGAGTTATGTTAATTTTGAGTCTATCTATGGCCCAGTTGGGAGGACTGTATAAATTTTAAAATTTCTGAATTCCAAGAACCAATTGTAAACTCTAATTCTTTTAGTGATTTCCTAACTGATATCAGTCTGTGATGTTAACCATTTCGAGACTAAACCAACCCCCACAGACTGTTCATCTAGGAGATGAATGTCATGTTAATTCAACTTTAAAAGAAAATATTCTTCCGCTTTTTTCCATTTCAGGGTATTATTATTATATCCTAACTAACTACAGTTTACAAAATCTAAATTACTTTATAATGATATATTACATTGCCGCCTTAAAAGCGAAAGTCATAATTAATAAAAATGATATGCTTGTTCACTAATAACAATTCATAATATTATGATAATTTTTTAAATATTCGATTTCATCACTCTTCATGTTTGTCATTAACTTGTGTAGACATGCATGTATGTATATATTTGTATGATAATTATGGCCAACAAGTTGGTTGTAAGCTCTCTGAAACCGTATGGGGTTGTGGAGTTTGTTATGCTTTTGGTTGAAATCATGAATCGATTGATGTTAGAGGACTATTGAAAAACCGGAAGCACTGGATAGGACTCTGCAGCAGTGAGCACATACGGTTCGAACCCAGGATGATCTCTATCAAAAACTTAACCATCTTCACAACCGCATACTATGTACTCACCAGTGACTAGCTTCGTGAGAGAATTCTCGGAGTTCTAGTGAGAAACCGTTACCAATGAAGCTAATCCATGTGAGGTAGAGATAGGTATCTACTTCAGTGTTATGTTTGAAGCGATTACGAGTTCACCCAGTCTGCGAACCGAACAAAGACTCTGTGGCCAAAGACCAATAAGCCAGGTATTGTGATGCGTCCCAGCACTGCTAACCAGAGACAGAAGTCCAAGTTCGAAACGGGGAAACATATTCCGCAAGCAGCCAGAAGCACGAGCAACCACGAAAAGTCGAGTCGGAGACACACTCATTTATATATTGGTTTGTACACCCATTTTTTTGATTTATAATCAGAATAAATCACATATCTGAAAAATACTTCATACAATAATATCGTATGTTATACAGAATAAAATGTCATAGGGGAAAACAGTAACGAATACTATACTGAGTGATCATCAAATTGAATTAAATAGAATTCATGTTGAATAAAAATCATGAGGAGTAAATAAATCTAATTCTGACTTTTCATCACGACAATTGAAGATGCCGCCTCAGTGGTCTTGAGGTTCGCGCGCGAGAGTTACGCTCATTCCAGTACTCCCAGTTTATATATATATATATATATATATATATATATATATATATATATATATATTAATGTGTCTATGCATTAGACTGGGTGTATCCATTAAGAAAAAATGATATACAATAATGTATGTATGTGTATTATCCGTTTAGTGTATAAGTACACTTTGTATTATCAACAAATTAAACTGATAAAAATCGATTAATATTCAACCAATCTCATTCATTATAATAATAATAATCATAAATGTTCATTTGTTCATTAACTCCATTTAATTAAACAATGGAAATTTATTTATTTCATTATTATTAAAAATACCTATTTATCCGTTTCAATAAAAAAACTTTCTTTCTAATTTGATATGTGAAGTTAGTATCATACAGCACATTGTTCAGTGATTATAGCAAACAGCCAACAACATCAACAACAACAACAACAACAACAACGTCAACAACATCAACATGTTAGCACATTCTGAATTTGCTGATATTTTAATAGAACAATCTAAATTATTTCATGAATTATATGATGATAATTTAATGAAAATGACAGCAAAATTAGATGATTTTCAAAGAATTCGTACATTAGGACGTGGTGGTTTTGGTCATGTTCTATTAGTACGTCATATTTATACTGATAAATATTTTGCATTAAAAATATTATCTAAAATACAAATAATTAAAACTCATCAAATTCATAATGCAATTAATGAGAAACGTATATTGGCTGCATGTAATTTTACATTTATTATACCATTATATTATAGTTTTAAAGATAATAGTAATTTATATCTGGTTATGGAATATGCAATAGGTGGTGATTTATTTACATTATTACGTCATATGAAACAATTCTCTAATGAAATGGTCAAATTCTATGGTGCTCAAGTGATATTAGCATTTGAATATTTACATTATTTAACAATAGTTTATCGTGATTTAAAACCAGAAAATCTTTTAATTCATTCTAATGGTTTTATTAAATTAACTGATTTAGGTTTTGCTAAATTATTACCTAAACATAAACGTACATGGACATTATGTGGTACACCAGATTATATGGCACCAGAGATTATATTAAATAAAGGTTATCATCATTCAATTGATTGGTGGGCATTTGGTATATTATTATATGAAATGACTACTGGTTATCCACCATTTATGCATTATGATCAAATGAAAACATTTGAATTAATTATTATTGGTGATATTAAATTTACAAATCATTTTAATCCATTATTAAAAGATTTAATCAGGAATTTAATACAAATTGATTTAAGTCGACGTTATGGTAATTTAAAAAATGGTATCCATGATATTAAAAATCATGATTATTTTAAAGATTTAAATTGGTTACAATTATATCAATTGAATATTGAACCTCCTTATAAACCATTATATAATAATAATAATAATTCACAAGATATAAATCATTTTGATTATTCTAATGAATTCAATTTCAATATTGCTGAAAAAGAACAATTTGAAAATAGTTTTGATGATTTTTGAAATCGTTTTCCTTTTGTTTTCATGGTTTTATTCAATTCCGATTTGTTATGGTTTAATTTATTGATATGAATTGTATTCATAGCTTAATTCACTGTTAATTATGTAATAAAAAGAGATAGAAAAAAAGAAAGAAAGAAAGAAAGGAAGGAAGAAAGCATAGTGTACAATATCACAGGTAAATATGATGTTATAACATATTGAAGAGTAAACTCACAACATTGAAAATTGAACAAAGTTAACTAGAAAATGAATTATTCCTTTTTTCTTATCAAAATTAACATCCTATGTAATTCATAAGTCATATACATACATCATTTACTTAGTTTATTACTTAAGTAGTTTGCATATTTTCACAATACTTTTCTTATTTGACATTTTTATTTTAAGTGAATACAGAATGATCTTTTTTTCATAAGCGTTCTCAGAGATTAATTGAGTTTTTAATGTTGCTGAGTTTCATCCCACGTGGAATTATGGATAAGTGCTGTTAAGGTATCTCATAACTATTCAGTGTTTTATGATTTCTATTGGTTGCTTAACTAAGACCAATCAACGAAGTTAACTATAACAATTTTACTATTCAATAAATTTCTGGGATTATTAATCATATATATATATATATATATATATATATATCAGTGGAGATAGTAGTATTAGTATTACCACTACTACTACTACTACTACTACTACTACTACTACTACTACTACTACTACTACTACTACGACTAATACTACTACTACTACTACGACTAATACTACTACTACTACTACTACTACTACTACTACTACCATTAGTTGTATTAGTAATAACAGTAGAAATTCAATGCCATAAACCCTGGTCCGGATAGGAAATTTAGAATCGCAAACACCTTTAGTAAGTTTATTTACAGAGGTTTGAGAATAAAATAATGGAATATAACGCTTATTGTGATACTGGTTGATCATTTAAAAAAGAGAAATCGTTGTACTTCTAATGAATTGTAAACTAATGATGAACAACATTTTCTTTCTTCACTTTCATTGTAATAGCTAAATTGTTCAACAGAAGTAGTCTTTGTGAAGATATTGTAAGATTGGATTAAAGGCTCAGTTTGAATTGAAGTTATCTGGGTAACTGTAAAAAAATCGTGAGATTTCATAATGTTGTTTTCTATTGAGTGTGAAGCGACAGACGCGCGTTTACTTTTACGGCGTCCTGAACTTCAATAAAACAAATACCTAATTCTCTTCGATACTCATTGTCGTTTTCCTAAAGCTGACGATTTGTAACAAAAGCTGACCTTCTGTTGCGAACTTAAAGGAATCACAGGTGGCTATGAATTTCGAAGTAAATCCTGAAATTATTGTGAGTCAAACGTCGATTGAATTTTTAAAAAAATATACTTTACACAGTGAGCTCACCTAATATGAAGAAAATATTTAATTTTATAAGTGCTAACTTTGTAATTGTCTTTCAAAGTTAAATATTACATGAGTCAAGACAAAGCAAACGTAAAACATATTCTTGCAGCATTTAAATGCTAAGATATAATCCAGTTACCCGTGCTTACTCCTGCCAAACCAGATATCAAGACCAGAAATTTAGGGGATTATACACATACCATTCGTACACTAATAATCTATCGAAGCAGATGCTTCTTTAGATGTGGTTTGATGCTATTTAAAAAGATCGAGATTTTTACCCAAATATTTTTACTTTGGATTATTCTCAATGTGCAAAGAAGGGGCCCAATATGGTTTAACGTAGAAATCATCACTAATCTTCGGAGCAGAATGATTTGTAAAAGTATTGTGATACACTGAAAACTGAGAAAGCCAAATTTGAGACATTTGATGCTTACCCTAATTAAATTCCTTAATAGATTGTAAAACAGGGCTTAAATGTTCCCCAACAGAATTCCCGTTTTTTTCGTACATTAACCAAAGGTAAACATAGGACATGCCCTATCAACACTTTATGTAAATAGTTGTTCTTGATAAAAGTCTCCTCCAAAAACCAAGATTATTCACAAATTAATCATTGAAAACACTATCCAGCTAACAGTAAATTACAGTAATTACATCATTTAAATGTAATTCAAGTGTATTAACAATTCAATAGCCCAACATCTTTAGATTATCTGAAATGTTTAACAGAATAAAATCATTTAAATGATTAATATCAATGAATTTACTTTAAAAGAATAAATGACTGATTTCATCATAAACAAATAAAGCAATAGAAGTACAATTAATATCCATGAAACATAGAAACTATTCAAAGAATTTTTTTCACAGGGCAACTTTTCATTATGAATTCTTAATAAAATTAAACCCGATCGAATTAATTCAAATCAGTTTAATTTACACACAATAAAACAAATGAATACAGATATATATAACAATGAATAGAATAAATAAAGTAGGATTGAATAATGTCAGTCATTCATATGTTGATTAGTTATACAGTTCATGACCTTAAATCTCTGTCCTCAAGTTATTCGAATCAAATAGATTATGTATAGACAGCTTATAATAAAATGTATACTATGTGTGTACTATAATAATTTGAATGAAATTTTAAGAAAAAATATTGACATTTCAGCAAACTGTTTATAATTTATTCAGTAGTATATAAATAAGATAATCATCATAAATTTCAATTTTAAACTAAAGATTAATTTCCGTTTTGAAATAATTCAATGAACTAATTTCTTGTGAATAAACAACTTTTGAAAGATCTATTGGCCTATACTGTAATAGGTAGTCGATATACTTAGTTACTGAAGAAATACATATCTCAATAATGTAAGTGGAATATGAAAAAGAAGGGAGATATTTCCGATTACTTAATGACATTGTCAGTAAATAATAATGAAAATAAATTCAACAGTTACTGGATCTTTGAATTATGGAATGTTTTGGTTTGTTTGTTCCTAGGCTTCTTCAAATCTGAACTCATGATAGCTACTATTGAGTGTCAAGATTGGTGATCAATTAACCGCTTCTCTCACTCAGACGAGTATGAAAATAACGCATCTAAGTTGTTTAGAGAAAACAGATCATGTCTTAATGAAGCGGTTGAAATGATTTCTGAGATTTGGTGCAAAGTATTACAGAGTGGCTGTTATTGTTCTTTTTATGAGGAAATTTTCTCCGAAAACACATTGGTTACTATTTAAGAAACACCAGGTTACAAATATATCTTTAACATTAAACTAACTGAATTTATTATACATGAAGTAAATTGATGTCGCTTAACATCAATTGTCGTAATTGAGACGCATTTTATCATATCGATTTTAAGTGCTTTATGAAATATTAACGAACAAATGATCTTGATATTTTTTTGAGAGTAAAATAGACGCTTATCCTGTTGCACTTTTGAAAAGAGATCAGAAGATCTATATGGTTGAACTGCTTTATAGTTTTCAGAACAGTTTTCACTTTTATTATCACAATTACTATCAGATAAATGTTTTAATGAATCATGTTAATCATTTTGAGATAAATGGACTTTCCTAGCTCACAAGGGGAAAACCAAGGTCCTCAAATACAACATGGAAAACAGCAATCCAATCAATCTTGATGGCGAAACTCTGAAAGATGTAGAATCCTTCACATACCTGGAAAGCATCATCGATGAACAAGGAGGTTCAGATGCAGACGTAAAGGCGAGGATTGGCAAAGCAATGATAGCATTCCTACAGTTGAAGAACATATGAAACTCAAAACAACTTTCAACCAATACCGAAGTCACAATCTTCTATACGAACGTCAAAACAGCCAGTTCTACTGTACGGAGCTGAGACTTGGAGAACTACAACAACTACCATCAAGAAGGTACGAGTATTTATAAATGGTTGTCTACACAAGATACTCAACATCCATTGGCCGGATACCATCAGCAATAGCCTTCTGTGGGAGAGAACAAAACAACTTCCAGCTGAAGAAGAAATTAGGAAAAGACGATGGAAATGGATAGGACATACACTAGGCAAATCGTCAAACTGCATCACGAGGCAAGCCCTAACTTGGAATCCTGAAGGGAAGCAAAAAAGAGGAAGGCCAAAGAACACATTGCGTCGGATAATAGAAGCAGATATGAAAACGATGAATTACGATTGGATGGAGCTAGAAAGGATTGCCCAGGACAGGGTTGGATGGAGAATGCTGATGAGTGGCCTATGCTCCTTCAAGACGAGTAACAGGCGTATGTAAGTACGAAACTTGGGTATTCGCAAAAAACATTTACCCGAAAATCAATTTGAAACAAAAAATAACCATTGGTTTAACTAATCTGTCTCATTATCGGTTAGCAATCTTTATGAGTTACGGTATGGTTCAAAACTATTTTTTTGTATCAGAGATGATATACGATTAAAACATGAAATATTGGTTTTTCTCTGGTATATTTACTGCTGTTAGATTTAACTATCGATAGAATATACTTGCCAGTAGAAGTCACCTTAAATACTTCAGTTAGAAAGTGTAAAACTGTCGCCAAATCTAGTGATTTGGATATAAATACGTTAGGAACTGAATGAAGATATTACTATGAAATCAGTAATATATATATATATATATATATATATATATATATATAGTACAACTATTCTAGTCTGACAATAAGACACTAAATACTGTTCCATATATTCATAACTATAGTAAACTTTGTGACGAGAATGTTTTTGTCATCATTTTTATGATTATTAAGTGTTTCAATGTTATTTTACTTATTAAGCTTGTCACTTAATAAAATATCGAGGCAATCCGCACAGGGTGCACATACGCCAACAAAAGACTGATCACTTGTAGTCCTAAATAACAATGGGAAGATACAAGTTAATGACATCAATTGAATTTAAAACTTCACCCTATTACACAAACAGGTGGCTATTGGAACTCAGTAGCTAAGTGGATAAAGCAATAGCGTTTGAAGCGAACGGTAGTGGGTTTGTGTCGTAGAGTGAGGATCAACACTAATACGCAGGTAAATCCAGCTGACGAGCCACAAATAGGACGAAACGCACGTCCTGGATTCCACTGCTAGTCACTATCCATCTTCATTACGTTATAGGATGTTTGAATATTTATTTAATGTAAGCTTAGTATTTTACTTATCATCAAATATGACTAAAGTATATTGTGTTAAAATAACATAAATATTTCACAGGTATTGGTTGTTTGAATCTTCCATTGATGTTGATCAGTCTCTTTTAAGCATATGTGCATTCCAAATGGATTTTCTCGATATTGCCATTGAATAACAAACATTATAAACAAAGATGGAAAGTTCAAACAGCCAATACAAATGAACTGAACTCCACTGCATTGTAGAAACGGCTATCTGGACTCAGTAGCTAAATAGATAATTCCGTGACGCTTGAAGTAATCGGTACTGCATTTAAGTAAACATCAACTCTGAAATGGATGTATTTCCAGCTTACAAGCTCCAAATAGGCCGAAACATGTGTACTGCATTCCACTGCTAGTCACCAGGCATTATTGCTTATAGATGAATGTTTTATTGATATACAATTATACTTTGATGAGCTAATTGTATATAATTCATGTCAAATAAGGTTTTATTCTCAAAACTCACCATCGTTTCACACCTAAAGCATCGGTTGTTTAAATGAATGAATTATTATTTAAGGATTTCAATGTTAAACTCATCTATAGATGAATATACTGAGCACAGTATAATCTCGTCGTTATGACACATTATCATTTAAATATCTTAGTCATAATTTTATCTGAAACTTGAGTAGTCATCCCACAGTGATAAAATTTAAAAAAAAATGGTATAGTAGAAAATATCATTAAATTTATTCAACATTATATCAAGAATCTTTCCTATATGTAGATTTACTTGTACATTGACAACTACATTCAGTTACAATTGGTAAATGTACTCTATACCAATTACATTTGGATAAAGGCCATTTTTCAGGGCATATATAACGTAGTATAGCTATATTCTTTGTATTTTTTTCTTGACAATACATTCCAGGAGGTAGTGAACATGAAGTATTAGCTAAATTAACACATTGACCAATTTTAATCCATCTTGGCCAAAATTTTGGTCCTAAATCATACCATATATAATATAATGGGCAATTATTATAATCATTTAAAAATTCTCGTAGAATACGTTTTAATTGACGATTTTTTTTCATTCGATTATATTTAAAATATTGTTGATTCGATTGAAAATGTAACAATTGATCATTGAATTGATTTTTATATTTTAAATTTTCAATCAATTTTAATCGATGCATTATATTTTGAAAAAATTGATTTAAATTAGTATCTATGTGATTTTGTTTTTTTCTTTTTTTATATGAATCATAAATATTTAAAAAATTTTGATGATTTTTTGATTTGATTTTACGTGATCTTCGATTTCTATTTAATGATAATAATGTTTCAAATGTATTTTTATCATCATTTATAAACGTTGATGAAATTAATCTACCACTTGGAAACATGATAGCTTCCCATGGTTTATTAAATGACATAAATTCACTATTAAAATTTTGTCCACCTAATAAACGAATCATTTCATTATGTTTTAATAATACATGATTATGAAATGGTCGTTCATTAGGTATTAATGGAATTTGATTAGGGAATATAGTTAATTGATTAGGTTGAATCATTTGATTAGTTGTTCTAAAATTTGAATTCATCTCTGCTTTTATATGAACTGGATCATTTTTTAATCTTTGAAAAATATTTACATTTCCGGATGTTTGTAAATTATGATAAAATTCTAAAGGTTTTGATTTATTAAATTTAATTGATGTAATATTACTGATTTCATTGTTTGTATTAGGTGTATAATATAAAGTTGGTTTTTCCATTTGATATGAATTTATATTTCGATTTTGAAATAAATGCCATAAATAATTTGAAATATTCGATTTATCAATTGAGTTACCATAGTTACTAATAGGATTCACATCTTGTAAATCATTGACAATATATGTTGATTTTGATGTAATTCGATTTGAATAAATTAAAGGTAAATCAATGAAAATACATATGAATATTATTAATTGAATGTATATATTAGACATTGTAAAACATTAATCTATATTGCATAATGAACATATATTCTATACACTGTACATGTTTAAAAGTTATAGTTGCTAGGGTGATTATGAAATTTTTATTTATATCATAATTTTATTCATTAAAATTGAAATTATTTATTTATTATTAGTTGAAATTGAAAATACAATTGATAAGTAGTATGTTAAATTTTTATTGTTTTTCTTCTTTTACTATTCCATCTGGTCAATTGAAATAGAATTATATTTAATTAATTAGATGTTGTATAGCGGTTATAGTTGGCATATGAGTTAGTTCTTTTTACAAATGAAACATTTTGTTTTTTCTGCATTGTTGTATTGTTTCAGCTGACCTTGAAAGTTTTGTGAATAGGTAAAATGTTATTTTCTATTCATTTTATTATAAACAAAATCGACATTCATAGATATCGGGGGGGGGGTTTGGGTGGTAGGGAGAAAACAAAATCAGTGATATTTTATCTTGACCAATAGGCGATTGGTTTTATGAATTTATAAATTTGTTCATTGTGTATAGAACAACTTTTACTCTAAAGAAGTAATTTTAATAAAATGATTTAATCTCAACTGAGAAAAATCATAAATAAGAGTTGATTGGGAATTTTGTGTAGTATGAACATAGTGTTCATTTACTACTAAAGATTAAGTTGGTTATTTCGTCTTAGTTACCAATTGAAGGGGATCTATTGTTATTTACAAGTAGACAAGTCATCTAATTTTTTTTTAAAAAGAACATTTTGAAACTCATCACATTCCAATGAAAAATAAATTTACTTTTCAATATTTTCTTTCAAATAATCACTTACTATAGTATGCTTTTCTTATGATAATAAGACGTATTAATTCATAGAAAAGAATGCTACATTACAGATTTTTATCAACTCGCACAAGTATAAACCGTAATGAACAATCAATCAACTTTTTGAGTTGCGCTAATAACTTTCAGACATTGTTAAATGAACGTTGCTATGTTCCTGAGTTATGGATGTACACTGTTTAAAAGTTCTATACTGGGACGAAGCGGACGTCTAGTGCTTCCAGGTTTGTAATAGAAGTCAAATTCAGATTAGTTTGTGACTTTGATAATGAAAATACTACAATCTTCACAAATCCCTTATACTAGGTATGCATCAGTTGAAATTAAAATTGTGTAAAACTCATATCCGTCTGACAACTAACGGATTACGCTTCAAGTTAACTTTGAATTAATTAAAATAATATAGTAATAATCATCACAAGCCTATACTGATAAAATAAAAGGATAATATAAGAAATTGGAATGACTAACTATTTAGACCCTACAAGCTATGTAATTCAGTTAATGAAATTATATTTTTCTGCATACAATTGGCGACACTGCGTTATACGGCTGTAAAGTAAACTTCGGATCTTATTAATGTTCATAAAACCGGAAATACTTTATGAAAATGTAGTTTCGTAAAGACACCAACTTCTAAATAAATTTTCTTCGGATAACAAAAATATTTAGGTCCATTCATATCTATATTCTACACTTGAATTGGTTCAAATTAATACAATCTGTGTTTTTTTTCGGTTTGCTTAGTGAGAAGACAAACTTGTATCCAATAGTGAAAAATGTTGCCATCAAGTTAGTATTTGAAATCGATTACCATGGAGGCAGATTTCAGATCATAGATACTAAAATAGTCAGTCGTAGTACATTTAGAAGCATAGAGATAAATACCTATCAATTTTCAGTTTTAATGTTTTGATATATTTAAATTTTTATTCTATCGTACTGTGTTAACCAAGCCTTATTCTTTTGTTCAAAATGCAAAAACTATGAAGTTTAAATTGAAAACCATAAAAACAGCATACAAAGTCCAAAATTAAAACAAATTTATAATTTAATAGGGTGAATTATCATGATTTCTTCAACTAAACATTTATTCACTGGGCACTCAGATCACTTGAAGAATCATTTAAGTTGAAGAAATACTTAGAAACAACTAACATTTATAGATAAACATATTAGAAACATTCAAAATTCTTTATTATCTATCTATGATAGGAATCAGTAAATAAAGACAATAAGTATATTTTGAGATTTCGAGTTGGAAAGATATTTCTTGTTTGATATGCTACTTGAAAGAATGTGAATTAGTGACATAAAAAATATGAAGACGAATAAATTTGATGTAAATCAAACAAAATTCATATTAATGAAACAAACAAATAAAAATATGATACCAGAATGGAGTTTTGTGGAAATTTTAATAATTTAATGGTTGAATTCATGAGTTAATTAAAGCTAGACCACCATGGAAAATCTGAAAGCACTGGACAATCGTTGACAGTAACTCAATTTCGTGGATTAGTTGAAGTTAGACATCAGCACTGTTGGATGTCGGTTCATTGGTCTATAGGTTAAGCGTTCGCGTGTGAGCACGATAGATCCTGGACTCGAATCCCGCGAGCAGGATCGTGGGTGCATGCTGCTGAGGAGTCCCATACTAGGACGAAACGACGGTTCAGTGCTTCCAGGTTTTCCGTGGTGGTCTAGCTTAAATTGAATCATGATTTGAACTATTAAATTATTAAAAAGATATTCTTAACCTGATGAATAGTAAAATAAACCCCAATTATATGTTTCCCAATAGATATTTTCATATTTTCGTCAAAATAAATCTGTGATTGTGACTAGAAATCACTCAATACTAATTACCTCAAGATGCTAAAAATATAATCACTAATTATTAACGTAAGATAAACACACAGGTAACAATAGAATGCACCATTTAATGTAATCCTTTGAAGTGTTTGATTTTATTTATGTTCCACTCCATGGTAACAGCTGTTATGGGTTACTGATTTTTCGACACAATCAAATGTTTTGATCTACTCAAGGGCTAAAAATTATTGTAGCTTACATAGTATTTAGAGATAGTAGATAATTCATTTGGAATTCGACAGAGTGTATACAAATAATTTTGATAATAATAATAATTATTATTGCCATTATTCGTATCATAAGTCCACCCATGGTGGAGGTTTGTAGCTCAGATGGATGATTTTGATGAAGTTTTGTTCTCATCATCAGCACAGGAAAATCATGCACAAATATAGGAACAAAAATCAAACCAACAGGAGACAGAACCAAAACAAAGAAGTAAACAATGACAAATTTAAGGTCAATAAGAATCAATCAACATCGAGGTGCACAGAACAAGCTGTGAAACACATATGGAAAAATTCGAACACTTCACTTCTATCTGAAGTTTGTGCTAATGATGTCGTTCAGAAGAACGATGAAAGCTCTATGACCAAACCATCCAGCTCAGAGAACAAAACTTCATCAAAATAAGTCCACCCATGGAAATCATTCTTGTGAAAAAGAAAAGAGTATGAACAAAAACTGTTATCAATAGCTTACTATCAAGGTCTTAATAACATGAACAAATCAATAATAAATTTAATGTATTAATGCTTAGAGAATAGTGTAATTTGTTTATTCTATAGGTTTTAAAATTACAAATTATAACGATTTACCATAGAGGCTAATACCATTCAATCTAATCTACTAGAAAATCGATATTAAATAAACAATTATTTTTCATTTTTAGTTTCCTCAAAAAACACCCCTGAAATCAATAAATTTAATATTATTTCTTTATTCTATTCTAATTAGTTTATTATTCGAACTTATACATTGATTTAATGGCGCCTATCTCTCCCTCTCTCTTTCTCTCTCTCTTCCTCTCTCTTTTTACACATTTTTATTACTAAAACACACTGAACATTATTTCTTTTACTATAAACAACAATCATGTAGATATTCCATATATTGAAATAAATATTTACCACGTTACACAGAGACAAAATAACTTTTTTTCTTCATATTTATTGTGATATTGTTTTTACTGTGAAAAAAAGAGAAAAAAGAAAAAAAAAGAAAATAAGTAATAATATTGATGAATATATGAGACAATATGTAGTGAATAAAGTTTTTTCCTCTTTCTCTCTCTCTAAAATCTTTCTCTATACTTTTTACGTGTGTGCGTGTATTTGTTTGACAACTTGAATAAAGATATTCAAAAAAAATAGTTTGTTATTCTTATCATGGTAACTATTATTATTTGTATATTTTAGTTACCTGTCAGTATTCATCGTAAATTTTATTTAGTTTGATTATTATCGGTAGTTTATTTATAATAATGGTGATAATAACATTTAATGGTGAATTATATATATATATGGACACTGAAATGACAATTTATGTTGCCAATGTCTTGGGGCTTTATTTAAACAAAATAAACTTTATAATATTTTTACATAAATATAAAAATATAATCATAAAACGTATTGCTGTAATAAACGAAAATTATTACTGAAGATTTACATACACATTGAATGACTGTAATTAGGCGCCATAACATTATACAATTTACATTTTTGTTCAAGATAAATAAGGCGCCATACTTGATTATACGACACAAAAAAAAGAGATGTAATAGAATTTATGAACATTACCATAATTATAATACACATTGTGTCGTAATATGTAAGCGTATAAAAATAAATGATAATTTGTTTTCAAGTTTGTAATGCGTTTATCAATGTCATTTATTGCATGTTAATTATATAGACATTGGAAAATTGAAATAAGTAAGTTTATACCTGTTCATCATGCAGAAATAGTAAAGTAATCAAATGTTATTATTTTTCTAAAATATGTTTAGTATTTAATTAAAATGAACAATTAACCTAAGGTAATTACCATGTGAATTAACCTATGAGAAGGTAGAAAAGCATTTTCTATAACAGTTATAAATATGTAGGTAAATATCTGAATGAAAGGCGTATACTAAGTGAAAGCAGAATTATAGAACATTATTGTTATGAATTGATCAAAACGGTGAACACGGATGGAATTTGAATTTGTTATATTCGTGCTGCTCGTAGAACAAGTAACTCGTAACAGGTTTAGATGTCATATTGAGATCTGAGTTTACAATTGATTAGCCAGTGAATATGAACAAGTATCATGTTATCTAGTCCCACAGCGCGGAATGAATTTCATCAATCAATTGTAAAATCCGTCCTACAGTAGGCAATTCTCTGCTCAATGTCTTCAGCTGTGAACGTGGTTGCTGGTGTTTGGAATCCTACAAAGAACGTCACTTCCAAATAGCATAAAATCTAGGTTCACAGTTTCCTGTCGACTATTTTCAGCAAGCGGAAACTATAGGAATTTCGAGCTTGTAAACTTATATTAGAAATCATGTAGTTAAATCGTTTGGATAATCAAATATGTAACCACACTTACAGGAGAGTGGGCTTTTTCAAATCTCTTATCTCAAATCAAACACAAAACTGTCGACTATCAGCTAATTCATCTGTGTTCTTTAATTAATAATCAACTAAAAGATCTCAGTTGTTAGGGAAATTCAGAAAGTTTATTTTGTTTCAAATCTCCAATAAGCTAGGTCGAAGTTTATAGCATCCTCGACTAACCAATCAGCGTTATTAGAAATTCCTAACCACAATAGGTAGAATCGACCTGATTAAATACTATTTGAGTCTTTAATAACCATCTACCTCTCAAACTCATTTCACTTTACTAGAAAAATTAGAGCCTCCGAGGTTTAAAACTTCAAATACTACTTAAAAGTCTGAATGAGGATATTTCATGTTTTCCGATAACAGCTTTCTTGATGAAATAAACCCTGATAAAAAATCTCCAATTTCAACTCCCAAGTATCAACGTAATCACGCTGAGAAAGAGAAAGTAAGTCATAATTGTAATAACGTTTTTTTTAAAAAGTTTTCTGTACATTCCTAATCCAGTCGCAATCCTGAATATGTAAGTGTAGAATCTGAAATCCGTTTAGTGATCTTCGATTTCCACTGATAGTCTATCTGTTTTATAGGATAACAAATAAATGGTATTTTACTAAAACAAAAACCAGTCTAACCAAACATTTAGCGTGTGAAATGATGCCTAAAATATTTTTATTCATTTTTAAAAGATTCCCTAGACATATGAGGTTGGTATATAAATTGACTGAGGTTAATGGTAACTATTTTTCAATTGAAAGTATCTCGTACAGATTATTTTAGTTTAGTCTTATCTCTTAAACATAAAGCAATAATCCTCACATATTCTTAATCACTTATGTTTAGCTAAACGGTTACTTTCACTAGTATTGCAGTAAACATTAAATGCCCCAATAACCATTAATTTAGTCAGAGTTCCTGTTGATTTATTGATTTATTAATGAGAAATAAAAGTCATTTATTTCTCTTTTTATTGTTCAATTGTTTTACATACAATAACCTACATTCAAATCATTAATAGATTTCTTTGTATAAAACAAACTATCTTGACTTGTGAATTTTATACGTATTCACTTGATCAATGGCTTTCATTAAAAGAATTTAGATGGTTTGTGGACCTTTATCTAACTCCAGGTCGATCGTATGAATGATTGCTATTGAAATACATATGTTGGCTATCTTCTCATAGAATTGTCGACTTAACTTGCGTTAGTGTATAACGGAATTAAATAAGTCAAATATGGGAATCAATTTTCGAATATGTACATTTCGTGCACTGGTTGGTTTGAACAGGCAATCAAGGAGATGAAACAGAGAGGGAAGAGCGAAGGAGATTGGAGAAGTGAAAAAAATGACTCGCAGTACAAAAGGCGTGTTAGCCAATTCGATTTAACTAAACGTTAATCAAGATTTATAGCCAGATAAAAATGCTCTATAGACATGTATTGAGTAATATAGTATGTGTACATAAATAGGCTCATCTAAAAACAGTCAAAGCTGATAAACGAATAATTAATATGGTCAAAACGTGACTCAAGCAGAATGAATAAAAATCTGTCCGAAAGCTA
Source organism: Schistosoma haematobium (assembly GCF_000699445.3). Classification (NCBI taxonomy): domain Eukaryota; kingdom Metazoa; phylum Platyhelminthes; class Trematoda; order Strigeidida; family Schistosomatidae; genus Schistosoma; species Schistosoma haematobium. Next base: position 17,310,145 of record NC_067201.1, read on the forward strand.
AAATAAGATATGTAGGTTTAACATACCAATACAGACTAGTCGTTTTTGGTGAAGCATTAAATACTGCTACTAGATAGTGTCTGTCATCATCATTCAGTTCAAAAACAATGGACAACTATAAAATCTATTTTTAAATTGGTCGTTGATTATAACAACGTAGCACCATTTCCGAAATTCAAATCTATTAAAATGCATGGTATTTAATTTACTGGATATTTTCTTTAACATTTTAACACAAAGGTGAATTTTGCTACATACAACGTTAGGGATAAGCCAACGTATTTAATTATTGCATTGTAAATAGACTAGATTGGTTTGGATAATTCATTTGTTATTTGAAATTTCTATTAGAACAATTCGATTCAAAGAAATAGTCAGAAATATATCCATATAATAATAGATGAATTATTTAATTCATTTTATGAATAGGAACATTATCTTTTACATACTTCAGAAGTGATAGACGCAAACATAAAGTCTAACATTTATGTTGACAATGCAAGTAAATAAGGACTTTTCACTGTGATCGAATAGCTGTGTAAATTTATTATTAATTTAATAGTTGAATTCATAAGCCAAATAAGGCTGGACCACCACGGAAACCCTGGGAGCACTGGGGGACGTTTCTTCCCAATACGGGACTCATCAGCAGTGGGCATTCACGATCTCGCGAGGAGGATTACAACCCAGGGCCTTCAGTTTCGCGCGCGAACGCTTAACCAACGGCACCATTTTATAGGTCTAGTGATAATGTCATTATTTTGAAGAAGTCGATCAGTATTTAATTACAGTTTTACCCGCTTTAGGTATATCGACTTATATAACTGGATTGCAGTGAATATTCACATCTTTCAGAATGAATATATATTTGTAATCTTCGGAGACATTAAGCGATAATGGACTATACAAATAATTAACAAAATAATAATATATTTTGCCTATTTCGCCCCCTATGAATTTTAACGTTAATGTTCATGATCTCAATTACTTTGAGTTATACAGTCACAATATTACTTACAAAAAATAATAACAAATAAATTATTATTTGAGTAGTATATTTGAGAAAGTTTAACTTTAGAACAGTTTGTCCTTATCTTAAACTTATCCTAAAGATTAGGTTTTAATTTGTTTTCACATTATTTCTTTATTATCCTTATCTCTTCTTACCCTCCAACTCTGGTCTAGTTGATTTTTTATATTGTTATATATAAATGTTCTTAACATATATATTATATGTATGATCAGATTGTTCAAAATGTATTGCTCCATTATGTCATCATATAGTCATGATAATCTTCGTCTTCTTCTTATGACACTATCGAAATATAGAATAATTACTATTTACATACTACTATATTCATTTACAACGAAATATATAACTTATATGAATAGGAACCGTACCAGTATTTTAGTAACCAAAGGGTAAATTTCATTAAACTGATTTTTATTTAATACTACTTATTTCAATCAAGTTTTATGCATAGAATTATGTTTTTTGTTGTTGTTTTTTTGGTTCACAGCTGTTGACAACATATTCACTATATGGTTAGGTATGATTGTATATTCTCATATGTATATGTATATATGTAATCTATTTTCATGTTAGAAATAAAATTAAGAGAAAAGTTTAATTATTGAAAATTTACATGAATTTTGGCGCCATAAAAGAATTTTAACACTTCTATCCTGTAATAATTTCTAGTTGTTATATGTATTGGGAATGTGTACAATATAAAGGAAGGAGGGAGGGAGGGAGATAGAGAGGAAGTGAAAGATTGAGGATATTCATGAGAGTAAAAAACTAAAAAGAAAATATTCATACATTTTCTCTAATTCATTTATTATCAAATGAATAACGGACATGTATAAATGAAGAGAAAAATAGAAATGTATATTTATTGTAATATAAAATAACACTAGAATAAACTTGGTTTACACTGGAGATAGTTCATTGTAACTGGGATGGGTTATGTTTCTAAAAAAAATATATGGAATAATTGTTTGTTTTAACTGTCCAATGAAAGAATTTTAATGATGGCGCCTTAAAAATTAGAAAAAAAATTTATGTCATTAGAATACATGTAATTATGATGTGTTGTTTTTGTTTTTCAATTTTGTTCATCTTAAAATAATAAATTCTGTCTTACATCATACATTTCAATCGGGTAAAAAGAAATGACTTTAGTTAATGATAATATGACGTTTCAATATTGGTATATACCATTTAACAAAAGGATGATGTCAACATTTTAGTTAAATGATTACATAATATTAGTTTAAATTTATTTTATATTAATCTATATTACAAAATATTTTACTACTGATAAATTAAATAAGGCATATATTCATATGATGAATATTTCATCTTGCTATTGTCAAGCCATAAACCCATAAATCATATAGCTTTATTGATATTTTATAAGCGATATTACTTGTGAAATAGATAAAATGGAAAACGTTTATGAAGTATCATCTTACATAATATTTGCGTTGTATATTTGGAACTTTGCATTGGTATACGAAAGTTTGTTAACTGTTCATTAACTTTACGACCAGTCAGTCAGCTACAACGTAGGACCAGACACATATGTACATTGGTCCAAGTTGCTATACCTCATTAGCACAGCAAGATGAACACCGGATTCCTAGAAGTAGTTAACTCAATGGTGTAATATACAAAAAGATAGATTTTATGTTAGGATATGGTACAGAAACAAAGAATTAGTTCGTAGAAAGATATGAGGCGATTTTAATTTCATAGTTTAAGGGAAAATAGAGAGTGTATAATTTATGGAGATTTAAACGATAAGTAGTACCTGAAAATTCTAATACATAAATTAGTAATTTTAAGCTTTTAGAAATAAATAACATGTAAACTAAACAATTATCACAATGTACGTTTGTTCATAAGATATTGATTAATAACCAATAATGGTAAATGTTTAGCCAGTTGTAAGAATACCGAGTTGTGAAACTTTTAAGAACGTTATGAAAGCTTCATTACATAGATGTAGGTATGAGCAAACCTTGAGTAAATATTCAAAAGCAACTACCACTTTAAAGGGCGATTCTTGATTATTACCCTGAAGAAGTCCAGACAAGTTAACTGAACGAAATATTGGAATTGCTTAAATTTCAATTGGTGAGATTATTTCAAATATAATTTTCACATATTATGACTAGATTCTCATTCAACAAATGAAAACAACTAAATAAGCGGACAATATTCTTTCCGATTAGATCCTCATCAGGCTTTACTCTAATATACAGTAATATGCATATACATATGTGAAATTATTAAACCAATCAAGGTAGTTTATAAGTCAATGGTAACAATAGAAACGATTACATAATAAGGGAAAAGTACGAATTGATAGTGTGATGACAGTTGTACTAGTTTTAATAAGAATAATAAAGGCTTAAACCAGTGTTAAATAATCGGAAATAGGTCAATAATTAGAAAAATGTAGACACTGTAATAACATTCATAGAAAGATTATAAGATTACATAATAAGAGGTGTTCAGATAATTGAGCCATGAAACATATATTTGGGGAAAAAGAAAGGAAATGGTAGGTGAACGTGAAAGAAAAATAAACGACGAAAGAGTATGGAAAATAATAAAAAAAAGTCATTTATTAAGGCCAAGTGAGAGATAACGGTGTTACAAATTTCTTATGAATAAAAAACCTTGGATTGTTGGCTTGAATTCCTAAAGCTTCTGCTCTATGTGAAAGACAAGATCGAACCCCATAAAGAAAACTAGTGGGAATACGATAAATAACTTTAAATGACTTATTTATGTCTGCTCATAAACTGACTTGATTAGTTTAATAATTTCATATATGCATATAAATATTGCTGTATATTAGAACTCGGATACGAGAACATGTCTTAGTTCGGTTTTATAAGGGTGAAAGGAAAGCAGTTAGGAGTTTTACACTAGAACTCCTAACCGACTTTAATCATTCTACGGATCCACAGCAAAATTTTAAGGTTTTTTATATGATTCTTTCAAGTCTACCTAGATTTCTTCGTATTCGACTCCTAAAAATAACCGAAGCTCTTACCATCCATGAGCTCAAACCAGAACTGTCCGTACAAAAGAAGTATGTCCTATCGTTATCGTTACCTTGGCCTTGATTAATATGATTATTACTACTGCATTCTCTTTTACTTATGTCTGATATTCTCATTATTTTATTGATAAATACTCGTCATATCACCTTATTTATTTTTACACCTTTATAAACTTTAACTATTGTGGATGTGTCGCTCAATTTTGTGGATTGGTCGAAGTTAGACATTAACACCGTTGGATGGCAGCTCAGTGATCTAGTGGTTAAGCGCGAGACTGATAGGTCATGGGTTCAAATCTCACGAGGCGGGGTCAGTGATGTGCACTGTTGGGGAGTCCGACAATAGGACGAAACGACCATTCAGTGCTTGCAGATTTTCCATGATGTTCATGATCTCAACCATTGAAATGACTATAATATCCACAAAAATCCTTCTGATATTGTAACAAAAACATTTTAATCATCTTATTATATTCACTAAATCTGTTGTTATTAGTCGTATTACGTAATCTAGTCTTATAATCTTTCTATTACGTCATCTTAGTTATTCGTGTTCACATTCCCTCACGGAATTAGCACTTCAACAAAAAACAACAATTTTTCATGTATATACGATTGTACATCTTGATAATCAATTCGTTGAATAGAGATCTCTTTGTTGAACTTTGTGTTATTAATATCAGAATAAAATTTGATGAGGATCTTATTGAAAACAAGATTGTTCTCTTACATAAATGTTGTGTTGTAAATCATAATTAGGGAAAACAAATTTTTATAAAAAAAGAGTTACATTTAGAAAAAAATTCATTTTATTCGTTGAAATTAATTATTTTAATTATAACATCAAAGTTATTAAATGTCTATTATGATGTAACAGTTTTATATTAACCACAGATGTTTTATAATCTGTTTACAATTACATAACTCTATTATTATTATTGTTATTATTACTGTTCATTAAAATAATACAATTAATTCCCTTTATTATCATTATTAATACACATAGTAACAGGAGTAATTTGTTTCCTTATTCTATCGGCAATCAAAAAGTTTTTTTGTTTATTCTGTTCATCTAATGTATAATTGTAAACTTCTTTTACTTGTTTGTAGACCAGATGGTTATATTGAATTATTAAATGTAAAACTACATTGTATTGATATATATATATATATATATATATATATATTATAGTCTATCTATTTTATAATAATGTACCATAATTAGTGCATAGTGATAAATATTGATACATTGAAAAATTGCACCTGTGTACATGTTTCTATATTATTTTCCTATTTTCAAATTAATATACAATTTATTCATGCCAAATTTTATTACTGATCATTATAAAGAAATAAATATGTATATATGGTTTTTTTGAGAGGGAGTTGGATAACCATGCTTAATAGTTTCCGTAGGCTTTATATAAACAACAAGATTGATGATCCATGTTCATAGATTGAATTGCAATTAGTAGTTGCAAATCATCTATTGTAAAGGACATATTGTATTGTCGGAGATAAACTACATTTGATGTATATATATATATATATATATCCAAACTTGACTGATTTAGTCTGTACTTACTATTTATATGGAAGATGAAATTTAATATTCAGTTTATGATGTAAGAACAATAAAAACTTATTCCATTTACATGTTAATTGAAAACACTAAAATTTAAACTTGAACATGTTGTTAATAAAGAAATTATGCAATAGTTACATTCATCAGTTAATTAAAGTTAGATCATCATAGAAAACCTGAAACTCCTGAACGACCGTTTCGTCCAAATATAAAACTGATGAATTATTGAAATCCCTATGAATTTCCTTCCTGATAAGAATTTTCAATTTTTGTTAATAATAATCCCTCAATTCAAGTTTCAAACAAAACATATTCAAGTCATAGTTTCATAATGTTTTCTTCTTGTTTTAAGAAACGTTTACTAAAGAAAACAAACGGATAAATGAACAGGCTATAATTGATGGATGAATCAATCAAATTTAAGATAACAGGTCTTGGATTTTAGTACAAAATTTATTTACTCATTTGGTTAGATACTATTTCAGCATTATAGCTGATGTTAATTTGTTATCAAAAACCATAAATCTAATACCTAACTATTAATTATCAATTGTAAATCATAATTATAATTCCTCACATTGGTTTATAACCCTCATTTAGTTCTAATTAGGAGATGGATATGCTGAAGATCATCTCAACATTACTTGAAGATCTTCCAGAAATTATAATCTCATGGTACACATTACTTAGACTAATTATCTTACAACAATAAAATTCCTAATATTATAAAGGATTATATCTAGCTGAAACAACAGTAAACATCAAATTACATTTTGAATCCTTCTTTTTTCTCTTCTTAACATGTAGTTCAATTTTCAAAAATGTACCATTTGACAGAATAGAGAAGAAGAAAAAGAAAAAAAGGTGTGAATTTTCTTAATTAATTTTGACAGTTAACTTTTTTTCTTTTTTACAAAAATCTGTCAAAATATTTATGTCTATAAAAGTAAAGAATCATATGACAAAAACAAAAGATTCTTTTTAACATATGGTCATGTCGAGTCAAACATTATTGTTGTTGTTGTTAGGCATTTCTACTAGTTGAATAACTAAGATTAACTTAGGTGATTTGAAGAAATATTCACAAAATGAATATCTATAATAGTCTTTCTTTAAGTTTATATGCTTGTAGTACTATTTTATTATTTATTTACATGAATACAATCGTTCACATCTTATATAATACAGAGTCAATGAAAATTTCGAATATACATATATATATATATATATACATGTACCTTACTAATATTTACTTACACCCTCATGAATACGTTTAACTTATGAAGGCTTTTGTAAATGTATAATTACCAACTGCTCCAATAAATCACAAAAACCTAATTTTTCCTTCTTTCTTAAGTTTACTAAAATAAAGAAGGAAAAAAGAATCATTAGAAATATATGTTCATAGAATAAGAAGCAAAGAAAAAGAAAGAAAAAAGAAAAGAAACGTCCGTAATAAACAAAAATCACAATTTTCACATTCATTAGATAGTTTTCCTTTTCCCCCTTTGATGTAGGCAAATTGCTTTTGGTGTTAATAGTGTGTTTTTCTCTTTTTTTTTAAAGAATATTTGATAGGAAAAACTTGAATATAACATACATATGAAATAATAAATATTTACTAAGGGAATAAAAGCTTTCTTCATACATTATTAAATGCATTCTTAGCTAATATTAAACTAAATATTTTTGTTGCTAAGATAATGAATGTGATGAAAACACATTTGAATAAACTTTTTTTGAAAAATATAGCATGGAAACAATTTAGAAACTTTTTTTATATTTAGAAATACATTTATGAATCGATTTAAGCTAGATCACCATTGAAAACCTAAAAGTATTGAATAGCTAGTTTGTTCTAATATGGAACTCTTCAGTAATGAACATTCACTTGGATGTGATTATCCGGTGTAATGCCAAGTTTCTAATGATGATCTAGGCTAGATAGACTTATGAATTTAACTATTTCGAAAAAATTTTTTACTAAAATCTCCATAAATTCTCATTTTGATGATTTAGAAATTGTTTACATATACAAGAGTGAATTCACACTGATTGTTAAACAAAACGACCAAATAACAGAATAATCTGATTTTTGTTTGTTTGACAAATTCTCTTCAATTGCTTACGTTTGTCAAGCAATTGGAAAATAATGTTAAAACTTGCCGTACACATTTGATATCTTATTATCTGAAAATGTTTCATTTGAAGATTCCACGAGAGAAGTTTTGAAGAAAAACATTTTTACTCGGGGAAAACTGTTACCGAACGTTACGTAACAATAAGTTCGAAAATAAATTCATCTACAGAGTAATATAATTGAAGTTCAGACTAAGCACTAGAGTGGAGGCAAAAAGATTATACACTTAAATACTGGGTAGTAAAGTTGAAGTAAACGAAAAATCAGGTAAGGAAAAGTAAGTGATTATTTCATGTAAAATTATGCAATGCTTACATAAAATATGAAAATCATACATTAAATTCATTATTTGTATATCTTCCTTCAACTGTCTTTCACGATTCTGCCAACTCTGTCATTATTCCAATTGCTCTCTGTTTCCTTTCCTGTTCTCATCAATTCAATCTTATGATGGCAAACATTCCAATTACGATTGGTGCTACATACTACTATTATCTGCAAGGACAAGTAACATACACCACAAGGTTATCATAGGATGCTCAACTACAGATGTCAGCTGGTGATAAATTGGTTGTATTTAGAGCTAAATAAATGTGGAATCAGTGAACTGCTGATCTTTTAACTTGATGGTCGATCGACATCGTGTTTGTTATCGGTTCGTTACAGTATAAGACTTTAAAAGCTCCACATTGAGTGTTTATAAATCCGAATGAAACAGAAATCAACAACTGAAACGTACTCCAGTTTATATCTGTCCCATTGAAAAAGCCATATACATATAACTCACAGAAAACAACAAGTCGAATGAAATATTTTCCAGTACAATCAAAATATCCATTTTTATTTTAACGTGCTTAAATTAATGGTCTGAGGTACTAACATGTTTCTTGAAATAACTTTATAATACATGTTTACTATATCGGTACTACGCTATACTCATCGTATCTAAAAAAGACGGTCATTTGGTAACTGTTTTTAGAGAATCTTATACTTCCTGAATGTTCGCTTTATTCTGCGATGTTGTGACACAATGCAGAAAGATGTTTGTTTAATTGAAACCGATAAGTAGGATAATAATCACTCGTAAATAGTAAATATACATTGTAAATATATATGATTCAGCGTATAGACCATTTGAATCAGTTAAACATGTCGTATATTTTCCGGAATACATGTCACAATGAAACAAACTACAAAAAGGTTGGTATTTTCGGGAGGTAAGAGAAAAACTTTAAATTAAATCTCAAATAAACGAATGTTGCCAAATTGCTACCACGAAGTATACATTTTTGTGTCAAATACTCATGTAGAGTCATGAGTATGGAATATTTAGAAGATGAAGATAAATTAAATCTTTGACGAATGCTGTCTCGGAATGGAACTTAACTCCAAAACCGGAAAGTAAAATATGCATATGTTCATTAGTAACAGACTTTGGAATACGTTTCAGGAATTCTGGTGAAGATTCATGTTCGATTTATTTCAACCATGTAAATGTACAGGTGTCTCTAATGAGACAGGATGATTACCGAGCTCTTTGTTGAAATAAATCAGCCCACAATAAAACTTGAAGATATTCGATTCAACTGTGAGTATGGTCGTAATTATAAACTAGTAGGGAGTTCTGAAATAGATGGATAGATGGATACATGATAAAATACCACTGAATCATTGATTAAACATGTGGAAACTGTATACTTTAGTTTCCAGAACTTGGATGAATATATTGCAGGTAACCCATCAGGCTCACAGAATATAAAACTACCAACATAAAATATAGTGTTATGAGAATACAAATGTGATTTCAACACCTTTTGTATCGTCTAGATATGTATACGGCTATTATAATCATATTTTTCTAATAAACTGATGTTATGACTAAGGTTTCTAAAAGTTTGATTATTTCAAGCAAATTTTTATTCATTACCATAATAACAAGCATCAAGTGCACTCATCCTGAAATTTTACAAACCTCACTTGCTGTCTAGACAAATCATTGTTAAGCTCTTTGAGTACATTGAAGGAAAAAATGATTTCCGGTTCTTTTATAAAAGAAATAACGTCAGCTATATGGTTAAGTTCTGTTAACTATGATAATTATCTTTAAGTGTTTACTACTTAACAGTGAAGCAAACTAATTTCCTTAAATAACATACTTTATTCAATGTAGAAATCTAAGAGGGTAGTTTATTTCTTACAGGTAGGGATAACCAAATGTTTCATAATACAACATTCCGGAATCTCTTAGTAAAATCTAAGAACCATACAGTAAATTATTCATTTGCAAAACATTCATCAATTGTCTCAGACATTGTCATTCCTTCGATTCCATACCAGTCACCCTTTGTTCACGTTCGCCTTTTATAGATTTTCTCAACTATCTGCCACCAAGCATTCCACTTTCAATTGATGATATATACTACTTATATCTGTTGATATCAGTAGCATACCACATTAAATTATGAACTAATTAATGTTGTATTTAACAATCTATAAACAGATATTATTGATTTAGAACTTAATTTCCAGCATTATTCATCTGAAAAAATCACACATGTATCCTACTGAACTGTTTACCAAGTCGAATTGCAAATAGTTTCATAAATTCTCCATGTTTTATTTATTTGCAAATCTGTATTGAATAGGAAGAATTACTGATGTATTTTAATGATTTAGTATTTGAAAATGCTTTACATTTTCAGTAGTATTTTTGTTATCAAAACAATTTTTTCCTTTTCCAAAGTTATAATGTAATCTATCCGGGTTTCTGTTTTTTGGTTTATCAATTTACCCTTTTAAATGGTATAAAAAAATTAGGATTATCTGAGTGAAGTCACTGAAGAACTAAGGAGAAAAATGCAATAAGGAACAGTTGTTTTGAATTAGTCTTTATTATGAGTAGAAATTTTAGTTTAGCTGCAGTACTGTGGTATGTGCTACTGATGTAGACAGTCGAAAGTGAAATGTCTGGCAGGAGAAGGTTAAGAAGATCGATGAAAAGCGAACAAGAACAGAGAGTGATTGGTGTGGAGATAAAAGAGAACTGAAGTCTGAGACGATTGACTGGCATTTTACAGAAGGAACAGTGAAGTTTGAGACAACTGGCTAACATTTTTCAAATGAAGAATTTACTGTATCGTTATCAGATTTTACAAAGAGATTCTATAATTTAGTGTAGAATTACATTCGACTGTCCTTGCTTGTCTTCTTGTTCACTACAGTACAATGCTGAATTATTCAAAATTGTGTATAGGTGTTCTCGTTCTTAATCGACTTCGATCTTACATTTTATCGAAAATTCTCATAGAAATGTCCCCATACTGTGCTCATGGTATTTGTAGTGAATATGGAGAATTTTGTTTTACAAATGACAATGTAATACGTAACATGCAAATCAAACAATCATTCTTTCAATATTCTGTTTATGCAAAAACGAAGATGAAATCATTCTAATGGTAAACCACTGAATTGTACGTGAGCTGATAGAATGGTTTTATTTAAATCTATTACAATTTTTGTTTTTTTAGCTGGGACGTCACCATTTTGTTATGTCAAAGCATCGTATATATTTTATCTTTCAAGGAATTCGATAAGAAAGATATTGTATACTACCCAGATCTCTCTGAATAATCTATATGTGACTAATAAGAAGGATTCAGAAAGCAATCAATTCACTGTTAGATTAATGAGTTTCTCTTGGGATATTTCTGGATTACACCAAATTGTTATAAACCTATTTATATAGCTTATGTAAACTATTTGATGGAACTTTCCCACTTGTTCAACTATTCATATTTCAATATAGTAATGTTGTGGTGTGTTTCTACAAATAAACCAATTTTATATACCTCTAGCCAACGATAACAGAAGTATTAAAAAACAGTGTAGTTGATTATTCAGCAATTATGTGCATATAGATTTCTTCTTAATTATCTCCATATACGTGAACTACACTTTTATTATTTATTATCATAAGAAAATGTGATCTGAATAGTAAACCGCATATAGATAATTCAATTTAGATATCTTATATGAAATAAAAGAGATATACACTTTTTCATACTGAATTAACGTGGAATTGTAGAAAAGATCAGTTCACATAAAGTGTCAGTGTAAGGATCGGGTCTCAAGATGGCATATTTAGGTGACTTCATAATGAAATAACTAAAAATTTAAAACCAGAACATCACTAACCCCTTGCAAATAGGGTTCAGTTCAAAAACATCGATTTGAACATCGATTTTGGTTTATAAATCCTATCAGAGAAGATCATAGAGTTACACAAAAGAACCTTCTGTCTCTCACCATTGATGTTTATATTCTTCAGTAAATATATATAAACCAATAAGTTGAGATAAATATTTTCCAACTTGACTAGTGAGTCATGCATTTATCAGTTCGATTATTTCCATGGTACTATAATTATTAGTTTGCAGATATATGCTCTATGTTATAAGAATCATGAAGCGTAAAGTAATACAACACCTTGTTAATAAAATTGTCATTGAGAGCAAACCAAAAGGTGAACAGAAGTAAGTCATAATTATTGTGCTTCTCTATCGCGTTCTATTATCATGCATCCTATTTATTAATTTTAATAAACAGCTTCAATTAAGGTAGATCGATTAAAACAATTAATAATACCAAAAGCAAACGCGTTTGCTTAAATATTTATGTGACATTATTTAGCTACTTACTTAGGTATTAGTAGTAAACATTATCAAACCGAATAAACAAGTGGAAAATATAACTTAGATGCTGATTGAACAACGAGAAGACGTAGTCGATCTGAAGTGTGATGTATTTGCACAGTACACATCAAACAGTCTGTGCACAAACATATTCACCAAGGCACTTATATGAAAACTAGTCAAGATTATGACTAGTGGTTAGCAGCGAAATTCAGGACGCGCTTTTCGTCCTATTTGGGACTCGTCAACTGTATGTACCTGCATCCCATAGTTGATGTTCACTTCAGGACTCGAACACAATACCCTTCACTTCATGCGCCATCGTTCTATCCACTTAGCCACTAAGCTCAGATAGTTACTGACCTGGTCAAAGGGGTGAAATTTAATTCATTTTTGTATTAGTTGTTTGAATCTTCCAATGATGTTCACGACTGCAATCGATCAGACTCAAAAAACCAATACTAAGGTGAATTTATAAAGATTAATTATATGAAAAAACAAATAAATATTAACCGACAATTGGAAATAAGGGAGAGAAGAAATTTAATGTAATATGGAAAGAAAAGGAATTTGTCAATTTACCGTAGGCCATAAAAGTACTTAAAAATTACTAGGATAGATTAAAGAGTAATGGATTATCTCCGGAAATTAGATTTTTCTGGCTGTGAAATTGTATTTCCGTGTACCCTTGTCTCCTTTATCCTTAGACCAATCAAAAACGTAGTTCACACCGTCCAATGGAGAGCCTGATTTCAGATATATAAAAACAATCAACTTCGAAGATGTGGCATCTCACAAAATTTATTACCTCAATCATGTTGTCCCTTATGTCTACACCGAACAACGAGGTGGAGAATATTTTCCTAGAGGTATTTGTTGGGGTTTGTTTTTTAACTGTGGAAGAGTTAACCAGACAATTAACAGTCTACGTGAGTCAAGCTTTCCGTCCTTTTATTATTTGAGATAGCCATCGCAAAGAGAGTGGTTTTTATACTATATGTTTACAGAATGAAGAGGCATAATCAGTGTCTGACGATGTTTTCATCAAGACAAAGATATGTTCCTTCAAATATCTGGTATATCAAAAAGTTAGGCAAGTTATTGGTTGTGGATGTCGGTCGCTCGCAGATGTTTGCATGATAGATGGATTGTTCACCGTAACCGGATGGTCGATGACTCATAACCATGATTTACTGCTCGTTGTTCATTAGCGAAGCCAGTGTTCCCGTAGTTTAATAGAACGTTAAATGAAGAGCGTTCGTCCATTTCTGATGTCGGAAGGTTTTATAGTAATCTATTTCGGTTATGAAACCTACAGAAAGTGTATATCATTGGGCAGAATATCTGCTTTATGCGTTGCCGTGTATTTGAACAATGGAGACTTCCAGGTTTGTTTGGTAGTTTTCACAATATTGACTTGATAGGTAATTTTGAAATCTTCGAGTCCACTGTCTGACTGGGGAAAAAGCACAGATGAAGCATGACTTAGACACTCAGCTGTAGTGCTATTTCTTCTGTACACGGGATCAGAAGAACATGCCCTACCGGTTTATGGACATCATAGGAATTGACGGCATTTATAAGTCTAACAGAAATCGCCACTCTACCATATAGATGCATTGAATGAGCCAGTGAATACCATACCAGTAGCCAGTGGATTCGCAGCTCGAGAGATGTATGACCTTATAGGAATTTTTTAGCCTCTTTCCTTGACAGTGTTTTGCCTGATATATCAATCGGAAGCTTCATTAAGAACGAGAGCCTTGCCATTATTAATACTCTTAGTGTAAAGTTCCCGGGTCCCCACTACATTTTATTTAAACCCCACATTGTACAAATGGTGATGTGGTGGGTAAGGAAAATATTATTTAGTCTGTTCCTGCGAAGTAGCTACTGGTTACCACAAGGTACCACGAATCAGTGAAGAAGGTTTTTGAGATGATTATCCTTAATAAGATGTTAAACGCCCCTCTTTAGAGCCACTTTTCAAAGTTATTTAACGGGCATCCGCTTTTCTTGTTGTTGAAAAATGTTTTCAAGAACTGAAGAACAAATATATGTACACGGATGTTTTATTAATATTTATGAATTACTATTATTATTTACATACTTCTAATTGCAGTGGGTTTAGCAGTATAACCGTGGTTTCCTGGAATTCAAGAAATAAACTAGATAAACTGAGTAAAGGTCATGAAATATCGACTGGGTTTGCGTAAGTTTAACGTAACCTTTAGTTAAAATAAGAGATTATCGATGATATTATGTTGATCGATATTTGTGAAGTGTAGTTAGACAAAGATGCTCAAGGCAATCCTTCACTTTGATCAACTACATAATAAATTAGAATTTGGGTTTCTTTCACACATTCTCCATAAATAATAATGTAATACTAATGGAAAATAGTGGTATAAGGCTCGTAAACTCGGCTCATCAAGAACCTCAGATTGTTGATGGTTGACATTATTCACTTAACATATTTTGTCGCATGAAATGTGTTAACAGAATTTAGATGCGCCACAGTAAACGTTCATCACATGATATGATTCACTTAATTCACATGATTTTTTAAAATATTTACATTGATCTGAAATTTCGTATTTTCAAAAGAAAACTTAAATTTAAGATGGTAATAAAATAATTTGACCTCCGCAGTAAATGAACACTCTTTTCTATTTCTTTCAACTAGGAAAAGAACATTCATCATAACAGTCATAATAATAATATTAATAATGACTATCAATAACGATGTTGTATCAGAAATAATCCTTAAGGTCTAACCATTGCTTACGAATTCCGTTTCATTAATAGCATAAAATAGATGAGGTTGATCAACAAGATAATTTGTAAAGAGTTAACCGTAGTGAGGGCATACCATCATCTCACCGTAGTGGTCCACCGTAGTTTGTTAAGATTTATGGAACATTTCATTTAACACAGTCGTATTATGTTCTTATCAGTTGGTAAGAATTCTCTTGTAGTACATGCTCATCAAACCATATCAATTATCCGTGTGCCATGTTCATTTAAAATAGGTATTGAGTATTTGTTAAATCTCTTAAAGTGTACTTACTCATGAGTAATTATTACATCTGATAAGCACAAACCATTCTTATCCAATATAGCACGATTAAGGCTTATTCAGTAAAAAATTAATTATAGCTGAAAACTATTTTATATATTCATATAGATGAACGTAAATGTTTAAACTATCACTTTCTGCTTAAATAAATTCCTTACTGTTTATGTTTATCTTCCGAGTCTTGTTGTTAAACTAAATTAACTTTTTTCAATAGTTGAGACCATGAGTCAGTTGAAGCTAGACCATCACGATCCCGCCCCGCGAGACTCGAACCCAGGACCTATTAGACTGGCGCGCGAGCGCTTAACCACTAGAGCACAAATGCGCACTGCTGAGGAGTTTCACAATAGGACGAAACGGTCGTCCAGTGCTTCCACGTTTTTCATGGTGGTCTAGCTTCAATTGACTCATGATCTCAACCATTGAAATGACTATAATATCCACAAAACCCCTTCTGAAATTAACTTATATTCCACAGATTGATGGTTTCTGTACAACGCCGTAAATACCGTACCGAAATTAGTTTCGTGCACCATTTCAGTTATGTACTTTACTACCGATGAACATATCTTCTTCTTCTTTACATACTTATTAGGTTTGTAGTTAGGAAACAGAATTTTCATGCAAAATGTAGGCAATCATCATGTGTAATAACAATAAATAGTAGCTCTCATATTGTTCAGAATAAAAAAGTTTGGTATTAGTGTTTAGTTTTCTTGACTCTCTACACTCACAGCACTTGAAATTTACGTTATTATTTCATTATAAAATGTTTTTAAATTGAAGTATAGTTCAAGGAAGAAAATGGACTGAACAGTTATCATGATTTATAAGCGAAGATGGATAGTGGCTAGTAGCGAAACCCAGGACGCGCGTTTCTTCCCAAGTGAACGACGTGATGGCGTTTGGAGCAAACGGTACTGGGTTCGAGTCCCGGAGTAAACATCAAGTCTGGGATGTAGGCACATCCAGCTGACGAGTCCCAAATGGGACGAAACGCACGTCCTGGATTCCACTGCTAGCCACTATTCATCACTGCTTATAAAGCTTGCGACTTAAGGCAATATCGAGAAAGTCCGCACAGGATGTACATATATCAACAAAAGACTGATCATTTGCAGTCCTAAATAACAATGGGATGATACAAGTACACAACACCAAATGAATTTAAGCTATCATGATCACCTTAGTAATTCTAAAATCTCATATCAGTAAATCAATAATTTGTAGTTTGACATATAATTATGAAAACTAGTATAGTTTTTGTATGAACCAATAATTTCTAATAACAAACATTATTCGGTCATTGGGCGGATGGATACCTGATGTAAAGCATTTTAGCTTAGTTAAAAATACTAGACATGATAACGGAGATATGTAGAGATATATTTAATTGTTAGGTAGTATTCCTAGAGGATTCACGGATACTTACCTCTAAATAGTTTAATAGTAGGATTAAACAGTTGTCTACTGTTCCCTCATTCTCATCGGTACGCCAACTGATGTCAATCTGTGACTGATACTAATTGCAAAAATTCATTTAAAAAAAATCAAGTCTAACAATTAGAAAATGTGGGTTGCTATTGAACAGAAGTATAAAAATCATGTTGCTATAGCAAACACAGTGGATGTTAAATATCACATGCCTCTATTATTTAGTTATCCATGCCATGTGATTGTTTTAATTAACTTTAAGTGGTAATTGTTTGGGGAGGATAGTTTCCAGATATTTTTGTTTACTCTATGTAATTTGGCAAATTCTCCTTAATCAGTGCAATTATTAATAATGCTTTTTGAAAAACACAGTATTATTTTTCGGTGTTGAAACCATAAGAGATTACCTTATATCCAACCTTCTGGTCACTTATGCACTACATGCAACCTTCAAAAGCGAATTCATCAACTTTATATATTGAAGTGAACATCAATTATGAGAAAGCTATTTGTCAGAGGAAATGTCATATATTCTATTCGTAAATCATCACTAGTACGAATGGTAATACATTTAAGCCAAAACCTCTGATCCAGTATTTCAGAATGTATTTATACCATAACTGATGAAAGCTACGTTTAAGTGTATGTTCAAACCGAAGATAACATGAGATGGCGGAGAAGTACAGTGTGTATGATAATTTTGAAACTTATCATTGTACGACTTACTTATGAGTGCTATTAATTGTTGGATGCAAAAACCAGAACTTACAACGTTTGTATTGTGGTCAATGATTCAACTAGGCTGCCTGAATTGAAGAAGGTGCACACTTTGAATATACGTGTAAGTTCTTAAATGATAAATGTTTCATATGCAAGCCACCTCTAAGCTGAACAGTGTGAATTGCTAATAATGTTTCGGATTTACATGGTTGCAAATGATTTCTACAGAAATCCAAAGATTTCAAACTGTAAAGCAGTAGTGAGCAAACAAACAGTTTGGGTTCTTTATTGTGAATCTGTTCAAAAGCACATGTAGAAAAGATATATATATATATATATATATATATACTACTACTTATTGATTTAATGAAGACAACACAAATGGATTTAATATTTTGACAATTAAAGTTGATCCAAATATCAATAAGATAAATAATATGAGGATACGTTTTTTCACATTAACAATAGTTGAGATCAAACACAAACTAAAAATTTACAATATTTAGAACAACACTGACTATTCTTCATGCAAGCATAGTTTGAACGAATGCAGTTTTGGCAAGTTCCCGCACCAAGCATATCATATTCACAGAGTAATTTGCCACAACAACGACGGAAAATTGTTCCTGTACAAGGTGAACCAAGTTTCTGGCAACAGTAGTTCACTGATTTGTAAAAGGAATATTATGAAGGATTAAAATGTATTAAAAGTGTAAATATATTGATTTTAGATTTTTCGTTACATTATTCACATAAACAACCCCAATATCTATCGTGATTTGCCATCTAAACTATTTGAGTATTTTATATAAGCAATGCATAAAAGAAAATAACATTATGGCCTGAAAATCCTTGAATACAATCATGATAAATTAGAGTCAAATGACTGTTACTTTAGTCTTTGGTCATTGTTAAGTTAAACAGTCTGGTAATAGATTATTGTGAATTAACTATGCCATATGGTGTAGGTAAAAAGAAAAATGACCTTGATTCTAAAAAATGTAAAACTGTGTTTCGGTTTGACAAATGATATGTCAAGAGTATTTCACACAAAAGTTATATTTTAGTACAGACTAACATCAACCGGTATATCAGTTTAAACTAATGCTAGACCTACAGTTCGTTCAAGTTTACAATTTCTAAGCAGTAATAGCTTAGAATTCCAGCTGGAATTATCGTTTGCATATTCAGGCATAATGATAAGCATATAATTGAAGGACTAAATGGAAATCCATCCTATGAATTTCCGTTTCTTGAATGATCAAAAGTGATTGAAATAAAATATTCCTAATACATTCAAATATCATAATACTTCATACATATAAATATACACAATATTTCAGTTTCTCAATGGAGTAATCGCTTATACGTTTTATGGTTAACACCGTAAATATATGTAGGAACTACTTGTTTACTTTCTAGCTGTTGACATTCATACAATGTTTAGTTTTCTCAGGTTTACTAGGATTGGACTAAGCTTTAAAATATTAATTCTTTATACTATTAAAACTCATTTCAACAGACACGGTTCCTTTTTGTACACATGCCTAGCTATGATAAGAACTATACTATTATATCAAGAAAATCAATATATCAAAGGATTGAAGTTTACATCTATTAAAAACTATGTGTGGAACACAAACTGATCCATGAATACTTTGTAATTGAAAAATTTAAAAAAATGGTGATAGAAATGTCTTTAAGCCTTAATTACCAAATGTTCTGCTTAGCTGTCATTAAAATTGTATACAAGATTATTTATTTGTGATTACAACAGGTAATTAGTCAAATTACTCAATTATACAAACAATTTTAGATCATATAAAAGATCTGTTCTAAATGTTTAAGAAAGACTTAAAAATATGAAATGGATCTAGATGGAACACTGACTAACTGACGTTCCATTTATGTTTAACTGTTACTGAAACAATTGGAACATCAGATTCAAAATCCAGAGACTATTAGTTATATTCTCCTACTAAGGGTACTTTCATCCTTAATAAAACAATGTAGTTAACTACTTGTCATTAAGTGAATCAATATCATTCACCTTTTTATTTTCACAAATTATATCCAATCTCTTCTAACAAGTTTACTTCAATTGACTGAGCTTAAGCTTTATCCAGATTTGACTTAATGGTCTGTTTTTTTTAATGTGACACTTGACAGTATCATCTGATAGTTTTCTTAAAATTAACTATTTGGCCATAATCAAAATTTTGATTATTACCCTGAAGAAGTCGAGACAAGTTAGCTGGACGAAATGTTGGAATTATTCCTAAATTTCAATCGGTGAGATAAGTTCAAATATAATTTTCACATATAACGACTTCTCTATACTTGGCGCCCAATTTTTGTCAAACTATTCGTTCTAATCTTGATGAATATTCGTATAATTTAACTATTTGGTGCTTAATTAATTTATCACTTTACATCTATTTAATATAGAAATCTACATTCATTTAAAGAATTTTTAATATTCTAAGAAAACGAACTCACTTTTCAGTAGTATAGTTATTAAAAATAGAAAGTATAACGTATAATTAGTCAAATAAGAGCACATTAAAAAATAAAACTGTCCAAATGATAATTAATTTTTAAATGTCATTAAGTGTTTATAATAGTTAATGATCATCCAATCAGATTCACTACTTTTTAAATTTGAAATAAACACCCAATGAAAATTAACATTTTGATGAACAATTTTCACTCAACTAACTTTTGGTCATTTGAAATAATCTATTTCAACTCAGTGGTCTAGAGATTAAGCGTTCGCGCTCTAAACTGGAGGTCCTTGGTTTGAGTCCCACATGCAGGATCATAGATGCGTATTGTTAAGGGGTCCAATACTAGGTCAAAACGGTCGTTCAGTGCTTACAGATTACCAATGGTGGTCTAGCCTACATCGGTTCATGAATTCAACTACTGAAATAGTAATGTTTGATAAAAAGGAATCACAATGTAATGAAAGATAAATAATGGAAGTGAGAGCTGATTAATTAGAAGTACATACATACCAACGCAAAATAATGAGTAACAACCACTATTTACTGGTGTAACTCGGCTTAAGAGCAGTTTATCGTAAGGTAAATAAATTAGTATCGATCCAATTCATGTTCAATGACTTTGATGCTGGCATATTCGGGTAACAGAATTAAAAGAACCAATACTTCATCGATAATTGAGGTCACACACACTATCGTAGTACAGTCGGAGCTAATAGAGACCAAAAAAGATAGTTCCTATCATCAAGATGATCAGTTCAGTAAATTACCAACGACATCACTACTGAAGGATCTAGAGGCAGGGTTAGACAGGTGTTTGTTGCACATCTAAGCTGCAACATTTCGCCAACTGATTTCAGTCAGTTAATGATAGAAAATTAGCCAGTCTGTCAAACAATAATCGTTTAGTGATTAGTGACCAATTTTAAAGTGGGTTGCCGATGTTTTATGAAGGTTATATAAATGGTAGGATTCAATTATGCTGACAGTATGGTATAGATAGTCGACGACTTTGAATGTTTGTCATACTTCGGAAATATGAACCGTTGTATTCTAACGCACTAGCATCAATATTATGATTTTAGCAACGGAAATTAAAACTCAAGTGGTCCAGTTCTAGTCATTCAGTCCCTTATAATCTAGCTGTACAGAAATTTTGATCTCGTTACTCATTTTGCATAATTTCATTTGATTTGGTTGCTCGTCAGTCGTTGTCTAACCGTCTTGAATCCTTCCGGTTCGGTAAATTTCCTAATAGGAGGCACCGGTAATGACGATCTTAATGCACTAGCCGTGTCCATTTTTAAAGTACCGTACTCATAACATTTGGGATGCACTTATAACAGTTGGAAGATTCTTGTTTTGAAGTTATTTATATAAGTATAAATCTAGCTATATCTGCTTTTTAAATATCAGCACGCCACTACCACTAACCTAGATATCTTCAGGTTCATTTAATATTTATGGTAATAATGTGTATTTAGTTGTCATCTAACTGAATTGATGATAACCTGGCTACAAATATTCACTTGTATTTACAAATAATAATGCTTGTATCTGTACCGTTAATCAATATGCTGAGATGTGACTATCATCTTTTTTAACATGTGTCAGTGTTCACAATGAATTTGGTGTTACGTTAATATGTACTGTAGCTCGTTACTTTGCCAATAGTCAGTTGACATTAACTAAAAAGTGATTAATTTTCTGTCACCTTAATCTAAGATCATTCGTGTGATTACCATTTAGTCATGTTCATGCTGTCAAGGTTTATTTAGTGATCACTGAGAAGATGTACGTACTTTGATCGCAATGTTTGCTTATAATTGCACTAAAGAGACAAAGATATCATGTTCTTTTATATGTAAAATGTTGTTTAACCGAAAAGTATTATTCATGGTGATTAAAGAAAAAAGAATTTTGACGAATAAAATAGAAGGTGCAACATTCTGACTAACCAGCCAACACAGTTTGATTTAACTTTGGAAATTATTTCATTTTTATTCAGTGAATAAACTAAGTTTGTAGAGATGCATTCCATTCAGTGATGATTCACTAGTTAACAGCGCAATAAATTCAGAATTTTAATAGCTGAGACCACGAGTCAATTGAAGCTAGATCACCATGGAAAACCTGGAAGCACTGGACGGCCGTTTCGTCCTATTGTGGGACTCTGCAGCAGTGCGTGTTCACGATCGCGCCTCGCGAGATTCGAACCCAGGATCTATCGGTCTCGCGCGCGAATGTTTACCCTCTAGACCACTGAGCCGGCATCCAACGTCCAGTGCTTCCAGGTTTTCCATGTTGGTCTAACTTCAATTGACTCATGACCTCACCTATTAAAATTACTATAATATCCACAAAAACCTCTTCAGAATTATTAGAATAATATGATTATGAAGATTGTTGATTTTGTAAATCACTGCGGATAACTACCGGTGTTTATAATGGTTAAAAGTAATTCAAAAGTAAGCAGCAGTAATGAAATATCAAAATATTTATTCACTTTTCAGTAGAATGATGAATAAACGGGGTTAGACATTCATTAGCATGGGAAAATTTATTGAACTTACGCGCTGAAGAAGTAGGCACATTATGTGGGCAGAAATTGTTGAAGTTTGGACAGGGACTTTTATTCTTCTTCTTCTTCTTCTTCTTCTTCTTATTATTATTATTATTATTATTATTATTATTATCAGAAACCGGATTTTCTGGATATCACAGTAACTTTAATAGTTGAATTCATGAGTCAATTAAAGCTAGACCACCATGGAAAACCTGGAATTACTGGACAGCCGTTCCGTCTTAGTATGGAACTTCTCAGCAGTGCGCATCCACGATCCCTCCTCGAGAAATTCGAACCCAGGACCTATCGGTCTTTTTCTTATTATTATTACTGTTATTATTGATATCCCATTGTTAAGTTTATTAAAATCTTGTCTATTATAAAACTCAGACCACCTTTATTTGTACAAAATAATTTGCTCTAACAGTGAATGAACCATTGTAACCGTTAAATAGTTCAAAGCTCTAGAGTGATGTGATGACTTATTTTTTCCGTATTACTGCAAATTTCTTCTCTCTTTTATTTCGAGTTATCATAATTGAACAATGAATCGTGACGTCAACATGATTCCTGTTAGATATGTGTCGGCCAATAAATCCTCAAAAACAGATAGCTCTGTAAGTCATCGGCATTGATTCTGACTTCATTAGTATTACTGGACACACCTAGCTGAAGGAGCTCGATAACGCATCCGCACCAGATCACGAGTGGTTACACCGTGCTACTCATTCCTTGCAACTGCTCTCCAGCTTAGACCAAACGCTTCTCGACATATAGATAGCTTTCCAAGTATATGCTCAAACTCCTTCATTTCTGACCTCTGATTTGATTGGGCTGGTTTACTTAGATTATAAAGTTATTATGTGTAAAGGCGTTGTTAACCTTCGGATACCTATGGCATCCTTATGTACAGCATTTAAGACAGATATACAACCTGCTTTTTATTAAAGTGTCTATCAGTAACTTTACATTAGGAAATGAATGTCTTCGGTCTTTAAGTTACATCAAGTTCCAAAGTGATGACGATAGGATGGAGGTGAGTTACTTTCTTAATTGACAATCATATAGTAACAGGTTCATTAAGAGAACATTTATTTTGAAATGGTGAGCTACTCCTTTAAATAGTTGCTAGATTCTTTTCCAAATTTACGGGAATGACGTTAGTGATTAAAAAGAATCAAGAATATGATGAATATATTTATTAAATCTATTGATAATACAAACTTTTTTCTCATCTTTTTTTACTAATTGCTTAGTTCCGGTGGTTGTATGACCTAAATTCAAATTATTTACTTAACAATTAAGATCATACTTTAATGTTTATATCACTGACCCAACAGGTTTATAGCAAGATGGAATAAATTTCAATATTTTTTTTGGTTGTTTTTGAGTTGCTAATGTGGTAACGTAAAGAGAACTTAGGGAAAAATGAAAGTTGTATTGTTATGTTGTTGTCTAATATGTGTTTCTAAGGTAAAATGCTCTGAGTCAATCGCTGTAATGTAGTTGTTTCCTTAGCCACTGAAAGGAAACGCTGGTTTCACAGGAATATCAACAAAGAAATCAATAGGCCGAAATCGACCTATCGATCTATCCATATGTGAGTTATTACCTATCTTTATTTCCATTGTCAATATTAGTTCATTCTCGTACAAGTGCAGCAATGAGACTTTTTTCTACTCCATCTATCCTGATGTCTTGAATGTGAGTTATATTATTCTTAAATTGATTCACTATTAAAGTTATCGAGAGTGTATGGTATGGAAATCAATGACAATGAACTAACGCTCTGATGCACTGTGACGCCAAAATATTCAGATTTCAACAATGTGTTGTCGAATAAGATATATTTTATTATCTAGATTCACGTATTTATCCACATAACTCAATTTGATGATAAATAGTTCATTACCATTAACTTCTTTTGTTTGTGCATGACACATATTTTTCATCAATGTACACGAAGTGGCATGGCTAAGTCCCTAGCGCTTTTATTTGTAGACATTAATTATCTGTTCATTTACGTATACAAGCTGTATGTGTTTGATGGATAATCAACATTTTGAAATAAATTTAGTTTATGATATCAGATCTCCACTAATTCCTTCGTTCATATTGATTATTGGGACAGAATTCATGGAACTTCCCTTTGGGCCATTGTGGTGAGATAACAATCTTTATCTAATACAGAACAAAACTTCTGAAAAAATACACAGTTCAAATAATCTAATTGTAAATTAACCTTTCATGGCTTTTGGAGGCGAAATTACGTAGGCTTTTTGTTGGGAAACAGTTGTAATAAACATAGAATCATAATTGTGGTCAATTAACCCTAGAATAAAATGAAAGAACAATTTTCAAACCTCAGAAAAAAACGGGTTGCTTTTGAGACACGTATCACATTTCCTGTAATCAAACCTCAAAAAAGAACGGGAGAAATACGATGTTTCGTTCTGCATAAAATAGGCTAGCTCTTAGATGGTTGGAGGTACACCACTTAACTTAATAATTAAGTTGACTATTGTAAGCAACTGAGTTGTTTTATTTTATTAGACACAGACCACCTGTTTCACACAACATCCTTGTAGTCAATCCTTCAGGAGATCTATAAGCCAATGTGAATACTGTTATATACGTAATGCTAAATTCACAGTCTCTGCTATACGTTATCTAGCGCGTAAATTATGAGGTGAAAGTGATATGACGGTTTGCATGAACCATCTTAAAACGTTTAGTGTTAAAGATTAACGACCGCTATCTAGACGTCTTTCGAAATTTAAGTAGGGAACTTAATTATCTAGACTCATGTGAAAACAAGACCTCTCCTGCATCTTCTCGAGTTCATGGATGTGTTTTGTATTATTTCATATTGTGCGTTGAAACATCCATACTGTACCGAAATATACAGTAGTGGAAGTAATTGTTGAGACGATTATATATTATAATAATAGTGACCTGATGCAACAAAGTCAGGAGGTGTCGAAATTTTAAATTTGACGGTACACAAGAAAAAAGATTATAGTCCGGTGAAGCGATCGTTAGCTTAGATGGATGGACGTGACGCTAATAGTGCGGTTAATTGAGGGCTAGGTGGGACTGTCTGGAATATACTGTAGCAAAAAGTGGCGGGGATTGATAATTAGGTGTTGATAATTATCAGTGTCCATCAAAACGGGTAATATCAGGACTACAAAGCCTTTAGTTTTAGATATACGGTGTTGTCCAATTTGACCGTGTGTGAATTACTTGCCCACTAATGACATGTGGAGATGGTTGGACAATATCGTGAACCAATGGAAATCAGATATATAAATCATTAGATGCCGTTCTAGTGGTTTGTTTGGAAAACTGTCTGTTAGGAAAACTGAGGGTACTGGATCCTATAGCCCATAGGGTCGGAGATGCACATGCCAGGATGAAGTGGCTGTCTAGCGCTTTCTAGTTTTCATTGGTTGTTCAACCAGAATCAGCCCGTGATGTGAACTTTACAATTTACGTTTACTTACTAACCATTGGTTGCAAAAATGCAACTAATTATACTCCATCTCCTCTACTTATGCTGTCCACGTTTCCCCACATCTCTCAATTTTCCTAAACCTAGTTTTTTTAATATCCACCATATATTTAGTTTGTAAGGGCTTTTGAGTTTCTCCGCCGCAACTATTCTTGAATGGAAGTTGGTGGGTAATAGTTAGCATATATGCTTGCTGTGAGGATTGGCTCGATATTGCCATCGCGAAATTCATTCCTGCATATCGCCAGACGGCATTTTGGCATCATATCTGATGTCAGTTCGTAATGGTGACCCTTACTTTGATTCCTAAACCTAAATTCCAACCCTAGATCCTAATCCTAATTCCTCATATTGATTTGTAACCCTCTTTTGACACTAGTAAGTAGGGGAGATGCCTCAAGGTAGCCTTAGAGTCGCTCAAAGGTCATCCGTTTATTATAATCTCACCAAACACCTTGTGTTGAACAAAAATACATGAAACGTTTTTACTACTAACTTTCACATCAGTAGTCAGTCAAATATATTCAAAATGTATAGACTTGAGACATATTGTCGTTAAACTAATTGCAAAGTACTTATAATTTCCTTTTTATATTTGTAAATGGAAATTTCTGTATTCAACATTTCCCCAGGAAATGTGCACTGAACATAAGGATTATTGATAATGACTACCTCGTTGTTAAATTACCCATACGGAAAGATAACTGTATTAACTATATCCGAAGTTTAATTCTAGTTCACTTACAAACTTTTTATCTGCACAGGATTAATACAAAGCTACAGAACTTCCGCATAATGCATCTTACGCCTCCGTTACACTGTGAATTTTATCTCATTTGTCATAATGAACAACATGTCAGGTAAAATAAATTGTACTTAAGAAAAAATCACTTTATTTGGAAGGAATAAACGATTATAAAACTGTCAGTAAGTACCAGAAAGCATAAAACGTAGTCACAGCGTTGATCTTAAGTTTGAACCTTGAAATAAATGTCTATCACATATTTGGGAAGTGTGAAAATGTTTCACAGCTTGATATCACTTTTAAAAAGCTATGGGTCCAATTTGTACAGAGTTTTCATTTCATCGGAAGTACTGATAATGCCTCTAATGTCTGATTTATATATATATAAGTGAAATGATTGTTATTTATGATAACCTATGTAACGTTCTTGCTAGATTGATTACATATATTGGTAAATTCAGTATTTCCAATATTGAAATACATTTTCAACTAGCTAGAATAAGGTTGCAAAAGTTAGACCAATAAACATTCAGTGAATTTAAGAATGAAGTTGCTCTTTGTTAAAGATGCACATTAACTTGGGAGCTATTTATAAGCAGAGGATAGTAGGGTATAGAAATTTTAAACTGTATGCAGCCACAACCATATCAGTAACACAATCTAAACATTCAAGTCTCGTAATGAATGCTGGATTTGGTGGTTCAAGTTTCCAAATTCACTCATTTTGTGATATAAAGTGGTATTGCCGAGTCCTTGTCTCACTTCTAACATTACTGGACTCTATCATGTTCATCATTAATAGGGACATTAATGCAGTCTGTATGAAATTTATTCTGTTTTCATTGTCAACAAAGACAACTGTAGCTAAGAATATATTCTAACTATTGCCTTGTGACAGTTGTACTTTTTGAGCTAGAAAAATGATTTTGACATTTTATGAATTGTTTACAGTTTACCTGAATGTTATTATTGATTACGCATATAGTACAACATGAAACACATGTTAGTATGAGAGATTCAAGGAGATTATGATATGATATAGTTTGTATCACGGACTAACCCTAGATGGACAACCACTGAAAAATAGAAAATATTGGTAGTTGTTTCATTCTAGTGTGGGTCATTCGGACACCGCAAGAGACGCTTATCATTTGAACCATTATTTCGGCATCCAGCGATTTATATGTCTAACTTAAATCAATGCAGGATATCGTAAAACCAATTGGGTTATTTAAATAAAGTCAGTCCGTGGTGTGAATTGCAAAAGATTCAGTTTGATGGTTAACCTTTATACCTAGAAAGTTGGTCAGCGACTATACATTTTGAGGGTAGCTTTCATTGTTGATTGACATTGAACAGGGACTCAGTAGGAACCAACGAATATTGAGTAGTTATCTCCTGTTTAAAGTACCCTTAGATTTGAAGGCGACTCTACTACATTTAGACCATTTACTCGGAACCTAAGTTTCTACATTTCCAATTTCAATCAGCCCGTATTATATTATTAGTGTGTGCAATAAACTAGTCTGAAAAGTGCTCGTTATGTTTTATTATACCATGGTGAGTTTGAAAGAAGACAATATCAATTCATCATGACAAGACTAACACTATTACATCCTAAATACACTGTTATAACTTGTGAACTTGTGTGCCCTGTATATTGGATAACGCAACGATACCGCCAATCAGAGAGTAGCGAAATTATCGATCGAACCAGTGACGCATAAAACACGTGCGAGCAGCCTACAGTCCTGATTGGTCTCGCTTCCTGTCTAACCCAGCGAGTTAAGTCCAGAACACCAATCTCAACCTCTGCAATATGAATCATTTATTTCAAACATACGGGGTTTATATACCAATCAAACAGACCACAACGTACCATATAATAGAAAATAACATTTGTACAAGATTTGGCCCAAAGTGGCTGTGAATGACGGAGATAGTAATTAATAAACAGGCCATAACTCAAGAATGGTAAATCGTATAATAATAGTTCATAGGTCAAAATAAAACTCATAATAAGAGGGACATGAATATGAACAGTTTAGTTACATAACGATAAGAATATACTCATAGTATTGGTCAATAAATGGATCCCAAGAATTACCATTCATTATTCTTATCGGGATATAACATACACAAAAGTACGATTGTGATGCAAAAAATATCACAGTGAAAACTGAATTAACATTTTTCTTAATCAAAATCTTTTTTGATTTTTTTATGAAATGAGATAAAAATTTGAAGCTTCATTCAAAAGGTTTTAGTCGTCAAGTGAGAGTAAATCAAAATTTTAATCGATCTAAGAATTTAAATTTGAACATTTGAATGGACCAGTTTTCTTACCTGGTTACTATGAAAGTGATACTTTAAATAGTTTCTACCGAAAAATTAAAAAAACTTATATATGAAACTCAGCAAAAACTTTTTTTTTTCGTAAATAAATTTATTATCAAATTAAACATTTTTTTAATAAATATACATGTAAAATTATATAGCTTTACTCTGTATGATAATGTACACACTCAATAGACACATATTATAATCTAAATTTGTTCAATAATAATAAATAGCAACTCTTCAGAGCATACTATTCTTGTTTGACAGCTCATTTCATCCTAATTCTGTACATTTCAAGTGTAATCAACAATGAATCCAAATAGAATGGGAGTTGGTCACTGAATCACATCATAATTCAAATTGATTAAAGTTGGAAGTATTAACGGTTATGTTTCAATTCAATAGTGTTAATATATCATACTTAGCGATGAATCTAAACATCTTTGATTTGATCCAGTATGAGGTTGTAGACATGTGATGGAAAACTATTTCAAATCTATTTCAAGTTTAAGTAATATTATGTGGAATAATGATGATAAATTATTCAAATCATTGTTATTTTCAAGTATGTTATGATGATTTAACTAAATATATTTTGCGGTGTCAGTTTTAAAGAAGAAAAAACAGACGAACAGACAGCAATCCATTAATTATTACTTCATTAAAATGTCAAACATAATTGATGGGTTATAAATTGCTCAACAATACTGCTATTTCAGTAAAATAATAACTAATTCATTCAGTATTAGATTATCAGTATTATTACGATGTATGTTAATGTATGTAACTGGGGGACTGTATTGTAAAATGTTAATAAACTATGTTAACTGATATTTCGATTAACAAATCCAACATATTGCATAAGAAATATATCCATTTTTATGGGATAAAATCATTTTATGCAAATATTGCAATGGTTCCTCGTTTTTCGAGTATAAGTGATAAGTGGTTCCGACATAACAAACAGTGACGACCAGATATAACAAGTAGTGTTCAATCGAGAAGACATATCAGTGGCGATAGGGTGAAAAAAGGACCAAAACAATCAGCATACAGAATTGTCGTCGGCGTCCTTGAACGATATTAGTTGTAAATTTTTCGTATATTATTTTCTATTACCATGCTGATTCATACAGAAATAGAAAATGGCTTTCTCTTCCGATTAATTGCAGTTGCTATTTCAACGACAACAGCAGTGTTTCAAACGAAACAGTAACAATCATATATGATCCACCCATCGGTCCAAGAATGTCCATTTCAGAAACATGTTCTGCTGTTGGTTCGAATCCCATTATCGCAGAAATACAACTTACAAGCAGTGAGTTGTCTAGCTCACAAAAAGACGGGGTTTTGTTAAATGCTCATGAAATTGTTGCAGTACCCACACACGAAGAAACAGAAAATGAATCAAGCAGCATAATGAAGACATTTGAATCATATGGATTTCATCATTTTACGACAAAAGTTTCTGATGAATATACATACCGGGATTCTCTAGTTGTTTTACTAGATATGAGTTATCTTAATGAATCATATGTTTTTGATCAAATTTCTTACAAAAATGAGAAAAAATATGTTGAATGTATCAAATGATGATCAAGAACCTAATGAAATTTTGATAGATGCTGATTATCCTAGCGATCCACCATCTACTAATGAGATTTTCAATAAATTTGATGAAAATGTTTCAGAAGGATCAAACCCCAATGACCTCGTATCAAGTGTCATTCATCCCTATTATCAAGTCAGTTCTAGTCGACTTTCTATCCAGTCAACAATATTGAAAACTGTTGAAACATAGTCAGTCATTATATGGAATGATAAGGTATTATGAGGTTTAAAATATTTAAGCGGTGTAAATTAACTCCTAAATTAAATTAAACTGATTTTTATTCACTCGTATGATAAACCTGTCGTTTTACAAGTTGGCCATCTTGATTCAATGGATGTGTGGGTTGAATTTTGTTAGGTGTATCGTATTTTTCATTGATTACATCAATGCCAACGAATGGAATAGTCCAATCAATAATAATAGTAAGCAAACTAAAGTTCATGATACACGTTACTTGGATCGAAGATTTCATTATATCTTCAGCAACAGGTAAAATTTGAGAGTACGTTACTCAGTGACTGAATAGATAGGATACGGTATTACAATCTGATCTTGGTTAATAACTTAGGTCATCCAATGCTGATGAGCTAATTCAGAATGGCTGAAAATCTCCACTAAAAACTTCAAACCAGAGAACATACCACCAGTAGAAGTATTTGCTTTACGAAACGTTATATTTATTAATTATAATATTCACAGTCCCTTTTATTGCTTTTGTAAGTATTTTATATTGCCAAAATATCATTTACGTTTTAAAAATTTTATTTTGTATAAGTCTTCCGAAAATGTTTTATGATAAGATGCCGTCTTGTTAACATAAGCTAAACTAACATTATAATGTGAAGGGGATTTTCGTCATGGACTAACATTAACTGAACTATGATTTAGACAATATGATGACAAATCGCCACTAGTGGTTTTCACTGCTAGTAATAATCCATGTATTTTTATTATTTTGATAACGTTCAACTTTCGTCAAAGATTAGTAACAATAATTTTCACGTTTCACAGCAAATAAGATTTCTTTTAGAAAGATAATCAGATGCAACAAGGGAGAAACTTTAGTCATTTCATAATATAGTACAACCATTATTCGTCACCGTTGAAGATTAAAGCGTACAAACCAATAGATGATAAATTAGTAGATCTAAGTCAGTGACAGAAACAATCTTCGAATTTAAATAGTTATTGTAAGTCACCCAACTGAATAACGCAGTTGAAAGTTATAAGTTGATTGTGGAAAAGATTTAAATATTTTTTACTAGTTAAAATAGACGTAGCGTCGAATAAGATCTACTATCTTATACAAGATCTGTGTTATTCCTGGATTTTGTATAAGAATAATGCTAATCGAGTTAATGTAAGTTACTGGTTATAATGGGAAGTAATAGAATGTCTGTAAACACTTATGTTTAAACGTAAATAAAAACATAATCAAAGGGAACGCTTTAAAATAATTAATTAGTTAGTTCTATATGATATCTACTTGTATTTTTGGTTTACGTTTATTTTTTTTGAATCCTCTCAATGATGTTTGTGATTGCAATCGATCAGTCTCTTTTAACATATGTGGTCCTGTATAGGGAGCCTTGATATCATCACTAAGTTACAAACAGTTTCAGGCAGAGATGAATGATGGCCTACAATGAAATCCAGGACGCGCCTTTTGTCCCTTACGAGCTTCGTTAGCTGGATTTGCATGCATGGTATTTTTCGTTTGATTTCTTATTACTTCAAATAGTAATGTTTCAGTCAATAGTAATCAGTCATAAAACGTCGACATAGGTTAGAATTAATATATGTTATATGCCTTGCTAAACATTTATCGTTTATTACATATGACTGAAAATAAGTACTTGAGAAAGGAGTTGAAATTTGCGGCTTTAAAAAACGGTAAACGTATTATCAGTATAGAATTGCGGAGATCACTGAGTTTTTATTGAGATCGTGAAGTGATTGATGTTAGATCATCAGTGAAAACCTGGAAGCACTGGACGGCTTTTTCGTCCTAGTATGGGACTCCATAGCTATAAAGCATCCAAGGTCTCGCACATGAGACTCAAACCCTGGACGTTTGATTACGCGCGCGAACATTTAACCTCTATTTAATAGCAAATGTAAAAAACAGACCTTATTATATATTGTATACAGATGGACTGCAAAGCATAATAAAGTTTTACATAATTGCTTGTACGTTTGTTAATTTTCTGAATACTTGCAAATATTATTTTAGTGGAGTTTTGTTCTCTGAGCTGGATGGTTTGGTCGTGCCATCCAGCTCAGAGAACAAAACTCCACCAAAATCATCCACCTGAGCTACAAATCTTCTCCACCATCTCAAATATTATTTTAACCTAATATTCTTCACTTTTAAAGATAAAATAGTAAACATGGTCCTTTTCAGTTGGACATATTAAAATGAATCATACAGAATAGCATAAATTCATAGTAAGCATTTTTATATTTTATCATGATCATTGATCAATTCTGTTAGTTATCCAAGATGACATTTCCGTAATATCTGTTCCTTTCTTTTATAATGATAATAAAATGGTATTTTACATGTGTACACTGTGAATTATCATTTAATTTCCTAAAAAATCTGTTTATCGAACAAGTACATCGAACTGACGAGTTTTAAATAGGACGAAACGCGTGTCCTAGATTCCACTGCTATCCACTATTTATGTTTTCTAATAATACTTGTGAATTAAGACAATATCGAGGCAATATGCACAGTGTGCACATATGCCAATAAGAGACTGATCAATTACAGTCGTAAACATCAGTGAGAAGATTCAAGTAAACAATCCCAAATGTTCATAAAACATTTGCAATGCATGGTGTAGTTGTTAAAAAAACACAACTGAAATAAACATAAATAATTGATTGATTTTCTGTTAGTTGAACATCATCATATGAAATATACCGATTAATTTTAGACAAAATGTGATTGTATAGAAGGTTCTTTTCTGAATGTCAAATTATGTAACTAACTAAATGAATTTCATTTAGATAAACAAGAATTTCATTTGACTTTAATATTTATTGAAATGTCTAAAAAAAAAGTGTGCAAAATCAAAAGAAAAACAAACAAACAAAATTATCAATCGATAAAACAGTCGAGTTGATAAATAGACGTTTAATTTACCAATATCAGAAGTGGTTTTTGTGGATATTATAGTTATTTCAATAGTTGAGATTATAAGTCAGTTGAAGCTAGACCACCATGAAAAACCTGGAAGCACTGTTTGACGGCTGTTTCGTCCTATTATGGGACTCCTCAGCAGTGCGCATCCACAACCTCGCCTCATGAGATTCGAACCCAGGACATATCGATCTCATGATATCAACTATTGAAATTACTATGATATCCACAAAAACCCTTTCTGATATCAATCAACATATGCTAACTAGTGACTGGCTTCAAGAGGTATATCCTGGAGTTCTAGTGGGAAGCAGTGACCAGTGAAGTTCAACCGGGTCGGTTGTGAGATAGTAACTCATTGATGACAATGGTGAATGTGTCGCTCAGTTTTGTGGATTGGTTGAAGTTAGACATTAACACCGTTGGATGCCGGCTATGTCAGTGGTCTACTGGTTAGGCGCTCGCACGCGAGACTGATAAGTCATGTGATCGAATCCCGCGAAGCGAGATCGTGGATGCGCACTGCTGGAGTCCCACAATAGGATGAAACGGTCGTCCACTGCTTCCAGGTTTTCCGTGGTGATCTAGCTTCAATTGACCCATGATCTTAACTACTGAAATATGATAACAGTTTGACTAAATCTACGGAAAACATTACTGCTGGGATGTGCCCCCGAATGCCCTGGTACGGCCGAGAGTGGGGAGACTCCGCTCTCCCTCTCGAAATACTCTCACACGGCCGCGCGTATACAGCCTCTGACAGGGAAGTCCTACTCATTGCCTTCTCGTGGCGGGGGTGTTGTTTACGAAAATGAGAAAACGAAAAGCGAATGTCCGGCGCTTTAACCGGATCACAAACCAATGGTGCACATGGGCTCCAGTATCCTGCGGGAACAAATGGCGTATGAACCAATCGTCGGTCACCGGCTACCATGGGATCGCATCTCCTTACGATGCTCCACTGCCTTGTGGATTAGACCTTTAGGTCAAAGGCTCGGGGTGTGGCCCCCTAAGATGACCACCTGCTTCGGTTTGGGCACCCGGGCAGTATCACATCCCACACACAAATGATGAACTCCTTATGTCTATGGAACTTACTTTTCTCACTTCGAAAAACAATCAATTGATTCAAATTATTATCATTACAATTATTGTCATTGTTAATACTATTATTATTATTACTATTATTGTCATTATTATTATTATTATTATTTTCCACATTATTCACCCTCTTTTATACTCATACAGCGGCTCGTCTTTGGTGGAAATTCGACTGTATCTAAACGTTCTCGAGTCACTGTCCGGTTGAAAATTGTATGTTACCACCGAATACGAGAACTGAAGCAGTTTTTCTGAAACCACGTGCACCATTCAAACTGGCTGCCTTCAACGTTCGCACACTTATGCAGGTCGGACAACAGATAGGGCTGGCCATGTCTTTGAAAAGTCTTAATATTGATGTTTGTTGTCTATCCGAGACCAGTATTCAAGACTCGGGCGAAGTACTACAAATTCGATCTCCATCTGTCGCTTCGAAAAGCTTGTTTTACGTGCGCTTATCCAGGGACCCTGTGGCATCTTCGTCTGGTCTTGCTGGCGTTGGCGTCGCACTGAGCGCTAGAGCTGAGGCAGCACTAATCGATTGGATCCCCATTAACAGTCGGTTATGTGCTGTTAGATTGGAAAGTTCCATTAAAGTGAGAAGAAATCGGCGTGAGAAACGATGTCTTTTTGTCATCTCCGCCTATGCCCCGACAAATTGCAGCCCGGATGCAATCAAGGATGAGTTTTACCACCAGTTATCTGTTCTTCTCCGGAAAGTGCGTTCGACAGATATTGTAGTATTAACCGGAGACTTGAATGCTCAGGTCGGGCGTCTAGGCACAGAAGAGAGTCGTTTAGGTGGCCGATAGGGACTTGTTGGTCGCAGGACAGATAACGGGGACCGTCTACTGAGACTGTGCACAGACCACAACCTGTTTCTGGCTAGCACTAACTTTCGGCACAGTCATCGCCGATGTGCCACCTGGCGTCCTCCCTCTGCATCTCAAGCCTGAACTCAGATTGATCACATCGCGATCAGCTACCGCTGGCGTGGTTGTGTACAAGACTGCCGTTCCTTTTGGAGTACCTATCTGGACTCTGACCATGCTTTGGTCTGCGCCAATCTTACCTTACTTTTCAGTGGACAACGAAGTGACCGCCATCAACGGATTGATATTAGCAAGCTGGTTGCAACTTCTGTTGCTAGTAAGTATCGAACCGAGCTAGCCTCTAGGCTAGCTACCACTCCACCAAAAAGTATAAATGAACATTGGTTGCAATTGCATGACGCCATGAAAATGGCGGGTACAGTCAGTTGTGGGTTCGCGAAACGTCCCGCTTATAAGCACTGGGTTTCTGCAGGTTCCTTACAACTCATTGAAGCCCGTCGGTCTACTCCGGGTGACCGTGAGTTTGACCATAAACGAAGGATGTTACGTAAGGAAATTGGGCAAAGCTTGCGTAAGGACCGAGAAGCCTGGTGGTCGATGCGTGCTAATGAGCTGGGAGCAGCAGCTGCATCTGGTAACTACCGGAAGCTCTTCCAACTCATCCGAGCCACTGGCAGCAAGAAGTCTGGTGTGAGTGAAACAATCTGCGAGGATGATGGGATGCCAATCACTAACATCCATCGACGTCTTGGACGATAGGCAGAATTTTTGAAGGGCAGTTCAACTGGCCTGCTGCTCCGGCAACATCGGTCAGACTGTCCTGCCCTCCATGGCCGGTGACGACTGATCCACCAAACGAGGAGGAAGTCCGCAAGGAACTCCAACTCTTCAAGCGTTACAAATCACCTGGCCCAGATGACTTACCTCAGGCTCTTTTTAAAGATGGTGGTGACTTTTTGACTAAGGAATTGACGGCGTTGTTTACAAAGGTTTGGGAACTAGAGAGTGTACCAACGTCATGGAATGAGTCGATAGTTGTCCCTATCTTTAAAAAGGGTTCAAGTCGTTCCTGTAACAACTATCGGGGGATAAGTCTACTTCCGATTGCGTCCAAGCTATTGGCTTCCGTCATACTTCGTAGGTTGTTCAAAACCCGAGAAAGATTGACTCGCGAGGAGCAGGCTGGGTTTCGCCCTGGTCGAGGATGTATTGATCACATCTTCACCCTCCGCCAAATGTTAGAACACCGCCATACT
Organism: Schistosoma haematobium; assembly: GCF_000699445.3. Classification (NCBI taxonomy): domain Eukaryota; kingdom Metazoa; phylum Platyhelminthes; class Trematoda; order Strigeidida; family Schistosomatidae; genus Schistosoma; species Schistosoma haematobium. Next base: position 17,347,492 of record NC_067201.1, read on the forward strand.
TTTCAAAGGCCAACAATCGTAGTGTTTCTTGACATCAGGGCTGCCTTCGATTCGTTGGACAGGACTGTTCTCTCTGATTGTCTATTGAAGAAGGGTGTGCCTGAGAAGTTTATTAACATCCTAAAAGCCCCATATAAAAACACCTCAGGCAGAGTGAGGGCATACAACCACCTCTCTCCATTGTTCCATTCGAGCAGTGGGGTTAGGCAGGGTTATCCAATCTCTCCATTCTTCTTCAACTTTGCCATCGATGACATTCTGGAAACAGCTCTGATGAATGTAAGTAATGGTGGTGTAGATCTGTTGCCTGGGGAAAGACTTCTCGACCTTGAGTATGCGGATGATATTGTCTTACTGTGCGATAATGCCCAAGGCATGCAATCCGCACTTAACCAGTTGGCAATCAGTGTCCGTAGGTATGGTATGTGCTTTGCACCTTCGAAGTGCATAGTACTTCTACAAGACTGGCAGAATTCCAATCCTGTACTCACCCTGGATGGTGAGCAGATAGACGTAGTCGAGAAGTTCGTGTATCTGGGTGGCTGCATAAGTGCTGGTGGGGGTGTGAGTGATGAGATCAATGCACGTATAGTGAAAGCTAGAGCGGCTTATGCCAATCTGGGCCACCTTTGGCGCCTTCGTAATGTTAGTCTGGCTGTAAAAGGTCGGATCTACAACGCGTCGGTGAGAGCAGTTTTGCTCTATGCTTGTGAAACCTGGTCTCTCCGAGTTGAGGACGTTAGACGACTCTCTGTGTTCGATCATCGTTGTCTCCGAAGGATTGCTGACATCCAGTGGCAACACCATGTTAGTAATGCAGAGGTTCGGCATCGTGTGTTCGGGCACAGAGATGATAATTCAATTGGTGTCACCATCTTGAAACACCGACTTCGGTGTCTTGGACATGTTCTACGAATGTCGTCCCAGAGAATTCCACGTCGTGCATTATTTGCCGACTCTGGGACTGGTTGGAAGAAGCGGAGAGGTGGTCAGTCCATGACATGGTGTCGTGGCATGAAAGAAAGCTGCAAGGGGCTGGCTTCTGTTGGTCCTTCACGACTCCCTGGTTGGGGTCTGAGAGATGGTGCTACACAGTGGCTAGAGACGTTATCAGATATGGCTCAGAATAGAAGCCAGTGGCGATCCTGCTGTAACCTTCTTTTACTTTCTTCATAAAAAGTGGTTGTGTCTCCTTTACCTGAAAGATTTCTTCTGATTGTACCTTTTCGTTCCGTCGTTACTACCACACTACCTTACTCCAATCTCTTCGTTATTGTTCTCTTTTTCTTTTTGCGCTCCTTAGTTTTTTTTTATATTTCTCTTCGAATTCTCATTGTTTTGTGTGGCGCATATACATTGGCGCTCTTCTGTACCAATATTCATGTGTTCAAATAAATAAATAAATAAATACAGTGAAGTTCAACCGGGTCAGTTGTGAGTGAGTAACTCACTGATGACAATGGTGGATGTGTCACTCAATTTCGTGGATTAGTTGGAGTTAGATATTAACACCATTGAATGCCGGCTATGTCAGTGGTCTGGTGGTTAAGTGCTAGCGTGTGAATCTCGCGAGGCGGGATCGTGGATGCACACTGCTGAGGAGTCCCACAATAGGATGAAACGGTCGTCCAGTGCTTGTAGGTTTTTCATGTTGGTTTAGTATCAATTGACTCATGATCTCAACTATTGAAGTTTAATTTATTATGACATATATTTTCATTCAATTCTGTAAGTTGACTTAATAAGTAAAGATAATTTACTGTTATTTTGTATAGATTTTAATATGAATCGTCTAGCATTTTACATATCAAGCACTCTTTTATGTACGTTTAGAAGATTCAATCTTTAAAGATTGATTGTAAATTTGTCACATAATCTACTACTTGTTGTTTGGATAGCCAACCTATCTTTAACCTTTACAAAAGATGGATAACCGAATGTCCACCCACACAAATTTACATTTGGCTATTGGAGTGGATTATAATTTATTTTCTACATTAAATGCGTCATTATAGACCCCATAACTTAGTTGAAACGCCTCGACACTTTTTTGGCATACACTTTATTAGGAATACAAATCCTTTTCGAAAATAATCTAAATATCTTCAATTCTCGTATTTCGAACTAGGAAATCTGCTCGATATTTAACAAGAATCTACGATGGTTTTAGTGGACTGAATAAATTTTAATGGTATTAAAATCAGTAAATTGGTTGGACCAGACTAAAAGATAAACTTAGATTAGGCCATTAACTCAATCAGGATACAAATTATGGTGAGACAAAAATTTGTGGGCGAACCAATCACGCGATATTCAATCATCCATTTGGCTGCATAGAGAAAGGCATTTTAGTTAATGTCGGCTCGTGATGAAAACCCTAGATCTAATACCTAACCTTAACCATCAACTCTAAATCATAATTCTAATACCTCACACAGGTTTATAGCCCTCTTTTGGCCCTATTTATTAGGTGGGCACTCTGAAGGTCATTTTAGCGTCGTTCAAAGATCATCCATAAATTATAGTTTCACCTAAATTATTATTAAAAATTGACTAGATGGATTATCCGAAAAAAAGGGAGGGAAACTAATTCATATCAGAGCATCTCACAAAAGTGACATAAAAAGGATGACCAATATATGATGATATAAAACCGAGAAGATTCTATCAACGTACTATGTATGTTTATATTTGAGAATTTATCCTAAAAGTAGATCAATTTAATTGGTCATTTCAATTAGTAAGTCAATAGCCCACATTAAAAATATCCTATTGGAAATACCTTGAATATACTATATCTAGTATGTTGCATTTCATTGAATTATTCTTTCTATTCTGTTTTTATGAAACTTGATCAATCAATAATTTGTAGATGTTTCTTTTTTTTCTTTTTTACTTTCTATATAGTTCATATCAATATTTGTTATCCCTTGATATCATTATTTATTGTACATAGTTTGTCTTGATCTATGTGATTAGGTGGTGTAACCATCTCTTTTTTTTAAAAAAAAATCTTAGTTTTAGACAGTTATAAAAGACTAAATAACTGTATGAATTATTTAGGACTGATTTCTTTTTTATCAGGAAATAAATTCATATGACTTTTTCAGTTAATGGGAAATCAGCATAAAGACTTTTTGTTTCCATATTAGTTTAACAGAATGTTAAAGTGATTGTAGTATAGAGTTTTCTATGTTGTTTTCATTATGAAATAACTGAATATTGAAAACCAGAAATTGTTGGATAGGTATCTTATTCTCGTATGAGGCTTCACAGTAGGAAAAAACATCGAAAATCTTGCCGGAGATCAAATTCAGGACAATTGGGTCTTTCAATGAGTAAAAACCCTTAGAATATTGATCTGGTAACTGATAGTTTGCATAACTAACTTTAATCATTCAATGATATTTCATAAGATTATATTGCAATATCATTGACGGGTAATTGTTTCGCTTCCGACATGGTTAAAATCCAGTTGGATAGGGTGAATAATGGTACAATACAAGAATTATCTAGATTCGATTAATACCCATATGTATTTTACGTATATTTGTTTAGTCAATAGCATTTGATATTAGTAGTATGAAAATAGCAGAATGATTAGGAGATTACGTGAAATGTTTTTTTTCACAGATTAAGGAAGTTTTCAACTTTATTAATGATCATCACTGAATTTTTTTTCAATATTTCCCTTGAGAATATGTAAAGGTAGTTCAATAGGAAGTTCTACCCACTCAATGTTACCAATTACTTAAATAATAGTTTGATCTTATTAAAAGGTTTTCATTAAGTTCTCTGGTTTTAAGTATTACAAGGATGAAAGGACACTGATCAAAAGAATACATTGTTTCACAATAGTAATTTACACAATGATCTTGATAGAAATTAGGACAGAATAGGCAGTTTTGAGCTTTATTTATTTTAACACTGAGTAAGAGTTCTACTTTCATTGATATTTGAAACTCCCGTCAAAGGATACTTTATGCAACATAACAACATAGAAACGATAAAATTATTTAGGATTTTATTAAGACTAAAAGGATAAATCAGCGAGACTATAATTTATAGACGAACCAATCACATAAAAGATAAAAGGTCTTGGATTTTGGCGCGAAATTCAACCATCCATTTGGCTAAATAGAGTTTTGGCATTTTAGTTGACTTTAGTTGGTGTTAAAAACCCTAAATTTAATTCCTTATCCTAACCATCAACTGTACATCTTAATTCTAATTCCTCACATTGGTTTACAACCCTCATTTGGTCACCCTCAAGGTCCCTTTAACATGTCTCAAAGGTCGTCCATTAATTATAGTCTTACCGATAAATCTATCATTTGGGATAGTGAGAAATTACACATACTTTTCTTACATATATTATAGATAAAAACCTTATCATTTCCGTTTTACATTTAGAATATCCATATCATATTTAATAAAATTCACCCTAATAATTCTAATACATTACTAAATGACGTAACATTCAAACATAGAAATAACAGTCCAAACCGGATGTAGAAAAAAGGAACACATTTCATGGTTGTATTTTCTAAAACGCTTATTATATCTTGTTTTCTCTAATAATTTCATTTGATATTTATTCAGTGTTTCAATAACAACAAAAAAATCATCATAAGAGAAGAAATCCAACAAAATTTTCACAAATTTGTGCCCTCAAAACGATATTATAACACATGATCAACTTGGAACAAACTATGTCCTGAAACTAAGTAAACATTAGATAATATAGAAACAAAAAGACACGAGTAAGTTTGCATCTAAAAGTATGACTATTTTTAATTTCATATTCGTGTATTTGACTATAAACTTATACATCATGTACATATATATATATATATATATATATATATATATAGTCATACTTTTAGATGCAAACTTACTCGTGTCTTTTGTTTCTATATTATCTAATGTTTACTTAGTTTCAGGACATATATATATATATGAAGGTTAATTAATAATACTGATCACTTAAAACTGGATAGATTGTAACACGTTCTAGGTTTGAATTAGCTGATCATGAAATGAAGTTATTATTAAGTGATACTTAGACGGTAAATAGACCACTCGTTTTTATCTTCTTCCTTTTTATTATTCTTGACTCGGTTCGATTCTAAAATGAATTCATCACGTATCATTACTAATAAAATGATTTTACTTAAAATGTTTCGATTGTTAAAAAAGGAAGCTCTAATAGTAATTTACAATTTAAATTAAGAAGCCAGGCACAGATAATTATGAAATATTGTAAAGCAATTTCATCATATTTGTGAAATCACTAATATTATGAAGCTTGATAATCTCAAGTTAGATTATATGTGAGGTTAGGGATTCCTGTTACAATGAACTTAAATAAAATAATAAGGGCAGTTGTTCAATAACATTTGTTTAATTGATGATAACTCTAGATATCATAACAATTTGTAATGAAAATCACTTCTAAACTCACTTGTATCTTTCCAGTGTGAACATCAACTCTGCGATGCAGGCACATCCAGCTGACGAGTCCCAAATGGGACGAAACGCGCATCCTGGATTCCACTGCTAGCCACTTTTCATCACTGCTTATAAAGCCTGTGACTTATGGCTATATCGAGGCAATCCGCACAGGATGCACATATACAAACATGAGACTGGTCAATCGCAGTCCTAAATAACAATGGGAAGTAAAACAACACCAAATGAATTTAAGCTTCATCCCATTGCACAAGCAAACGATTTCTGCAATCCTTATCTGCTGATTAATTCAAATATATAGGCTCACTATACATGTATATATGAAGAAACTTCACTTTGCTAAGGTTATTTGCGTAGGTCTTCATGTACACCAAAAGGTAACGTGCATGCTGCAGGATATAAGAGTCCTTGACCTGATAAATGGCAGGGTCGAAAGTAAACATATATTAGTGATCCTAAATTAAAAATGAAATACTGTTCAGGATAATATCGATTATATAACAAAAAGCAATTTCATCTGGTTTTCTTTAATAAGTACTTTACTTGGTTTGTAGATTTGTTTATCCGAATTCAGCGTCGTATGTGGTCCATACGTACTTTATAAATTGTATTCATCTTATCAATATAATTATCACAAAATATATCAGATAAAGTCTATGGGGGACTGAATTAAACTAAATGCAAAATGCACTTTGAAAAACAATTTACATTCAACTTTTACTGTTTAATGAACCGCTATGACATAGATTCGTGCTGAAAGATGGGTGCTATTAATTAAGGGTGTTATTAGTTAAGTGATTTGTTATTTCTGGGTCGAAGGATTTTTGAAAAAATGAATATTGAATAGCGATTATGTTTCCAGTCCTATGTGAAATCTTTACCCATATATCTTCTAGAATAGATTGGATTTTTCCATTTAAATAGAATATTTCTTTCCATCCTAACCCAAAATTTAGAAATTCTATTGAATGCGATAATCTCAACCATATATATATATATATATATATATATATATTTATATGTTCTGCTGTTCATTGTGAAAGAAGAAAATCGTCGATTATTTAAGTATTTTCGTAAGATGTAACAAACCAGCGATCGGCTAAAATCCAATTACCTGATGTCGAGAGGCCAATTATACGTATACGTATACGCCTAAGTGTCAACAGTCACACATTTACCTTACTGTATTCAACAGAAATTTTGTTTGATAGTTATAAATATATTCAATTGTATTAAATGTTAAGCTGACTCATGAAAATTAATCAATTAAGAACTCTGAAACTTTGTTTACTGTCACAGTCTTACTAAATCAGTAACAGTTCTAAGTTTGGTTTCTGTTCAAATAAAAGGACAGTACAGCTTTAGATATGTTCATGACTTTAATATGAATGAAGTCAGTGAATATGACTTATAAACCTGTAAACAGGCAAACAATCATATTGCAACAATTGAGTTTTATCAGTCCTTGTTGATAAGTGGATGCTATGTTCTAGTTTATAAGTGAACATTAGCATTAGAATCCAATAACGTTTAGATAATCAGTTCTATATAGGACACTATCTCAAATGTACTCCTTAAAAAATATGAAGCATAGCTATGTTGAATTCTGGCAAGCACAGGGATCGAACATTGATGTATCGTTGTTTTCGGAACACGTCAGTAGTATGTATCTGTATCCCAGATTTAATTATTTCAACGTCATCTTAAACGTTATCTTACGTAAACAATGTTATGGGGTATGTTTAAATAAGAGAACAAACTTGTCGTAATTCATACAAGAACGGAACTTCTGATGTGTTATCTTTAACTTCTACTACATAATAAGTTGCCACTACTAGGAAGCCTAGAAATCAGATCATTCTTGTAATTCATGTAAAAAATAAAAGTAGTGTGTATAAATGATTGTTTCTGTTGATTTAATATAATCAGAAGTTATGAGTGGATCAATGTTAGACCACTACTGAAAACCCGGAAGCACTGGATGGCCGTTTTGTCCTATTATGAAACTCCTCAGCAGTGCACATCCACGATCCCACAGGTGGGATTCAAACCCTGGATCTTTGATCTCACACGAGAATGCGAGGAATGTTCATATTTGTGTTTATGTGTAATCTTAATTATCATTCATGTTAATATCCTAAAATTATTACATGTTAAGAAAAAAGCTTAGAAAATATCGAAGTGAAAGGATGAAGTAAAATAATTAATTTTAATAAACTAAGAGAATGAGATAGTTTTAATTAAAACTAAAATATGAAACATTAAAAATATTTATTCCAGCTGACTAGTTCCAAATAATAAAAAATTCCCATCCTGGATTACACTACTAACCATCATCCAGGACTTAACACACATGACATCGATCACCACCCAGTGATCAATCAATTGTGATTACATCTCAGTCCTACAGGAGGTCGATCGCAGCCCGGCTAGCCTAGTGGTAACGTCTCTGACTGTGAAGCTGAGTGACACGGGATCGAATCCGTCAGCGAACACCAGTTCGATCTAGATAACAGATACACCTTGCTGACGAGTTCCAAGTAACACGAAACCCAGGTCCAGGGTTTCCTGTTCACTACATCTAACCACCATCTAATCTCAACATAATTCACACAACGTCGAGTCATCTAGGCTAGTGGCCACATTGCAAATTGGTCGATTGCATTCTATCTGCACTAAGAGGGACTAGACACACATGACATTGACCACCGCTCAGTGACCAATCAATTGTGATCATCCAGCTCTACTTCAAACAGATGATTTAGTGTGTACTTTTGACATGTATCTAAAGTATTAATTGTTGATTATCCGGAACCAGAATAAAATCAAGTTAGTTTTATAGATGTTTGTTCAGTAAAATTGATTATAGATTAGCCAATAAATTGTGCTTGAATAAATATCCAAGATATAACTATTTGATATAATTTTAAGGGAATAGCAAGATTTCCTTAAGAAATAAAAGGAAACTTTCAACATGCATTAGTGAAGATTTTAAAATATAAAGATTGGAGTTATATTTGTGTGCGAAAACGTATGGCAATTTCCAATATTCCTTCTTCTTTTGAAAATCACTTTACAATCTGAAAATGGATTAGAGACTGGTTTAGATATCTTTGGGTGATCTGTTTACAGATATTAATTTACTCTTATTAAATAGGTAATTCATAACAGTTATGCAGTTACTTGGTCAATCATTTTACTTAATTATTAGATGAACACCAAGAAATCAAGTTAATATACATTATATAAGTGACCATAATGATAAATGCAGGTATTAACAATATTGAAAAAATCTCTATTCTATAAGTCAGTAGATAGTTTAATATTTAATCAAAGTTTTACTATCATCAGAAGGTGTTTTGTGGAGATTTTAGTAATTTCAATAGTTGAAATCATGAGTCAATTGAAGCTAGACCACCACGGAAAACCTGGAAGCACTGGACGGCCGTTTCATCATCTTGAATAGAGATAATAGTACAAAAAAGATCTAAGTACAAATAAAGTGATCTAATTACATAATATATAAGAAATGTAAATAGTTCACAGAATTACATGTAATCAAATGCAAATTGATATAAAATGAAGATAGTAATCAATAGGAATAATCGTTTGTAATAAGTTTGAAAGGTGGTTAGGATGATAAACGAATGAACAAAATTTGATAACCATTTAAAAGATACATTGATGAGGCAGTTAAACTAATAGTGATCGCATCCTCATCATAAAACTTGTGGACATTCAGCAATTTATTAAAATGTTACTTACTTACTTACGCCTGTTCCTCTCGTGGAGGAGAATGAGTCACCCACCAGTATTCTTCATCAAAATGTGTCCTGGACAATCTTTTCCAGTTGTTTCTAATTGATATTCATCCTTTTCATGTCTACTTCCAATGCCCAACGCAGTGTATTCTTTGGCCTTTTACTTTTCCGTTTTCATTCAGGATACCACGTTAGCGCTCGCTTCATGATGTAGTTTGATGATTTCCATAAGCTCCTTTTTCTAATTTCCTCTTCAGCTGAAAGTTGGTTTGTTCTTTTCCATAGTAGGCTATTGCTGGTGGTATCCGGCAAATGGGCATCCAGTTTCTTGCGTAGACAACTGTTTATAAATACTTGTGTCTTTATTATGTGGGTTGTGGTAATTTTTCAAGTTTTAGCTGCGTACAGTAGAACTGTCTTGACCTTCGTATTGAAGATTCTGACTTTGATGTTGGTTAACAGTTGTCTTAAGTTCTGTAGAAATGCTGTCCTTGCTTTCCCAATCCCCGCCTTTATGTCCGCATCAGATCCTCTTTGTTTGTCGGTGATGCTGCTTTACAAGCTTAGTTTCAGTATACACTACGCATTAAACCATAATCTATTTGCTTGAATGGCTGTTGAGTATTTGTTCAACCTAATGTTGATTCAGATCGATGACCTATACCAACTATAAAATCATTTTAAGATATTTCAGATACTTTAAAAATCCAATCAACTTTCATTAGAATTCATGCTTACTTATATTAGATAAAACATAGCGACTTGAATGAGAATAATTATTGATAAATCCACTTGTGTATAATAGTACACTATAAAATACTTCAGTATTAAGTAAAGCATATGTAATAAAAATAGTTTAAACTGTACACTAAAAAAAAACAGAGATGAATGTTTCAAAAATAATAGCACTTCATAATTAAAGAATTACTGGTTAAAAAATCAGTAAATATATATGTGTATAAGAATTGATCAGAGATTTTAAAACGTTTATTTTTCTAAGCCTCGTGTTCGTACGCGAGACCATAGGTCCTGTGTTCGAATCTCGTGAGGCGGGATCGTGGATGCGCACTGCTGAGTAGTCCCACAATAGGACGAAACGGCCGTCCAGTGCTTCCAGGTTTTAAATGGTGGTCTAACATCAATCGATTCATGATCTCAATCAAAAACGTAAATCTGTATTTGATATTTTTAGTAGCTCCAAGGCGATGGAGAAATAGTTACTTTTATCTGTTGAATATCTGAAATATATTCTACAGTTTATTGAAAAACTAGAAAACTATTAAAACTAGAGAAGGGTTGGGCAAGATCATAGATTGATTGGAGTTAGTCATTATTACAGTTGAATGCCGGCTCAGTTTTCTGGAGTTTATGCGTTCGCATACAAGAACGAGAGTGTAAAATTGTAGCCGCACACTGTTGAGGAGTCTCATAGAAAAGCGAAACGGCTATCTAGTGCTTCCAGGTTTTCAAAAGTTGTCTGACTAAGATCGAATCGTGATTTCAACTGTGTGAAAACCAGTGAGCTATGAACAATTGTGTTGCCTTGAATGACTAGAGAATATAAATTACTGAAGTGTAATTTGGGTGAAAAAACATTTATGCGTTTAAAAATCCCCATAGAACATTCAAAAATGAAGATATATTTGAGCGAACAATCGTTTTCAATAAATTCATCATCAGGCTCTACAGTTATGATATTTTACAAAGGCCAAAATAAGGCATGCACTAATGTATTTGACAATGGTGTATGTTAAAAATGTTGATGATTTGGAGTAAAGTGTCCAGCAACAATCAGTAGAATAGTATTATAGCAAACTGAAGATGCAAAAAGATTGTGTAAAAAAATGCATAGTAGGAGAAGTTCATCTTGCCAATTGAGATAATGATAATGATAATATTGTTGTGTGAATATAATATGTAGTAAGCGGGGTGTTACCAAGGTAATTACGATAAATGAATTGAAAATGATAGATTGAGATAGAGGTAATCAAAAAAAGTAATAATAATAAAAATAAGGAAAAAAGAAAGGGTTAAGAGGTTTATAATATTCACTCTAAGTGTTCGGTGATCCAGTCGTAGGCCAAGGTAAATATAGAGGCTGGATATACCTTTTTTGGATACATAAGTTTGATTTTCGGGGTTTAATCCAGATGACTTTGCCTATGTAGAGTAACCGTAATTTAGCTCCCTGACATAAAACAGAGAAAACTTTCTCTATTTTGATGTGATGTCCACTATCTACCAAGTGAGAAAGAATAGTGCTGTCGATCGATTTGGTGACTCCTTTTCCAAACCATGCTGGTACATTTTCACGAACACGCAAAGATAAAGCCCTCTGAGTACGGCCTAGGTAACTAGCTCCACAGGAGCAGTTGAATTGGTATACACACATGAAGGAGCCCATTTTCGGTAACCTATGCTTGATTAGTTGTTTGAGTATCCATGATTAAAGAGATATACTTGTTGGTGAAATTGAATGACCCATATTTAATTTGACTGATCAGTGTTAAAACTAATCAAAATATATTGTACTCATTGTGATAACTGAAAGTATTTTTGATAAATACCAAGTTAGAAGGATAAACATATTCAGCTGGCGCTCTCTCTCTATTTCAGTTGTTTTACATTTAATATCACTTCATGATAGAATCACTATTTTTAAATTGAACTATAACTTACGCCCAACCAAATCAAAATAGAATGTTTTGATGAATATAACACTAGCTTTCTAAGGATAATGATATAACTGGTATACAGAATTATCAGATGATCATGATATGTTTTTGTCAATTTCAATTAAATGACATGTTTGGCATGAAAATTCAGATCTATAATATACCTTGGCTTTGACAACATTCATTTCACATTAACTTATGTTGACATTATTAACTAAATCTAACGTAGATAGTCAATAAAATAAAATAGAATGATTCACAATCAAAGCTGAGAGATTAGATTTTCTGCCATATGAACTATTATGTAATTGTGATCAAATTAATGATCTTTATAAATGATTGATTAAATGTCATGTATCAATTAAGTTGTAACATTACTTACTTACTTACGCCTATTACTCCGAATGGAGTATAGGCTATGCCTGGGGCCCCTCTGTGGCTACTACCGGTCTCAAGCTCGGATAAAGGAGGAGGATTGGGCATGAGTATAGCGACCCCATCTCATAGTAAACTAACTCGCTAAATGAACACTAAGTTGTAACAATGTGAACATGTTAATTTTTAATTTCCACATACTTCACCTTTTATAAAATTCTTCAGTTTATAATTGATGAATATTTCAGCTGAACAAATAAATCTTTTTATCAGACATGATCAACAAGTATGTGAATATTCAACATTATCCAATGACCTGATCTATTTGAATTCAATTTCATAGTAAGAAAATGTACAATTCTAAATGATAATCAATTTATTACCTTGAAAAACAAAAGAAGATAATAATAATAATAAAACAAAGGAATGATCAAGTTTAATAATTCAATACACATTTATCCCATTCTGGTAATTCAGACATTGTTTTATGATCAAATTTTATATAAAATGTGTAAATTATGTGATTGTTTACTTTTTTCGTTTTAAAAAGTGTTTCAGTTTGATTGATTATCTTTGTATCTAAGGTATCTGTATAGATTGTTATCTCCAAGACTTTTTTAAATTTGGGAATCGTGAAAATATGTTTGATTATCCTGGTAACCTTTTTTTTAATTTGCAAGGAATCTAAAGCTTAATATTGTTAAACATAATGAATTCCATAAATGTGTACTATTATTTTGATTTAACATTTTGTAATACATTCCAGATACTGTAGTAATTTACCACATAGACTTTAAATAAATAAAAAACTATGAATTAATTTTGATACTTATGGAATTTTGTATGTATAAGCGAAAAAGCAGTTAGAAGTGGTCGAATTAAGACAGCACCATCCTGATGAAATCACTAACGGTTGTTTTTCAACGATTTGTGGAATCATGGAATTCCTTCATGGGTTTTACTTTCCAGTTAAGGGTGTTCAGAGACAAAGTTTGAAAATCGGTCTTGGTGATTTTTTCCTTAAATCGTATAGTCAGTTCATATTTTCTCATCCTAGACAATCCCATTCATCCTTTTGTGAACATAATTATTATATTTGATTTTGCATTGCATTTGTTCTTATTATTCCAACTTTATCATGTATGCTTTTCTTGATTTTCTCTCCTGGAATATGTTAGTGTTGGGGAGATCCAGAAAACTCCTCAAAAACAACCAAGAAAGGCTCTAAAAACACTGGGAAGCATTTTATCCTATCAGCGTTCACTAAAAGTTTTGCCAGAAACATCCAGAAGTTGGAAAGTCACATTTCGAGTTTCTGATTGGCTGATTACTACACTGCTACTATGTTTAGTAGCATTCTAGAATTTTCGGGAAAACCCAAGGAGATCTAAAATACTATAAAAACCCTATATTTTCTGTACATAAACGAACGTTTGGAGTAAAGTATTTCTTACTTGCTTTTCTCCTTTTCTCTCTTGTTCAAGTCTCCGTGTAGTTCTAGCTTGGGGTTTACTAGAAGAGCTTAGGAACCGAATATAGCGTTCAATTAGCAAGACTTATCAGTCATCTTGGAAACTCGGATAATATTTTACCTTGTAAGATAACATTTTTTGTCTCAATAGGTTGTTTTGTTATCAAGGTGATCTATTCTTCTCACTTCGCTTACCAAATTTCTAGTAGCAGGTTATTAAACCTATATTGTATTTAGAATATATTGTAATCGGACAAAATATAACTGGCATAAATATGTCAACATGGGAAAATAAAGCCATCAACCCCATTCATATATGAATAAAATATAAAGGTATATTAATCAGTTTACTGATTAACTGAGAAATGGAAGTCTTTAGTATTGTTTTCGGATTTCACCAAAACTGGTTTTCCCCACATACTTAGTAACGAATAAGGTGAAATCATAAATGTAGAGAGTAATCGTTTGCTTGTGAGCATTCATGTATAAGCGAAAAGATCTATACCATAGTAGCTAGCTAGGCGACTTTGGATGCCAGTGTTCGTTTTTACACCAAGACTCGTAACCAGTATATTTCGCTTCAAATGAATAACGTGTTATATTCATGGTGTGCAAATATTTTAATAAAAAGACTGATTGGAATCCCGTTACGATTGTCAGCAAAGCGATAACTGAAATCTTTTCTAATCATGATATAAATATCATGTCTGAGTGGCTTTCTAGATTCAGTAGCTGAATGATTAACGTGTTAGGCTTTTGAAGCTAAAGGTGCTAGGTTCAATTCATGATGTTAGTATCGACATTGGATGTACGTGCACCTAACCCGGTTCGGTCGAAACGCGAGTCCTGGCTATCCCTACCAGCCACGAATTTATCTATTCTATGAAAGTTTCTGAAAAATGGAAGTATCGAGACAGTCTGCACAAGATTCATACATGCTAATAGAGATTAGTTGAAATTCTGTCAACATCATACGAGCGATTCTAGAACTACATTTTAGTTCCCGTGATGTAATGTATACTAAATTCTTAGTTTCACTGAATAATTGTTAAAATACCAATCATTAGAATTTCGTAAACGTCTTTAAAGTATATAGAATGTTGAAAATTCGAGGGTGAACTCTATGCAAGATAGCCAATTAGTCATCTGTAATGTTGAAGGTCAAGATGATAAGTTAAGGATACTTCTATGAATGGGTTTTCAAAAGACAATTCAAATGATCAACATACAGAGAGTATTCAATGTTAACTTGATTGAATTTGAAATTTATGTTAAATAATTCTTATTTTAGCCAACAGACGTTCCAAATTGATTTATCATATTTTCATTCATCAAAACTATTTACATTTGTCCATGCAAAGGTATACATTAATTCATACTAAAGGCGAAACTATAATTTATGGACGAACCAATCGGATGTAAGATAACAGGTTTTGGATTGTGGCGCAAAATTCATTTGGTTAAATTGAGTTTCGGCATTATAGCTGATGTTAGTTCTTGATGAAAACATTAAATCTAATTCCTAACCCTAGCCATCTTAATTCTAATTCCTCATACTGGTTTATAACCCTCATTTAGCACTAGTTAATAGGTGGACGTAACTTCACCCGGAGTCCCTCCGGGGGCTACTTCCGGTCCCAAGCCCGGATAAAGGAGGAGGGTTGGGCATGGGGTTAGCGTCCCCATCCCGTAGAAAACTAACTCGCCAAAAAACGCTAACATCTGGCCCTTCTATCCCAAACGCAACAACAAATGCAGGAGAAGACGACCAGTGTAGCAGCAGCCTCAGCAGCAGTAGGTCTCAACATACATAAAGGGAAAAGCTAAATTCTCCGATACAACACAACATGCAACAACCGAGTCACAATTGACGTAGAAGATATGGAAGATGTAAAAACCTTTACATATTTGGGCAGCATCATTGATGAACAGGGTGGATCTGTTGCAGATGTGAAAGCGCGGATCGGTAAAGCAAGAGCAGTATATTTACAACTGGAGAATATACGGAACTCAAAGCACCTGTCTGTCAACCAACGCCAATGTCAGAATTTTCAATAAAAATGTCAAAACAGTTCTACTGTGTGGGGAGGAAACTTGGAGAACAACGAAAGCCATCATCTAGAAGATACAAGTGTTTATTAACAGTTGTCTACGCAAAATACTTCGGATCCGTTGACCAAACACTATCAGCAACAACCTACTATGCGAGAGAACAAACCAGATCACAGCAGAGGAAGAAATCAGGAGGAAGTTCTGGAAGTGGATGAGACGCAC
This sequence comes from Schistosoma haematobium, assembly GCF_000699445.3. Classification (NCBI taxonomy): domain Eukaryota; kingdom Metazoa; phylum Platyhelminthes; class Trematoda; order Strigeidida; family Schistosomatidae; genus Schistosoma; species Schistosoma haematobium. The sequence continues at coordinate 17,363,520 of NC_067201.1, forward strand.
ATTGAGAAAAGCACACAACTGCGTTACAATGTAAGCTCTCACATGGAATCCCGAAGGCCAAAAGAGAAGAGGAAGACCAAAGAACACATTAGGTCGAGAAATAAAGACAGACATAAGAAAGACGAACAAAAATTGGATAGAAATAGATAAGAAGGCCCATGACTGAGTTGGTTGGAGAATGCTAGTCGCCAGCCTATGCTCCATTGGGAGTAACAGGCGTAAGTAAGTAAGTAAGTAAGTAAGTAAGTAAGTAAGTAAGTAATAGGTGGACGTGCTCATGGCTTCAAAGGTCGTCCATAAATTATAATCCCACCTTATATTTTTGTTTTTTTTTTATCCTGAGAAATTTTATGAGCTCAACAAAAGATAGTTTAGCAATTTGTGATTATGCAATTAAGTGAATATTACATTTTTGAGTAGACATTCATGTAAAAGTCAAAAACTAACCTCATTGAATTCATGGTTAGAACATATAAATGTAACGAATATTATTGAATCAAGGGATGTTTAATGTTAAATTATTCGATACTTGATTTGTTACTGATTAATCAAAATCAATTGTATCATATTGTTATTTACTATCCATTGGTTAACTTGATTCATTGAATTCTATATTATTCAATTTATTCTATTGTTAATGTTTACAAAATAATGAAATGCATCATTTTTTTAGTTACTAAGTCAAAATTATATTTCAACCAAATTGTTTTTTCTTCTTTTCATTTTATCGTAATTAATTTACAATATGAGTTAGATTATTAAATTTTCTTTGATTTCTAGATATTCTATGAATGTATTGTTAAGAAAAGGGTAGTCAATTACATAAGATATATGTCAATCATTATCATTTAAAAGGCTAAATTATATCAATAACTAATTGTTCTGTATTTGGCATGTTTATTTTGAGTATTGATATGTTCGTTCGTTTTTGAATTGGTTGTTGAAATGTTCCCATTGATATTTAGGACTGCAATTGATCAATCTCTTATTGACATATGTATATCCTGTTCGGATTGCCTTAAGTCACTAGCATTATAAGCAGTGGAATTCAAGATGCTCGTTTTGTCCTATTTGCGACTCGTTACTTGGATGTATCTACTTGTGACTTAAGACGAAATTGAGGCAATTCGAAAAGGATGAGCATAGGTCAATAAGAGGCTGATCAATCTCATTCCTAGACATTAGTAGGAAGATTAAAACAACCAATACGAAAATGAATTAAACTTCAACTCGTTGCATAAGGTAGTGGCTATCTGGACTCAGTAGCTAAATTGATAACGCGATGACGTTTGGAGCGAAGGGTCCCGGGTTCGAACGTCAGAGTGAACAACAAATAAGGGATGCAGGCAAACCCAGCTGACGAGTTCCAAATAGGACGAAACGCTCATCTTGGATCTCATTGCTAGTCACCATCCATCGCTGCTCATTGGTGTATTAGCCTCAATGCTAATATTCTTGCCATATGGTCTTATAGTATCATGTTCACTCTTAGTTTGGGTTCATTTACGTAGGCTTTGACTATTTCTGAGGAAAAGCAGTTTTGTTTGCTGCAAACTGATAATGCTCTAATGCCAGACTATCGTAACTATGGTTTTATAGTGAGATTTTGTATGTAGTTGTATTTTTTGATTATTGTGTTTTCCTTCTCCATAGTGTTTACAAATGTTAACTAAAAGGTTTATCTCCTTCGTATATCACCGGTTGGCTTAATTCTCATCCTATAAATTTGTTACTCAGTACTCGAATACTTACGAACTTTCTGTGGTAGTATAATCAAATGAAATTCAGTATTCAGTAAAATGGAGACTAATTCAGTGCGAAAATACAAACAGCACTGGTTATTAGACGTGGTTTTAATTACGACTTCATGGTTAATTTGTTGTAATCGTTGAGTGTTATACTTAGTGACAATGATACTGAGGGAAATAACTTTCTATTAGTACAGGAGCATTTTTTTCTAAAATTTCAGACAAAATTTACTGATTAGTACAAAACTAGCATGAAATCCGTGTTTAAGGGTTGCGGTGACTACTCTGTCTTCTTACATCAAGGAATACTACTATAGAAATAATGTATTCTTTAAAAACTCTTACAAAGCATCTGTTACTGAAACATTTCATGCATATCTCAATATAATTAGATACTTAATTACAAATGGAAAAAGTTATTGTACGTAACAAGTACATTTAAAATTAAGGAAAAATGTTTTTTCGATAGTTGACTGTTTTTTGTCGCGACTTTTTCTTTTCAACAAAATAGCTCTATATACGCGGATAATACAGAACATTCCTGTGATATATTTTTTATTTCTGTAATTGTGATCCAATGAAACTCGTATGTATTACATGGAAAATGTATGTACTATCCTACCGATGCTACTTGATTATTTCGAAAATATACAGAGTAAATTAAACTTGTCTTCTGTAAATGACCTTTAATTTATTGGATGATTTGAATAATTACATAACAACAGGTTAACTCGTTCTTCAGTAGCAATAAGCGACACATCAGTTATATGTTGATTTTGATTCAAATGAGATCCCGAAGTAGTCAGAAATTAGAATCTCAACCAGCGTCTTTAGAATCGCGAATGAATACTACCATTAAGAAGACACATACCTAAATAAAATGGTTGATCAGCACATATCGTCTTTCAGTGGTTCTTATGCTTATTTCATAGTTCATGTGTTCACTATGTGTCACTTTGAAATGCTTATTGTTTCTTAATAACCTTTATACATTAATATCAAGGTTTTATATTCTACAGGCGGTTTTATAAATTAATCTCTAGCTATAATACTTCAGATAAATCGTAAGAACAGTAAACTTTAAGTGAAATACTTACATCATGTAACACTGATTGCATAGGCGATTGTGAAATGAATGAATTTATAACTGTGAATTGACTGATTCCTGTTAGATGGTCTTAAATTAGTATGATCAATCCCAGACTCACAGGTAACATTTTATAAAGAACCGTTGATGTGTATTGGCTATAATTTCAGTTCTTGATGGCACTTAAAGTTTTGGCTAAAATACAGAAAGAACCATTTCTTGACATAAAGTGAAACGAGAATCATATGCCCACGCATAAAACAGGGTCATCGGTTAAACCTGGAGATAAAAATATTTACATATAGAAATGATAACATTGAGTTCACTTCAATATAGTGAGCATGTTCAAAACCTTGTTCTCCGAAACACTTATTAAAACTTTTGCAAAGTGAGAGTTTTTGTACTTGAAGTCTACCGTCAGATATGAAGTTGTTTATTGCTCTCGTCTACACCTGTACATTTCTTTAAGTGTCTTGGAGATCAAAATATCTTCAAATCCTCGAGGCAAGATTCAATGATCCACACTCACATTTTCACCCAAGAGTCTTGGATTTGCCATGGGGACGATCTTGAAAAGTAGTAAGCTATCACATTTACATAGCAAATTACCTGAATTTGGAAATCTTACGGACTAGATTTGAACGAATCGGTATAGAAGTACCATTATTACCACTTAATGTGAAGGTTCTCGAGTAAGTTCGATTTTAGGCCTTATGTGTACACTACCAGTAAGAAGACTAAAATTATAACAGTACAGTTCTTCATACTCGTAAAAAATATGATCTTCATTTAGAGAATTGTTACTTTATACGCTCTCAGTAAATTCGTTGCATTTTATATCTTTAATTGTGATGTAGTGAACGCTACTCACAAGATTGATATCAAGTAGTGTGTAGCGGAACATGGCATCAAAGTGAAATGTTTCAGTGCATTGAAAGCCAACTATTGTCAGATAATTCGAGACCACTCGAGAAAACATTTAAGATTCCAGAACATACCGAAAGATGCCAATGGACGAATGATGGTTATGTATAATTATTGTGTAAATAAATTGTAACTTTTTACAATAAATATACTTTCCTCCTACCTATTGTATTGGCTTACAATATGCTTCGTAACCAAATTTCAGGTAAAAATAAAAGAGAATTACAAAATCTCAACAGAATAAAGTCATTAGATGAAATGTCGTTTCTTTTTTATTATTCACTGATAATTAACTACAATGAATGAATCATGAATACATAATATTTTTTTCCACTTCATCTTGAATCTTGAAAAGGAAAATATTAACCAACTAATTAAGAGCTAGAAGTAGTGGACAGTAACTAATGAGGCTATTGACCAAGGAACTCTTACAGATACATATATGACATAATCATATTAATCTAATAAAATAAACATTATGATGTGAAATCAAGCCAAATATAACACGTCTTCAAAATGTTTTGGAATATGACCAACTAAGTTATTTACAAAATATGAGAAATTTAGAAGAAAAAAAACAAAGAAAAATAAAATAAGAAAATTTACTCTATAAAGTAGTATGGGTAAGTATCCTCTTTTTGTTTTTAATTCAAAGAATGAAAGCGCAATAATTTAGTCTAGAAGAAGCTAAATATCTCAGACATAAATAGTTTTGAATTAAATGAATTAAGAAAATATCACAGTAAGTTGACTGGTCAACATGATACATAATAAACCTGGTAAAGATAATAATGAAAGACTTGATGCTGTAGCTCGATATAGAGAACGTAGTGCAAGTGTATCGGGTGGATTTAATGGTTGAATAGGACGAAAATTATCACCCATAGTAGTTTGTTTTTCATTTGGACCATAAGGTAAACTACGAAATAGATTAACCTGGAAAAAGTCATATACAGTATAATACAAATATTATTCAAACACTAATAAATACTAATGTAATAAAACATGTTGAGAAGTTTATTTACACGTTCAGCCAAGGTTAAGGTGTAAATCCCTTTAATAATTAAATGATAAACAACACATGTATGGGTTGTGATTTGGTTATAATAAGTCTATGAGGCTAGTGACTAAGACAAATTGGGAACTGCAGATTTCCTAATTAGACTTTATACAATTGCAGATATTAGCAGATGAAAGCTTTAAATGATATGACTCAAGGATAAATAAAATGGCATGTATTTATTTAGTTTTTATCTTTTTCACATGCTTTATAATCATATCATACTTTGAACGTTTTCCATTTTATTTACGGTTTCTCAACTGAATTCACTCTGCTTAATTTTGTAATATAATAAATAACACTACTATATTAAATTTATATTGTACTGTTTATTTGAATCTTCCCATTGATGTTCAGGACTGCGATTGATCAGTCTCTTATTGGTATATGTTCATCCTGTTCGGATTGCCTCAATATTGCCTTAAATCATAAGCATTATAAGCAGAAATGGATGGTGGATGGCAGTGGAAGCTAGGACGCGTGTTTAATCCTTATCTGGGACTAATTAACTGGGAGTACCTGCACCCGATAGTTAATGTTTACTCCGGGACTCAAACCCAATACCATTCGCTTCAAACGCCTTCGTATTATTCACTTAGATATTGAGTCCTAATACTGGGTTCGAGTGTCAAAGTGAACAACAACTCTGTGATGCTGGCATATCCAGTTGACGAGTGCCAGATAGGACGAAACGCGCACCCTGAATTTCACTGCCCACCACGATCTATCTTTGCTCATACTGCTAAATTAATTCTTTTAACTGTCATCATGTTTATACTCTCTTAATAACGGGACATCAAATGTGAATATATGAACTGTTACACATTTATGTCAATGCTTAGATTGTTTAAGATTTGCTAATATATAAGGCAAACTTTATTCTACCGTTAACTGTAAGAATTAGTCTATTCAAGAAAGTATATTGTAAGTGACGTTAATAATGTCGGTAATGATAGAACAAAAACATGATTTGACGAATAAAATAAACAGTATTAGGGCAAATGATTGTTTTCTTTCTATAAGAAAATGACATTTTCAATTTATAATATAAGAATTAATTAAACCTTAATATTTTGTATTTTATTTCATAATTTTAAGTTATATTACTGTCGAATCTAAGAAAGAAGTGACCGAAAATTACCATCCACTTTAGTGCTCCATGTGCCTGAACATCCATTGAAGATCTTTAAATTACTAAGATTTTAATGTTGTTTGCATGAAACGTATTCACTGCATTTTTGGAATGAAATGATTCATTGGGTGATCGCAATATAATGAATCTCATAGATTTAATTATATTTATATCGTTGAAGCATTCATAAATCTAATTGTTTTTTTTGTTGCTAAGTACTGAAAATTAAAAATTAATTTTCTAGAAGAGTGGAAACGGGTCTGGTATTTTTATCAATCATAAAATATAATTTATTTGATATTTCATAGGAATCTCCACTCTCGTAAGGATTTCACCATCTATTACGGAACACTGATATTCTTGCAAACTGAACAACAGAATATTTTAATAATTGAATTCATGAGTTAACTGAAGCGCATCCACAATCCCGTACCGCCAGATTTGAAACCAGGATCTATCAGTCTCGCACTTCTGAGGAGTTTCATACTAGGATGAGACGGCCATCCAGTGCTTCCAGGTTTTCCATGGTGGTCTAGCTTCAATAGACTAATGAATTCAATTGTGAAATTACTACAATCTTCACAAAACCCTTGTCTGATTATAACAAAATATTTGTTGATTGTTTTCTATATTCTTTGTATATGTTTGTTTACGAAGTGAAGTTTAATTTGTTCTACGTTTAATTAATCATCTAGACTAATTTGTTTGAATTTGGATGACATAAGTAAGTCACTGTACTAGGTGACGGTTGGCTCTTTCTCAGTATATAATGGTTCGTGGGATGTTACTGCTTCTCAGGCATTGTTTCAAATAAGGTGAATATATTCACGATTCAAAGCAGAACGTACTAGTTTACTGAAATCCAAACACGTAATAAATACAGATCACTACACTAATTCTCAGATGATTTTGAATAAACTTAGGTAATCGGCATCAACTATCACAAAATAAGTATTCCAGTACCTCCATCGGTTACTGTCAACCTTGAACAGCATAGAAAAAACACACTAATGTTGAGTGAATCAAACTAGTGAGTACATTGAAACATGTTTGAAAGAGTTGAGATTAACAGGATGACGTTACTAATTAGTTATTGATTAATTTATGTCAATAAATTTATGGCAAAATAACATAATATTACATCTATTTCAATGTACTGAATTTGATTTAAGTATTGTCTGGTTCATTTGAAAACAGAGAAACTCGAATTTATTCCGTTAACGTAGAATTATGATTACCTGTTCACGTGTAATTGGCACTGGATCCATAAAAACAGTCCAAAGAACATTTTCTGTGCATGGTGGAGTTGTCAGTGAACCAAAATAGCGAAAATAACGACTAGGATTCAAGAAGCTTAGAATTAGCGATAAATTCATATTATCAACTGTCAAAGCATTTGGAGGAGCGAATTGTGAATTCAATACACCAGAAAAACTGTTATATGCCTTGAACACTGTTTGGTCAGATTTTATTGATTCAACAATATTATGCATGATACCAAGAACAGCAAGTCCACCTGGTCGACCGATAGCTTCCTGGAGTGAAGAATACATCTCTTTTCGAAACGATACAATATGTCCCTACAATTAGTGTTAAGAATAAAAACAGTATATTTAAACATGACTAATAAGAATGAAGGCTAGTTGCCATTTTTTTCACGTTTATTCGTGGGTGAAGAAACCTAATTACTTATAACCTTTATTTGTTTATATTCTCAATAGACCATGATCGGATATGTTTCGTGATTAAGCTGTTGCACATAACTGTGTCATTTCGCACAAAGGAATATACTTTTTAATTCACTTGACTCATTAGATCTTCATGAACAATTATCAATCTGGTTCTTAGAGATATATGATCACATCTAAAATCGTTCATCAGCAATTAGCAATATCAACACATTCATAATGTGCTGTCTTCACTCTTGATGTATGTGAAAAAGAATGTTAAAGTCAAATGACAATAATTTACATACAGACTTACTTCTAAAGGAAATCTAATTCCATCAATAGTATGCTCAGATCCACGATCATCAGTATTACCCCAGTGAAAATGCATTTTTGCAATTTCATATTTAAAGTCACGTAAGCCATCAAATGATATAAACCAAGTGTTTTGTGAAAATGTAACATCAGCTAAATTAGTAAGATAAATATATGATACATAAAAGATTGTATAAGTCACAAAACATAGTCAATAAATTCTATGCTTTCTAGCATTAATTGTATTAATGAATACTAAGCAGTTGAGTTAATACAACCAAACAACCCAATTGATGTTGATTCTATTTCTTTTAAATCACCAGACAAACAATTTTATCGGTTCTAAGTATACAAATTCAATATCATTTTACTAAATGACCGAATATATCTGTTTTTTTATCATTACATATAAATAGTAAATCACTAACCTATTATCACTATAATTGGATTTATGAAAATGTAAGATAGTAACTCAGTGAAGACAATGGTGGATGTGTCGCTCAATTTCATGGATTAGTTCAAGTTAGACATTAACACCGTTGGATGCCAGCTATTTCAGTGGTCTAGTGGTTAGGCGCTCGTGCGCGAGACTGATAGGTCGTGGATTCGAACCACACGAGGTGGGGTTGTGAATACGTACTGCTGAGGAGTCCTACAATAGAGCAAAACGGCCGTCCAGTGCTTTCAGGTTTTCCATGGTGGCCTAGCTTTAATTGACTCATGATCTCAACCATTAAAAATGTTATATAATGAATCTATATCTGATTTTCTGAAAGAAAAAAATGTATATTTAACCATATTAGACTATTCCGATGATTACTAATAAACAATAGTTGTATATTGAAATCAAGATGTTTTATTCAGACACTATACTAATCTTCAGAACTAGGGTAAATATAGCTTCATATATCTAAAGTTTTGTCCTCTGTGGAAACCAGTTTAGCTACACTATTACTCTGACTTAAAACAACTATCTATCAGTCAATGGATATATCTATCAGGAGAAAAGCATTGGGCTTCATTATACATGTGTTGTATTCTAGAACATGAAGTACTTTTAGTTCACGTTAGAACTGAAAATCTTTTTCAAATGAAACATTAAATGCTAGTGTCAGTCATTAGAGTTTGTGTTCATTTAAACATCTAATTAATGGATTGTTATATTTAAAGAAATGATAATGTCATTTCATTGTATGATAGTTGCATATATTTGGCTGTTAAAATCAATGATATTTATAGGCCACGTTAATTCTTACGAGTTGGTTAAATCATTTTCTTGAAGACCATGTCATGTCCATAAAATGCTCCAATATGTTAATGAATTTGAATCAAGGATGTACAATTAGTCGGCTTTCCATAAATGGAATGTAAGACTGATTGAGATATCATGTTTCGGATTTGCATTTTGAGCAAATTTTGTAGATATGTTAATGAAGCGGAAAACATTAACCAGTTTATTTTCATGTCAGATCCATTTTACTATTCATGGAATCTATTTTCATATTTCTCAATATTAGACAAACTTGCGTATAAGTGTTTTGTCATCCGATGGATAGATTCTTTATTTTCCAAGTAAAAAAACACAATGTGTTTGTGATCTACTGAAGGAATAAAACAAATACCTTTTTCTTCTTTTTTGATGAAGTATTGTTGTCTAAAGAACGATTTAATTTTTAATTTACGAGTAATGTAGTCGATTTCTGAACATAATTCAAAGTATAACTAACACATTTTGCCATCAAAGTATGAAGTATTGTTGTGTCCGTTACTATGTTAAGCCCATATACCTTATTCAAGCTTCTGGACAGATCAATTTATCCATTCTTCTAGAGTTACGTTTTATTCTTGTTAATTATTCACTTATTAACCCTGAATGCTTTTATATGAGCGTATGTGTGTATATCTTATCCTACTTATCACATGTCTGTAGTTTATTCTTGTGTTACTATAAGTATTGATTAGCGCCTGATTAAATGGAGTTGGCATACACGCCTTCTCCACTGAGTGTCATTTCGCTCCGCTCTCTTCTCTTTGTTTCCTTCGCTTCATTTTTTTTATTGCTTGCCCAGACCAATGAGTGTACAAAATATAAGTATTCGAAAATCCATATTCTTATTTGGCTTATTGAATTCCGTTATACACTAATGTGGATTAAGTCAATACTTCTATACGAGGATTGACGACACATAAATCTCAATAACAATTGCAATCACACGATATAACTGGAAGTAGATTTCGATTCACTAAAATTGAATTATTTACTATCTTCGGCTGTAATCAATCTAAAAATCATGAATCCTTCAAACGATGATATAATATAAAGGATGTACAAACTTACAAATAGAAAAGAACAATGTGTATATATAGACAGGAAGTTTATTTTATTCTATCAGTATGTTGTAAATGATAAAATAAAAGTGTAATTTAATAGAAAAATGAAAAAAAAGCATGAACTCACCTGAGTGACCATTATTTGTAATTGTAGTGGTCTCAGCAACTGATGTGTTTCGATAAATTACCACAGTTTTTAATCGTAAATCAAGTATAGATATATCCGATTTCAAATCAATTGGTGATTGATAATAACCTGAACACATATTTCTATAGTGTTGATTCCATCTTAACACATTTGAGTAAGACCATTCTGTTAGAAATTTTTCCGCCACCCCCCAAAATATTTACAACAAGTAAAAAAATAACATCTTTAATGATTAAAAAGTTATATGAACTTCATATGCCGGATAATGAAACAAAATAGTAGAGATATGAACATTAGAGTGTTTTCCTACAGAGTACTTTTTTCCCTTCGCCGACTCTGTAACTGTATTTTCCTGCTAGCCGCTTTGGTTCATTAAACCAGTACAAAAGTGACCTCTTACTATTAAATAAGTGTTAGCTAGACGTAACATTTTTTTCATTTAATCCAATTCATGTTTTTTTTCTTATTTTAACTATTACCGTCACTAATTCACCATTTATAACGAACTTTACTTTAGCTCATTTCACACACCCTGTACACATTCAAATAGCATGTTGCTGATAATACTATTAATTGTTTACCACTAAATTGATTCAACTTTGATCAATAAGCATCATGATTATATTGAAATTCGTCATGATTTCTTTTAGCATTTTCATGCAATTACGATGTCAATAAATCACCAGAAATCAACTGAATATTGGTAACTAACACAAACCATAATTGATTTAAATGGCGTGAAATAAAGAAGATGAGTGAAAAATGAGGACGCCCCTTTAAGTTTTCACTCACTGTTTACAGAAATCTACAACTAACATTTATCATGATTGTATTCATAGATTAATCATTTAAACTGATTAAAACTTTAATTAATGTGGAGATGATGTTGAACTCTTCCTCTTTTATGTATTAACTCTGAATTAGTTTTATTCTCAGTGAGTAGAATATGTGTAATTAAAAGAATAAATTCAATTGTCAAATAATATCCAGAATGTATTCACATAATAAAACTAGGCGGTAAGTGAAAACATAATTTCTAAAAAAAAAACTAAAACATTATTCCTACAATTTGATGTTTAGTGATTAGCATACTGTTATGATTAATCTCATTCATTAAGTGTAAATAATTAGAAAACAATTCTATTAGTTTTCATTTCTATATTAGAAAATTACTTGTATCACACAAACGTCTCTCAGGAATAGAAAAAATGTGAATATTTCATTAAATTATTACAATAATATTTGTTTATTTTATTTATTTGAACACACAGATATTGGTACAAGGAGGAACCAAATAGATATGCGCCACATCAATCGGAACCTTCGACCTAAAGGACTGATATACAGGGCAATGGAGTAACGTCAGTAGATGCAGTCCCATGGTAGCCGATAACCAATAACTGATTTATATGCCATTTATTTTTCCAGGATCCTGGAGCCCATGTGCACCATTGGTTTGGAATCAGGGTTTTCCAACTCCCCTAGGTGGATCCTCTATATTCATCAACCTGGTTAAAGCGCCGGACATTCCCTTTTCGCCCTCTCAATTTCGTAAACAACACCCCCGTCGCAAGAAGGCAATGAGTGGAACTTTCTTGACAGTGGCTGTATACGAGTGGCAATGTGAGAGCATTTCGAGAGGAAGAGCTGTCTCTTCTCACCTTTGGCCATTATTAAGGCATTTAGGGGCATTCCAATAACAATCTCAGTAAATTTTTCTCATAACTAAATTATTAGTTTATTTATAAATAAGTTAAGATGTTTCAATAGCACCTTTAATGATTAGTCTGTTTGCTTTTTTCAAAATATTTTTATAAAAGCAGTATTTCAATTGAGCTCTCACTACGGATCAGTGTGAGCTTAAAAGCCCATTTGAAATAGACAAGTTATGCATAGATTATTTTAGCTACTTTGAAATTCACGAATCGTGCTAGAAATATGAATAAGTCAAATGATTGATGATGGTCTATATTTCAGAATTCATTCACCTAATAATCCTCATTGATTATTGTCTATTTCTATAGGTGATATTACTTTTTTTAACTAACGGAAGCTGCGGATGCGTTAAATAAAACGATAACTGATACTTGGTTAATCATGTGATGGGATTTTAAATCATCTGAAAATAATATGTTTGATTGAAATCAGTAGGAATTATTTTTGGTGGATTTTTGTTCTCTGAGTTAGATGGTTCGGTCGTGAAGATTTCATCATTATTGTGAATGATACCATCAACTTCTACCTGGAGTTTGTGATGATGATGTCTTTCAGAATAACAATAAAAGCTATACGATCAAACCACCCAGTTCAGGGAATAAAACTCCATTTAAAATTATCCATCTAAACTACAAATCTTCTCCACTATCTCAGTAGAATTTATTAGAAAAACAACCTAAAAGTTGTAATTCGGATATGCAATTTGTCTATGAGAATGGTTTCAACACGTGTACCGAATTATAATTAGTCTCTTCTAATTCTGTTATCTCTATTACAATTAGATACAGACGTATAAAAATATCACCCAATTTATCCGGAAAACTATTAGTAATTAGGTATAAAACTAATTTGAAATATGCAAGTATTCACTAACCTGATCCATTACATAAGCAGTTAACAAATAACAATGAGATTTGTATACTAATCAACCAATGATAAGTCATTATCTATTGGAATATTAAAAAACAACAATTAATTTATTAAACATTTTATAAAAATAATTACACACATCTTGATTTCATTACATTCATACATAGCGGAAAAGCTTTTCCTTTATTAATATCAGAAGCGGTTATTGTAGATATGATAGTAATTTTAGTAGTTAAAATCATGAGTCAATGGAAGCTAGACAATCATGGAAAACGTGTAAGCACTGAAGGGCTGGTTCGTTCTATTGTGGGACTCCAGTGATTCCAAGTTTTCAATGATGGTCTAACTTCAATTGACTCATGATCTTAACTATTGAAATTTTATTTTATGGTTTTATCCATATAAATGCCTCTGTATTATTTCTGACAGTTAATTAAAATGAGTACATAAGTAATAATCCATGTCATGAAAGTGATTTTCGAAACTAGAAAATCCATTCTGTTGTGAATTGATCTATCCTCCCAGAATTTTTGTTTAAAGTCTTTAGATCAGTTCTTACCTATGCTTTAGACAGCATAGGAATATAGAGTCGTCAGATAAGTTGACTGAAAATCTAGGAACATATTGATATGAGAACAATTGTTCCCAAAGATGAACATTTGTTAGTACTTTCTTATTTTTGAATTAAAAAAGTTAACAATAGAAACTGTAGTTCGATCAAACTCTTCATAAATCGTTTTTCTACCATAGAATATGGGTCAGGAATCCAAGAAGACTTCTATACTTCTCTATTTTTGGTATTATATGGAGAAATTATTTATGTTCCAAGTTGGTAATAATCAAAGGAATCAACTATTTTATTATATAAAAATTGTCTGACAAAAATTTATGAGGAGGTCTAATTCCTTATATATCTCGTTTAAACTTCGATATCAATGTCAGTGAAAATCATTAACTTGGCCATTTCTAAAATGGTCATTTTTCTTGGATTTTATCAAAGACAATCTTTATCTTCATAAAAAGTCATATGAATTTAAATTCATAGGTAGATATGTATTTCATGGAATCAAGTTAATGTCAAATGATGTCTACTGACATACTCTGTTCATAAAGATCATATAATTAATTGCAGTTCATCAACACACTTGTACATCTTTGTACTACGTCGATGTATTTGAAAACCACTCAATAATTCCAAACACTTATTCATTAAAATGTTCAGTAAATATAAAGAAATATTCTAAAATTTTTGTAATTATCAGTATAAGGTTGTGAAAATTATTAAGTTTTTGATTGTGATCATGAATCGATTGATGTTAGACCACCATTGAAAACGTGGAAGAACTGGACGGCCATTTCATCCTATGATGAGACTCTTCAGCAGTGCGCATCCACGATCCCGATTGTGGGATTGGAACCCAGAGCCTTCAGTCTCGCGTGCGAACGCTTAACAACTAGACCATTGAGTCAGCATCCAACTGTGGTCTAAAGGTCAAGCATTCGCACTCAAGGCTCTAGGTTGGAATCCCGCGAGGTGGCGGGATCATGGATATGCACTTCTGAGGTGTTCCATACTAGGACGGAACGGCCGTCCATTGCTTCCAGGTTCTCAATGCTGGTATAATATTAATCAGTTTTGTAATTATTTTTCATGTCATAACATTCCATCATTTTCATATAAATTATCAGATATTCTACAAATGAGTTTATAAATTCTATTTCCTTCTCTTGTGTATTTATTTCAGGTTAACTCGATCTTATATTGGCCAGCCGTAAAACTAGTTCAACCTTATCTCTATTCGTGACACTTTTCTTTTTGAAGAAGAATAATCTCATTCTTTTTCACAGTTGAATTAATGTCACATACTACTCATAATGAAAAGATATTTCTTTTTAACAAATTAAATACATCATTTTGATGTCTAACATTTTGTCAGTGATGTATTTCTTCTTAGAATTGCATACATAACTAATGTCATGTGTTGTTTATTATGTTTAATTAAAGAAACAGTTGATATATGGTGTAAACTAATGCAAACCATTTATTTCCATACGCAAAAAAAACGCACTTAGAATGATAATAATTGTTCGATGTATTTGGTTTTTTGAGAATTAAAACTTGTGCAATTTGTTTATTTAATGTGACAATGATTATTTAATAGAAAAGAAAATAATTTCAATGTTTCAATCATGATATGTGTCTTAAATGAGAATAAGTTACCGGGTGTTGTTTCTTTTCTTTTTACTTTTCTCTTCATTTTTTTTATTGATTTCCTAATAAAATAACTAGTAAAGGAATATGAGATTGAATTTCGCAACATCACTGATTTACATTTCAATATGACATAATGAGATTTATTGTGGAATTTATGTTATTAATTTGCTTTATATTGAATAATAGGGTTCAATATAGTATGATGTAATATGTGTTCTAGCAAGAACAGACAAGTAATATACATTCCACAAATCTTTATGCACTTCAGTGTTTTATATTGAAATAAAACTAGTGAAATTCCAAAATCCCATCTCATATTATGATTAGTCAGTTAGTATCGACAAACAAGAGCTTTTGAACTGTTTCAATAATGTCCATCTAGCTATTAAATTTATCCGTGAAGAGGGGAACGACAATAGTATAGCTTTCCTTGATATCCTGCTTTCTAGAAGGATAGATAGTTCCAAAAAAATGTATTTAAAAAGAATATATGAACACGTCAATATACCCTTTCTGTAGCTTTACAAATCTTCAATGCAAAATAAAATGGGCCAAATGTCTCAGTCACAGAATTTAACTATTATGTTCTGAAGATAGTGTAGATAACGAAATATATAAGCTAAAGAAAACTTCACAAAATAACGGCTATCTGGATAATTTGTTCCGAAAATTTCTATTAGAAGGTAATGAATAGGAAGAAACTATGGCATGGTAAGTAAAATAACCTTTTATCTGAAACTGGATTTTAAAGGAGACATAGCGAGTAACATTTTAACTCGTCGACTCAAAAAATCCGTTGAAAAGACATTTCACACCACCAATTTACATATAATTTTTTTCGATCAAACCAGTACTCACACAACAAATTAAGGATAGGTTACTGATGATGGGCTACTCCATGTGTGTATACCAGTTCAACTGCTACTGCGGAGCTAATTACATAGGCCGTACTTAGAGGGCTTTATCTTTGCGTGTTCATGAAGATGTACTAGCATGGTTAGGAAAAGAAATCACTAAACTAATTAACATCCCCATTCTTTCTAACTTGGTAGATAGTGAAAATCATATTAAAACGGAGGAAGCTTTCTCTGTTTTATATCAAGTTTTAACGAATCTACCTATAGATTGCGGCAACTCTATATAGCTGAAGCCATCTGGACCAACTCCAGAAAACCGAACTTATGTATTCGGAAGAGGTGTATCTAGCCCCTATGTTTACCATGGCTCTCGACTGGATCACTGGATACTACAAACCTCTTTTTCCCCCTCCTAATTCTTCTTGTGTTTATATTGTTTTTGATCTTCACATTGATCTCCCCCGATTCATATGAATTCGTTTTTATCGTAATTACCTTGATAAAATCTCTCTTATTACTATTGCTAAGATTACTTCGACCGACGAGATGAAATTCTCCTGCCATGGATTTTATTCACATGACTGAGTAATCGCCAGTTAGATTTTAGCAGGTCAGGAATCAACATCTGAATAATATTCATTCTTTTCAATGCATATTGCCTGCCTGCCACCACGATTCGATTAATAAACATAAACCCAGATAACTTATTGAAATATCTAAAGGACAGGAACAGGTAGCGCAAATATTCAACCAGGCCGCCCTACAAAATGAATAATACTAGTCACGTTTTAAATCAATTCATATTTACTGTTATTCAATCACGTATTATTTGAAATTATCAAAGTACACCAGTGAATAGTTTAAAGAGAATAAAAACAACAATAAAGATTTTAATCGAAATTCTATTTGAAAAATTATTCATTTACTCTATTTAATGCATCATAAAGGACAAATGGTAAGTAAATAAACAACCATGAAAGGAAAATGGACAATTTTTCATATTTGTTTATTGCATAATAATTTTCAAATTGCAGTAACAGTATGGATTAAAATTGATTTAAATATCTATTTAAGTTACATACAAACTTCGATAATACGCGACCAGTATTTTATTCATTAATTATATTCCTTACTCTAGGGTTGTGGAGATCATGAACAGATTGATGTCATACCACCATTGAAAACCTGGAAGCACTGGATAGCCGTTTCGTCATATTATGGGACTCCTCAGCAGTGCGCATCCATCGAACTCAGGGACTTTGGTCTCAAGCGCGAACGCTTAACCTCTAGAACACTGAGCCAGCATCCAGCGATGTTATATTTCTAACTTCTCGAATTAATATAATGTATTACAAATTTATGTTTATCGACATACTTATTTGTTTACCAAATATATTCAGTTGACCATCATCGATCATTTAAAATTATGTTAATCAAACCCATGAAGTTTTAAACTAACAGTTTCATAGAAAGATGAGAACAGGTGTCTTTAATGATATTGAGTGCTAGTCGATGTATGCTGTGATTAGAACAAGGCTAGAAATATGGATCACTATATTTCAATGAAGCAGTATTTACATACCACATTAGCCGTGAGACTAGGTCATAAGATTGTAAGTTCAAGGTGCTGGAGATTTACAAGTTGGAAAGAAACGTTCATTTAATAATCATCGGTTTTCTATGATTATCTTGATGAAAACCAACGTCAACCTATACAATGTGTAAATACTTTCAGCCATATGTATTTTGTACTGAAAATTTCAGAACCTTCCACAGACCCTAATAAATCATCAAATCAATTTTAAATCTCAGAAATATCACTGCTTTTTATAATCGTGCTCGACTTTTGTCAGTCGATGGCTAAGATTCCCTTTACCTTACTTGTTGGAGCTTATTGTTTGATAGGTCATGGTGATAGAAATGAAATAGCATATTTATATTCACCAGAAAGTTCACACGGCTACAATATATGTAATATAACTTGTACAATAGTCTTAAAGCTTGGATGGCAATCTTCAATCAGATTTATTCTGTCCTCCACTAAGATTATAACGATAGAAACGCTTCTATGAATAGCAATAACTAATTCAGACATTAAACATTCCCAAAGGATTGGATGGTTAAGTTTTCCTTTGATAAGACTCCCTTCTGTCTGATGGTTAGGATGGTTACCAGTTTCATAGTCATAATGAACAGAAGAAGTGTGAAAGTTAGGGTAGGTTTATTAAGTTTTATACAATTCTTATCTATGCAAATCGATGACCTTAGAGAAAATCAGATCACAGGTCTTCAATTACTGCAGCCAGTAGGAAAATTTTAAACAACTCAGCTTGAATCTTACGGCTTATATTATCTTCTTCCAGTACATAAAATATATCAGGCAGTATAGCACAAAGTACCATTTAAAGTGGTTAGAATTTTTACTCATGTATCTAACTGAATTAAAACAAGAGAGGTAAAGAAGACTATCACATAGGTACTTGAATCACATGACAAACACATTTCATTTGATCAATAGAGAGGTGAATAACATCCTTAACCATAAATAATGAACCAACAATGTTTGCTTTTTAGAACCGGACTACATTTTACTGGTTTGGTTGAATTCTGTTATGAATAAACAAAACAAATGATAATTGATGAGTACTGGATTTCACGAATGATCAGTAAACTGGTAAATATCCTGCTGTATTATGCTGATATTACGGTGAAACAACCAACTTACTTCTTCATGCTACAAGAGCTTGTTTTATTAAATCATCAGCAAGAATATAGAACTAAGAATTTTATTCACATACTCCATGACAATTTTGGTCACGGTTTCTCACTAGAACTCCGTGTCGGGTAGAGACAGTCATCTACTTCAGTACAATGGGAGATGATCGCACAATTTCGTGGATTGGTTGAGATCAGACATTAACACCACTGGAAGCCAGCTCAGTGGTTTGGATGTTAAGAGTTCGCGAGTGAGATCAAGGGTCCTGAGTTCGAATTCCGCAAACAAGATCATGGATGCGCACTGCTGAGGAGTCCCATAATGGGATGGAACGGCGTCCAGTTCTTCCAGGTTTTCAATGGTAATCTAACATCAATCGGTTCATAATTTCAGTCAGGAGCTTAATGATCTCCACAACCCCATACTGATGACTAAATTGATAACAAATGATATGTCATGACACAACAGTGTAACACAATTTAATTAATAAATTATGGACTCTAATACAAAACAAGTTGAAAAATAAGAAAGACTAAAATTTGATGACTGAATTTTATTCATTATCAGTTAGATTAAATGTTATACTTTGAACAAAATTTAATTTTACAGGTAAATACCTCCATCCATTCATGATATTTAGGCAACTATTCATAGTATAATGCATAAAAGTTAATGACTTTTAACAAAGAACTCTGAACAATTGATTGTTTTGTATCAAGTGAGTATTCACTAACTTTTCAACATCTCTTATCATTCATAAAGTGAAATAAAGATCTTAAGGAACCAATTTATCAAGTGTATTTAGAAAACTAAACACTTTGGTTTTAACCCAATATACCATTAATTTAATAGTCTATGCAAAATATCAACATTTTTATTTGATAGAACTTACATGGATTGGATTATTTAAGGTTCTTGCAATGCACAATATTTTGTAAGTAACATTAAATCAAGTGATTTAACATTAAATATTTAATGATAAAAAGTAAATTAACCAATCATTTTTAAGAGTGAACTACAATAAATATCTGATTGGTTAATAAAATAAGTTAATTAATTAATTCCTTTTAATATAATAAATTATTGTACTGAAAACAATTCATGTTATTGAAGAGCCCTAATATTGTTCAATGTCTTCCTGATAGTTTCATTTTGGGCTAAAATAGGAATTGACTAAAACCATTTTTCATTTGTTTGTTGGCATTTTTGTTGTTGTTGGAAAAACAATCTCATCAGATATAGTTGAAATCCATTCATTTTGATTAATAATTAGAATGAAATCACTTAGGGTTATAACAAATCACATGCTACATATCATGCTGAATAGAGTTCATGTCAATGGAATATAAGAATATCGTATGTTATATAGAATGAAATATCACACTGGAAAATAGAAATAAATATTACACTGAGTTGACTAGAAAATTATTATAATTTGAACTTTTCATCCCATCATATCACTTAATCAAGGATGATTTTTAACTGGAACTTTCAAAACATTCAGTTATTTATAAGTTATCTGCTGGTTTTTAATGTAACACCAGATCTTGCTAAATATGTATTAAATGCTTTATTTCAACAAATACAAATGACTTTGGGAAACTGAAAAGTAATTAAGATCAAAGTGTTTCTATGTACATTTTAACTGAGGAATATGTAGTGTCGGCTGCTATGTTAAGCTCATATACCTTATCCTAACTTCTGGACAGGTCAATTTATCCATTCTTCTAGAATCACACTTTGAACTTATTGATTATTCACTTATTAACCCTTTTATATGCGTGTACACTTCTTATCCTATTCATCACATGTCTGTAAATTATTTTTATCTGGCTGTACATATTGGTTAACGTTTGATTAAATCGAGTTGGCACACACACTTTCTTCATTGCGCGTCATTTCGCTTCGCTCTCTTCTCTTCGCTTCCTTCGCTTCACTCCTCTGATTGCCTTCCCAGATCAATGAGTGCATAAAATATATGTATTCGAAAATCCATTTTCGTATCTGACTTATTTAATTCCGTTATTCAGTAACGCGATCTAAGTCGATAATTCTATACGAGGATTGACGATATGTATATTTCAATAGAAATCAGAAACGAATGAACTGCAGTCAGATATAAGGCCACAAAAGTGGTGAGGCTATCGACAATATCGTCCGATTTAATTGACGTCTAAATGTATGATCCTACTAAAAGTACATAAAATATTTAATAGTTTTAGTGATATCGCTTTGTCATCTCTTTCCAAAGTAATCACATTTGCACGCTACTATGCATTCTAGTCTGGATGGAACCAAACGAGGTATTTTCTGTCAGAAGTGAATAATTACTAGATGTTTTGGGAACTTTGCTTCGATCTAGATAATGCAATACGAAGTATTTCAGAACTATGTGACTTCTTAGGAAATAAGTTTTGAACAATCTGTTCTCAAATTCACTTGCTAAGTGATTTATTTATGGAAAATAAAATCCAAACTAGGCAGATTGGATGACTACAGAATAAAGATTTTAGAAAAACAAAACTATGCAAATCATTTATTTACGCCTTTTACTCCCAATGGAGCATAGGCCACCGACCAGCATTCTCCAACCCACTCTGTCCGGGGCCTTCCTTTCCAGTCCTGTCCAATTTTTGTTCATTTTTCTCATGTCTACCTCCATTTCTCGACCTAATATGTTCTTTGGTCTTCCTCTTCTCTTTTGGCCTTCAGGATTCCATGTGAGAGCTTACATTGTAACGCAGTTGTGTGCTTTTCTCAATGTGCGTCTCATCCACTTCCAAAACTTCCTCCTGATTTCTTCCTCTGCTGTGATCTGGTTTGTTCTCTCGCATAGTAGGTTGTTGCTGATAGTGTTTGGTCAACGGATCCGAAGTATTTTGCGTAGACAACTGTTAATAAACACTTGTATCTTCTAGATGATAGCTTTCGTAGTTCTCCAAACTTCCTCCCCACACAGTAGAACTGTTTTGACATTTTTATTGAAAATTCTGACATTGGCGTTGGTTGACAGACAGTTGTTTTGAGTTCCGTATGTTCTTCAGTTGTAAATATGCTGCTCTTGTTTTGCCGATTCGCACCTTCACATCTGCAAATCACATAACAGTAATATTGGCTTATCATACATTGCAGTGTGATTCATATTGCATTTCCCGAGTATCTTTTATTTAAATATCTTTCAATTGATCTATGACAACCTTTCATTTCTCATACATAGTAGGTCTTAACGAATAAATGAGTGACGAAACAGTTTGCAAAGGTACTGCTATGGTATGACTCATCTTCTCATAGTGCAGTCGCTAGGTTATATCTCTATTTCTGCAGCAATTTGAAAGACCCTCCTGGTCACCCACATTACACGAGAATTCCATGTACCTAAACAAATGGTTTCTCTGGTTGTCAGAAGCGGCATCGGACTCGTGACTTCTGAGAGAACTCGGCTTTCACCATGAGGCGTCATAACTCTTCTAAATGAAGACGTTCTAACACTCAGGGCAGAGTTTTAATGGTTTGAATTATTTTTCCTGGTTAACGTTTGTTAGCGAGCTAGTTTTCTATGGGATGGGATCGCTAACCCTATGCCCAACCCTCCTTCTTTATCCGGGCTTGGGACCGGCAGTAGCACGTGAGGGGCTGAGGGGAGAGTTTATTCTAAATGTAATATCAAAGAAATTATAAAACATTATTCATTTCACTGATCAGATCGACATTTCAGTGATATCTAATGATGTCGAAATAAACTACTGTTTCACACAAATCTTGGTATCATGTACACTACTAAGTTTTGTTTACATGAATAACAGGAAAATTTCGATTATCACTTGTTGATTCTAAAATAGTTAAACGTCTGGAAGTAAGATCCTGAGCAACTGTTCATTATAGATTGCATCAATCAAATGTTCTGAATCTTTATCATGGATTAAAATAAAGATTAACTCTGTTTCTAGATTTGCTTCACAATCGAAAATTTCATTCTGGTAACAAAGGTGGGGGAGAAATTGTACATAGTATAGAAACAACAAAAAATTGTCGCATTATCATAGGCAATAAAATGACTCACTTACTTACTTACTTACGCCTGTTACTCCTCGTGAAGGAGCATAGGCCGCTCACTAGCATTCTCCATCCAACCCTGTCCTAGGCAATCCTTCCCAGCTCCTTCCAGTTGTTATTCATCCTTTTCATATCTGCTTCTATTTCCCGACGTAATGTGTTCTTTGGCCTTCCTATTTTCCGCTTCTCTTCAAGATTCCAAGTCAGGGCTTGCCTCGTGATGCAGTTCGGTGATTTAAGTAATGTATGTCTCATCCATTTCCATCGTCTTTTCCTAAGTTCTTCTTCAGCTGGAAGCTGAATAAATAAATACTTGTATCTTCTTGATGGTGGTTGTTGTAATTCTCCAAGTTTCAGCTCCATACAGTAGAACTGCCTTGACATTCGTATTGAAGATTCTCACTTTGATATTGGTTGAAAGTTGTTTTGAGTTCCATATGTTCTTCAATTGTACGAATGCGACCCTTGCTTTACCAATCCTCGCCTTTACGTCTGCATCTGAACCTCCTTGTTCATTGATGATGCTTCCCAGGTATGTGAAGGATTCTACATCTTCCAGAGTTTCGCCATCAAGAGTGATTGGATTGCTATTCTCCGTTTTGAATTTGAGGACCTTGGTTTTCCCTTTGTGTATGCTGAGGCCTACTGATGCAGAGACTGCTGCTACACTGGCTGTCTTTGTCTGCATCTGTTCGTGTGCATGCGATAGGAGGCTAGGTCACCTGCGAAGTCCAAATCGTCCAATTGATTCTGAGCTGTACATTGTATTCCGTGTTTCCCTTCAGATGTCGAGGTCCTCATAATCTAGTCGACCACCAGAATAAAAAGGGAGAGAGTAAACAGCCTTGTCTGACTCCGGTCCTTACTTGGAATGCATCTGTCAGCTGTCCTCCATGCACGAACTTGCACTGTAGTCCGTCGTATGAGTTCCGGATAATGTTGACAATCTTCTTAGGAACTGCGTAGTGTCGAAGAAGTTTCCATAACGTTCTCCTATCTACACTGTCAAATGCCTTTTCATAATCGATGAAGTTGGTGTACAGTGACGAGTTCCACCCAACTGATTGTTCGACGATGATCCGTAGTGTCGCAATTCGGTCTGTGCACGACCGATCCTTATGGAATCCACCTTATTGATCTCGAATGTGGGCGTCTACTGCATCTTTCATCCGGTTCAGCAACACTCTGTTCAAGACCTTCCCTGGTATTGACAGTAGTGTAATGTCTCTGTAGTTCTCACATTTGCTCAGATCTCATTTCTTCGGAATCTTGATGAGGTGTCCTTCTTTCCTGTCCATCGGCACTTGTTATTCCTCCCAGATCTTTTTGAATAGAAGATAAAGCATGCTTGTTGTTGCTTCGATGTCTGATTTCAGTGCTTCAGCTGGTATGTTGTCGGGTCCTGCTGCTTTCCCGTTCTTGATTTGTCTGACGGCCATTCCGATTTCTTCCTTCGTTGGTGGGTTGACGTCTATGGGAAGATCTGTGTGTGCTGCTCCGATGTCCGGTGGATTCATTGGAGCCGGCCTATTCAGGAGTTCCTCGAAGTGTTCTACCCATCTGTTCCGATGTTGTTGAATTTCAGTGATTGGCTTGCCTTCTTTGTCTTTGACCGGTCTCTCTGGTTTACTATACTTCCCTGCTAGTTTCTTCGTTGTATCGTAAAGCTGTTTCAAATTTCCTTCTCTAGCAGCTTTTTCCGCCGTCGTTGCTAGTTCTTCCACGTATTTCTGCTTGTCTGCTCTAATGCTCTTCTTCACTTGCTTGTTTGCTTCTACGTACTCAGCTTGTGCTTGAACTTTCTCTGTTCGTGTTCGGCTGTTGTTCATTGCTACCTTCTTGTTCTTCCTTTCTTTGATCATTTCGAGTGTTTCTATAGAGATTCATTCTTTATAATGATGCTTGTTTAAGCCGAGAACCTCTTGACCGTTGAAGTTAATGCTTCTTTGATACCTTTCCAGTTGTCCTCCATAGTAGTTTCTTCTTCCTTCAGTAGATCCTGTAAGAGTAGAAATCCGTTGTTCTGTTAAATGTCGATATACACTTAAACAGCATCACATTTCTACACATCTCATTGTATTTATATGTTGAAGGAAATTGAAAGTTACAGTCATATTTCATGATGATTGCAGTGAACAGTGAAAGTAGACAACTTTCTTTTCCAATTAGTTCGGAAGAGAATATCTACTGTTAAGTAGAAGAATTAGTAGACTCAGTGCATAAGAGTAATTAAACATTCACTTTTCATTTGTGTCACATTAGAAATAAGGTGGAAGAATAGCAAATTGATGCTTCAACAAACCTAAAAGAATCCAATCTTTTTTTACAGTAACGAAAATCGATGTTCCTGGAGAAATTAAACAGGATGAAATGTTATCATACAAGTAATTAGTTTATCAGTATTTCTCGTTGAAAGATTTTTCATCTGAATTGCACATCTCATGACTCAATTTCATTTCAAAAATTCTCCTTTAGACAAGCCAACAGAGGTAAGGGATAAAAATAAATGGAATTTATTACAAGTAACAGATACTCATATAAAATATTCACCACAATAATTTTTTGACTATTGATGTATACTTAAAGTGATGGGGATTGCGCTTTGACTATTTCTTAGATGTAAATGTATTCTAGCTCCGCCTCTAGCTTCTCTGGGGCTACTGCTGGTCACAAGCCTGGGTAAAGAAGGAGGGTTGGGTATGTAATGATGTGTATGAAGTAATTAGTGAGGTTTGATGTTCCTTTGAAAAACATTCTGCAACGGCATAAAATATAATTCTTCATTAATATAAGACCACCTTCTGTAAGTTAATAATCTTTGATGATGTAGAGTAATAAATGAGTTCCGAACATTTAAATATTTATATTAGTAAGAATAGCTATCAAGTATCAAATGTCAATGTTAACATTCAAATACGTAACTTTAGAAGGAAAAACTTATTTCGCTTAAAGACTAGATCGAGATATTTGGTATTCATTAATATTAGTGTTGTGTCTTAAGGTGAAATTACAACCTACTTCATAAACCAGATCATGTTTCTATGCTGAATCAATTTTTCATAATATTGAAAGCTGCATTCAATAAGTCAATCACAAATCATATAGTATCTAGCGCCGATTTCGCTGGAATTACACAGACTTGAAAAAAATATATATCAAGTGCTTCAACCTCATCATTCCACCTTCAACGAATTACAGTTGAAAGTATCTTTTTTCTTACATTTTCGACTGTACATCAATTGATTGATTATAAAACTTAATTATAAAATACATGATCACCAAAGTGATTTAGTTTTATTAACTATGGCCTAGATAATAACTGTTATAAATAATTTTAATGTTTCATTTCTTTTGTCCTTAAATAAATATCCATTATGTAGTTTATTAAAACGGTAAACGAAACGGAAATTTAATTACATGTTTGTTGAATGTATAATTTTCACACGAAAATGAGCCTTCAAAACAAGTTGTATAACATGAGTCAATTTTACTTTAAATTCAATGTCTTTTTAATAACATTTTATGATTTGGTTTATTTTCCCAGAATATTTATATCACCGACGTCTTGGATGCTTCATCAATGATTTAAAATAATCTAGTTGGCATTTCTGAATTCACTGAATCAACAATACCCCTATTATGTTTCCTACCAACCATGATCAGAAAACTTGTTTCATTAATACCCACATCACATTTCCTTTAGTTCAATAAACATGATCGTGGTTGAATCTTCTGAAATGTTGTATTCCGTCAATGTATTGAAGTTAACAGTCACTTCGTTGTTGATCATATATACCTTAGACATAGGCAGTTACAGATAGATAATGACAACCAGAACAGCTCGAAGGTAACGTTTCAGATTGTGAAATTGACGACTCCATTTCACATCGATCAGGAAGCATCATTATTCTCGTGATTACTAATAACTCCTGTTGGTGGATACCGTTAAACACGAAACCCTGACACAAAATCTACTACTGACCACCATGCACTCATTAGTGGCAAGTTCGAGAGAGAATTTCAGGACGTCTCATGAGAATCCGTGATCAATGAATTTCAGATGTGTCGGGTGTGAGGTGAGGCAGTTACGAATTGAAGACAATGGAAGATGGTGGCACAATTCAGTCAATCGGTTGAAGTTATACATTAACACTATTAGATGCTGACTTAGTGATCTATGGGTTAATCGTTCGTGCAGAACACTGAAGTTGCTATGTTTAGTACTCGAATGTGGAATCGTTAATGTGTACTGGTGGGTTGTCTTATTCTCGAGTGACACGACCATCCAGTGCTTCCAAGTTTTCAATGGTAGTCTAACAATGATCGGTTCATAATCTCAATAAAATAATCAACATTCTCCACCATACTATACTTATATATTATGAATGTGAAACTATACTGATAGTCAAGGGTCTATTCATTTTAAGGAAAAATATTAATTCATGTGTAATTCCAGTTAAACTTAATTTACGAATTAAAAATCACACAATATTAATGTGATTAAAATAGCTTAATTATTTGCACTTATTTGTTGAAACATAGTTTCACATATATAACTTTTTAAAATGTTTATATAACGACTGAACTCAATAGATTAGATGTATACCGATCATAGATAGCTAAGAAAACTAATATGTATAAGTAGATTATGACAAAATGGGATTTCAAGAGATAAGCCAGTCATCCAACTCTATCCTATTAAAGTTTAAACTGATATTTAACTTTCAAAAAGTTGTTTCTAGGGCTATTACCTCGTTACTTTAATGATTACCTATAATTAGTATTATTGTAGTAAACGAAGTTTTGGTGAGAATGACTGATTTATTGTTTGACGTAAAATCACACAGTAGCTTAATGATGTATGAAAATCATACATTAAATACATCACATGCACATTTTTGTGTTGCCCCTTGCCTACTCCATTATTCCTCTAATTGGGTTGTTATTTCGACTACTCTCCGATTTCCTTCTTGTCTTCTTCATTCCAATCTTCTGCTGCCAGACATTTTACTTTCTATTATCACTACATACCACTGATACCTGTCAGTGTAATTAGGATACACCACATTATCAATATCGTTAGAATAGTTTCCAAATGAATTAGAATGACTGAATGTAGTGTAAACGATTTCAAAACTGATTATGACGTATCAGTACGCTATTTTCAAAAGTGATAACAAATTTACATTGTCAAGAATATTGGCAATGACTGACGAGATCGATTTTAGTTACATTCATATACAAAACGTCTAAGTTTCGTTCATTCATGATAAGACCTGAATTCTAAAACTTTAACACCGTTGATACGTCTTGTCAATGGAACGCTATATACGATTCCTAAGCTATCTGGTAACCCGCAGACTAGAACTACACAGCAACTTGAACACCAGAGAGAAGACACAAGTATGAGAGAAAATACTTTATTCCTAGGTTCATTTTTGTACAGAAAATCAAGGGTATTTATAGATGTTGGAGTCTGTTAAATCAACATCATATTTCAGCCAATCCGTTAACGTCATATTATGCTACCGACCAATAATAGCACGCCACGCTGGAATTCTCGAACGTTCCATCGTACTCTGATTGGCTAGGAACCTTCGGCTCCTTTTGAGCCCCTGGAGGCTCCGTTGAAGTTCTCCGGAAGCCGACTCAACACCTCTCCCCGAATAAGATTTCTTTCAGGGATCTACTTGTAGTTTGACGACTGGGTAGCGATGGCGTCCCATTATTCTTGTTGTTTTCCTTGTCCAAGGTATCTTTTCAGTGTTCCTGGGCATTTGTGGCATTGGTGCATCTAAGATTCAATCCAACGGGAAGTTCGCCCGGTTACTTCGAGTCTGCAACGTTCTTTTATCCTTAAGGATTTGGTTTGCTTGTCGAATACACGTTCTAAAAGCTCCTCGAACTCTGTACAGAACTCTTCCCAGTTTTTGCACAACTTCTCCCGGTTCCCATCGGTTTTTCCCGATGTAGGATTTAATGTAAACGTTGTCGCCAAGATTGAAGTTCCGGATACTTGGATCGTGACTGCGCTCATCATCGAAGACGGTTCAAATACGCCTTCCGAACATGGTTTCCGCGGGAGACTTGCCGTCTGGAACATTCGGGTTCGGGGTGGATCTGTAGGATGTCAAAAATTTTGTGATCACCTGCCCTGTCGTCCCTTCGCCTCCCCCTTTCAGTAGTGCTCTTTTCAATGTATCCACGAAGCGCTCTGCCTGGCCATTTGATTGGGGGTGATACGGTGGAGATCGTATGTGTGCAATCCCATTAACGTTGCAGAAGTGCTTGAATGATTCCGCAGTGAATTGTGAGCCGTTATCGGTCACTAAAGTCTGCGGGACTCTAAAGCAGCTAAACAGGTCGGATAACTTGCTGATTGTTTCACTGGCTGTGCAATTCACCACGGCGTAGATTTGTGGCCATTTTGTGAGCGCGTCTACTACGACTAGATACGTTCTTCCTCGTATTGGACCGGCGAAGTCTGCATGCAACCTCTCCCAGGGACTATTCGGCCTTTCCCATTGTTGCGGTTCACACTTGTCTGGACTTTTGGCTGTATGTAGGCACGATGAACAATTGCGGCATCTGGTTTCGATATCTTGATCCATCGTAGGCGAGTATGCGTAGCTTCGAGCCAACGCTTTCATCTTATTGATACCAGGATGACCGCCGTGGAATTGTCTCAGAACCTTGTAGCGTAATACTTTTGGAACAATAATTCTGTCACCAAACATAATACATGAGTCGACCATCATAAGTGAGTCCCGTCGGCGAAAATATTGTAGCATTTCTCCTTGAAAACGACGGTTCGGCCACTTGGTGAGAAGATAACCACTAACATTTCTTAAAGTCTTATCATTTTCCGTGGCTTCTTTAATGACCTTGAAAGTAACTGGTAAACCATGAACTGTGTCTTCCAAAACTCGATGTACTTTTGTTTCCGTCTCGATTGCTGCCACCAAAGTGTCTTCTTTCTGTTTTACTTGTGAACCAATCAGTCTAGATAAAGCGTCAGCTTGTCCAAAATCAGTAGTGTGCTGGTACTTGATCTTGTAGTCATAACCCAAGAGTGTAGTTCCCCAACGTTGCAGTCTGTTTGCGGTGTATACAGGTATACCTTTCTTCGACCCAAAGATGGCTAGTAATGGTTTATGGTCAGTTAATAGAGTGAACTGACGTCCAAATATCATCTTGTGAAATTTCTTGACAGCGAAGATAATCGATAATGCTTCCTTCTCGATCTGACTATAGTTACGTTCTGCTGACGTTAACGATCTCGCCGCATGAGATATCGCTTTCTCGGATCCACCTGGCATGATGTGAGAAATAACTGCTCCAATGCCGTAGTTTGATGCGTATGATGCCACTACAATGGGTAAGGATGGATCGTAATGGGTGAGCAGCAGTTCCGAGACTAGTACTTTCTTGATTTCATCGAAAGCGGCTTGGCAAGTTGCAGACCAAATCCATTTTACATTCTTCACCAGAAGGTTATTCAGGGGGGCACGTAATTGATGAAGTTTCGGAATAAAAGCTCCATAATGGCTAACTAGTCCCAAGAAGGATCGTAGTGTGGGGACATCCGTCGGTCTGGGCATAGTTTTCACTGCCAAGGTATTCTCCGGATCTGGTCTTCTTCCATCTTTGTCGATTATAAACCCAAGGTAGCGTACTTTTTGCATACAGAAGTCACATTTCTCTGGACGAAGTCGAAGTCCATATTCGGCTATTCGCGTCAGCACCTGGTCGAGCTTCTTTTCTAAGTCTACTCTATCTACTCCCATAATTATTATATCATCTAGGTAAGTTGCAGCACCTGAAACATCTTGTAGCATAGTATCCATTATTTGCTGAAATATGGATGGGGCCGTCTTGACTCCGAAGGGTAGTCGATTATACCGGAATAGACCCTTGTGTGTGTTTATGGTAAGCAGGTTTTCAGACTCGTCAGCAACAGGGATTGTAAATAAGCTTCTGATGAATCCAACTTTGCAAAAAGCTTACCTCCGTTCAGTTTAGCAAAGAGATCTTCAGGTAAGGGTAATGGATACTGATAAGTTTCTAAGGCTTCATTAAACCCGGTTGAGTAATCGGCACATAAACGAACGCTACCATTAGTCTTCTTTACTACTACTATCGGTGCGGCCCATTCTGAGAAATTCACTGACACCTAGTTTCTGAAGTCGTTCTAGATCTTGTTCAACCACTGGTAGAGCAGCATATGGTACGGGTCTACAGTTAACAGCTCATTTGAAAAGTCAATTTGACGGAAGATATAAGCAAATAGTTCAAACAAATAAAAACTTGGCAAAATTTGAATGGCAGTAGGTAGAATATTCACTTAGTTTAGTTTATATAAAATGTGAAAGTAAATATTCTTTTTTATCTGAAAAGACTTCGTTTGTATTAATCATTTCAAAGTATATTTATACTCCCGATATATAAATATCGATATCAGTACTTCTCCCATAGTATAAAAGCAATCACATGGACTCCACTAATTCAGTCTTAATTAAGGATAAATAATGATTAAAATGTTGAGTGAATGTAATTGTACAAAACTCGAATATACAACGAAAAATGATTTGAGCATTACACAGCTTTATTTTCATTTGATCTTAAGTCTTTATGAATGTAATCTGATTCTCTATTAGCTGTGAATAGTTCAATTTATTGATTGCTTCTTCAATGAGAGTCAACGTGAATTTGGTTAAAATGTGAATATCACAAAACATTTAGAGTTTTATTTAGAATTAAAATCAAATTATGGATTATGAATGTAAATAAACTTGGTATTGGTTTACTTGTATCTTCTCATTGATGTTTACGACTGTAATTGATCAGTCTCTTATTGACATATGTGCATCCTGTGCGTATTGCCTCGATATTGCCTAAATACACAAGCATTGCAAGTAGAGATGGATAGTGGCTCATCAGTTGGATGTACCTGCATCCCATATGAGACTGATCAATTGCAGTCCTAAACATCAATGGGAAGATTCAAGTAAACAATACCAAGTGAATTTAAACTTAACGCCATTACACAAGCAATCGTATTTTATTAAGAATTTGAGTGGTCTAATGGAATGTTGAGTTGAAATAACTTAATTATAATACATATAGTAATTTATCAACTAAAAAAAAATACATCATACATTAACACGGCAACAAATCACATTTCTAACAGACATGATTACTCACAGGAAAACAATAGAAATTGACAATTTTGGTAATCAACTTATGTATTGACAAATATTTATTTAGAAAATGATGAATTATCTTGTGATATATTGATACCCGAATGTCAACATAGAAACTTATGATTCCTAACAAAAAATGGTATGCGATTTGAATTTCATTGCTAATGATCTTAGCAATGATTCATTAGTTAAATATTTTTAATTTTCGATAAAGAAATTAGAAGACGGAATTGATCTGAATAATGTGATGTATTTGCGCTATACATTTTGAGCAATCTGGTCACATATACACTTGTTAGGGCATTTTTATATAAAAATGAATAGAGGTCAATTAAATGAAAGTTTAAGTGAAATAGGTAGATAAAGGCGAGAGAAACATTTTATATAGTATAGAAACAACAAAAAATTGTCGCATTATCATAGGCCATAAAATGACTCAAGGATTACCAAAATAAATTCTAGGTTACGACAAACTGTTCTTCTACGCATAACGGAGATTTAAATTTACGAATAACAAAGGCTTAAATAAACCTGAGAATTCATCCTTGACAATTTCTATACAACGTTTTAAAAGCTGTATTATTGTCAATTTTGTGACGCGTTTCAATTATATGTTTCACTATTGATGAACATGATTTTCTACCTCCCAAGTTTGTCTCCTATAAACTGGCTGTCTTATAGAACCATCCTCCCTTCTACTCAAATGTGTGTCTGAAAAGAGCAACTGACCATTATTTTCTGCTTCATCAGTCATTACCGTATCGTTTTGAACCCCATTAAGTTTATCTAATAACTGGGAAACCTCAAAATTTTTATTACAAATAACTAGTATATCATCCATGTATCTTCTATACAAAGTTTTCTCACTAATTAGCTTATTCTTCATATTTTCCACATACAACATAAATACATCGACTAAGAGAGACTCTACAGGGTTACCCATAACAACACCATCAACTTTTTGGAAATATTCGCCCTCAAACATGAAATGAACATTCGCAGTACATAATAAAAGTAGTTCTTTCAACAATGATGACCGAAAAGGAAAAAGGGAAAATTAGTAGATAAATAGTCACATAGGAAATACACAGTCTCAATTAACGGTACGTTCATGAAAAGAGAGTTTACGTCAAAGGAATGCAAAGTCGTATCTTTAATATTAATGTCCTCAGGAAGATCAATTAATTCAAATGTATCTTTTAACGAAAGCTTACATAGTTTTTTGCGAATTGAGGTTAACAGTTTTACTAAATATTTAGCTTGTTCATGTGTAGGAGAACCACGCATAGATAGTTCGGTCATAATGGATTATTAGGTTTATGAATTTTAGGCAATTCACATAAATTCGGGAGAACATAACCAGAAGGTTTTAGCAAATTAAACTCGTCTTTATATTTGACATTCATTTTAAGAAGCTTTAGAGGATTGGATTTTACTCTGGATTGTAAATTTCTAATATTAATATTCGATGGAACGTCTTGCAGGAATATATTCTGATCACCAAATTTAGATAAAAAAATTTTTTATAGTCACATTCATAAATGAAATCCATCCCTGAAACTTTGTCAGATCTGAAGATTACAATATCTGACCTGTTTTGGAGGATTCTTTAAGCCGTAAAATATCTAAAAGTCAAAATATTCCTGTATTTGATTTGAGAACTGTGAAAGCGGTTGGCATTATCAACCAATTTCAACTTTAACCAATTTTGCTTATCTAAGCTGGTTTGGACAAGAGTGTTCAACTGATCAAGGGGATTTTCGAATTGAGCATCTATCAATAGATCAGAAATCTTGACATGTGCAATGGAGTAATTAAATCCATGAGATAGGGCTTCTTCTTCAAATAATCACCAATGAAAATATTTGTGTGGATGCATAGACATAAGGAGGAGGAGCAATGGATCCATGCAATCAAGCATTATTTAACATGTGCCTAGATGGCTTCAAAACCAATTAATAGTAATTTTCTAATAACAAATAGAAAAATAACATCCATATCATATCATCTAGGAGATGATACTTGCATGTACATGATTTTAAGAAATTCGCCGACAAAGTCTCATCATTCAACAGTCAGAAAATCAATCACAAATTCTGTTCAAATGGTATGGGTTAATGAAAACATACAAACTAACAATATGAATATAACATCGACTTACATTGTAGTGATAAATAGAATATTTCAAATACACTTAGTGATAGTGAGACTTTAATTCATTCAATATTGTTGAGTCATGAGTAACAAGGAAGTACATGAAGTTTGCTTCATCTCATTTGGAACTCACTAGCGCTAGGTATACACACGATTGTAGTATATTTGAATTGCAAAATATTCTAATCTTATGTAATAGATGTTGGACACCTTCGTCAGAAGAATATCAACATATTACCAGTAGGTAGATCATTATAGATAGTTGAAAATCCTTATAAAGTTAAAAACTGTATTGAAGTACTAACTTTCTCGTAAGGAAAGTAAATAACTATAGTTTTATACAAGAAATGATAGTTCCCTTCTCATAAAATGATTGTTGTAATGAGTTAACCAACTTTCTACAAATAGTACATAGAAATAACTACAAAAAAGTTGGTCACATGAAATATAAGCATGTTCGTTTCAAATATTTTGAAAGAATTGACACGTCTTAATGAAACCTTGTACTTGGTTTATAAAAGTCTCAAGCTAAAATACACATAAAACAACGAATAAACCTTCCTTGCAATCGAGCTACTTATCAAAATCACTTATCATTGCTATTCATTAGTAACAAATCGATCAACACATATCAATTCTGATTTTAATAGTGAAAGTTATAAGGATCTACATTCTACTTCGAATGATTAATAAATAGTCCTAAAAAATAAAATTAACATCCGTGTTTTAAACTGAAAGCCAGTACGTTACACTGGAATTACTATGACAGATTTCACAAATATAACATTTTATAAGGCTTGAAATATTTTTCATTGAGAACATGAAACAGTGTCATGCACGAACGCTTAACCCATAGATCACTAAGTCAGCATCTACTAGTGTTAATGTATAACTTCAACCGATTGACTGAATTGTGCCACCATCTTCCATTGTCTTCAATTCGTAACTGCCTCACCTCACACCCGACACATCTGAAATTCATTGATCACGGATTCTCATGAGACGTCCTGAAATTCTCTCTCGAACTTGCCACTAATGAGTGCATGGTGGTCAGTAGTAGATTTTGTGTCAGGGTTTCGTGTTTAACGGTATCCACCAACAGGAGTTATTAGTAATCACGAGAATAATGATGCTTCCTGATCGATGTGAAATGGAGTCGTCAATTTCACAATCTGAAACGTTACCTTCGAGCTGTTCTGGTTGTCATTATCTATCTGTAACTGCCTATGTCTAAGGTATATATGATCAACAACGAAGTGACTGTTAACTTCAATACATTGACGGAATACAACATTTCAGAAGATTCAACCACGATCATGTTTATTGAACTAAAGGAAATGTGATGTGGGTATTAATGAAACAAGTTTTCTGATCATGGTTGGTAGGAAACATAATAGGGGTATTGTTGATTCAGTGAATTCAGAAATGCCAACTAGATTATTTTAAATCATTGATGAAGCATCCAAGACGTCGGTGATATAAATATTCTGGGAAAATAAACCAAATCATAAAATGTTATTAAAAAGACATTGAATTTAAAGTAAAATTGACTCATGTTATACAACTTGTTTTGAAGGCTCATTTTCGTGTGAAAATTATACATTCAACAAACATGTAATTAAATTTCCGTTTCGTCTACCGTTTCAATAAAGTACGCACCTGAATAGGTCATGCAATTAATTGACATAATGATCTGTTGAAATAAACAAAAGAATGATAACTTGTTGAAATATCTAGATGACAGGAACATGGAGTTCAAATATTTAGGCAGGTCACCTCATACCTCTATTTGATGAATATTCGATCACAATCATTTCGTTTACTTTTTGTATTTTTCTTCTGTTACTGATTTTGTTTTATCATCCTTTCACATATACTGACAACTATAATCTCTAAGTTTTGATATTCCATATATTCTTTTTACAATTCAATTAACTTATAGAACGTGACACAAAATAAATGTACCTATGTGATTTATATAAGTCAGTATTGTTTAATGTTACGGAACTATACTTTAAGTTAATCTTACTCGATATCTATTTTGTTACCATAACTAAAGTTACAATTGCTACCCGTAAAAATATGCATATTTCTGGATGAATGACTTTTACTTGAAAAGTCAATTCATTCTAAACATTTAATGATAATGTGACTTGAACCATTTGAACCATTACGTAATCATATATCGTGTATTGGAAATAATCTTGTAAACCAGATTATGCATATATATATATATATATATATATATATATCACTTGGTAATAGAAATGTTAAAAAGAATATATATTTTATTTCGTGTTTAAATCTAGTCATGTTCCACTAGGTCAACATTTTACACTTAAATGTAATGGATTATTATTGTTGTTGAAAGACTATTTTTGGCAACAACAACAACAACAACGAAAAAAAGTTAATAAGAATTTCGTGATTAATTAATGAAACGTTAATTCATAAAATAATCTTTTGATATTTTTATCTTTAAAACACGTTCATAGTAACATTAATAAAGAACTATATCGTAGCCAAAATGAAACTAGTTCCTGAGTAGTTATGATGATTTAATTGCAATCATTGTAATCATAAGTCATCTAAATATAATGATGACAATGGCGGTTGCTCTACTTTCACATGGTGGTAGTAAATAAAGTTATTTAAAACTAATAATTAATTGATTACAATGTATATAGGATAAGTCCCGGAACAAAAAGGATGATTTTAAACATAAAACAAAATTTTGAGAATAAAGTAAGGACAAATACTGAATATAATTAATCAATAACTCATGATTACCCAAATTATCTGTTATTTAAAAGTTTGTACAAAAAGATACTTTGGATTTATGTGAATTAGTTCAAAGATCAAATTTTTTGACTTTTTCTGTAATCCTAGTAAAATCATCCCGGAACTCACTCATGTGTTGCTATGTTTGAAGCGATTACGAGTTCGACTAATCAAAGAACGGAACGAAGACTTTGAGACACAATGACAGATAAGAGCTATTCCAACGCGTTCCAGCCCAGCCAACTAAAGAGAGAATTTCAAGCACGGAAGACGGAAATATATTCCATAAGCAGCCAGAAACACGAACAACCGCGAAAAGTCTAGTCGGAAATACACTCATTTTTATATTGATTCATACACCCATTTTTGATTAATAATTAAAATAAAATCACATATATGAAAAATACTTAGGGTTATAACAAATCATATGCTGAGTATAGTCGATGTTATTTGAATACAAGAATATCGTATATTATACAGAATGAAATGTCATATGGGAAAACAGAACAACTAATACACTGAATAATCATTATATTGAATTAAAACGGATATCATGATGAGTAGATCAATTTAATTTTGCTTTTTCATCCTGTCATATCATGCATATGTGTTGATAGGAAATAGCAACTACAGTTTGCAGATAAGATTCTATGCGATCAGGTAAAATGAAATATGCATACATAAACAAATATATCAGTGAGCTTATTTTTCATATGTGAGTCGAACATTTTTTTACATTATAAAGAATAATGGAAATGTAGTTGCATAAAATGTTTTTGTATTCAGTACAGATGAGAATCCCTAATAAACATCTGCTTGTTGATTCCCGGCAAAGCAAGAGCAGCATATTTACAACTGAGGAACATCTGGGACTCAAAGCAACTGTCAACCAACACCAAGGTCAGGATTTTCAATACAAATGTCAAGACAGTTCTACTGTATGGGGAGGAAACTTGGAGAACAACGAAAGCCATCATCCAGAAGATACAGGTGTTTATTAACAATTGACTACGCAAAATACTTCAGATCCATTGGCCGGACACTATTAGCAACAACGTACTGTGGGAGAGAACAAACCAGATCCCAGCGGAGGAAGAAATCAAGAAGAAGCGCTGGAAGTAGATAGGACACACATTGAGGAAAGCACCCAACTGCGTCACATGACAAGCCCTAACATGGAATCCTCAAGGCCAAAGGAGGAGAGGAAGACCAAAGAACACATTACGCCGAGAAATGGAAATAGACATGAGAAAAATGAACAAGAATTGGATGGAACTAGAAAAGAAGGCCCAGGACAGAGTGGGTTGGAGAATGCTGGTCAGTGGCCTATGCTCCATTGGGAGTAACAGGCGTAAGTAAGTAATTAAGTAAGTGTTGATTCCCATCTAATTCTAAATTCACATGACGATATTTCTTATAGAGAGGACTTCAGATTTTCTCGTTGAACCTCTCTCCCGGTATTTTATCAAGGAATTATCCAGGTAACCAAATTATCTTTCTTATAACGGGTACTAAACCAATAAACTTCAATAACTGGACATAGGATATTGATGTTCAGTGGTTAAATCCTTCGTAGAAATTCACATAACACCCGGTAAAATGTATCTTTTATATAGACCAGAACGTTTGACTGTTGAGCTATGATGAATATTCTGAAGCTTGAGTATAAGTTGGTCTGCCAAAAATGGGTTAAAGGTTGATTACTTGTACGTTCATTTCTTAACCCACATATTTTCTTAATATTAACTGAATCGGACATTAGATTTGTAAAGTAAAAAATACCTTTTATATAACTATCACGCAATCCTATGTGTAACTCAGGCAAATTAATGGAACAGCAAATATGATAGTTAGCTTCTATCATACAAACACTTGAAAACCACTTTACTGGTTCAAATATTTTGATTAACCATTAGATTACGTCTCGATTAGGTCATTCAGCGTTTGTCAAAAGCGGACAGTTTGTTATTTCTTACAAACACGTAATTTGTGGCTATATAAAGCAAAAGTGATCGATAAATTATCTCCTTCGTCTTTCAGATGATAATGAACCGTTTCTCTATTTTATATTTTGTGTTTTATCCTATTACTGATTTAGGAAACATAGACGGCATATAAGAACCAGTATTTTATCCCTCTAGATCCAATAAACCGCTAAAAATCAATAACCGGTCGTTAATCAAGCTGGCCTATACAGTTAGATCATAAATTATCATAGAAGTTTAGACTGTCTAATATGTAATAAAATTATTACTTATAAGACGTAAATTATTTATTTGGTAATTTCTATCTTTTGTCGATTGTTAAGTTAAACTTATTAAAAGATACACGTTCAATAACAGGTTATTAAAGACAACCATTTGCTACCCATTCACAGCACCAGTGTCTTGTTAATGAAACTTCTTAAAAACTTCAAATTGTTATCATGTGGTAGGTTTTAAAGAATAATTTTTACACTTACACAATGTAGTTCATCAATTAATAGGTATACCCATCATATATTGCGTTGATTTCAGACAAAAGAATTCATAGTAACTGTTAATAATTATAAACCACACAATTTGGGATACATAGTCTCTATGTAAAGCACTTGATTTGAACGCTTCACTGAAAGAAACAATTAGTATACAGAGTAAATAGTGATTTATTTTATTTAACAAACTAATTAGTGGAAAGCTGATTTTCGAAAAAAATATTCTTTTAAAATATCCACCACAGATGCTCATTGTTATGGAAAATTTCAATATATATTAAATAGAGAAATATCTGCTATGAAGGACTTTTTGAAAAATGATGATGACACCATGATCGACAAAGTAATCATGGTGTACATGATGAATTTTAAAACGGATTAATATGAACTTCTTACATTACGGGGTTATAGAGATCATCAAATTCCACTGAAATCATGAACTGATCACTGTTGGACTACCATTGAAAACTTGGAAGCACAAGATGGCCGTTTCACTTTAGAATGAGACAACTTACCAGTGCGCATTCACGATCTCATACATAGGTACCGAACCCAGGATGTTTCGTATCACGCGCAAACGCCTAAACTAAAGACCACTTAGTCGTCATCTAGTAGTGTTAATGCCTAAATTCAACATTCTTCACGACCCATACTGAAAATTACCGTGTGCTCACAAGGGACAAGTTTGAGAGAGAATATCAGGACGTCTCATGAGAATCCGTGATCAATGAATTTCAGATGTGTCGGGTGTGAGGTGAGGCAGTTACGAATTGAAGACAATGGAAGATGGTGGCACAATTCAGTCAGTCGGTTGAAGTTATACATTAACACTAGTAGATGCTGACTTAGTGATCTATGGGTTAAGCGTTCGTGCATGACACTGTTTCATGTTCTCAATGAAAAATATTTCAAGCCTTATAAAATGTTATATTTGTGAAATCTGTCATAGTAATTCCAGTGTAACGTACTGGCTTTCAGTTTAAAACACGGATGTTAATTTTATTTTTTAGGACTATTTATTAATCATTCGAAGTAGAATGTAGATCCTTATAACTTTCACTATTAAAATCAGAATTGATATGTGTTGATCGATTTGTTACTAATGAATAGCAATGATAAGTGATTTTGATAAGTAGCTCGATTGCAAGGAAGGTTTATTCGTTGTTTTATGTGTATTTTAGCTTGAGACTTTTATAAACCAAGTACAAGGTTTCATTAAGACGTGTCAATTCTTTCAAAATATTTGAAACGAACATGCTTATATTTCATGTGACCAACTTTTTTGTAGTTATTTCTATGTACTATTTGTAGAAAGTTGGTTAACTCATTACAACAATCATTTTATGAGAAGGGAACTATCATTTCTTGTATAAAACTATAGTTATTTACTTTCCTTACGAGAAAGTTAGTACTTCAATACAGTTTTTAACTTTATAAGGATTTTCAACTATCTATAATGATCTACCTACTGGTAATATGTTGATATTCTTCTGACGAAGGTGTCCAACATCTATTACATAAGATTAGAATATTTTGCAATTCAAATATACTACAATCGTGTGTATACCTAGCGCTAGTGAGTTCCAAATGAGATGAAGCAAACTTCATGTACTTCCTTGTTACTCATGACTCAACAATATTGAATGAATTAAAGTCTCACTATCACTAAGTGTATTTGAAATATTCTATTTATCACTACAATGTAAGTCGATGTTATATTCATATTGTTAGTTTGTATGTTTTCATTAACCCATACCATTTGAACAGAATTTGTGATTGATTTTCTGACTGTTGAATGATGAGACTTTGTCGGCGAATTTCTTAAAATCATGTACATGCAAGTATCATCTCCTAGATGATATGATATGGATGTTATTTTTCTATTTGTTATTAGAAAATTACTATTACAAATAGTAAATTGAAAAGAGTAATTGATCCTATGACCTGAGAGAATAATCATAGTATTAAATTATGCTAACTAACTTGAATGATAAAATAATGTTCATTATTCCCAGTTTAAGAACGGCCCAGAGTTAATCATTGCAATTTCTATTGTGAACTACGTGAATCCAGTTTCAATTTTGTACAAACTTTTGATATTTCAATAACAAATGATTTGTATTATATTAAATAAGTGAAGTGTTAAACTTTTAATTTTGCTATGTATGCATATTAGAAAGCATCATTAGATGGTGGTTGGAGGTAGTCAACAGGAAACCGTGGACCCGGGTTTCGTGCTACTTGGCACTAGTCAGCAAGGTGTACCTGTAATCTTGAGGAAACTGGTGCTCCCTGGCGGGTTCGATCTCGTGTCACCCAGCTTCACAGTCAGAGACATTACCACTGAGCTATTTGATCTGCACTAATAAGGACTAGACACGCATGTCATTGATCGCCACCCAGTGATCAATCAATTGAGAAAACATCATGGATGCCAATATGGAATATTTTTTACATTGTATTGTTGAGTACAGTATAATAAATAAGATTTTCTTTCTAGGCAAAATATACATTAAATCAGGTTGTTTATTGAATGGATTCTTTTGTAAACTGTAAATATGAAAATATCAATTGATGACACTATGATATCTACCACAAATTATTAATCGGTAGATATTTACGCTTAACTTAATTACCCTAGAACCTAACTTGTAATGTTTGTGTCTAATAACATTTAGACCATGATTACCAACAAAGTATATGGTGTTATATATAAATCTTATCTTTTTCTTCAACATATTCGTAATTCACAATTCACATCTGATGAAATCCGGCGTTAATAATCGTCGTGTTCTACCAATTTCGACTCTGTACACAGTACGAAAATATCTTATTCTAAATCTAATTTCTATTTGAATTCCTCTACAAGTAATTTCTTCTCCTCTGAAACTGCCTTTAAAATTCTTACACCAGCAACCATACATGTCTTCACTAGTGAGATCATAAAGACATTTAATATCTGATCATTACTGTTATTAGGAATGCATAATAAAATTTACTTTATTCTGATATTTTACCGTTACACCATCCTTGGCCAGTCTCTAACCTTGTCCTCAATGTATTATCCACTTTGCTATTGTAACCATGTTTATGTAAATGTCGATTAGTTTTAAC
Source organism: Schistosoma haematobium (assembly GCF_000699445.3). Classification (NCBI taxonomy): domain Eukaryota; kingdom Metazoa; phylum Platyhelminthes; class Trematoda; order Strigeidida; family Schistosomatidae; genus Schistosoma; species Schistosoma haematobium. The sequence goes on from NC_067201.1 coordinate 17,406,084, forward strand.
AACATCTGTCTAAGTTCGTGCATTACAAAACAGTATAGCACTTTCAAACTGACCGACTTACTGCAGTTATATTTGGCTATTGTTCCATGCTCACTGTTTTCGTCTTCTTCTTTTTAGTCGTAGATAATTATAAGTACTCTGTGATGGGATTGAAATCGCTCTTCGTTAAGCTGTTCATCCATGAAAACAACGTCCCAGTTCTATTACTTTAAAAAAATGACTCATGACACCTGTTTCACAGTATTATAGTTTTTTAGACGAATATCCTTTTCAAGACAACTTGTGAACGACGTCTTTCCAAATAATTCCTCTCAATATTATTTTGTTCACATGTTAAAATCATTATTATATCTACCTGATGATGATCGTAAACTGGCATAAATTTTGTGATTATATCCAAAATAATAACTACTTATTGATTTATTTCATAGTTGTTAGAACTACTCACCAAGTAACATGTTTCATTGAAATTCGTATTTTATTGGCCCAACACTCTAAATAGAAAAGCCAAACTTTTGTAACTCAGTTTCATTCATTCCAACTTCGAATTTAATATCCGCCCAAACTTTCCGGACCTTATAAACTGAAGCTTTTGTAGTTGATGAGTTTACTTTATTAGTCTAAAATTATGACATGATATTTAGCAACAGAGTTTAACAAGAAAACCAAACGAGTGTCAGATGATATCTTTAGCTTTCTAAACCCAAGTATTCTTTCCCCTTAATGCTCAGTATAACATCAATTTATGATATTTAGGCGATTTTAGTGCATGCACTTTCAACAGAAATACACACTAGCTACTTATTATTAATCGAATACACAAACGTCCTGTACAAATGTGTATAAAGCTGATGTAAGAATGCGTACGTCAGTTTTCGTGCCCTCATTCAATCTGAATATGCAGATTCAAATGCGTCCTATCACCAAAGAATAGAAACAACATTTTATTTCATGGTATTCCTAAATGCAAAAAACAATCATTCATGTTTAATATTTTACAGTCACCTTGAAATTAGTGCACAATCAAAATACATAAAGACATTGTTGTTTCATTGATACTTATGAAAAATAATGCACTTCTCGACATTGTGAATAATATAAACAATCCATTCACAAAGCTGTACCCCTCATATAGACATTTCACAAAACAGTCTTAAAAAATCACACGCATTATATAGGTACAATTTGATTGATTAAAACTAATCAAGATATTTATGCATTAGACGGTTCTGTTTTTAATGTCTGCAGTAAAACACGTACTGAAGAAGTGAGTGCGTTATACGAGAAAATCAATCCAGGTGGTCCCTGAATTGTATCACATAGGTTTCAGTTTGTATTCTCACCGTAGAAGTGTTTTTTTGTCAGTCAGAAATAGAAGAAGAATTCAAATCGATAAACCACGATTAAAGTTAGACTTTTCTAAGTACTTGTTAAAAAATGTTTATTTGAATGTTACAGTTGAGTGAGCCAAAAACATAAATGAAATTCAGGGTTTGAATCAATTCAAAGATCTTGTCATTTTTGCAACAAAATATCTGGAATTTTATATAATAAATAGCATGGTGATTCATATTTTAGAGATATTCTGACTAATACAGTAAAACGTTACATCATCTAGTTCGTTAAACATTCTACTATGCCAAGGTGTTTTGCCGACAGAATATTAATTGAAAATGTTTGCAGTTTCAAGCCTACGCTAGTACAACTAATTAGGTCAAACTTTTAGATTTTTAGTATAACACTACACATAATCACATAGGAAGAAACGCGCGTCCTGAATTCCACTGCTAGCCAGTATTCATCTTTGCTTATAAAGCATGTGATTTATTACAATAACGAGGCAGTTTACAAAGAATACACATATGCCAACAAGAGACTGATCAATTACAGTCCTAAATGACAATGAGGAGATACAAGTGAACAGCATCAACTGAATTCATAATCATTTTTAGATGTTATTAGATTCCGATTTTCAATTGGATTGTTTGTATACAAATACCATTTATATTTATAAGCTTTTAAAAAATATCGATGTATGTTGCGATCCATCGGAAACTAAAAATTTATAGCCGAATTATATAATCTAACAAGATCGTAGCAACAAATTATACATAATTTACAGCTTATTAACGATATACATTCTCTAGTCTAACGGAATTTCACTCAAAATAACTATTATACCTATCATACAAATGTCAGTGAAATTCGTAAGAGCCGCCAAATTTCTACTTATTATCTGTGTTATACTTGATTGACAAGGAACTGTATTCAGTTGGACAATATGTGACCACTTTCATACCTTATATGGAATTCGATTTAGTTTGGAACATAACCATTCAGATATATTCAAACAACTTTCCATTGATAAAAAAAGGAAACAACCGTTTTTTAAGTTACAGACATAACTGATTAGAAATACCACACTTGTATCGATCGAAAATCTTTATTTATAATAGTTTACTTTGGTAACAAATTCTAATGTAACACTCATAACAAAACTGTATGTCATTGATTGCTATTCTACTGGTCATAAACCTAGAATTTACCCTAGTAATCCTTAAGTCATTTTATGGCCTATGATAATGCGACAGTTTTTTATTGTTTCTATACTATGTAAAATGTTTCTGATTGAGTTCATGAACCGATTGATGTTAGACCACCAGTGAAACCTGGAAGCACTGAACGGATGCTTCGTCCTATTGTGGGACCAATCAGACATAAAACTAATTATATTGTGGAATTCCTAGAACATACCTAATGTGTTTCTATTTAATTAGAACTGGCAACTAACTGCTTATATTTATTATTATTAGCTTTATTCAATATTATATTTTTGATATAATATAGAACTCTCAGCACATAGTATTTCGGCAAGTTTCCATTTCTTATATCTTGATCGATACTGACGATAAATGTTGACCGATTGCCAGTTAGATGTTGAGAGTCCAGTAACTCAAAACAACGTACATTCTTTTCGATGCATACTGCCAATAATCACAATGTGTCCGACTGCACATTTTTGTAACTGAATAGGTTATGCAATTAATTGACATAATGATGTGTTAAAACAAACAAGGAAACAGATAACTTGTTGAAATATCTAGATGACAGAAACAGGTAGCCTAGATATTCAGGCAGGTCGCTTTAGTACTAACATCCTTAGAACATATACAGAAATGAGATAAATACCGATTTGTATCAGAAAGGGTTTTGTGGAGATTGTAGTAGTTTCATTAGTTGAGATCATGAGTCAATCGAAGCTAAACCACCATGGAAAGCCTGAGGGCACTGGACGGCTGTTTCGTCCTATTTTGGGAAATGCACCTCCACGACCCCTATTAGTCAACATATGCTTACTAGTAACTGGCTTCAATAGGTATATCCGGGAGCTCTAGTGAAAAGCAGTGACCAGTGGATTTCAACCAGGTATGTCGTGAGGTAGTATACAAATTCAATATCATTTTACTAAGTGACCGAATATATCTGTTTTTTTATCATTATATATAAATAGTAAATCACTAACCTATTATCACTATAATTGGATTTATGAAAATGTGAGATAGTAACTCAGTGAAGACAATGGTGGATGTGTCGCTCAATTTCATGGATTAGTTCAAGTTAGACATTAACACTGTTGGATGTCGGCCATCTCAGTGGTTTAGTGGTTAAACGCTCGTGCGCGAGACTGATAGGTCGTGGGTTCGAATCAAGCGAGGTGGGGTCGTGAATACGTACTGCTGAAGAGTCCCACAATAGGACAAAACAACCGTCAATCAGTTCTACCTGGTTTTCCATGTTGATCTAGCTTCAACTAACTAATGATCTCAACTATTAAAAATACCGATTGTACTACACTGTTCAGTGATCAAGATTCGGTTACTACACTGTAAGTCAATCAGTCATATGGTCAAGTTGGTTAAAAACATATTCAGTAGTTATGAACTAAACAAGCTTCATAACTTTAAGGTTTGGTGATTTTATGTTAGTACTTATAAGTAATTCAATCAAAACAAAATAACAAATAATAAAGGAATATCAAACAGATGTTAAGTAACATTTCCTGTTATTATATCTGACTTTATCCAATATGTTTTATTGTGACCATATAAAAACGAAGTATAGTTTAATTAGTGAAGCTGAAAATTTAACCTTTTTTTTCAAATGTTTACGATAAGTAAGAATATGTTAACTAGAAAAAGAGATGAAATTTTCAAACTTTTGATCAAATTTATTAAAGAAAAATAAACAAATAATTATTTATTTGATTTTCGCATTGATTATTTGATAACACGATAACATTTTAAGTGAACAGTGTTGGGTTCGAGTTTAGGAGTGAATATCAACTTTGAAATGCAGGTATATCCAGCTAACGAGTGTTAATAGGAAGAAACACTGTGGTGCGTGCTACTTATATCGATGTAAGTAGTTTATGACGCGAGTTTAAAACGCAATGTCTGGCAGCAGAAGATGGGGAAAGAGCAAGAAAGGAAGAGCGACAACACAATTTGCAAAAAAAACGCATGAACAATGAAATGTGAGACAACTGATTGATGTTTACAACAGGAACAGTCCAGGGTGATATGATGCTTTAATATTTTGCAAATTAACGGTTTATTATATGGTTTTTCTATTTTACCAAGTAACTCTGTAATTTTGTGCTAAATACAATTCGGTTGTCATAAATTAAAGTTTATGCCTATTATGCACATAAGTAAGTTACGGCTAAATGGTATAGTTTATAACGAGAGAAAATGTAAATTTTTTTATGCACATAAATTATCACATAAGAATAGAATGAGTACATGATTGTTTCTTATTGTAAGTTTCATTGTATCATAAAATAAATGGACACCTTCAAAGGAATCTGTTTATCTTCTATTTTGCATTCATAATGATCACATTAACAAAATTTTATCAAATAAAATAAACATATTACAATAGTTTAAGCTACTTTTTAAATAATGGACATGTCCTCTTAAAGTAGTTTAATTAGAAAAAGTTAACTAGATTTGAATAAATACTGAATAGTTAGTATAATGAAAACGGAATACTCATGTTGTATCCGGTGCAATAAAGTAAAAAATTACTATTAAAATGACTATAATCGTGTCATTGAACGACAGGATCTCGATTATTGATTAATTCTGATTCATGAAAAATATATATGAACAATACATGTTATTCATTTTATTAGTAATCAATTAAGAAAAATGATAAAAATAGTTATAAGACAAAGATAGACAGTGGCTAGCAGTGGAATCCAAGACGCGCATTTCGTTCCATTCGCGACTCGTCAGCTTGATTTACCTACATCTCAGAGTTGATGTTTACTCTGGAACTAAACATTAACGGGAAGATTTAAGTAAACAATAACAAATGAATTTGACAAAAAATACTTATTCGAACTAATTTCAATAAATCTACTTTTATTATGAAATCGAGTGTTGTACAATTAAATCATTTCTATATCAGTAAATGGAACATTATGAAATCGAACAGGTTTTGTTATGTTGTACAATTTCATTAAGTCATGATAGTAAATTGAAATACACGTTAAAATTAGCCATATTCTTGAAAGAAACTTGGTTATTACTTGAGCATTCATTATATTTCGTGTGAATTAATACAAATGAATTATATACTTGAAATCAAAATTTCTTTAAAAAAGTTAAACGTCAAAGCATTAACTGATGATCTGATAAAAACAGTTTGAAGTAATTGGGAATCGCACAAATTATTTGATAATTTTGGCGAGACTATAATTAATGGACGAACCAATCAGATTTAGGATAATGGGTATTGGATTTTGGCACGAAATTCACTGATCCATCTGGCCAAATAGCATGTTGGCATTTTAGCTGATGTCAGTTCGTGATGAAAACCCTAAATCTAATTCCTAATCTTTACCATCAACTGTGATACATAATTCTTATTTTTCGAACCGCTTAGTAACCCTTATTTAGCCCTAGTAAGTAGGTAGACACTGTCAAAGTCACTTTGGCGTCACTCAAAGGTCGTTCATAAACTATAGTCTCACCATAATTTTAAATAAATTGACAGTTGAGCAAATTATTCAAATTAGAAATGAGTACAATCACCAACCTTTAATATTGTTTATTTTGGGAACCGAAACTTTTATAAGTCAATAAATGTTTGACTGCAAAAGTAAATGAATCGAAAATGAAGGGATTTAAACATACTACTGCTGAGTTAGTCAAAGTTTAATTCTCGTAATTAAACAACAAATATACATTTAAATTAAAACCCACCAATATACTCACTAATTAACATAAAATATCAGACACGTATAACAGTAGTAAGTTAAATCAAATTCTGTGACAAAGTGTTATACATTCAATAGTTGAGATCATGAGTCAATGGAAGCTGGACCAATATGGGAAACCTGAAAGCACGGTTTGACGGCTGTTTCGTCCTATTGTGGGACGCATCAGAAGTGCGCATCCACGATCCTACCTCACGGGATTCGAACTCAGGACCTATCGCTCTCACGCGCGAGCTCTTAACCACTAGTCCACTGAGATGGCTGGCATCAATCGGTGTCAAGGTCTAACACATTATATATTTCTTCGAGCGTTTATTTCATACATATCTTTATTTGTTTGTGTTTATCTGAGATTTTACAATAGTGTTTTAGTGCATCACTCAATTTTTAACATTTACAAAGATTTATCTTCAAATCACTAACTGTGTTTTTATATCACAAATCATGAATAAAATAATGAAAATGAATGTCCAATCCCTGTTAAACTTCAAAATATAAGACTTCAGATAACCTTCAATCCAATTAGTAACTGTACGCTCACTAAGGACTTAGTTGAAGATGAATTGCTGAATTCATAGTGAAAACCTATTAGTGGTTTTTTCCGTTTGGAAATATAACAATATATCAAAAGTGACACAAATATCGACGGTGCAAATGGATGGTGTCACGGAACGTGGAAAATTATATCCCGATAATATGGTTCAAAAATATCTCATTAACTAAATGATTCAAGTTCAATTTCATGAGTGGTCACTAAAAATGAAGAAATAAGTAGTTTATGTTTTACAGTAGTTTTTTTATCTGAAGTGAACCCGTGAAGTAAATTATCTTTAAACTGAGTTACTACCACAAATTACATGCTCCAGATAGATATATAAAGTTTCTGATATGGATCAGTTTGAAACAATATATTCAATTTGATCCTTAAATATCAATGTAATATAATTTATAGTTGTCATTCATTTTATTACGAATAGCATTTCTATCACTTACAATAAGCGGTAGCGTAGAAATAACTGTTACCAGTAAAATTAATTAACTACTCACATGTTTACATGAAGTATTTCTAAAACACTTATTCACTATATGAAAGGAAAAAAGAAATAGTTTCATGTGACGTCATTAATAACTAATTGTTAATAACGAAAGAATAGAATACTTGTTCTACTAGCATGTCAATTGTATTAATCAAATAAATATTGTGGGGTATGGTTTAACATTGAATTAGATAAATACTGATTCATCTGAATGATATCCTTCCTTTTTTTGGTAACTTTCTATAAATAAACAGATTCGGTCGATTTTGACATATAGTTGACTCTCAGGGACAAATGAATTTTATGTAATATTTTATGGTACTTTAACAGATGTTTGAATGCATGAATCGGCAAAACAAGAGCAGCATATTTACAACTGAAGAACATACGGAACTCAAAACAACTGTCTGTCAACCAACACCAAGGTCAGGATTTTCAATACAAATGTCAAGACAGTTCTACTGTATGGGGCAGAAACCTGGAGAACTTCGAAAGCCATCATCCAGAAGATACAAGTGTTTATTAACAGTTGTCTACGCAAAATACTTCGGATCCGTTGGGTCGATAAACGGAAGTAGACATGAGAACAATGCACAAAAATTGAACAGAACTGGAAAGGAAGGCCCCGGACAGAGTGGGTTAGAGAATGCTGGTCGGTGACCTATGCTCCATTGGGAGTAACAAGCGTAAGTGTAAGTGAAGTGAAGCTAAGAGATGTTCATAATTTTTAATGCTGTCATTAGTAAAACTGTACTGTGAAACTGTATTATCTAGCTTGAAAGAGAAATATGAACATCTATTAAACCCGTTTACTGAAAAAGGTTCTGGCAACTTGTAAATAAACTAAATACACTCATTATAAATAGAACAAGAATGAAGTTCAGAGAAAGGTTATCCTGTTACATGTATTGATGGATGTTTTCTATTTATTTAACAATGATTCATTATATAGGATAAATGTCTCTGACCATCAATATAACTTAACAACTGATTTGAATGAACATGAAAACATTGTGTTATGTGTAATAAAAAAACGTTTCTTATTGTTTTCGGCTAGAAAACATCGACAGATTTGTTCAAAAACTGACTGTTTTACACATGTCCGTAGTGTTTTACATTGCCATTTATGTTTATCGAACACTAAGTAGAAGCCACCGATATCATGTTTGTTTAAATTTTAGTTATAGATTCATTAGCTATCAGTCAGAGCAAGTGTTACAGTATTATCGGAAGTCAGTATCAACTGGAACCGCTCAGCGGATTGACTGCAAAAAATGGGCAATGGTGGTTTGAACCTCGAGGAAGACAATGATCACTTTAAAAGTGTAGACCCGATTTGCCGAAAATAACCAGAGGTTTATATCGATCGACTCCAACATAATTATTTACTAGCTGAAACTACCGAGAACAGTAAACACATAACACACTACATTTAATTACACCGACGTTGAGATAAACATCATTAATAGTACTGATTAAAATTCTGAATATGAACCATATGATTTTAAGTTAGTCATTTGAAAGCATTTTATACTTCGCCTGACCTGATGGTTTTGATTTCGATCCTGTTTGATATCGTAAGAACAAATAACTGAGAATTTATTCCTTTGTAATACACAATTTTTCAGAGGTCTATAATCCTAAATGGTTCTTTAGTTGAGGTCGATTTGGACAGAATACCAACTTCAAACGTATCATTCTCAAAAAAATCCTTCCTTTATGTCAATACTATTCTTGTTGTTTATCCAAATCTAAATAAGTCAATGTAGACAAGAGCGAATTTGAGTGTTTTGATTATTTTATATTACCCAATAACATTCAATAACTTGAATAAGTTAATAGTAACGATTGTCAAAATTTACTATGAGGTCAGTGGACTAGATTTATTAGAATATAATGTATTTATGCTGCTTAAAATTCCAAGACTGAATCACTAATTAATAGCTACTTTATTAGTGTCAAGTAGCATCATTATTTGGGTCAGATGAAAACATACTTATGAGAGGTGATTGAATGCTTTTTTGTATAAAAAGCTTTTAACTGGATTTTACATTTATCATCAATGACCTGTTATGATATCCTGCAACCCCAAGAAAACTGATGTTTTCTAAATGACACAAATATTTATGTCGTGGTATTGAATTCTCAAGAATGTTATCAATGAACTATATCAGCTGTCCTAAAATTCTCTTATTTTGCTAAGTTGAGAACGGTGTGTATGAATGGTGTAAGACTATTTCAACCTTATCGCAAATCTGCTTCGTATAAGCAAACTTTCTTACTATTAAGGTTAATCGGTAAAATAAACAAAATAGGGGAATTAGACGAAAATGGGTGGAAATAAACATTGCATTTTCAACAATTTGCATATTTTACTCAATCGATGACCTTATTGGTGTTTGCAAACTTTTGACTGATAGCCTCAGTTTAATTTTGTGAGTGAATGACTCAGTCTCAAGCTCGCTGTTTGTGCTTAGCATGATATCTAAAAAAAACTGAAACGAAGTATTCAACTCGTAAACAATCATATTTCAGGCAATATTCTGTATTTTGATCAGAGACATTTGTATTTAAGAAATGGAGATATATCAAAGAACATTAACAGAACTATCCGTTTTCATATCTGACAATCGAAAAACTTTCAGCTCAAATTCTATCAGCCATGGATTCCAGTCGAAGAATTTTGTCAAATTTTCCGAAATTTATGACCTATTAGTAGTTCATATGTACATTTTTTAGAGGCCACAAGCTGTTAGTTAAACAATAACAGTCCGTCTTCACCATAATTTGACGTAAATGTAAGTCGTAAATGTATATACCACCAGTTTGTTAGGTAGAAATAAGTAATCTTTCATTTGGTGTGTCTATAAACTCTCGATGGTGAATACCTTAAAACTTTTGACTAGAAGCTATGAAACCAGATCTATCGTCTATTAAATTTCACTAACAACATTAATTTTACTCTTGAATAAACTTACGTTACTTCTATGACTAAAACCTGTGACCTTCGGATGTGTAATCAAAAAACGCTGAAATCAAACAATTCAGATCTTAAGTGCTCTCATAGGGGTGTGGCAGAATATCCATTTATTCACTGGTTTATAACCATATGTATAACGTAGTACCATGAACAGTATTGTTTTATGTACCATAAAATCAATTTGTTGATTAGAGGATTGGGCAACAAGCACAAATATCAAAATCCATCGAGTGTCACTCATATGTTCAAGAAAACTAGACTACTTCATGATCAGCTACTTTAATTGAATTTTACTTCTTTTATTTACTTTATATTTGACCTGGTTTTTAGCCTATGAATAAATTCAGTGAATATTATTCAATAAATCCACATAGCTCACACTTATTTGACAACAATTTGCATATGTATCAGTTGTACAAACATAAATAAACTTGGTTTTCTCATAATCACCTTTTTTGTATTTTCACATGTGTGTATGAATAAAGAGACTAGATTGCTTCTACTATAGTATTTATTCTGATGTCACATATTACTTTCTTACAAACCTAATGTCAATAAAATTTATTCACTTGAATAAACTAATTAGTTCATATCACACCAAAATCCTAATCTGACTTATTCATCATATCAAACCGTTATACCAAGTTGCTCATTTCGTATGATATTTGTCATTAATTGTGGTAATCTCCATTCTCTCGTTCGTTGATACAAATGTAAATCCATCTAGTTACTTAATAAGTCACAAATAGAATTTAGCAAACATTCTGTTTGTCATTATAAATTACTACTGAAAAGGAATTGGACTTGAAAATCTAGGAAATATTCAGGTATCCATTTAAATACACTATATATCATCAAAGATGATAAATTAATTTTGTCTTGAGTGTAGAGAGCAAAAAAATATCATTTCTTATGAATATTCAGTAATCATTTTACTAATGAACATATTGCTTTCATACTAAATTACTTTTTCAAGACTGTTACTATGACATTTTATTGATTCGTATTCCAGATATTACAAATAACTGCCTTTAACTTATTGATTAGGCACTGATGTATAAGTAAACAATATCAACCAGAACGAATGGTAAATAATCCTTATAGAAAGAGGTAACCATTAATAGTCAGTTACAAAAAAAATAAAACAATTATATACAGTTGATGAAACCAGTGAAATATTACCAATTGTGTGTGAATAAGACTGAATATTTTCGTATATATTTAATGTTCAATCATAAATATACGCTTTAAATAAATGAACTATTCATCTGAGCGGCAAATAGTTGTAGAAACATTTGACCATCACAAGTATTAATCCCTGAATATCACTCAACCATTAACTCTTTTAATTACATCATACTGTTTAGAAAAATGTTTATATTAACACAATTCATGTAATAAGTGTTAGTGTTTAAAAATAGGGTTCTTAGCTATGTATATTGTTAGCACGACAGTTACAGTTTGCTCTTAAAAAGAATATATTTAAGACGATGGTCTGTTTTGATTTGAGTTATTTTGTCACTTATGTGTTTTCTAATGTTTTCAAAATATTGAATATTCCTTGTTTCATAATTCTTCTCCAGCTGACATGCATTCAACTGGTATACAGTATACAGTTCCTTAATGAACAAATAACTAACTATTCAACTACATTTTTATGTTCCACATGTTACCTCGAAATATTCATTACTTGGTTGTCAATGTGTGTATGTGACAAATAAATTTAAATGTTTCCTTTTAAAGTTAATTTTTTTTAGTTATAAATATAAATACTGTTTATTTCCTTATTTTCAGTACATAAAACAATTTGTAGATTAAATATCGCGGCAGGGTACTAGTTCACCTTACAAACTATTTTATACAATAATAAATATGAATTGAATAAACACAAAATGACATCACATGATAGTTGAAATTTCTAAAATCATCATTTAATAATACAGATTTGAAGGTAGTTATAATCAACTGAAATACCATTGAATGTTAGCTAGTCGTAAATAATGTTACATCCTAGTTTGTGACCATTTGCCAATAATCATTTACAAGTATATATGGAATTGAATTAAGAACATTTAGATTTTACAGTGATCCATATTTTTTGACATCAGACATTTCGCAATATATCGTGTTTCCAATATGATGAGTCTCTATAATATTCCGAAATATATACAGCATCTCTGTAAAAAAAAGACAGTTAAATTAATGAAAATGTAAATTTAGGGAATTGTTGGGATTATTTTTATTTGTATATGGTTTTCGTCCTAGACATACACAAAATAGAGAACCATTGAAAATCTACAATTACTGAGGACTTCAATCATTCTCGTTTGTTACTTTTCTTGAATGAAGTTATAGACTTTAATTACTGAGAAGAATCGAATTCGGATAAAACAACCATATAGTGTTTCCGCTAAACCAGTCACTGATGCAAAATGTTAGTGGTTAGCACTTATTTGGATATCGTTTTGTCAAAAAAAAGATTGTTAACTTTTATGGTGATTATATCAGTCACAATGGCTGAAATTAATCAGTTCTTTCTTTGAGTTATTAGTAGTTGATAAAATTTGAAATTATCAATGAGTCAATTAGAAACATTGATTTAGTGCCAAAAGATTAACGTGTGTCCGAATGATCACGATAATTTTAACCGAAAGCACAAGAAATTTGAATTATATTGATTATAGGTACTAAATAAGATATTCTATTGGAGTTTTTATGATGATTAGAAGTATTTGCACTAACTATGAATTCCCGAAACAGTGCAACTTAAACTAAACGGAACTAGATGAGCACAGACGAAAGTTATGTATTTGGAATTCGTAATCAGCTGGCAATCCAATACAAAAGAATCATTAGTCCATACAAATACTATAGTTTTCTAAAATAATATCACTAATAACTAGTTGTTTTTGTTATGGGTTGATAAAATTAAGTTTTGTGGAAATACTTCCATAGAATAATGATGGTTAACATATCAGCTAGTAAACCAATAAGAAATTTCTGTTTTATCCTATTTTGAAATTAATTCACAAATATACAAACTTCCAATAATCTAACTGGTTTTTTTTAACAACCACATATTACTCTCATCATTCACAAATTTCTCATTCTACATCGTTTGGTAAAAATGAACAAATATACATTGAAATCTATGGACATAAATCTAAACACAAAAGCTGTACAGTAAATTATCTTACCCAGCATATGTACTGTACAAAAAGAAAAGTTCCATGAAAACTACACTGTATAAATGTTATTACCATTCATATCTGATTTATTTTGCAAAACAAATAGTATATGTACCAGCAAGTTGATTGTATGTACCATTCATTCACCGGTTATGTTAGTCTGTTTTGATTAAAATGTTGTTCAGTTTTCTAATGAGATTTTTATAGCTTGTTCATATAAGTACTTTAATAAATAAAATTAAGCTGATATTTTCATCATAGAAATATTTATTGAATGAATAATAGTGAACATAGTCTGCCTATTCAAATCTAACCAAAGGTTAACTGTTGACATTAATGAAATATCAGATATTATTTTGTTATCAACTTTAGGTTAATTAAAATAAACTCAACCCAGACAATTGTGGTGTTTGCATGAACTAATGATTCCTTTGTATTTGATGACTGTCTGATTTTGAAGTCCAAATACAACATGTTCGTTCGTGCTCATCTAAGTACTCTTTGGTTAGATTACGTTATTTCTGGGATTCCTAGTTTGTACTGTAATTCAAATGCTTCAAATCATCAGAACAGTACACAAATCAGTATATAACTCATAATGTTATGTATTATGATGTAAACACATTTGTTCCATATGAAATGTTGACTTGTATTTCTTAAACGAGTAAAACATCTTTTATACAGTCAATATCTTTGATATACATCAGCAACAAAAGTAAGAAAGAACAAAGAAACATCAATATGTTGCTTCTTTTTAAGTTCGATCTTTACAATAAGATAAGAACTTCATTCTGCACAGATTCAATTCAAACATTTAAAACATTTTCGACAATCACAATAACATTTTCAGGATCATATTTTTTTATTCATAGTGCAACGTAACTACCATACAATTTAGAATTCACTTTGGGGATAACTAGGAATACAGAAAACATTAAACTTAAAAATTGCATCGCTGTCAAGTGTAACCTTACAATTTGCCTAGTTTTGTTAACTTGTAATTAGTCATCTGATTGTTTTTATATTTCCTTACTTTTCAAAGATTTTAATCATGAGATACGAACACTGGTCTAGATCTAGTGAAGACTGATCATGTACGTTTAGTACAAAGCATCATTTTGTTTTGTTTTGTCTAGAATAAATTGATTTTAAAATGTTTTTCTTTTACCAGACAAGTTGTTCATTATGAACTTAAAGGTAATCAATATCCTAATTACATGAATCACTTGTTGAATACAGAAACATTATCATATTTTCCATCCGACAGGTTTGAACAAACAATAACTTATAGCTATACAGATCTGACACTGAGATAACCAAGACGCTCTACAGAATGAATAGGTCCGCAGTACCTTTTTTGGTTGTGATATTGGCTGTGATGAAGATTTCAAATGTATTCCTTCTACTTTGTAGTCAGGCATTATAATCTTTCTTACCGTTAATTTAACGGTTTAACTAAACGAATGCTTACGACTGCTAACTATTTACATCAGTATATTTTAATTCTGGTGAATGCACATGGTTTGTCTCTTTTATTATTTACCTTTTTGGATATTCTTAATCGTCTGACAAATGACGGACAATCCTGCCTTCCACAAACTTGATTCGGTTAGTGTTAAAAGGCTTTCTGTATCATTTTATAGACTAAGACCTGATTTCAAATGATTCTATAGTAGCCCTGTTACATAGATCATTGAATGAATCTTTAGTCTTTAACAACTACACTTGCAGTGTCGTTTATATGTACAAGAATGACTGAACATATCCTACATTACTTCCTTAATTTGTTGAACTCTGTCGATGTTGATTCAGGTTTTATTGTCTACTGTATTCTCTTGAAAAACAATCTGTAAACAGCTCACATTTTCAACCTTATTTGATTATATCATAAGTTTTAGTTGGGAATATCCAATTAAGTCTGAGAAATGCTAGTGAACCAGTGAATTATGTATTTATAACACCAAGTCAGATAATTCTAGTAGCAGTACCCTTTGATTTTGTTTCTCTGAAAGGTAATAAATAAATAAATAATTAGTTGTACTTTTTGTCGATATCATTATGAGTAATATTAATCCATAAAAAAGGATCTGTTATGTTCTGCTTCGTAATTTCTTCATTACATCTAATATCCTACTGAGTATTTAACCCGTTATTATTGCAATTAAAGTGAAATATGAAAGTTAATACCTCGATGACTTACGCAAGCACTCGTAAAAAGTAAACGAAATATATTAACGTGTAAAATATATACTTGCGGTGTGATCTGTCAAAAAATATATTTCAAATTTCATTAGAGTTGCTTCGTAAACATAAGAAGGAATACAGAAGTCCAGAACTTGCTTTTCCTACCATTTAGGGCTCATCAGAAGGATGTTCCCATTTTCCTGCACCTCATCTAGTTATATAGATGCAATACAGATCTTCAACTCATCATTAGTAATGTGTCATATCATATGCATAAGATTTATAACTAATAAACATTAATGCGCCAGTTTCATACTCAACGCTCTCCTAGAAAACTTAACAACATTCTCGTCAAACAGACCGTTACAAGTGATCGCTAGACAATTTTGTGAAGAATTAACCAATAGCTTGGACGACCGATAATAGTATAATGTAAGATTTTATTATATGTCTAATCTTCCATTCTTTTTGAATCACAAGTTGTCATTTCATTCACTCATTCTTGTTCTAATTTTGTCCCATTGTCTAATTATTCTGACTACATAAATCCCCCCTACCCCTCCCTCCACTAACCAAATTAAAAAGCCAGAGAAAGCGAGAAGAGGGGATAAAATTACAATCCAAGTTGTCTATCACTGGAACTACTGAAGCCGAGTGTCTAGACAATACCCATTAAACTCAACCAAAGATTTGAAGCCGTTCCTTAAAATCGGGAGTTGATCTCAAAGAAATTAACTGTCCTAAAGTTGATTCTCACAAAAATATTAAATGTCTCTAATAGCAGCACTTGCAACGGGTGCTTGTTCATACTGAAGGTATTAAAATGGAACATGCACCTAGTGGATTAACTTATCTTACTGAACCTAAAGAGTCCAAGTTTGTGACACCGAAGAAAGCCGTTCGAAACCTTCAACGGTTACTCATGTTTATACATGACCTTGTAGTGACTCACATTTATCACGAGAACACGACTGGTTTAATAAAAACAATCATTATTATAACCAACTGTACCAGTGTTTGTTTTAATGTGCTTTTGTTTGACTGTGCTAATGACAGCTATTTCGTGCTTCCATTCTTATTCTCACACTTTGTAACTTCGCGCGAATTCGGTTATGTTCTGTAACCAAGCTTGTATCCTGGCACGATCTCGGTATCCTTTCGATACCACGAGATCGCCAGCAAATATATATCTCGATTTGGTCCATTAATTGCCTTCTGGTATTTGGCTTCTCGGAGATTTTATGGGTTTCTTTGGTTACGTTCAACCCTCGCCTTCTGATTTATTTGGCACGTGTTTATTTGTAGCGGTGTTCATAGTCAACCGCGACTCGACGCCACGCTACAACCTCTTAGGAACTTCCAGTTCATGGGTCCTTCTCTATGCGGATGAAATATTACTGTATTAAGGCGGATGGATGTAAGCTCTAAAAAGATCTGGAGCACTGGTTACATAATTAATTTGAAATTAAGTACTCTATGATGTCGAACGACGTTATCTAGCACAACTGTAAGGCACAGAACTACCTTTTACTCAGACTAAGTTGGGAGAGAAAAGAAATCGATTTGAACGGAACACACCAGAAGCGTATCGTCTTGACAATTTACTCCTTTGAACCTATTACGAAAATATTAATAACACTGAATGTTACATAGGCCTAAACTAGCATAAAATAACACACAAAAATAATAGAAAAAGAGGATCCTCACTACAGTCTATAAAGGGGGAGACAGGAAATATCCTGCCTGTGATAGACCAGTCAATACTGGAAATCATTCGGAAGTGTGTTATTGGAATAAATCGTCATTCCTTTCTACTTGAGCCCTGTTTCGTATTTAAACTTTTACACAGAACCCTTGTATTCATGTTTTATGTTCATCAGCCATCCTTGATCGAAACTTTATTGTTTGACTTTGATTAATATTCACACTTATTATTTCATTTTTCATTGCACGTTGCTGGTCCATTGATAATAAAGTCGTGTTCGACAAAAATCAAGGTTACGGCGTAGTTCGACCGATGATTGTTGATCTTCGAATATCTTCTGTAAATAATTACTCATGTCCTTGGAGGTAGATATTTGATTCCATCTTGGTCGGAGTACCCTTATTGACCCTCAGACGCCGAACGCTTAATTTTTAACCATCCCTTTAGCTACTTAGCACTCCATTTCTTGCTAGAGAACTTTTTTGCCGCATAGCGCAGGTTGTACCGTTTGAGATATTTTGTACTTATGATATAATTTATTTCGTCAAACTCGGAGTATCCGTGGCATTTTTATAACCAATGGAGAGCATAATTTGGTCTAATCGAATAAGCGCTAATTCGTTAGCTGTGTTAAGATCAAATACAGGAACTTTGGTCGTTTCACTTTTCGATATCATCTGTGAAAAGTCCACTCAGTAGTCAGTCAGGACAGTATATGTACACATCAATCTTGAGATGAATTTAACAATGACAGGCTATTGGAGTCTAGTCTCTCCGTAACATTAGGCGTATGGACAACTTTTCAGGATTTTAACTTCTTCAGACTTTAAAAAACAACCTCCCGGACAACCGTGGTTAACCAGGCCTCATCTATATCACTGATATATGAAGGTCCACGAAAACGAACCCGTTAGAGCTACAAACATACCATACGTTACTGAGGAACTAGGTGGAAGATAACTTTCAAATTCATCCTATCTATGAATGAACGTCGAACCATATGTGACATTGATAAACTATGGTCTGTGTAATCATCCTCCACAAGTTACCACCTCAGTTGATGATCCAAACGCACTAACCTCATAGAGCTTAGGTGCTGGTGGAAAATACAGTGGAGACGAAATAAAAAGATATCCGCCTAGTAGAGGCAAATAATTCCTTGTAAGAACTTGCCATTTTGTGGTGTTTGTATAAACTAATGATTCCTCTCTACTTGATGACTTTCTGATTTTGAATTCAATATACAATAAGTTTTTTTTGGGCTCACCTCGCTATATTTGATCTAAATTGTGCTATTTAGGATAATACTCATTGGTATAATTCAAATGCATTTGAATTATAGAAGCATGCTTCTATTCATCGCATTGGCGTAACGATGGAGTCCATGGTGGAACAGTTAAATATACATTCAAATTATGTAGCATTCTGTGGTGCATTTCTTCGCATCCACTGGAAGAGAAGCCCATAGTTCTATAGTGTGGCGTCGAGTCGCGATTGACTCTGATCATCACTACAGGAAGACTACGTGCCAGTTAACCGACAAGATCCCCCGTAAGCCAAATATCAGAAAGCAGTTCATGGCTGTAATCGAAATGTATTTGTTGGCGATCTCGTGGTACCAAAAGAATACCGAGATCGTGCCAGGTTACAATTGTGGTTACTGAGCGTAACCGAATTCGTGCTAGGTCACAAGCAACGGAAGAATGTATGTGTTTTGGTACAGTTAAACAATCAAGTACGGTAAAACAATCCTCGGTACAATTGGTTATAATAATAATTGTTTCCATAACACCAATCGCGTTCTCTTGATAAACGTAGGTCACTACAGTTCATTGAAACCATTTGCACTTCCAGGACAGCCTATCTCACTTCCTCATGCAACTTCTAAGAAACTATTATTAGATCATTTAAAGTGCACGAGTTTTGAATGTGGTAAGAGAGTGAAATTTCATTAAATTATTATTCAGAATAACCAGAAGGTTTGGGAATTCGCCTTTGAATTGCAAAAACAATCTGCCAAATGCGATTTCGGCGACCAACTTCATGTGCAGCTGCGAGATCTATTGGTTACAAGAATTAGCATACCGAGTCTGGAAAGAGAGCTGTTAAAAATGCCAAACCGTTCTTTTCAAGATGCTGGGACTGCATATACCAACTATGAGGCAGTTAAGGAACTTGATTTCTAGTTAGTGAAA
The DNA here is from genome assembly GCF_000699445.3 of Schistosoma haematobium. Taxonomy (NCBI): domain Eukaryota; kingdom Metazoa; phylum Platyhelminthes; class Trematoda; order Strigeidida; family Schistosomatidae; genus Schistosoma; species Schistosoma haematobium. The sequence goes on from NC_067201.1 coordinate 17,425,656, forward strand.
TTTTCTAACACTTTACTCAGTCGTCATGATGAAATACACTCTTAGAGTCTAGCAAACTCGAGCTTGTCAAGCAATAGTTCCTATTCTCGAGGGATCATGAAAGGTGATTCAACGCGGAAATGCAAAGCAGATCACAAAGATCGGAATAAGGCATCACGTTTTTTTATTGGATCTGTTTTATCTGAAACTGTTGAAGTGTCGGTTATTATGTTAAGCCTATATACCTTATTCTAGCTTGCGGAAAGTCCATTCTATTCATTCTACTTGAGTCACATTTTGACTTTTTTAATTATTCGCTTATCAATCTTGACTGTTTTTATTTGAGCGTATGTGAGTCTGCACTTCTTATCCCATTACTCCACATGTCTGTAACTTACTTTTGTGCAACCATAAATATTGATTAACGCTCGACCAAATGGAGATGGCTTACCCGCAATCTCCACTGCGCGTCGTTTTGCTTCATATATAAAATATATGTATTCAAAAGTTCATTCTCGTTATTTGACTTACATGATTCCGTTATTGACTAACGCGATTTAAGTCGATGATTATATACAAGGATAGACGATATATATATTTCGAGAGCAATCGTTCATACGATCTACTTGGAGTCACATCTCGGGCCACTAAACTGGAGAGCCCCTCAACAAACACCATATGATCTAAGTGATGACGAAACGAAGAGCCCCACACTATCTTCCCGATGAAATGACTAAATCTCCACAATAGTCAGTTTTAAAATACAACTTGTCAATCATTTATGCACACAGAACTTCAGTTTGTTTACTTGGGTGGCTAAAAATAAAAGTTCAAGGCATGGAAAGATGTTTTTGCACCCATTATTTGATTTCACTTTCTTGTCTTAACACACTCATCTGATATATTTGTTGTTTTTTTGCTTATCTCGATTTATGTTCTTTCTCTGCACCTTAGGGTTCTAATTTTACAATTTTCATACTTCAACCAACGTACGTCTACTCCGTGATGTGATAGACGCTGTTTTCAGTATTCATATTGCCTTACAACAAATGCATACACTTGAACGAAAGGTAGGCCGGTCCACAATTAACTGCTGTATTCACTCGCACTACAGCCATCTAAAAGCTTGACTACCTTCAATAGACTAAACCAAAGACCGAAAAGAGCGTTGTACTACTAAAAGTGAACTGAAAGATGCAATTTCGGTTTTCATTAGAAAGTCATGAAGATATTGCATTCGAGATGTTGAGTGCTTGCGAACATTGATTCTGCAGAGTTCTGGTGAACCGAGAACTTAGTATAAGAAGATGCAAAATATTGGTCCCTCAACCATTTGCAATTCTAGAAGATTGTGTGAAGAGAAACTTGTCATGGAGTCTGTAAAATGCCCTGAACGCTTAAATTTATACATGAAACAAAAAACTAAGAGAAGAAAAAATATCCTAGCAGAATGAGTGAACAGTATCGATATATCCTTATGGCAAACTATGGTATTCTCAAATTAATTTAGTGACGTATATACTGTGAAGATCCCTTCCCCTTCAGTTCATATAAACCTACTCATGCACACTCTGGACACTGTGACTATTGAGGAAATCGATATATTCTGCCTGCTAGCTAAGCTTCATATGGATAAATCCGTGAGATCCGATGAAATTCAACCAAGATTAATAAAGCAACTTGCGAATTTCGACACAAACCCCTCAATCATATGTTCTAGTCTGTCTGTAAACCAAGGTAGATTAATGGAAGACTAAGGGAACGCCATTGTTAATCCTGAAGAGTTAAAAGACGCAAACGTAGGAACTACTGACCCATAGGCTTAACCAGTTTAGCTGTTAAAATCTGGAAAATATTATTCGGAAGTTATCTAAGTGTCCAGAGGAAAGCCGGTTTCTTTCAAAAAGGCAGAATGGTCTTAGAGCAAGCTATTCATGTCCCATACATTTGATTGTGGGTCATGAGAGCTGACGCGCTCTTAAAGATGAAAAGTTACCTACAGACATATCTTACATTGACTTCAGTAAGGCTTTTGACAAAGGTCCTCTTAACTGTCCGATATCCAAGTTAAGCGCTATCGGGATAGGAGGCAACTTACTTGTGTGGAAAGAGGAATTCATAGTTGGGCATCAGCAAGGAGTACGGGTAAACTCGAAGTTGTCCATCCGGCAATCTGTGTCTGGTGGAGTGCTTCAGAGGACAGTTCTGAGTCTGGTGTTGTTTCCTCTGTAGGTCATTGATCTTCCTAGTCTCCTATCATGACTGGTTTCGCTATATGCTGATGTCATGATATGGAGAGCGGTAAAAAGTGAACGTGAAAGTTTGGAGATTCAAAATGACCCTGCAGAAATTATTGGAATGGTCTAGAATTGGACAGTTGCTAATAGATGTTTCCGAATACAGTGTAATGCATACTGGCCACCAAAATACATATAAATACACGCTGAATAAAAATGGGCCACCTGTTGCCCGGACACATAATGAGCTAAGAGCCATCGTTAACTGAGACTTAAAAATTGCTCAACACCTGCAAAGGGTTTAGATTATGTGGTTCACACATAGAGGCACTAGACATGTAGATACCAAAACCTTTTCCATCTCGTGTAGTGTTTAGTAGTTCCAAACTTGAGTATTGGATACAAGAGGTTACCCCCTGCCTAAAAAGAGACAGTGAGTGGTTGTAAAATGTTCAAATAACCACAAGAAAGCTGTTTTCCAGAACTTTTATATCCTGTATGAAGACCAGTGGTGATTTGATCTCAGCCTTTAAAATACTTGATGATAAACGTGCATCTGGTATGCCTTCGTCTTTTGGCTTTACGAAAAAGAGTTAGTGAAAACGATTGCCAGCTGACTATCAACCTTAACGTCGATTCACCAACAAATGTAACTCACTACCTTAACGCGCGTTTGGAAGTCCTTCTTTCGACGTTTCCTTAGGCAAGTTGGATCAACTAAGAGACTGTCACCGCCAATACTAATAAAGACTATTAAGCTTACTGTCCTTTTTACAAAGTGAAGCTGAAACTGAAACTGAATCAAGTCGCCCGTTTTAAAAATGACCTTGAATTGAATGGATAACTATATCCAAGCCGGTCGACGTCTTCAGTCTTCAGATGATCACGAGGACGCGATTAGCAGTACTGATGACGGGTCCCAGCCGATATCTCAAAGCGTCCAAGACTTGGCAAATGATATATATAAGGAGTTCGAGTCCCTGATCAAATTATATGGGAATGGCTTTCTTCATAATTTAATGCCGTTGGTCATCCGTGCACTAGAGAACCTCGATAGCTTGCATTCCGAAAACTCTGACCTCCATCTAAAGTCACTTGTGTTAAGCGATGACCATAGACTACTTTCGGGTGAATATGAAAAAGAGAAGAAACTAAGAAAGGCTGCTGAGAATGTTAGTTGCTGTTGTTATATAAATATTCACTTTATAAATATAGAGGTTATTCCGCTTGGAAGATGATCTGGAAGAGGAACGTAGACAGCACGAAGAAAAAACTGTGTCGTACGATGCTAATGTCCGTATACTTGAAAACAGAGTGAAAAGCCTGAATGAACAAAGTGAGTCACACACCATCTGTTGATACCATGTCAAGTTTCGAAGTTTGAAGAACAAGAGGCGGAAATGAAAGGAGAGTATCAACGTCTACATGATTTATACACCAATCTTTTGCGTGTGTACCTTGAATATGTAGAACGTGTTAGGTCAATGTTTATCAAAAGCAAATTAGACAGTCATTGTCTTCCTGACTGTCCCTATCCCGGTGATAATGCTTGCTTTGAAGTTGGATTGGCTACTCAAACACCTGACCACAATACAGGGGTTGACCAGTTGAACCGACTGGGAAATATGCTGAATTCAGAAAGTTTGACTCATTGAATGTTTTTACCTGCTTAATCACAGCTTTAGAGACAGAACGACAGAGAATTATGAGGATTATCATGGAAACAACACCTGAGCTTTATAGTGGCGGGAGAATTTTCAATAATCCATCGTTTGTTTGTTGTTTTTAATTCTCATTTCCAGCAAAAAGGCTTTCAGAACCATGTTTCGATGAATTGTCGCAAGGTGATCTACCGGAAGACGAAGGGCACGATATAAAGAGTAAGCTCCTTCAACTATTATACAGCGTTCCAAAGTTGTCTTTTCAATATTTATAAGTTTAATTTAAAGCATATATATATCACTACACGTTATGAAGCGGGTGCATAGATTTTTCATAGTTTATCCTATTAAGTGGTCTTCCAGTACTTGACTGTGAGAATTTGTTACTAATTTGTTTGTAATAAGTCAGGCCAATCGGGACTGGAGAAGTAAGTGCTTTATTACGATATTTCACCTCGCTTTTGACATTTTTACAGTTGGTTCTCACTAACATACTTGACATTGTTTATTTCCAGGTCATGATGGCTCATGTACTACTCCACAACCACAATCTAGTGAGCCGTTAGGCAGCGAGTTTGCTGGTAAGTTCGTTCGTATGTTATATTCCGAGAATATGTTAGAACCACATCCTTGCTCCCCTATCATCGCTACTGCCTTAAGATAGTGATTGGGCTTGCATGTTCTCAGGACCCAACCGAGTTGTACTTGCTAAGACACTTTCCTTGAAGTCTCCACCTTTCAAGCAGTTTGGTTGTATAGGAGTGAGACTAGAGGCGCCAAGTTTGATATTATAAAGGCGAAGGTGTACTACCGAAGGTACGTGGATGTAGTTGTAGCGAAGCGTTTTTAACGGATAACCAGTGTTTCTGATAATGGTACGTTACCGCAACCGAAATTGGATTTTAAAAGTCTAAGCCAAAGTAGCATTTTCTATTAGGTCACGAATTTCCAGAGCCGATTGTGAAGTCTTCAGTAGTGGAGTTAATAGGAAACAATCACTCACAAAAATGTGGCATATGGTCGACCTCAGGAAGTCTTCCTCTGGACTCTACAACCCTCTTCCAATTCGACAGGACCATCAGCGCTAATCCAGTTTTTTTCTCAGGTCTTTCATGAAGGAGTTTCATTTTGTGTTATGGGCAGTTAGGTGATTTCTATCCTCCATACGCTTAACAGCGCTCGGAGTAACAATAATCGAAATTCAACCTCTTCCCTGCTTCCTAAAACTTCTGTTCCCATAGCATACTGTCGCCCCAGTCGTTTTTGTCCACCTCCACTGACTGCGGCTTAGATAATGTAAACGATTATTTCTATGGGATTTTCTGACTTAAAATCTGGACTCTCAGATCTATTAATCGTGAATGGTGAATTTTATTTCCGAGTGGGCATGTTGATATAGATAATCCTTAACAGTGAAGTACCTGATACAAATGTTCATTGGTTTGAATTGTTACACTACGTCAGCACAGCCGGATTAAATTATTGAAATTATTACTTAAGTAGTAGTGATGGTATATAGTCTCAACGTTGCTCACCTGGTAATCCTAACACTTAAGCAATGCTTTGAAGGCATTTATAATCAAACACTTGCAGATATCCTCCATTTTTAAAGGACACATATCACATCTACCTAGTAGAACCTAAAGAACTGGTGCACAATATATTTGTCCTTTGGTTGGGATACAGATAACGCAAATTATCAAGTGTCAAACAAGATTTCTTCGGACACTGGCCCATCAAGTTTGACACGACTTCTTAAATAATTGTAACGTGTTTACTTGGAACTTGTTCACTCCTCGTGGTTAGACTAGGCACCGACGTAGAATTATCTTGAATTAACACCAAACAAACTTAGATTCTTCCTCAAGGTGGTTAGAGGACTCAGGATTTCGCCTATCAGAACTATATTGTCTTCATATTTTGAGTCGCTAAATTAATCTCCTAGCAGGAGATCAGTGCCTTAAAAGTTGGATGATAAGAATGTGGTCCCTAAGTGAATATCTGCGTCAAATTTATATAATGATCCAGAAAGTGGACAACACTAACGAATACAACTTGATCTTTCCAATTCGACTGACAGTTCTCCAAAAGCTCTGTTTGGTGTTGTAGCGTTCGAATAAAGACTCTTCACAAGGTTTATGTACTTTTTCGGTATGCATTTTAGTTTAAAAAAACACTGCCGCAAAACGTCTGTCGATTAAGTCGAATGATCCCTCGAAGTTGAAAGATACCACTATTGTTGCGCTTCAGTAAGCATGGCTGTGCATCCACACCATTATATGAAACCGATCTGATTTTCCTGGGTCACTACATTGAACTACTCCAATAAATATGTGTGAGGAAGTTCAACACAGACTTTAACTTTCTAAATTAGCAATAAATCTAGAAGTTTTTTCAAACCATAATCTTTACACACTACTCATACTTACGACTCGTATGATATTCAGTGTGATTAGTATTTATATCAGTTGGCGTTGAAGTGTACATGGCTTTAACTTCTCTCATGTACTTGAGCACTTAGACGGCTAGTTGGGAATATACTTTTGTGGACTGATGAACTTCAGCAAGTAATGTCTCCGACTCCCCTCTTAGTTACCGTTCTTGCCCACATTTTTCTTATACATAGCTAAGAAAACCATATTTAATCCCAACTAGTGATGATATTCTTTAGCTGAGAAACTTATCATCTTTGACCATCTAGAAGAAGTAGTCCTGATGAGCAGAGACATTGATAAACACAAGATCTTTTAAACATTCTAGGGGAAAAATGAAGTTAAACCGGTTAGATGTACTAAACACATCCATATTCGGTTACTGGGCAGTTAGAAGTTATCCCTATTTTTTTCCAATACTACTAAGCCCTACCTTTTAATTTTAAGTATTTTCATTACAAATATTCTCTCGTTTAATCGAATATCAGTCTCCCTCTAATTTATTTGTTGCACCCCAAACAGTTTCTCAAATAACTATTAATTAACGGTTAATTAATGGTTAAGAAACTGACTTAGATGGACAGCAATTTGATAAACATATCTAACTCTACCTGTTATGGATCGATAATAATACACTTACGTTTAGGTTTACTTCGAAAGAAAACAGAACCATCCTTTATTCATTTACAAACCCAACAATTATTATCAACACGAATGAATGAATCATGTCTTTGCATTAACACAGTGGTATTTCCACACTAAGATAGTACAATAAATATGTTGTTGTCCATTCAACTCGTGGTCTGTTCGATAGTTTTGGTAAGGTTCCAATGGTTTATCGGCATTGGCTAGTTTATATAAATTTTGCTTAGATACTAAGGCTTCCAATGAAATAAATTCTTCTGTAGTATAAACACTAAAACCAGTTTCATGGACTTCGTAGTTGTTTGCTGTTTCAATTTTCTAGTGTCATTTTGTTGAAAATCCGCCATAAATTCACATTTTTAACTTCATTATTCATCATGCAGTTGATGCACTGTGTAGTCTGATTTTTCTTTTTTCTTAAGTTGTCTGTTTGAAAATTTCAAAACAAGTAGATGCAATGAGACCTGTGATTAATAGATAGGTTGCATTATCAATCGTTATTTATATTACGACCTGAATATTTTATTTCGAAAGTATTACTGTATGACACTATACTAAAGAGTAATATCAGATTACTTCTGTATAGTTGTACTAGCACTTTTAAACTTCATTGATTAGTGTTACGTTTTCCACATCACCAACACTGAATACATCAACTCCGCTACTGCGTTTTTTCGTACATTTGTAGGCCACATGATTTCCCACTTTTCTAAACCTTCAAATAAAACACCGAAAGGTCATATCAGAGGGTTACAAGTGCCTTTTACCAATCTAATTCATAATTGTTATGGTTATCCAAGTAAAATACTAAACCACAGGTACATCCAACCGACGAGCCTTAAATAGAGCAGAACGCGTGTCATGGATTCTACTTCTAGCTACCATCCATCTTTACTAGATTACCTCGTTCCGCTATTTATAAACCTCAACAGGTAATTAAGACGAATTTACAAAGTTGATTAACTCCTCTAGTAGCTAGCAAAATTAAGGTAAATCAGACAGCTTATTCAAAAACAAAAATAGTCATCACAGTTTACTCCCAACTCAATATTTGCTTTCAAATGATACTTTAAGTGAACAGACGTTAGTTACTTTTTGCTAATATTCATACTTTGGCCATTTTTAACAAAACTTTAGTTTCCGGTATATTGCTCATTCACACAACTTAAGTCGGTTAGTTCTGAATAATGATGTAGTATTTATATGAGCATTGGAGTTAGTCATTTTTACATAATTTCTATAGAACCTGTTGAACTGGAGGTAGATGGTGACCTTACCGATTATGCTGGTGAGTATTCAAATGTCTCGTTGTCTTTGTTTTTTTCAATGTGAACATCTAGATGTATTTTGTCTGGTGCGTTACAGTTTAATGCATGTTTGTTTATCAGGTTTTCGTGACCATATCCCCCCTTCTTTTTGGTTATCACCGAGTCCATCTAATTTTGTTGATTTGATGTTTGTCCATCATATATGTATTTTGAAATGGTGTACTTTTTGTTCATTCGTGCATGTATAATTTTTTTTAGAAATGTAGCTTTCTTTTCTGCCTTTTTTTTGTTAGTTATATTAACATAGCTATGTGTAGTGGTCATCTGTTGTCTCTACGTGTGACTTCCGTTGTACTAGTTTTCTATTTTCAAAATTTGTTTATCAAATGTATTAGCTATATCAATGTAACTTTCGTTAATAAACCTCATTAGTACATAATCTAGATATTATATAGTCATTTTTGCTTACCGTTTTATAAAATTTCTAGTTGATGAGGTTATTTATTTAGTCTGAATGCAGGTAACTAATATAAAGTTTTTCTGTGGCACATATGTGTCTGGTGCCCCCTTGTACCAATATTTATGTGTTCAAATAAATAAAATGTCAAATTTATCGAATGGTGAATTTCTGTATGAATATGATTAGTTTGCAATTTGTTTCGTTTCCCATGAATCGCATACAAGTTCATTAATTCACATGGATTGGATCTTTCAGTTTCAATAAGTAAAGTAAATAATTTCGAAATTTTTCATTCAGGAACTGATCCTAACTAGACCACTATTAAAAACCTGAAAGCCCTGGGTAACCTCCTTACCATAGTACAGAACTCGCCAGCGGTGGACATCCATGATTCCGCATTCGGAGATCGAACCTGGGACTTTCGATCTCGCGAACGCCTAACCACTAAACAGGTATTCCACGATGTTAATGTTTAACTCCGATCAATTAACGATATAACCCGACCCTCATCCATTGCTTGAGGCGGACAACTGTTTCACAACTGACATAGTCGGGTATGGGCACTGCTTGAAAATCCCACACTGGAACGAAATGGCCGTCCATTGCTCCCAGGTTCTCCGTGGTGGTCTAGCTAAGATCAGTATGTAATTTAGACCTTAAAAATTCTACCATCACATAATCCCTCTATTAAATACTTTTAATTCACTAGATATATTTTTAACCAATACAAGGGTGCGTTCATTCGTACTAGAATAAAACATGTATTTAATGCCCAACAATTTTTATCCGAGTTTGGAATTACAGAAATTCACACCCATAAATCTACAGATCTCATACGGAGCGCATTTCATCCTCAATCTTTGATTTAAGATCGAGCTGCTCACATTTATAACTTTTAACACTTTGAGTTTGTGCAAAATATTCATAGCTGGTGGGATTCAACCATGTTAGGAATAAGACAAGTAGATGTTATCGCAATATATCACGAATTTAAACCGTAAAAACACGAATTTATTGTCTGACTGTACAATCGTGTATACACTTGCTCATCATCTTAGGTTTTCACTTCCCACCTGCATACCGAATTAAATACCAAAGTAGTAGAAACATCAGTATCTATAGAAGTAGAAAACATCAGATACAGATAGTGCGATTTGGTAAGAATGGATGAATTGGTAGTTTAAATGTATAAACACAGGTTCTAAGGGATATAGTGAGTATATACATCTGCACCAGTACTACCGATTTCGAGCCATATCGTCCAACGTCTGCCGCTACTGGTCAATATAATCGCACAGGTTAAAGCAAGGTAACCTGTATTTAACAACATGGCTCAGTCCGATGGTTAATGACTTCATGTGTTGATGGCGCGTTGTGCTTTTACCGCTCGTTCATTCGACTGAAATTGTCTCGAGAAACGCGTTGTTCAACTTTCGTTTTTAAAAGTTTGAACCTATCGACAATAATAACGTCTTTATAGATTACATTGGCTAATGTGATTAATCGTAAAAACGCTCACAGCGGTTAACAGCTGTTGATGGGCAGTGTTTATAACATCAATTTATTGATTTATCTTTGCCGAACTTATTTATCGGGAAAATTTGCTTAGTTCAGACAGTGAATTACTGTTAAAGAATTTGTTCAACTAATAGTATTTCCAACTTTAATATGAATTGTTTAAACAGTAAAGTTCTTTAAACTGTGTGACTCCTAAAATATGATTTAAAAAAGTATTGAAACGTGAATAAACATTTTTCGTCATATCTCAATGAGCGGAAAAATAGTATTTCTGACGTTTCGTAACCTAATGTAAGCCTTTTCTTCGGAATAAATAAATAACCGAGATTAAATTAACACAAGTTTACATAGTACAAAAGAAACAATGCAGAATATTTTCAGTAGTGTTTCGTTTGCATCATTCGAACTTGTGTTAATTCCGGTTATTTATTTACTCTGAAGTGGCTTACATTAAGTCACAAAACGTCAGAAATACATTTATTATTAGCTCTCTACCCAATCCTCAATTTATTTGAAACTATCAACCTTAACCCTACCTTGGCATTGAGGCCTATCGAAACGTTTTCTTTGTTTGTAGTGCAACTAACGAAAACAACGTATTTGCTTTTGATTGATTTTTAATAATATCAACTAAACAATCTTTTTCATAACATGATGATAGTATTTAACCTCACTTGATAGACTCTTAAAGCATTTAGTTATTTATTTCAGATATCCATCATAGACAAGATGTTTTTACTTTTACTATTCAGTTAGGAAGTTTAAAATAGGTACTCTCGTTTCGCTCAGTTGATATTTGCGGCCATAAAACCTCAGTACAACCCTGTCTACGTACTAAGACTTTAATGGACATTTAATATTTTACTGTTAAAACAGAAACATGGTCATCACAATCAAATAAACATGAGAATTAATCAAATCTGGAACCTGGTGGTTAGGTTATGTATTTGTAAATTATTGAGACCGATTCACACAGACATTTTAATAATAATAATAATTTCACCAACTATAGACAGTTGTTAGTTCAATCCGAAAATGTAAATCTTATACCTAAATTCAATAGTTCAATATTAAACAGTTGCTTACAAATAATTATCAAGCGTTTTATAAGAACATCTATTACTTTATTTACACGTGTTTGTATGCTTTAGATAATTTTATCTGTCTATATCGATTCTTATATTTACTGTTACTAAATAAATAACGTCTGTTTTGTGATGATTATGTTCACTATCGATTAGAGCGAGATCGAAATCCGTTTTACAAAGCACATGATTAGTTGATCACGTGATTGGTTAAGGCTTCCCTTTATGAAGTAAAGGTTCAATGAAATAATGATATGACAACTACTTGAAAGCAGTCATTTTATGCCTTACTAAATTATCTCTATTTAATCCAGTAGCACCAATATAGATTGAATTTAGTTACTTATGTATTAGTTGCGTCACTCAATACAGAATGAATAGGTTAAACTATATTTTTATGGGTGTTTTCTTAGTAAGTTTGACTGATTTTTGGAACTGTCATTGCGCGCCATGCTAACATTCTTTGCACACTTCTGATGGGTACAAAACATGTCCAATGGTCTTTACTTTTTCTTGCTTCTGCAGTTGCTGTCATTATCCGATATAGACTGGTTCTGCAAGCTTGTAATGGCTTATAGTTGACTCGATACTCTGAGAACGTACTTTGCAAATGTTTAAACTGCAGGTTAACGTTTGCCTTACATCCATATATTAGTGACTGATTACATTTTTAGCAACCAGTGGAATACACTAGTCTTTGAATCTTCATTTGCTTGAAGCTATCGCAACTCATAAATATTTATGACATTGCAATATATAGTAATCAGAATTTCTGACGTTTTGTAACATGTCATTTACATACTTAGACCTATTTTTTATTTGTACTGGTTGCTTGAATCTTCCAATTGATGTATAGGAGTGCAATCGATCATCCTGCACGGATCGCCCCGACATTTCCATTAGGTAGCAAGCATTATAAGCAGGGCTGTATGGTGTTTAGCAGTGAAATCCAAGATGCATGTTTTGGATTTTGTGGTCTGGACTTACCTCCAATACTGTCCTTTTAGTTCAACAACATATATGGTATGTTTTTCTGGGTATGAAAAAGTACTTAACTCCTGTGCAATGAAAATCAAGTCTGACGGTTATATTATAGGCCAACTTTAGGGTCGAATATGTGAATCTGACTCACAATGCATATATAACTCTAACAGCAGCTAGAACATTATTTACATAGTTATCTGATATCGCACAGAGTAGTCGAAAATTAATTTCAGGTATAATTAAGTAACAAGTAAAACTAGTGAACGAAAACACAAGTGGGGACAATCGAATGTATTTAAATACATCATTGCAGAATGTCTTAGTAAAATCTGAGAACCATACAATAAATAATTCATTTGCAAAATTTCAATCAATCGTCCCAGACTTTATTGTTTCTTCATTCTTACACCAATTCTCTGTTCTCGTTCTCTTTTCGATCTTCTTAACCTTGTGCTGACAGGTGTTTCTTTCTCGATTGATGACACATACTACTTATATCTGTCGACATCAGTAGTACAAACCGCGAAACGACTAAGAAAGTGATAGTGCTGTAAGTTCTGGGAATTTAGTTAATAAGTGTGACTCACTCTGAGATACACTGACATCATTGTTGATTTATTTACAGTTCGTTTCCTCAGTCGACATGTATGGTTAGCGTATCAGATTGGACATGTTGAATGTTTGTCAAACTTAGTCAATAGGCTGCCTCTGGGGATATTCACACTTTATAGTTTTTGAGATGGTGGAGAAAATTTGTAGCTCAGGTGGATGATTTTGGTGGAGTTTTGTTCTCTGAGCTGCATCCAGCTCAGAGAACAAAACTCCACCAAAAACACTTTATAGTTAAATTACTATACCATAACTACTTAACTTCCAGACATGTCTACCTGAATAGCTCGTTTACTCTTCTTCTTCCTGATGAACCTTGACATGTACTACCAGTGATTTAACGTTAGGTAGTCATTCAGTTTATACAGAACTATAAAAATGTCATGTACTGACTTGACTACTAATCAAACCCTTGTCTTTCTTTAACATCCGGCTTGGCTGTTTTTGTTGGGATTTGTGTATGTTAAGTTCTCATCTAGATTGTACCGAAAGTGTAAGATGTGCCTTCGTTTGCACACCTGCTGTATAAATACGAATTTAAACTGTCTTTACATGGGAAAGTAGTAGAAATAATTACGAAATTACTTACACCATAACTTAATTTTCTGAAATGACGAAATGGATAGCGATTTTGTGGCACGTTTCTAAAATAAACGCGTTGATTCAAATCGTTTCTAATAATAATCAACAATGTAGTTGACAGGCTCCCTAAACCATTAGCTAAATATTTAATTACTCAATAGGATGTCCAAGAGTCATTTGCCAGTTGGTTACCGATCACTGATAGTCACTACTGTATTACACAGTGAGTCGTGTGTCATTCACATCTTAGTTGGGCATAAAATTTATCGTCAATAATAATGATTTATAAAAGTATCTGATCACTGTTCTTTCTTTAATGATATTTCATCATAATTTTGCCGCATTTCCTAGGTGTGCGGAGAGAAATACAGAACTTAATAAAAGAGAATCAAGAATTAATCCAAACAAAGTAAGAATGAAAATTCATTTTTTTATTTAAAAATTGATAAATGAATAGTTTTTCCATTATACTTTCTAAATCAAACTAATCTTTCGAACGAATATTGTACAAGTTTCACGACTGATTATTACATTTATTACCTGTCGTGCTGTATTTTATGCCTCCAGCTGTTTCGCTACAATTTAGGACCACAATTATATATTACATCTAAACAATCCGGGCTGTCCACTGCATGATAGCCTAAACGTTCATGTGTGACTTAGTTTTCATTTGAGATTATTATTGGAAGTTAATTTCTGAACCTAAAAGAAAATATATCTGCCCACGTTAGTGAGCCATCTGTATTGTTATGATCCTCGAAAATGTGGGAGGTACTTTTGTAGTGAACAGAACACGAGTGGGGACAATCGAATGTATTTGACACAAAATTACAGGACTTGTTAATAAAATCTAACAATCAAATAGTAAATACGTAATTTGCAAAATGTCCATCAGTTGTCTCATAATGACTCAAACTTCATTGTTCTTGTATTTTCATTCTGCTTCCATTCTTTACTGTTCGATCCTCTTGTCTCTGCTGCCAGACATTCTGTTCACGACTAACATCATCTACTACTTATGTCAATATAAGTAGCACACACCACACTTTGTGTAGTGTTAAACCCATACTAAATGAACAAATTTTTTGTCTAAATTCAGTAGTGATTTGTAGTAACAATTGTTATCAATTTGTGTTAAGCTGTATTGATAAGCGTAATAAACTGGCTTCTGCTATTACAAAAAGCACATTTTCACTTTCATCTCTTTATTGATTTGTTAATTAAGTACTGCACTATTAGTGTTTAATTAATGTTGATTTACTGAATATTGGCTCCGGAAATCCTTTCCGGTAATAATTTTGATAATTCTTTTTGAATATTTTACATAATTCGCACTATGGTACGCCTTGTTGATTGAAAGTAAGATCATTTTAATTTATGTACTTAGAGCTGAACTCTGTTATTACAACATCCATTGACTGGTAATATTAGTAAGCATTTTGTGCAACATTTTTATGCTGAACTTATATTTTTAGACTAGAAATTTAGAGTAATCTGTTTTTATTCGATTGATTCACACGTAGAATGACACTGTAATTACTGGTGTGTCGAGCGCATAACTTGGTTATTTGAAAATTCCTCTCTAATTTCCTGGTTAAACCACTACTCTGTTTAAAATAAATCCTTAATAACTTTAATATTATGTGCATTAGTTCTATCGCACAAACTTTTCTCAAAACTAAAAAATCAAGCAAATAATGAACACAGTACCAGGAAATCTCCCCCAATATTGAACTTCTTTAGGTTATCATATCCCATACGACCACTGGAGGTAAAGTGAAAATCAGGGAATGGTCACAAAAACAAAGGAAAGGATGTTCTATATACTTGTTATTATTTATTTTTTATTTATTTTAACACATGGATATTGGTATAAGCAGGCACCAAATACATATGCGCCACGCAAATCTCATATGATATGTGAGAGCTGTGGTACTGTCCGGGTGCCCAAACCGAAGCAGGTGGTCTTCTTGGGGGACCACACCTAGAGCCCATGACCTAAGGGTCTGATCCACAAGGTAGTGGAGCAACGTAAGGAGATGCATTCCCATGGTAACCGCTTACCAACGATTGGTTCATACGCCATTTGTTCCTTTAGGATACTGGAGCCCATGTACACCATTGGTCTGGAATCAGGGTTTTCCAACTCCCCTAGGTGGACTCTCCATGTCCACCAACCCGGGTAAAGCCCTGGACATTCGCTTTTCGTCCTCTCAATTTCGTAAACAACAATAATGCCACGAGAAGGCAGTGAGTAGGACTTCCCTGGCATTGGTTGTATGCATGTGGTCATGTGAGAGCATTTCGAGAGGGAGAGCGAACTCTCCCCACTCTCGGCCGTACCAGGGCCATTATTTTGTTACCAGACCAATTTTATTAAAAGTGTTTTTCATTGTAACTCTAAATTCATAAATGTTTTTTAGTATTTCATGAATACAGTAAACGGCCAGGTGATGTCTTAAGTTCCGATTCTAATACATGAATGAATCCTGGTCAATATTTGTACCGCTACTTTACTAAGTATTGTTTAAAGTTGTATTATGTAGATAATTCTCTAACTGAACAGATGAAAACTGAATATTGTGGGGCTTCTTATCCTGCATATACGTTAGTCGTGAAGTAAATACAGCTGAATATGACTTTTTTCAGATAAATCATGCATGTCTTAAACTTACTACCCTGGGTGACACTTCACTATCTGCTTACTAGATTTAAAAGATTACTTGAAAAAATTTTTTCCAACAAATTCTCTATTTCGTAAATTTAAAAAACCATTCAGTAGCAGTTTTGTTATAATTTGTTTGTTCACCAGTTATCAGTATTTATTCCTCGTCTTTCTATGTTTACTATATTGCTCATTCATTTTAGAAATGCACTTAAAATAGTTACAAATGACCTAATCGGACGGATTGATGAACTTTCATGGTTAGTGAAATATTGATTTTGTTTTTTTTATTTTTATCGTAAAAAATGTAATCATTTTAGTTCTGCACCGTAGATGTCGTATATATTCATTCATAAACCGGTAATTTATTTAATAAAGCACTCTAGTTTTAACAATTAAGTTGTCCGGTGCAGACCCCTGAACATTTGCTTTGGATTAGCCAACCGAGTAGTATCATTAGTTTTCACATAAAAAGTATGATTCATATTAATTGCATAAACCTTGTGCTTGGTAAATGAATTATCTTGAGTTAGGATAATCTCACTGATACTTGCTGTCTTTTCATGGATTAATTTATTATGGTGTTTGTATGGGATCAATATGAGCATTGTACAATGAAATGACTTATGAAGAATGATCTATACATTTGTTTGTACTATCCAGTTGTTAACATGTTCTAAATTTTTCCTATAACTTGAGAAGTAATAGTTAAAACCCAAAATTATATTTCTTGTAGTGTGTTTTAAATCATTATTACTAAAGGGAAAATTGATTAGTTCACACGTTTCAGCCTAACTGAAGGCAGTCAGTTATGTCAGTTTTAGATCCAATTAGTGGAAAAAACATCACTAGCTAATATACGTCAATGAGTTCCAACGAGCACTCAACTTTTGGAATACGGAGTACATGTCATTCACATAGTGAGATAGGCGAGATGTTTGAAGGTAATCGATCTGATGTCCTCCTTGACTAAATATGATTCCTATTTACTTAAAGCCATTGATGTTTTTCACGAAGTGTGAACAATCTTTACTCAAAGCCTCAAGTAGATAAATATAGTCATTTGGCTTTTTCTGTAGTTCCGAAAAGTTTTTCTTACTTGTGTTATGACCAAATTAACATAATCACTTGACGTTCAGCATACAACATGATTAAATCTTTGTACACATAAGTTGGGGAATTTAACCCGTTTCACCTTATGTCGATATCTCAATCTAATAACAAAACAATCTATATGGATAATTGTTAACTCGTTCACAATCTCATCGCTTCACCTCCTTATGATGTTATAAACGCATTCATGGTGATAAATAATTAAATCAATAAATTACTTGATGTTACAGTATGTACTTATTTCTAGCCTCGTCATTCTGTAATCCTTTGATTGAAAGCCTATCGAAAGAAGTTCCAAACGAAAAAATGTGACTTTATTTTCAGGTTTGTGAGCGTTTCATGGAATAAGATAGTAAACTTGAAAATGAGATTAGTTAATTGGAGTCTTTCTTATATCCAGTTGACATTGTCCCCAGCTGTAATAAAGTGTAATGAGTATAGCAGGTTATCCGACCTTCTATATCTATAAACTTGAATGCTTTAGATCGATAGATATTTTTTTCACATTTAAGCGCGTTTTATAACAGCAAATAAATCAATACTTCTATTTTATCTCTCTACTTTTATACCATTTGTGAGCGATTTTTTTTTGTATTGATTTTATTTTTCAGCCAAAATTTTCAGTTCTCATCTGAACTGAACGCTTTGATTACAAATCGTGCAAGTATGCTATTACGTATAAAAGATTTAGAACAAGAAAATGGTCAATTACGTCGAGAATTTGAAAATTCTGATTTGTACGGAAGTTTACCTGGTGATGAAATATCTGACAGTGAAGTAGGTCTTTTATTCCAAGAACTTTTTTCACCATAAAGTTATTCTTCGTTTACACGATATGATGCTTGTTTTCCCTACATTTTCTCATTTCAATATAAACTATCACAGAACATAATTTTGTAAGAGCTTTTACATATAATACTCGCAATATATATTACTCAAGTGTATACAAGTAGCTGATATTTGGCTGTTATTATGATTCATTTCAAAGACGGTTTTGCCATGCAACACTGACCGGTTTAAGTTGTCAACATCACCACTGTTTTCAGTTTAATGAATTATTCATTTTATAAATGACAACCAACATTAGCTTAATTAGTAGTTTTTTGTGCATTTTTAGTAATCCCTACATTGATAGCATTACCTACCAATGATCCATATAGACTGAATCAAACCAAATAATTTATTCTGAAAATAAAGACTGGTATATTGCTAAACATTTATGGGATATATATATATATATATATATATATATATATATATATATATATATATAATACACGGAGAAAGAAATGTATAAATTAATTTTAAACTCACAGTTTAAGGAAGGGAAGCTGGTCCAGATGGGTTGGCTCCAGAGATCTTTAAGAATTAGGTTAACTAATATTTTAGCTAAAATCTGGGAGTTGGACGTAATCCCATCTGACTGGTCACAATCACCTATCGTCCCAATATATATGAGAGGGTCAAAATCATACTGTTACAACCATAGAGGGATTAGTTTAACTAATATAGCATCTAAAATACTAGCCTCCATAATTATCGGACACCTAAGACTCGTGAACTGCAAACATGAGAGAATGAAGCTAGCTTCAAACCTGGTCGTGGCTGCATCGACCACATCGGCCGGTAACAACGTAGAACGTAGTGTCAAATGTTAATAGTTATGTTGCTCTTTGAAATTTTGGTGGTTGTTTTTTGTTATTGATATATACGTCCATTAATTATTCAATAGTTGAATATGTTCATATTCAATGTACACTGTTTTTTTTATATTTCACCTAATATTTTCCTGTAAACAAAAAAAATCAATCGATATTTTGTACTCATCTCTTATTATATGTATTTCAAGTTTTCCCTTTTTTTATTTTATCTTTTCAGCATCTTCCATTATCTATGCGTTTTCGATTTTCACGTGTAGAAATGGCACGTGTTTTGCTAGAAAGAAATCAATATAAAGAACAATTATTAGAATTACAAGAAGCTGTTCATTCAACGCATAATTTAAAAGTTCAACAAACATCAAAACTGGCAAATACCATTCATGGTACTAAACGTGGACGTATTAGAGCCTTGTAAATTGTTTGTTTTTTTTTTACATTTTTAAAAATTAATTTGTATATATTTATCTTCCTTTTTTTTGAAATCTAGTTTTGCTAAACTATTCAACTCACAACAATCATCTAGTAAATCATTTAATCTATCAACATCTATGAACACTTCTCAATCAACAATACAATCTATGCATAATTCAATATCCAGATTAAGTACACCAAATGAATTTACAATATCTTCATCACTATCACAGATAAATGAAACAAATAATCCAAATACATCTATGTCAATTCAAAAGACTACAAGTGATAGTGATTTAAATCAACATCTAACAAATTGGAAAATTTCGATGAAACAAACATGTATTAGGTGAGTACCTTTGATTGGATAATAAAAGTTTAATACTTTTTTATAAAAAATACTATCGTTATATTTTACAACTCATCATTTATATTTACCATGACCTATCAGGTTTGTTGTTTGCCACTAAAATTCACTTTTAATTCATCAAGATAGTCATGGACGTTTTCAACTGCTATTGGTAAGGTGAATAATTATAGTCATTGTTCAACTAGGAATGATACTTTCCAAAAATGCTTTATAATTGAACTTTTGGATTTTATATGTTATATTACTACACAAATATTTTATGAGTTATTCTAGAAATTTTTTGGGAGATCTTATTTATCATCAACCATGAAACACTTCATTTGTACTGCCTATGAGAATGATCGGTAACTAGAAGCACTTAAGACTTTCATATTTGAGTCATCCGAGCTGTTTGTTCTGGACCATCATACATTAGAAATTTTCGGAGCAGCCCATCTAATTCTACTTCTCATGACCATGACTACTGGTCTTTACCTCTAACATGTAGTAAATTCATGTCCATATATTATTCGACCCTTTCTAATAATATTTAGTTATTATGATTGACATTAGAATCGATAGGTATGCTTCCTGTCCTCGTCAAAACTTATCAGCTAGCAACATAGATCCATGAATTACGCGATCAGTTTGGGACACTACTTTATCATTGTTCTATCGGTAACCGTTTCACTTACATAAATTATTGTTGATCGGCGTTAGTTAATGTCTATTCTCAGATTACTGGCGTTATATGCCTTTTTTCCTGTCAAAATATATATTTCATTATTTAGTTGAGCAGCTGGTAGACATTGATTCCATTCGAAGATAGTTTACCTTACAGTTTAATATATCACCTGGCAAACTATTGAAAATAAGATAGTGGGTTTTACATTCTAATTTGGGATTCTTCAATATGTCCACTCAAGAACTTCAGGTCTTGTTGTAAACCCAAAAGACTTAAGTCCTTCACATGAACCATCTTCATAAGTTTTCACTATGGATTACATAAAATTTATTCTCAACTAAATCCAGTGTATTTATATAGGGATTTAAATGATTCTACTGAGTCATCTCAAAGGAGGCATCAACGATGTACCTCTCCTATCCAGTGGTACTCGCACAGAAATGAACATACGTTGGACCGAAGAAATTTAAAAGTTGCCTACGTTTATCCATTGAATGATTATCCTGGCAGTGTAGAGGTAAGTGTATGCTATTCTTTATACTACCATTTACATCGCTCTACGTAATATCTGAGTATCACTCCTCTTTGATGACTGACTTACTAGGTTTTAGTAAAAATCAAAACATTTTTTCATCATGCTTAGCTACCATTTGTCATAATGCATAATGTTAGTTGGGATTAAACTGACTTCTATAAAGCTTCAGAAGAAAAAGAAAAAGAAATGGCATTAATACACAACCTATTATATCGATAACGGTAGGCCAAATGCTTTTAACTATGCTTCATCACTTTATTACTGATCCGGTCTGTTGGCTATGTGCACTACTTCCGTTGCGTCTCAAGATTTTTACACCCTATCTAAAATTATATCATTTCATCAGCTAATTGTTTCAATGTATCATTTTAAAAATGGAACAAAATGCCTTCCTAAGTAAAAACCAAGAAAACTATATAAGCATAACTAAGTATGAGCATTCTACTTATCATTAATATGAATTTACTATACCATATGAGACTAATATAAATACATTATTGTTACTGATCTGTGTTATATAACTTATCAGCATCTGATTACTAAATTTTGGCATATATATATATATATATATATATATATGCTTGTTTGGATGCCCTTAAATTTTTGTTGTCCAATAAATGCGTTTTACTGTACTATAACATACTATTTAATTCTATCCTATTTCCAAAAATCAAATTCTGAATTGTTTTATCGTCGAATGTTTATTGTATAGATAAACTAGTGGATTCTAGTTGTGAGCGAATCGCTCATCGTATTTATCCCATTTTATAATGAACGTTGCAATATTTTCCACAGGATAACTGCATTTTTATCTATGGAATTTTCATTTATTATGAAACTCATTATCAATAATTATCGATGAGTAGTGGAGAACATTTGCTCTATTATGTAGGAAGTTACCAAGTGTTTCTTTAATGTTCAATCAGTTAACATTGGGTTGTTTGATATATTTGAACCAACAACTTCCTTATAACTAACTTCTGTGGATATCCGGTGCTTTAACCGGGTTGGTGCCACGGAGAGTACACCTAGGGGAGTTGGAAAACCCTGATTCCAACCCAATAGTGTACATGAAGTCCAGGATCCTGAAGGAACAAATGGCGTATGAACCAATCGTCGGTCACCGGCTACCATGGGACTGCATCTTCTGACGTTGCTCCACTACCTTGTGGATCAGACCTTTAGGTCATGGGCTCTAGGTGTGGCCTCCTAAGAAAACCACCTGCTTCGGTTTGGGCACCCGGGAAGTATCCCAGCCCTCAAATAAATCGAATGATTTATGTGGCGCATATGTATTTGGTGCCTCCTTGTACCAATGTTTATGTGTTTAAATAATAATAAATATGCAGGTTCGGACTCTGCTACCTCTACTGCGGTGTAGACATCCTAGTAATATGATAATTGTGACTTGAAGTCAATCGCATATGCCTGTACTTCGTAAATCAATTACCTAGGCAGGTAAATCATTATTTCTTACAGGCAGTTTGATCAACGTTGTCCAAAACGTGATTCATCACAGAATTTGAACCAACAACTTGCTTATAACTAACTTCAGACTCCTAGTACGTTACCATCAAACAGGCTCAACAGTTTTGTAAATGCAATCTAAACTGATTAAAATATCACTGAAGTCTGCAAATTGTTGATAAAACAAACTGTTTACGATCTTGTAAAAGGTTCCAAAATAAATTGAGCTCCTGTACCAAGATTATCTTTGTATTGAAATTGAGACGCCTGATTATGATCCTTGAAAAAATTATTTCAACATATAAACTAGAACACTGTTTATTGTATGTTTCGGTGTTATTTTGATGTGAGGTTCTCAGATAACCTATCTATATGTTTACTAGTTAGTGAGGAATATCGAAACCTCAAGGTGATTTTAAGAGTTATTCATGTCCTTCAGTTCAGTACAATTACAATTACACGAGTTTTTCAGTCTTCTACATATTATTACATTTCTCATTTTGCTTCAAGCTACGTTGCGCAGCAGTCACATATCCATATCACTCTACGTCTCACTCATCTGCTTCATCACCTACCATGAACAATTTACTTTTCACTGCTTACTTCAGAAATCAATTAGAATCCTCTAAAGATGACGATTATGTCAACACTACCGTATTGTCTACATACAGTAATTCAGATCAATTAGAACATCCTAAATCACACGAACAACAACAGTCAAAAGTGGGAATTTTCAAACAATCGATGTATAATCATTCCATTGGTAATTTATCCAGTGATCATGATTCTCTTGATTTTTCAGCGGTAATCGACGATCAAGTAAATTTTGTTCATCTTCGTGTTTGTATAATTGTTAAACTCTTGTACTTATGAATTCCATGTGATTTAATCGGAATTGTTTGTAGTGATATTAATCTAATTAAAAAATAGATTTTTTTATGAGCTTGCATCACTGAGAGAACCATTGTAACTAATAGTAATAAGATACCGATTCAATAGTTTTAATTTATCACCCCCTTCATGAAACCTAAATTTCATAGGGTGGATTTTTGTGAGGTTTTTCAGTGCGCACTGCTACTGAAGTGTCCCGAATCAGGACGGTTTAATAGATGTTTGGTGGACCATAGTTTTCAGTAGTTATCTAGCTTCTTTCGGCTCGTGATCAAAAATAATAATCGACATTCTTATAAAATTTGCAAAATATATTGGAAATCCCTATCTTGTTGTTCTAACTACATGTCTGTATTGATTTGCTAAGTACATTAAAATTCTGAACAGTCTCAAAAAGCTCATTTAAGTTAAATGCATGACTATCACTTGAGTTCTAGGGTATATATCATATCATATCTTTAGCTAAGTCTATATTTTCTATAGAGTGTGTTGCCTTACTATTCGTAAATAATCGAAGTTGTACCCGAAATATGGTAACTGATTACTCAACGACAAACACTATTATATTGTCTAGGCCTTAGTACTGATTAAGTTCTATGAATCAGGTTTCAGTGACTCAAAGTTATGATAAACGTTTTATGACATAAAGAAGCTGGAGCCATTTAATAAGACCATAAATTTAAGCTTTATATTAATTGACACATGTAAGTGTGTATCTGCGTTTTTTAGAACACTATATCAATCGGTGTAAACGTTTCGGTTCTACAGAAAGCAAGTCACAGATAAAGTATATATGTTAATTCCTGTAAATGTAATACCTGGTGACTTGTATTTAAATCACATCATAGTACTGGTTTCCTAAATGCACTTTGTTGATGAATAGCAACTAGCATGAGACCTAGGTCTAGGACGTTGTTTTGGATTGTTTCTAATGACCTGAAACCTTCCAATCTTTCTCATCATGTTACCAAATCTGATTTTTCTTAAATAACCAACTCAGAATTTTGATTCTTATATTGCTAAATCACTTTGGTTTCAATCTTTAGTTTTCAGATGTTCAATCAAATATTATCTGGTTAAGTTCTTTCTCTTTGAAACATGACTTAACAGCAATAAAAGCTCCGTCTTCTTCTTCATCAACATCATCGTCATCATCTACAGCGTTCACCAGTTCAGATTATTCTGGGAGAATAAAAAGTTTAATCACTATTGTACATGTAGATTATAAATCATGTCAGTCGGTTGATTCATTTGCTATCTGTAGTTCGACAGTTTTATGCATATGCAGTGTCCCAGGTGGGTGAATGATCTCCTCTTTCAAAATTTCCTCGTATTTTATCCCACTTTTTCTTCCCGTAATTTCTAACGGTTGAGAGATTTACAAATTTTCCCTTCTGTACAAGAAAGATTAATCAATTACATTAACAGTTCAGAGTTAATTCACATCTTCAACCATCAAAATTATGCCATTTGATAAGTTTGTTTACATATGTATACTTGAGCTAACAAAAAAGGTTGTCTTCATGGAATACTAACATCGTATTATGATGAACAATCGTATTTTTCTCGTTCAAATAAAATCAATTATCAGTAGTTGTTTGGCGATTGTTAATAATCCTTTGTTTAAGTAATGAATATGGGAATTCTTGAATGTATATTTTGTGAAGCAGATGATACATTGGTGGTGATCGTAACACTGGAAATAGAACTATGCATCAATAACCAATAAATATTGTGTTACAGAAGATTTGATGAGTGAGATCTATATAAATCCATGGTCTTAATCTTTCAGTAGATATAATAATAGCTAAATTCTTTACTAGTTATTACTCACATTAAATATTGATTTCAGTGGGTAATAATAATTATGTTTAGATAATTTTGGCAAACTTTATTTATTAATGAAACTGTTTTAGCTCATGTGTATCAACTATTTATTAAAGTGTGTTATAATACAAAAAATTAATAAACATTTGAACTTTTGTTATACTACGTGATAAAGAAAAGGTTATCTAATTCAAACTTAATTTTCTAAATATATCATGTCTTATCGTGAGATCTATAGGTCTCAGATTCGCTCTCATAAGTCATCGCGTGCGCTCACTACTGAGTATTCCGTTCAATTGGACGAAAGAGCTGTGGAGTTTTCACCAATTTTCAACGATCCCGGTACTGTATACCATCTTGCAAAAAAGCCGTTTGCATTAAACCTCATTTTTATGTGTGTATTGGATTTCAGAAGCATCAGTCGAAGATTTAACCTGCTTGGAAAATACAGACCATTATTGGAAAATGTTGCCAATGGATTCATTTTCTGGTGATTTAGAAACTGGTCAGTCTTTGACTGCGGATATGTTAGAAACGAAAACAAAAAAGTACGATGTGAATGCCCCTTGTTCATTAAATGAATGTACAGAATTTAAATTCCTTGATTGTGACAATACTAACAACAACACTCCACAGAAAATAAATAAAATTGTACAAGAAAGTAAATATCATAGAACGTCAACACCAACATCATCATCGTCATCACATTTTTCATCTATTAAACAAGCGATTGATCATTTATCATCTACACGACGATTGGTTAATGCACTTGGAATTATTGGTTCAGTGAATGATGTTGATGAAGTGACAATGTCTTATGTAGCGACAAGAAGACGTTTTCTTATACATCATGTAGATTGTGACTCCTGTATTAGTAATAATGGTGATTGTGCTGTTCAGCCTTCCAAGGAAATGTTTAGTAGTAAGTGCTTATCATTCTTTCAAATGAGCCATTTTGTATCATCCGTAACTCAACAATACTTACATGCAGACAACTCCGTATATTTAACATTTATTCAACGATAAAAAAATATTCACAGTGAAATTTAAAGTTGGTTAAAACCCGTAACTATCTAAACACTGTTAACATAACCGGTGACGTTTACCTCGAATGCTCATTTTCACACTTGTGATGAAACCAGCATACAACCTTGTTAATTATTGTTATTTTGATTGATGAATTCATTTTTTGATAGGTTCCAGATGTAAACGTCCACTGATAGAAATTTTCAGATTTCTGACACTTAATTTTATAAATTATTCAGCTAATATATTATGAAAGTGAAAACTCTATCCGAAGAATTTATCAATTCACTAAAAACTGTTGTCATGATGTCATCATTTTTCCAAACATCCATGTGTTTTATAAGAAAACGTTTTTTCCTGTTATTGATGTTAAAGATTGCAAGTGACCAGCCTCTATCGGCATATATTAACCTTAAACCGATCGCCTTGATAAAGCCTTTAGTCAAAAGTTTGGCATGTAGGTAGCACTGAAATCGAGGAGGCCTATTTCATACTATTTCGGGCTCGTTAGCTAGATGCATATGCTTTCCATTGTTGATGTTCGTACTGAGACTCGGACCTAGCATCTTTCGGTTCAAGCACTAACGCGGTATTTGCTTAGTTATGAGGATGTATTTTATGTGTGAGGGTTCATATTTTTCCGTTCTTACATGTCCCAAACCGTACAAAATGTTCGTTCTAAATCCCACAGATAACCACATACCAAATTTGCTTTAGAAAAGCTTTGAAATTTGTCCAAGTTAGTTAATTATGTCTGTTAACCTCACGTGCTTACACACCTTCGTAAATAGCTTGCTACGTACTACAAATCTAATTATGTAGAAACTACCACAAAGGTAGTTCGTATATTCCCTTCTTTCTCTGTCTTATGGAGAAACAAGAAGAGATTACAACGGAATTCATACGCTGAATATATTCATTTATGGAAAGAGATATCACTGAGGATGGAATAGTCGTAAACATTTACATATTAATATGAAAGAGAGCTAATTACTGTTTAAAAACGTTTTATAAATATTTTTTGTGTATTTTTGCCCATAAAACGAGAATTATGTAGTCATTCTGCATATTTTGTGCTGAGATTTCTTTACTGAGATATAGCGAGTATTGCTATTGTTCGCTCATTTACTCCTCTATTAAGTTGCCCCCTCATTCAGAATTCGGTTAATACACTTTACTATTGATTAACTTACAAATAATATACTTTTTACTTGCATTTCCAATTTACTTATAGGTTTTTCTTGATTGTTATAATCCTTTGAAAAACTGTAATATTCAGCCAAATTTTTGTAATTGAATGAAGTTTCTACTAGTTGAATCTAGTAGAAATTATATGATATAACGGATATTTAAAATATTTTTTCCTCGCTCACGTATATTACGATAATACATTAATAAGACTAATCACGTTATATCAGAACCTGATTAATACAAGATAATATTTTATTGATTACAATTACAAGCAGTCACACTCAGTGAGTCCGGAGCAGAAATCAATGACAGAAAGGGAAATCACATATTTAATAGTCCGTAAGCTGTGGTTTTTTGTCCACGCCTAACGATTTACTGTATTTTACTTACACTACCACACATCATTATATGAAATAACTAAATAACTTTGATCACAGTGACTTAGCTAACACTAAGTTATAACGTATGTTGTTAAATCACTTTAAATAGTGATGAGTGGTGAAATCTAGTACTTGTAATTGATATAACTTGGAATACCTTAAGTAGTTCTATTCTCATTTTTGTGTTGATATTTGCACAAAACTGGGTTCAATAAGATATTGACAATATAGATGCATCTAATTAGGTATTTCGTATATCATCGAACTCATCAGAATCGGAAAGATTGAAACTTAAGCACTAAAAAGCCTTATTTTCAATAGTACATGTGTTCTCTGGTAAATTATTGGAATCCACTGTCTGTTATTAACATTCTACATTTCTACTTCTTCCATAGGTCATTCGTCTACTACTAATGACAATTTGGTGACACAATATCCTTGTTCATCATCTACACAGCATAGTCACTATCAATATTCTTCTAGAAAATGTTATTCCAGATGTTCTGCATCACCTACCAGTGCTCAACCAACTGTTTGGTTAGGTTGTCAAAATGGTGATTTATATGTTCATTCATCTGTATCTGATTGGCGTAAATGTTTACATGCAATACGTTTACCTGATTCGGTAACACAAATCTGGTGTGTTTTAAGTTTGTGATGTTTAACGCGGTTAATTTTGCTGTTTTATGTGTAATATTTGGGTTCTGCACTTCATGACCGTGTTAAGCTATTTATTTTATCGACACATTGATATCTTGTTACACTTGTTAGTAAACACCAATAGCCACTAAGAGAATTCTGTCAATTAGTTAATGTTGGAAATGAGTGATGAAACGGCATCTTTTACCGAAATATAGTTGTCTCAAGTCAATTACTGATCGGAATTCGTACAGCTCAGTGACTACTTAAGATAGTATCAGATGTAGCCTAGAATAAAGTCCAATAAGCATTCTCCCTTTAGTTTCCATTTGTATTTCTCTGAGATAGTGAAATGCGCTTTCCAACTGAATGAATTCTCCCATAGATGTGTTCTAAACTCGATTTAACTAAATTAATCCTTACTATTCGTGTATTTTCGTAAACGGTTTTTTCTCATCTTTTTCTTTATAATATTATCATTTTGATTTGTGTGACACATTTCTAGCAATTGCATTATATTATCGGTCATGTTTATGTGTTATGATGAAATATTTTGTTAAGCTAATCTATCTCCTTTCTTCTCTCAAATAATTTCCTCTGTTTTACCAATCGAATTTATTCTATTTATATCGATTTATAATTTTACCTTGTTATATGGTTTATAATAATTTTTCCAATTATACATTCCCTTTGTCTATCATTATCATTCGACAGAAATTAATTTCATCTATATACATTTCACAAAAATATGTTGAAACTGAAGTTAATTGTTATTTATTATAAGGTCGCGCACACACGCTCGTGCATGTATAATTTACCTGATGAAGTTCTAGTGTTTCACCACTGGCATCGATTTTTTATCATGCTAGATAAAACGATATAATAATAAGACCGTTTTAATGTACGAATAAACATTAATCAAACCACGTAACAGAGAAATTCACTTTTTTTCTATACATTTCGTTTCCATAATAGCATACAACTGTCATAATAGTAATAATAAAAGGTTAGTAGTAAACATAACTAATGTAAATCAACCATGTTGTAGTGAACTTTATGACTTTCATGTTTCCAGGGTTTTCACAGCTATTTTCATCTCTCTCTTGATATTGTTTCTATTTCTCAGTTAGAAAACAAAGTTTATAAACCTTTAATTGGTGATGTCCGTTATAATAAAAGTTACTTTAATTTAAGCAAGTTTGGTTAATAATGGTGAATATAAATTGTCACAGACAGCATTGTATGTTATCAATTTAGCAGACGAAATAACTGGAGACTCCACATGACATAACTCACAGACAAGCAAAATCAAGATGGTTTCATTTCCTACTATGTTTGTTTAAATCTTAAACACTTCGTTACTCGATGTCCATACATAAATTGTTTATTTTCTACTATGGTTATCTTTTTCGTTGATTCCTTTTCCTGTGTTGTTGTTAAATGTACCAGCAAACTTCACGTTATTTGGTTTCGCCAAATTTATGTATTAGCTAACCTCACAATGTTTCATATTAAGCTTCCCAGTTTTTTCCTATATCATTTCGTATAAAACTTCATTTTAGTTTTTTACTTCCTTCTGTGGTTAAGTTGACCGTCTAGGCGTTGATGACTCATTTTCTTCATACATTTGCATCTATTATCTTCACCATTCATGAATGGTATTTTTTATTTCTATCCCTGTATACAAATAATTGCTGATGTGAAAAGGATTGTATTTTCATCTGTCTTCAACATACAATCTATTTGATTTAGAAGATTCAATTTTATGCTGCGTGTATTATTATAAATATTCAATGATCGGAATGGGATCACGCTTTGTTCAGTGATTTGAGTAGTTTAACTGATAGCATTTATTAGCTTTATCAACAAATCTGTGTTCTCATTTGTATCACGAACCGATCTAAGTCAGACAACCATCTAGAACCTAAAAGCACTGAATGGCCGTTCCATTGTAGTATGGGGTTTCTCAGCTGTGCGAACCTGTGACCCCTCAACCGCAAGTCGAGTTCAGGACCTTCGGCCTCGTACTCAAACGCTTAACCTGTAAACCAATGATCTGTTATTGAATGGTGCACATGACTAACTTTAATTAATCCACGATATTGCGTGACCATTTGTGTGTAATGGTCCAAGAATAAACTTTCACCTTTATACTGATCTGTCACCTTGATGTGCTAAATTACACAACATTGAGTTAAATACGAAGCTACCGTTTGTAAACTAAGCCTGACAACTCATCTTGCTAACAATTGTAAGCTCTAAACTGTAATCTGATTAGCGTTCTAGTTTCTTCTTCCTATTACTTCATCTGCTTTCCTTTACATGCTGTTGCCGAATTGCTTTTAAGTTGATTAAGATTTTTATTGTATTTCACAGTCATCTTGCCGGACGAGTATTTGTCAGCTTAGCGAATGGTCAAATAGTCGTTTTTCGGCGTCATCGTTTTCATCGAACTAATAATGGTAATTCATGTCTAGGTCATTCATTGTCTAGTCTGTCAATTAAGCAAGAACCAATTGTCAGTTCAACATCTATGTCATCGTCATTATCTAATTTACCGGATAATCATATTACATCTACTGACCAATGCAATACTCTTCACAACTCTAATCTGAATTCATCTAATGATAATAATAATAATACAATATTGGGATCATGGGATTTTACTGAAGCATGTGTTATTACGTGTGGACGTCCTCAATGTTCTGTTAGTTGTACAATAACTGTACCATCAACAAATTCTTTATGGGCTGCTTATCGTAATCGTATCTTAGTTATTAATGCATTTACGCTTCAATTAGTTGACTGGTAAGTTTAATACATTTTTCGAATGTTTATTTGTAGTAAACTTTTTGTTTGTTCAACAGTTCATAATTTTTAATTCATTAATTTTTTAATAATTAAAAAGAAAGTCTTCAATAGTAAAGTTTTAGCTAAAAATTGAAAGTGATATTCACCAACTTCACCAACTTATTTTTAGAGTTAAAATTCTTCATTAATTTTAATATACTCAATTGAATAATAAAAACAAAACTGTTACAATATAGTTCCGTTAGGATTTTTTGTCAGATGAATACTGATTAATGTCTTTTTGTCTTCTTGTTTTTCCTTTAAAAT
Source organism: Schistosoma haematobium (assembly GCF_000699445.3). Lineage (NCBI taxonomy): Eukaryota > Metazoa > Platyhelminthes > Trematoda > Strigeidida > Schistosomatidae > Schistosoma > Schistosoma haematobium. The sequence continues at coordinate 17,457,073 of NC_067201.1, forward strand.
GAAATAGTTTTAAAGTTCATGCAATTCAAGATGCACAAATACAAACAATGTCTTGGTACAAAGATGGTGTATGGATCTCAATAAGACGTGAATCTATCTTACGTTTGTATCATGTTATTAGCCATGAATTAATACAAACGTTGGATTTAAATCAAGTGATTATGAATTTATTATGTAAGTTTGTTATTCTTTTGAAATAACCTCTTGACTGATAATTTCATGTTTTCTTTTGTTTCTAAAGTTAAACACTCATTAATACAAAAATTGATGTAGATATGTTATAATCCAAGTTACCACACTTCATGTTAACACAGAAAGATAAAATTAATGAAAGAAATAGTTTCTAGTGGCATAAATAATAGTAAGTGAAGCTGAAAGGTATACTTTATTGACACTTCAATGGGCTTGAGAATGCAAAGCCAGTTTTTACACCAATCAAAATACTGACGAATTAATTGAATAATTTACCATATGAAAATCCGAGAATATGCTACGATCATGAGTTTGGGTCAAAAATTTGATCAAGATTGAAATTTTATCACACACATACTTAGTAAAGCACTATATATGAAGTAAATAAAAGACCAGTCAGACAAATTAACAGATAAGAAAAAAGCAAAGTACAAAATATGAAAACGAGGCTGGATAATAAATGATTATTACGAGAGTGAAAACACATAGACGAAGTTACAGTTTTCGTATGGTTAATGCTTCAATAAACCTTAGTATATATATAGAAAGGGGAATGCGTTTGAGAGGTTAATGGAGTAGTCGTCAGTAGTCCTTTATGATCATTATTGGTTGATGTGTTCGTAGCATATGTGGAAAACGTAGTTCATGATTTAATTCAACAGATATGTCAGCGAAGACGGTTTGTGGGCGACATTATAATCATAAATGGTAAATGTGAATATGTGAACCTCTTGTTAGAGGAATTCAACACACTTCAAAAGCGTATTTGTTTTATATGTAATGAAGGGATGAATAACCAACTCCCCTTTCTAGACATAGTGATTAGAAGAGAAAGATTTATGTAAGTATACTGTAATACTACTTCACACTAATAAGTACTATAGATCAAAGTAACAGATATTTTTTTTTATTTTTAGCTAACATAAATTCATCAGATTGTGGTAATATTTCAAAACTTAAATCATCTAGTTTAGCTATTACTACTTTAAAGTCGATGAATGACCGTCTATGGATTGGAACTAGTGCTGGGCTCATCATTACAATCCAGTTTCAAGACTCTTTATTTAACAGAACATTTCAACAAACATCATGTGAGCGTCAAAAAGGTAAATGACTTAGTGTTCCCTCAGATTTGTTTTCACTTGAGATATATGATAAGTTGTTACTCAGATTATCTTTCGATCAAACCTTATATTGCTTTCACGCACTTTGAGTGAACAAAGTCTTCAATAAGTTAACTTTTGGGTATTTTAGTTAAATGATTATCTTAAAAAACGAAACATACCTTGTACCTGTTCTAAATTCAATCTGATTACAATGATAAAATATCTATTCCTCTATTGTTTGCAATTTAAAATTGATATTGTCAATGAACTTTTATAATAGCTTTTATCTAGACTAGTTCCTGTGGGAAATACAAGCATATGTATCATCCAATAAGATAGGTCAATATTCAGGTATTTTCATATCTACCACTACAATTCATTAAGCTAATCAGAAGTTGTATATTAGTTTATTTGATAAATACATACTCATGTAGTTAATACAAACCATCAAACCGATATGGATGTAGCATTCAGAGTTATCTGTTTTATCCCATCCAACAAGCTTTATGCTTCCAGATGTCGTGTCGCACACATAGTGAAGCCCACCTAAATAAACCTAATAATTGCTTTTCAGGAAATGTTTGTGCACCCTTTATCTTTGTATTTAATTAATCCTACACTTGCGGTTACATCTTTCATATATTTTCCCTATCTATTATGTAATCAATGAATCCTAAATCCAAACTTACACTTACATTTCCCTTTCATTCTCATTTCTAAATAATCAGTTTCACGTTATCCTACGTTAAATAACATAAGTAAACACGATGAGGAGGACTTATCAGGATGTTATGATGATAGGTCAGGGAATTCCAGACTAACCGTTTCTGTCTCTACACCACATGATTTCTGAGAGGCCCAAATGTAGGTGGGCCATTCCGAGTTATTCATCTACACATGGTTGTTCCCCACATATCGCTGTTTTGATTAGTCTTGTTACTTATTTACCCACGCGTTGTGTACATTATTATTTGGTCTTTGGTTAAAAGCTTCCTACTGATCATTCACCCTCACAGCGCTCAGCTTATTTAGCATGTGTGTCTTGTAGCTGAATAAGACCAGAACACAACACACTGTTCCAAGAAAATTTAGGGTTGAAACCAAGGAAAGTATTCGGTGCAAAAAACGTGTTCACTTGTTATTTTCAGTTTCTACAAACCGACTGGTCATTATTATTGTGCATTATGTGATGTACTACTTTCACACCATTTCATCTTTGATCTCTTATGTAACGCATTGCGCAATAAACAAAGTAAATGTTATGACCGCTTATTATTGTTATCCGCACTATTTTGATCTCTATTATATCTTATACTTAGTCGGGCTAACCTTTATGGATTTTTTATTTTATGTATAATCCTATTCGAATATACTGTTAGTTACAGAATTTATCTACTCCCGTTGCTTGGCTCTTACGTCGAATTTCAAGTGACTGTCTGAATTTTCTGACTGATTACAGCATTAAGTAGCAGCTAACAGTAAAATTGAAACCATGTCGATTTATCCATATGTGATGTTTTTTTAAATCAAACAAAACACATCTTGGATTCCACTCCAGGTCACTTACTTATCATGTATGTCATCATTCACAAGTACATAAATCCTAACGCTCAGGAGATAAGTATGGCTGAAAAGCTACTGGTAAGATTTGTACTTTGGTATCAATCTGCATTGAGACGGCATATAAGAATTGTCGTATGATTAGGTTAGTAAGATTTCAGTTTTGTACATACCGTTCAATATGATGTTGTGTTAAATTAACTCATATTGTTACATTTTTTATTGCACAATTGATAGACTCCGCGAATTTATCAAAACGTATTTGTAAGGCCATCTTAGATTGCTCGTCTGCACAGGTATGTTGTTATTGTTTTCATGTATTTATTATTTTAATTTATCTATTCATTTGCGATAAAACGATTTTGTACTTGCGGACCAATCGGTTCCATAAAAGCGAATTTTAATTTTTGACGTTAAATTCAAAAATGATTGTCAGCTAATATTCACCTCATGAGAAGTTCTATACACTAATACCTTTATATGATATTTAAATTTCGTTGACGTTCTGGTGAATCTACTCAAAAACGCAATGAAGACTATGAGAGATCTTTTAAAAAAATATTTATGGTGTTATAAATAACCAAAAGAATACTTGAATTTTAAGATTGAACGAACTGATTACAAAGCGTGGAATAAAATCTTATAACTATTAGATGAATTATTTTTCTAGCAATATATTTCTTGATTTGGTCAATGTATTTATGGACTATTTATGGTATAATCCTATTCTGGCTACCTTTGTTCAGACTTGATTTTTCTAATATTTTAAGAGCTTTTTTATGTAACAAAAAACCGATGTGAACGAACAAAAAAACTATTAGAAATTTCAAGGTAACTTATGCTTATTTCTTTCTACACATTGACGACAATAAGCCTTTTATTATAATTGCAATTATATATATATATATATATATATATATATAATAACAGAATACATGGCGGTTTGCAGACATGATCAACTTTTAATTCTTTTTAAGTGGACATCCTGTTTATCGATAAACAATGTACTCAAAATCATTTTCTGCGCTTCAACGAGTCAATTAAAATAATCTACAACTAGAGAAAATAAAACTGAAAAGGGAGAGCGCGATACAACTACCATAATACATGTGCCAGGTTATTTTATGATACAGTTCGTGTTAGATATCATTCAAATTAGTTAAGGCCATCAGGGTCGGTGTTAGTGTAAAGTAACAAAATATAAGGAAGTTTACTTAGTGGGTTTAGTAGTAAAAAATAAACATTTAAAGTTCCTATTGATGTCGCTTGCGGGACGAGATATACTTACAGGTGTAAGAACAGTCAAAGCATTTTCAGAGAAGCAAGCATCGGTGCATCGAATAAAGGCTGTAAGTGAATTTATCTCATGGAAATATTGTGGTAAATTATTCCAGAGTCTGAAAAATTTACTGACAAAGTGATTGATGCAGAGAGAAGGCTTAGAATGCAATTGTTTCACTAATGACAAAGAATTACTGATGTTGTAACTACGAGCTTCTACATATTGAATTGCTTCATCTGATATAAAATATTAGATTTAACCTAATTCTCTTCCGGAAAAGATCGAGTCCAAAATTATTTCATCTGAAATTATAATTCAAGATACAATCAGTCTCAAAAAAGCGAAGTATGAATCGTCTGTGAACGGATTCCAGCCTTAATTCATTCTTTATGCGAACACTCGGAAGAATAAATGTGCAATTGGGGTTAAGCTAATGGTGCATAGCCTAGTAGTCAATCTTGTTCATCAGGAAAGTAACGAAAAATTCATATCTTACAGACTCAGTATATAAAAATTTTGGGTGCAACCGTGGGACATGTTTGTTTCTTGTAGCCTGCCTGACATTAGGTCTGCTTAGACCGAGGTTGTGTTAGTCGTTTCGTGCGTCAGTTGCGAAAACTATATTTCATCGATTTGGAAAGTGGTGTTTCGACTAGTCACCTATTGTATGTAGCTTCAGTTGGGATGAAGAAATGGTGGATCAACCAGTTCTTGTCCATGTACCCATATAACTATCCGTATGGTTAGAAGGGTCAAACCTGATGTTGGGAGTATATTCTTGTTTGGTTGAGCCTTTATAATATTTTTGGTACTGGTTTCGGAACCACAGACTTCTGTATATACGTTCTTCTTATGTGGTTTGAACTTGCTAATCGTAACAGTGTTTCGAAGAACTTTCACGTTAGGACTAGACGTCTGAGTATGCCCCTTCACCGCTATATTGGAAAATATCAGATCAGGAGGCATTAGATCTACGTCTACATTTGGTATACACTGGTTATCTGGGGTACCCATAGGCTTAAGTGGCAAGATAACTTTCTTCATTGATAAGTCACTTCACTTTATAACGCATATTGCTTAGTTGCAATATATACTGTCTACTTCACTTTGTATTATTTATGCTATTGCATCTTCATGTGGAACTCCTAATTAAATTAGATAGAGTTAACCAGCGCCATGTGTGGCTCAAGTCTCATCCAAAGATTATCGCTTGCAAAAGGAACCACTAGACATGAGGTGTTGTAGGTAATTACAGAGTTGCTATTATCAGAATGATTCGGGCTTTTCCAGACTCCCTTTTTTGATAGGTGACCCATTTCGATAATACAGTTAATCCTAATACAGTATATACGTTATGTACCAGAAGTAAATAATAACTATAGTTTTTTTCTATCAGAGAGCGCAACGATCAAAACTACCGCGATAAGATGTTGTAATTATATTATAAAAGAGAGCTACTATCCATTCAGGTGTATTCACAAAAGATGTTCATCTTCCACTATTTTTATTCGGCCTCATCATGAACTCAGTCATAAAATGAGTATTTGAGAAGTGTATCATTTTTATACAGAACAGATCAATTGTGATATTGTTCCGAATTTGCTTCAAGTGAAGCAATAAGAGCAAATGTGAAGTGCACTTGGCATTTATATATTTTAAAGTATTATATTAAGTGAAGTTGAATCAAAGCAGAGCTCTCCTCTCATTAATCATTTTAGAACATTGGTGTGAATTCTGTGACAATTGGTTTGTCTTTTGTCATTAAGTAGAGTACACTGAACGCTTGAAATACTGACTCTGTATCTGATTTCTGAACTCCCTAAAATGTTAACGTTTAAATTCCTAACAAAACTAGATGGGAATATGAACTTCCAAATTTATTTCATTTACAGAAAGTATGTTAGCACCAATATTTTTACGGATGACGTTGTAACCCTAAACGGTTTCAGATATAATAATAATATCAGCAATAAATATCATTCTGAACTATTCAGTGTAGTGGGCAATCATAACAACTTAATTTCTAGAATTTTTCGTCATTTATACAATTAAAAGTATTTACATGGAGACAATTATTTTAATGTCTAAGAAGTGTTCTTACTGAAAATGATTCAGTATAATCACCTATTGTTTTGCAGATCAGTGCACATCAGCATACAGCACCAGTGAGATTTTTTGTCACACCAACTGTTATACAACAGAATGAAGATAATGTGAATAATCAATGCGCTTCCACTTGTCAGACTACTGGTTCAATGAATAAACCTAAAAGGAGAGTCGAAAAACCAAGTTTTTTTATGGTTACCGGCGGTGAAGGTCACTTGATCGATTCGCATAAGGATAGTGGTAAGTTTTGTTGTTTATTGGAATTTTTGACTCCTACTGAATTACAATAGACTGATTTGTTTCATGGTTTGGAGTAAATATATTTTGTTGTCCACTTTTTAAAAATATTGTAATCTTACATCATAAACACTGAAAGTAACCTCATGTTAAAGTGTCTAGTTAATACAATTCTGTTAACTTGGTGACCATTTAGATTGAGTTAAGAACTTAATTTCTATATTATTTATGTATGAACATAATTGGTTAACACTGAATGATCTCGTCACCTTTGATGTAATTATATTCCTGTCTGATTTTCATTTACCTCCTTGGAAAATATTCAGTGTCTAAACTTTTAATTTATTGAGTTGTGTCGATGACCTCTAGATTCCTATGATTTTTATACATTCTAGTCAATTCGACTGTTTATTTCTTCCAATAACATAAATTTTAGTCCATGGATTCTACTTTTCATCATACAAATGAATACTGATAAAATAAGTTCATAAGCTTATTCACCATCACACTAATTATTTCACATATAAGTTTCGATAGTTTTGAGGTTAATTCTTCACCAAGTGGTTTGAAGATCATGTGTTCGATCCCTGAAGAGGTTCTTGCTTGTACACTGTTAAAGAGTTCCATACTAGTATGAAAAAGGTGTTCAGTGCTTCAGTGTTTTCAGAGTTAGTCTGTTATATGAAGTCTTCAATAGAACTTTCATTTGTGTATTACTTTTGAAAATGAAATTGTTTACAGATCAATTGATGATTAGTGCATGAATTGCATATGAAAACCTCAATTTGAGTTCAGTACTTATATAAGCCTGTTTAGATTTTAGATTAACGCTTTGATATATTTATGACAGTTTTATATCTATTTCTTCATGTTTAGTAATATCTACTATGGATTTTTTTTTACATGGACATTATGTAAATGAATGTGAAATCTTCTGACTTCAATCTATTATTTATAATGTAATTAAACTTGACATTTTCAAGTCCATCTGAAATAGATAAGCTAGTCATATATTGTTCAAACGAACTTCATATTAATAACAAATGTGGATTTTATGCAACTGATATTCTATATCTACTTAAAGTTATGTTAGTAGTATTTGTTAAGTGTATCTATCTTAACGACTGCTTCGTTTTTTCTTTACTTATTTAGCTTCGACGAATACGTTACACCAATCAGATAATCGCAGTTCAAACTGTAGTCATTTGATCATATGGCAGTTGTAATTGATCATCATAATCATTAAAACAGCTTTTCTTGTGATTTATCAATGTACAAAATTTCAGTCATATTCTATATATATATATATACTCAAATAATCTTCATCCATACAATTTCCTTTTATCTTTCCTCATTCCTGCTGTTCTCTTTCGTTAGAGCATATTAGAAATATTGACTTAATGTTTATCTAATTTGAACTAAATCAATTCGAACATGTAGTTCATTCAAATTTATGTTTTCTCTAAATTTACATAAATTATCTTTTCTTCTTTGTATATCATTAGATATTTCATCATTTCAACGTAAAATCGTACTTTTCTTTTCTTCTTATTTATATTTGTATATATATATATATATATATATATATATATATATATATATATATATAAGAAAATAATCAGTGATCCATGCATGTAAAGTACCAATCTAAAGTACATTCATTTTTTCCCTTTTAGGTTACGTTGATTAAAACAAATTTATACTTTTTCATCATTATGCAGTTAATTTAATTTGGTTTCTCCCCCCTCCCCTTCAAAAAAATTTCTTTTTCAATAACTCTTCAAAGAATTACTTTTTAAAATAAAATCAGTATTAATATGTACAACATGAAACATAATAAATATGTGTATGCAAGCACAGTTTATGTTAGTCAACCCTCCCCCTTCCTTGTAAATGAGTAAATGAATGATAAACTAAATCTATCGTTAACATGAGTTTTGCCAGCGATGCTTTTTCTCACTCTCTATCACCGTTTTGAATTGGTCAGACGGGTTAATCTCAATTGCACATATGTACATATTCGATCTTTATCCATCAACCTCAAAAGTTGTTTCAATCTACAGTTTGATACACTCTTATTAATATCACAGCGAAAGAAAATCGGCAAAGTACAAACAAAAGAACATTACTGAACTATATCAGTCAAGTTTTATCAGACAGATATCACCGTTAGAATTTAATAATCGTCTCGTGAAATCGTTAATTGATTGGTGTGAATAATGATATACTACCAAATACTAGTTTATCCACTCAGTTTTATGGCATGTTGTTTATGTAAATGATAGTGATAATACTCAGATCCTAAACTGAATTAGATAGTTCGGAGTTCTAACCTGTAACCTACTGGTTAGAAGTTGAGTCCCTTCGATTGTTCCAAAATTTTTAGTGGTATCGTTTTAATCCAAAGACCTGAAAGTCCGGAGCTCATTTTCTTATGACTTTGGTGAGCACTACAAAGATGTCACAGACAGGCGATACAACTTCACTGGTTCGAAAGCCTTTCCCTTGATACTTAAACTAGGCTCAAAACTGCTTATAACGTTTATTATAAATTGGTCGTAAGGAACTTGATCTAGGTACTTTAGTAACGTGATTTCATCTGGCATATTCTACACAAGTTTGTAAAGTAGAACTATGTTGACAATACCCCTGATCGATCATCGAATTATTTTTTTTAAGATTTAATGATGCACATCCACAACCTCATACAATGTCAAACCTGTGACATTCATTTCTCACGATAAAGGCAATGTCATTGAGTCCACTTAGCCAAAATCCAATAAACTGTGTTCTTAATCTCAACAGAATTCCGTTTAAATTTATGATGTACTTTGCTTTCATCCTGAGAATGCGCTTCTCTCAAATTAATATTTTCCAGGTATTTCATTTCTCAAGCTTAAATGCCTTAAACAATTTACTGAAAAGAGTTGATTTTTCAGTAATACTGTTCAAGATTCAATTATTAGTATCCAACTTCATTCATCCTGACTCAAATCTCAGTGATTAACAGTTTTAAAACTTCGATCACAAAGTGTCTAGATTTTAATATCATGTGTACATTGGCTCAATTCATCCAAAAAGCACCGTTTCTCCTATCTTTGGAAATTACGTTCATGTTCTAATTTGTGTCAGAAACATTCTACTAGAAAACCATACTAAACTTTTTTCAGAAAATATCATAATTCTTTAACTGCTCTAATGTTATTTTTTGTGAAAATAGCCTATTCTAAATGCTTTATTTTCTCTAGTTACCAAAGTGATCATTTATAAATATAAAAACAATGAAAGATATTACTTATTATTGTTATTATTATCCGTTTCCATTGTTCCACATTAGAATAATAGATTTCGATGTTTGTTAAACTTTTTATTTGGTTGGACTGGAAACAAACATGTATGTCACATGTAGCTATTGAAACAATGTCAGGAGTATTTGTTGATCAATCCTCTAAAGATGTTTATGAGAGAAATTTTTAGTTGGTTAACGGAACAATAAATATAGATCACATAATTTATATAAGTTCCTTTTTAAAACATACAACTTAATGTATGATTTCTTTCTAAATAACTTAAAAATGTAAGTTCTCTATACAATATTCCTCTTTTAAAGTTCCTTAACTATTTTTGTACTGTACTATCAGCATATTATTTTATAACTAACCCATAGTTTCAAATATTATATTTTTGAGACTCGCTTGAGTTTGATATTTTGATTCAACCAGTTTAAAGGTTTGTACCTAGTTGACACTTGTCAGTACGTTGTATCTATAATCATAAAGAGACTAATTTTTTCCATGATACTCGAATACGTGACATTAAATTATATTATCACTGAACTATTTGAACCACTAATGATCTCGTGTAGGATTCATTTTTACATTAACTAGTTATAGAGTAGTAATCCATGTTGTGTTCAGTAATCTTTAGTACTGATCAAGACTTATCACTCACACTTATCCTTAAACAACTAAGCATAATTATTATTAATAAAGCCTTCATTCCTTGTAAATATTCAAATTAATCAGAAATTTCACCTAACCGAATAACCTGAAAGTGTATCAATAATAAATTGCCTGGTCCACATAAGCTTGATAAAGTAAAGCGAAATGAATCGAATTCCCTTTTTTTCCTGATTGAAATAATAACATCTATTCAAAGCCATAATTGTTATTCAACTTAATAACTGTATTTTATTATTCGTTTTCTAAGTTTTCTCTGTCCACTCAACTCAGTCTCAATATATTGGTACATTATTTTGCAATTGAATCAACATAAAATGACAGTCATAAGTGAACTTATAAATTAAAGTGCTGGATATTGTTATGTGGTTTAGTTTGCTGAAAAATTAATTTACAATCTTGGTAATCATCACCTATAGTCTGTTCACGTTTATTCCAATTTAAGGAATCTTAAATAACAGGATCAATCTAACTTATTTTATAATCAGTTAATATAATCTCGGAAAACAGGCTCAAACGGTGCTGTAACCATCATTTCAATTTCTGAAGAAACTATTCTTGTTCACTTAGTTTCGTCTATACAGAAAGTATTACTACCATAAATTCATATAATTTATAATCGAATGATCATTTGTAAATCACTTTTATTTTCAAATGATATATTAACCCCCACATACTTTCAACTTTATTTCATTTCGATCTTATTTCTATAAGATGCAAAATGGGTTTTGATATATAATATAACGTACAAAGTATATCCAGTCCTACTTAGAGCCCATCGTTCTGTTATACCTACATTTCAATTAATGTTTTTACTGAAAGTAAAGCTTACTCTCTATCAGTTTTGATGTTAAAACTATGACCGTTAAGCTATTGACTGTTGATAAGAAATATTACATACTAGGACTTAAACGTGAAGTTTCCTTTTGATAACGTACATGATTTGATATGGCTCCATCAACTCGTTCTCTCCATTAAATAGCTATGCTGTGATCACTTATGACCATATCTTAATTAACATTTAACAACAGAACTCTTGATACATCTGATTACATTTTGATTTGTCACCCAGATAGAATCGAGTTATTCATACATGAAATTCATGTACCAAAAGTGGTTCGTTTCAATATATCCTACAGATTAAATAATTTATAAGTTTAAGTAAAAGCCATTCTAGTATTGTTTATATTTGTGCGAGGGCTGGGATACTGCCTGGGTACCCGAACCGAAGCAGGTGGTTTTCTTAGGGGGCCACACGCGGAGCCTTTGACCTGAAGGTCTGATCCACAAGGCAGTGGGGCAACGTAAGGAGATGCAGTCCCATGGTAGTTGGTGACCGACGATTGGTTCATACTCCATTTGTTACTTCAGGATCCTGGAGCCCATGTACACCACTGGTTTGGAATCAGGGTTTTCCAACTCCCCTAAGTGGACTCACCGGTCCGCTTAAAGCGCTGGACATTCGTTTTTCGTCCTCTCATTTTCGTAAACAACAGTAATGCCACGAGAAGGCAGTGAGTAGGACTTCCCTGGCATTGGTTGTATGCACGTGGTCATGTGAGTGCATTTCGAGAGAGAGACTACTCACCCCACTCTCGGCCGCACCAGGGCATTTGGGGACAACACAAAACGTAACGAAGTGATCATGCTCAACAGACAATAACTTGGATTCAACTCAATTCTTGTAATCATGATTTAACCATAATATTTATAAATCAAAGAATTCTAAATTTTAATTTAATAAAACTTAAATGTCAAACTTTGAATTGCTACCATAGTTTTCAGACTTGCATTAATCATGTAAATTGTTTAAAATCCACTAAAGAAATAGTTCAGAAGAAAACAATTGATTAGTGTGTATTTGAAAGACAATTACTTAGAAAACTGTATTCAGATTTAATGACAGTCTGAATATATTTTCTCCTAAGGCAGTAAGACGGTGCTTTTGTGGTGAGTATGGATAAATATCTTGTGTAGACTGTCCCCAAACATTTAATATTAGGTTTATATTATCTCGATTTATTTATTACATCATGTAATTTGACGAAGATACTCTAATTATCGTCTAAGACTGAACTGTGTTCTACCTAGTATTATCACAATCTTTTTATGTCATCACATTCATATTTCCTTAAAGAATATATATATATATATATATATATATATATATATATCCACTGAAAATAGGTTTCTTTAAGCTGAATTTCTTAGTTTATTAAACTATGTTTGATTAGAGCCCGTAGTGTCTCGTAAATATCCTACTTTATCAAGTAACTGTAGATTGTGAAAATATCCCATTGTTTATTGACAAATGCTAAAAGCTTTAAACGGTACAGCTATTCCACGTCATCTAAATTTAATGTAAACTTATATAGATCTCACTCATTTTAGAAATCTAAAGAACCTATGAATTACGTTGCTCTATTCCTTTTCTGTAATTAATTTTGAAAGATAAATAAAAATGGAGGACGTTGATTATTCTGTGAAAAATCGTAAATCACAAGTAACGAATTTGAACACAGTAAAGTTTGAAGATCAAGGTCAATTGAAGACAAATTCTAATATTCTAAATAATTCGAAAAACATAACAAATGAAAAGCTAAGAAAATCGTCAGTAGCAATTCTACGTAATCGATTTTTTCGCGGTAAGTGTTTGAAAATAAAGTCTCTGAATACATTCACATGAAACGATGAGAAAAATTCAACTGTTCAATTTTTAAAACGAGATTACAGTAAAGAACTTTTGATTTCCACCGTTACATTTTTATTTCACAGTTTCATGTTAGTTTGTAATTGCAAAATATTGATTACAGTTCTTCTAAGTACTATAAACTTATCTAACTCATGGTCAACATGAATTTAAGGAACCGTTTATGGTAAATCCAGATTCAAGTCACTATTAAACATACAAGTTATATCCTATAGAGAAATGTCTCGTTCTTCTCCAGCAATTTTCCTGCTAACACATTTAAAGATTTATTATTTCCAAATGGTTCCCAATAACGTTTTCTTTGCTTCAGATAAACACTTTTATACCAAAATATTGGCATGGATTATCAAAAATAGTATTATTAAGTACTAACTTTGTTCATTCGTAGACAATGAGGATTATTCAAACTAATTGTATTTAAACCATTAAATAATTAATTATCTTTTATTCATAAGGGATTATATTTTCCCATTGTTAATGTTTAAGATTATATGTGATTAGTCTTGGTTAATATGTGTGCATTTTGAATGGATTCTCTTATTATTACTTGGATTCACTAGTCAATAGTTAGCAATAGAATTTAAGGTGTATGCCTCATTCAATTCGGAACTCTAACTGTCAAAATCTTCATCCTACTTTTGATATTCAAGTACAATCAATCTAGTCGTACAACAAACATAGTTTATACTTGACTGACTTGAGATTTCAGGTAAACTACAAGAAAAGCTAAGTTAATTAACTGAAAAAACTTTTAAAAATGATTATATTGAGATATTGATGGAGCGTAATCTCCATTGATGTTCAAATTTTATTTAAAACATGTGAAACCGTAGGACTTGAGTTCATCAGGTCATTTATACGCTAGCGAAATCACGACTTTATTGTTGAACTTGATTCCAGTAAATTGTCATCAGAATGAAAATTATTTCTACTACTTCTATAGAATTCAGATTGGATGAACAATAGAATCACGTAAATGTATTTTGATAATTCTACTGAATAACTTTCTGATGATTTAAGTTACAGGTTTTAAACTTTAGTCTAGCCAGAAGAACAACATGATCTAAATAGCTATTCTTGGTCGCCACTTGATAACAGGAAAACCTAGGGGTAAATAGATTGAAAAATGATGTTAAAAATGGTTTAATTCGATACAAACTGTCCATTGAGCAGTAAGTCTTCGAAAATCAGGGACCCGGTTGATGTGGTTACAGCTTTGTTTTAGATTATTTTCGTGATATGTTTTTTCAATATTTCTTTCGTTTCGTTTTAAAAATTATTACAGCCATCTGGACAACGCGTAACACAGTCAATGCCACTGATCGAAGAGTATTCATAAGTACTACACTAAGAGAATTACTACTGTATATAGTGTTTTTGACATTACTACTGATAAGTAAGATTTGGTGCTATGGTTCATTTTTGTTTATTTGGTGGTTTCATTTATGATGTGTTTTTAAATATAATTTACTGCATTAATCCACTACCCTATGGCAATTGTGGGCTCGAAAAGAATTTCCTGTATTTCAAAAATGTGGACGATTGAATCCCAGCCTAGAGCTGAATGTTATAGGTTTGATCGTATACAGAGTATTAGTTACACATTGTTGAAGAGTTAAAAACTAAATATAATGGTACACCAACAGCCATGATTAGAATGAGCTTGACAAAATTATCTCTGATAATTGTTTATCCAATTAATGCTTACTTCCGTGGAATCAAGTGATACCGAGAGATCACTTGCTTATATACTCACTCATACTTATCAGTATTGATGACGACTTTACTATTCCTTCATACTTGAAAGTCGGTATATTTGAGTAAGATGACACATTTTCTTCATGACTGATGAACCAGAACAAAGACTAAATTAGATAATTTCGAATAAATTGAGCATTGGGTAGACTGTTATAAATAAATAGTATATTTGTAATATCCTAATGAGTAGAAAAATTAGATTTCTGACGTTTCGTGGCTTAGTGTAAGTCACTTCTTCAGAGAATAAGTAACCAAAATAAAATTACTTAAACTATTTAAACTTGGATTAATTTTAATTTAGTTATTTATTCTCTGAAGAAGTGACTTACACTAAGTCACGAAACGTCAGAAAATCTAATTTTCCACTCACTGGGATATTACAAATATATTATTTATTTATTTAAAGACTAAATTAGTTATCCATACTTGTTAGAATTTAAATGAAACTTCGTACCGACATTTACATTGTTTACTGAATCATCCGTGAACTATCTTAACACATGTAAAAATGAAATAAATCTGATGTCAAAAAATTCCAAATCCTGAAATTATATTTCGTTAATCAACTAGCATTATCTTTAACTGTTAAGCTTTTTATACTTTTTTTATAGAAGTAAACATTATCAATCAGTGTTACAGCCAAAGATATTTTGTGTAAACTGTTTACCTTGGGCTATTTATCATAAGATAAACGACTTTAGAACAAAAGATAATTTCTATCATGAAAAGATGCTAGTTAGATAAGTACTGAAATTTAACTAGTACTAAATAACCATTTGGTGCCTATCCAGGAATCCTTATAAGTGAGTACCCATAGATTCATATATGATTGGACCATAAATCCTTAGGTTTTCTGGTCAACGTCATACCATATGGTCAATGTATGAAAACCCGGAGGCCTATAATTTCAACTTCAGTTATTTTCTGATATACTAGAATCTTTGTTCAGTATAAAAGATGGAGTGCACTATTAAGATGTCTCAAAAGGTTTGGCAACACAGTTATCCAATGCTCTTAGTATTCGTAGTACATGATTAAACCTATCTTAGTATGAAGAGACTATTTGTTCAAGAATTTTACTTATAAGACTGATCCATACTGTTCAATGTTTACCATTATTAATAGGTGACTATTGATGAATAGTCACAAGAAGACAGGATTCTCATTTGAAGCCATTAAAGCTTCTTGATAGTCATTGGCAAAATCAGTTACATTTTCTTAGTTTTCGAAAGTTTAAAACAGCAAAAGGATGAAAATGGCAAATGATTTTTAAAATATATACATATGTCCATAAATATCGCTAAGGTGTAAGTTCATATATAAACGTGAAATGAGTAAGTTGTGAAAAATAACCCTACTCAAGTTAAATTTAGAAAACCTTAGTGTTGCTAACAAGCTAGTTCTATCATAGCCAAATGTTAAAGGTTGATTTTATCGAGTTTCGTTCTTAAATAAACTACCTTGGTAAGCGTAATGATACTTGACAGTTGAAATCACATGCCAATGAGCTCAGCCTTTCTAAGAATAGTAGTAAGGATTGTTAGGATATCCAGAGCTCCTGTTTACCCGACCTGATCTCAATAGCGGTGGATTTTAACTTACATCATTAATTCATACGATCTTGAATTTCTAAATAGATCAACGATTTGATGATTTCGATTTGCGGTCTTAAACGTTTTATTTTATTTTATCATTCTAGTTTACTTATTCATATTTTGCTACTCGAATTATATCTAATAAATGATCTTTAATGTAAGCACAGATACTGCATGTTTTAAACTATTATTCAACTTTGTTCTCAGTTGCTTTGACGACTTTAAATTCAATGACATATTTCTACAACACAAGTATTTACAATCGATTCGTAGTAACGGACGGTTCAACGACATCTGATAGTCCACAAGCATTTCAAAATATTCATGATCATACAGCTATGTGGAATGTAAGTTAGCGCTTTTAAATCTTGCAAACTTTTTATTCCTGAGAGTTTTCTATTTAAATTTATTGTATAGTTCAAACTGGGAAAGCTTAGATATCAACTATTAATTTAAATACATCTCATACATGGTTATATATTCATATCAAATGTTAGTTGTATGGATAAGTTTACTTCATTCTTAACACAGAAGACACCAGTTGTGTTTATTGTAGTAATAACTTCTCTAAAGTTTATATTCCATAAAAATTATTCAATAACTGTTCACGTTTTTGGTGCAATACCTTAAATATCCTATATTTATAAATTTAGTTACTAGTTTAGAAACAGGTCCGCTCATTATGATTTTAAAGGCCAGGTTCTATTATAATTTTCCTTACTCTAACTTCTAAATGAAATATGTTACACGAATATAGATTTTGTTAAGTGTGGAGATTTAAGTCATTTGACGGTAGTTTTTATCATGGAATAGAATCAATAGGAGAATCACTGTCAACTAGAACGTATGGGACAATGTTTTCGTCAAATTTGCTAATTCTGAACACCGATAAATGCTAAGAAAAGCTCAGATCATCTATTTTTTCCAATTAGTCAAGAACAAAGTGTAAGCAATTCAATGGCGATCTAAATTTCGTGATTACCGTCTCGACATTAATTATACTCTGTCTGGTCATTTTTTGTTATAGTTTACTATTTTATTATATGTTCTTAAGATCACCTTTGTTGTCATATAAAAAAGTTAGTTGTATTAGACTTTGACTGCTCGCTAGAATAACAACAGTTCTTTTACCAAGACCCGCCTTCTCCTATAGCGTATTGTGGTATTAGGGGGATCAAGGCTGAGGTGTTGTTATCACATTTTAAAAGCAACAACAAGGCGGAAATAAAAAGGAAACTTTCCGATATCTAACCAGTTGAAAACTGTATATTCCAACAATTCCAAACTCTACATGAACTCGAACCCAGGACCTTCATATCATACTACTTTTAGATCCATTGGTTTACATTTCTAACTTTAGTCAACTTGCGATAAGGTAGAACTGTCTTCCAATATCATCTGTGATATCTGTCTCACTTCAAACATAGCTGAAATTTACTGTTCACAACTTCTGATTAGAAGTTTTATAAATTAATCATTGGCAAGTATTCATTATCCATTTGATATGTTCCTGATGACTTATTTAATTTGAATAAAAACCATTATCGGTAAAAAAAACAAGCGAAAAAGATATCACTTAGAATATGAATATCTCTTTACAATACAAATTGGCTAATGGACCATTTGTTTTTGTCGTAGTAATCTAAAGACAACGCGCTCTTCATTAAAACCATATGTTCGGTATTCAAGTTCTAAGTAGTAGTTGTAAACTACTGTAATATGTCCACTTCATTTTGCCTTTCAATGATTCTTTTGTTGATTTCAATCAAAGATAAAAACTATATCTAAATCTAACAACTCGATAATCTTATTTATTTGGTTTTCCGTAATCTCTCTAATTATTCAAAAATAATTTTTCAGTATTATATACTCTTTTTAAAAAACAACGAATGTAGTATATAGTTCTTTACCATGAGACCTAAACTATAGCTCTACAACGATATATATGTATATTTTACAGTAAACAAATAATTGACGTCAATCAAACGTTAGATAAGAATGTGGTGGTCGGTATTCAATCCTTAACTTCGTATACAGTTCGTCCTGATAACCCTCACTAGATAATGCCCCAACGGTGTATTAATCAGAAGGCGAATATAAAGCGTTGAGTACGTTTATTATTGCAGCACACACATATATCCAAATTTACAGGTACACTAAGCAAGCATGAAATAGTAGTGCCAAGATGCAAGCAGGCAAGTGAGTGAACATGAGAATCAAATTGGCGAGTGTGCGAGCGAGTCAATGAGACAATGAACACGATTAAAATGTGCATATATATACATAGTGAAATGAATGAATAATCAAGTCAATTAAGCGACTAATAGTAAAGCTAGCAAAATGAATATAGCATAGGCAGTAAGCAAATGCTTAAGCATACATATTCATACAAGTGCAACAATAAGAAAGATAAAATGATATAGATAAGTTGTTATTGTACTCATGACTCTGTCCGTTAAATAAGTAAACAAAAAGGCTTGACCAAATTATATGTGAACAAACTCAATTACATGTGAGCTCCTGTAAGAACATTAAAAATTTAGTGGTATTCATGAAAATAATGATGTATAGTAATCACCATTATTGTAAAACTTATTTTTCAATGTACATCCATGATGGTATGGCTAGTTGGAACTTGTTTCCTTTATTTGTCGCTCTTTAAATGAGAATTTTAGTAAAACGGAGACAATTTATTTTTGTTTTCTATTTTAATAAGATTTGTTATTATCATTTTTAATAATTTTTTTTCTATTTTCAAACAATATTTATCCTGTCTCAAAGTATATCAATGGTCAATTATTGAATTCATTATATTGGGATGCATGGTATAATCGACTGAATGTATCATTCAATGAAAAAGATTTTATTGCTCATGATAATAAAGTTTTAGGTGTTGCACGTCTTCGACAGCTTAGAGTAGATCCATCACAATGTGATATACCTAAACAGATGAGAGGTGTTATAGAAAAATGCTATCCTGTTTACAGTACAAAAGCACGCTTTACAAAGTCAATACAAATACAAGGCAATATCACACCTATTTACACAAAAAATGCGTAAGTTTAAATTATTGTTGAACTATCGGATATTCGGAAAGTTACTGTCTTGTTAAATGTCCACTTTTTGAATGAATTATTATATCAGAAGGGGTTTGTGGAGATTTTTTAGAAATTTCACAGATTGAAATCATGAGTCAGTTGAAACCAGTAGGTCCTGGGTTCGAATCCTGCGGGGTGCGGGATCGTGAATGCGCACTGCTGAGGAGTCCCATACTA
Source organism: Schistosoma haematobium (assembly GCF_000699445.3). NCBI lineage: Eukaryota > Metazoa > Platyhelminthes > Trematoda > Strigeidida > Schistosomatidae > Schistosoma > Schistosoma haematobium. The sequence goes on from NC_067201.1 coordinate 17,476,853, forward strand.
GGACAAAACGGCCGTCCAGTTCTTCCAGGTTTTCCATGGTGGTCTAGCTTCAACTGACTCATGATTTCAATCTGTGAATTATTATAGTTTGTTTTCGTTAATGTTGAAAATGTTATATGGCAGAGGTGATTATAAATACTCACATAATGTTTGTCTGAATTTAAAGAAGAAAAAACTTTTTCAGTAAACAATTGATCAGTCTGATCTGTATAAAGCCTTCTTTTAAAATATTTTTTTCAATATGAAATAAACTGAATTCCTTTAAAGAATATTTATTGAAGTTCAGAGGTATGTGAAGTAAGGTTACTGCAAATATCTTTTTGAAACAACAGAGACTTCTAAGCAAAGATGGATAGTGGCTAGCAGTGCAATCCAGGACGCGTGTTTCATCCTATTTGTGACTCGTCAGCTGGATATACCTGCATTTCAGAGTTGATGTTCACTCTTGAACTCGAACCCAGTACCGTTCGCTTCAAACGCCATCGCGTTATCCTTTTAGCTGCTGAGTTCTGATAGCCACTTGCTTGAGCAATGATCAATTGCTGTCCTAAACATCAATGGGAAGATTCAAGCAATCGATACCAAGCAGAAACTTCTGCTTCAGTATAAGTGACTAATAGTAACTGACTCACTACAAAGAATGTTAGACCGATAAACTTATTCAACTAGTTTATTTATTACGTGACGAAGGGTAACGAACTCAAAAAATTTGGATTCAAGCAACTACTCGATACACACACTTCAATACTGATGTAAAGGAGCAAATAAAAAAGAAGTGGTAGCTTTTGAAAGCATTTTTTGACCAATATTATTATTCAATTCTTGTCTTGTAATTGTTTGATAACCGAGCTATTGCATTTCTATATTCTTCTCAGTATGAGAGTTCGTTAGACGTTTTAACTATTGTTCTACATATTATTATTCCTAGATTACTGCTTTGTCTTGATACATTGTCAATCGGCAACTTGGTGTGCTTAATTGATAGTCAGCTTTTACTAATAGAACATCATATCCCTAACTTTCTTAAAATGACAAAGATGATTTAATACCGACTCTAAATGTCTAGAAGATTTCACTTTAATTTAAAAGTACGAGCATTAGACCTTCAGGATACTGAGACTAGATGTTTGGTAGTTACCTTCATTTGTTTATGAATACCTACCTCATTAACTGTTTCGCGCGTGAAACAAAGTCAACTAAACGAAAGTTTAAGTGCAATATAAAAATCTACTCTTGTTTTAAATTTTCATTGTAGCAACGGCTTGTAAGTTATATTAGTTTTAAAGGCAACTTATGTTGAAAACTGACATCACCAGAAAAACCATTGAAAACCAGTAAATACTGAACATCTATCTTGCAGTAATTTATGACGTCTTGGTAGTAATCATCCAATACCCAATATGGATCACCGATCTTATTATTTTTCTGATAATAGTTAAAACTCTTAGATTGTTACGACTGGAAGAAATCGTTTTAACAAATTATAATTATTAACTGAGATCATGAACTGACCAATGTAGGACCGCCACTGAAAATCTGGAGGCACTGGACAGCCGTATCGTCCTAGCATGAGACTCCTCAACAGTGCGCATTCACGAACTCGCACATGAGATTTGAATGTAGAACCGTCAGTCTCGCGCGCAAACCCTTAACCTCTATACCACTGACCTGGCATCCGACGGTGTTAGTGTCTAACTTCTACAAATCCACGATATTGCGCGATTGTCCTCGATTGTATTCAGTAAGTAAATGCCTCACACCTGACACAATTGGAACCCACTGGATTAGTTGAAGTTAGACACTAACACCGTCAGATGCCAGCTCAGTGGTAAATAGGTTAAGGGTTTGCGCACGATACCGACGGTTCTGGGTTCAAATCTCGTGTGCGGGATCGTGGATGCTCACTGTTGATGAGTCCCATACAAAAAGAGACGGCTGTACAATGCTTCCAGGTTTTCAATGGTGATCTGACATCAATCAGTTCGCGATCTCAATTAAAACTCAACAATCTCCACAACCCTATACTGAAAATTTTGATTACTTTGTAAGATGAGTCTGAAAAATTTAATACCTGGAATTCTCGAAAAGTTTCTAAAGATTATAATATATATCTTAAAAATGATTAAAAGATACACGCCAAACTATAGTATGATAATCAGGAGCAATTGAATTACAGTATAAACTAAGAATCTCAAAAAATAACCCAATTGAATTGATTAGAAAATGTTGTCTCGCAAAGATCCTGAGTTCCACTTGACTCTGTACTGCTATATGACTCTACACTGACTTTTGAAATCGTTGATAAGGATAAATGATCATTATAAATACTCAACTTAATAGAATTAGAATTCCAAGACTTAATTTTATTTGCAGCAAGATTAACAGTAGTATACAAACTGACTGAATATGTCCAATATCACCACATTTAAAGCACTTAGAATTACGAAATTTACGTGAATTAAAAGAGTGGAACCTGCCACAGGACAAACATTGACCAAACTTGTACCCATCTTCGTGAACTGCATCGCAACTCCTCAATGAAATGTCTGCATAACCTTGAGTATGCACTGGGTTGGGGTGACGTAATGTAGTGGAATTTTTTATATCCTTATGAATCATTTTACGGAATCTTCCTTTACAGCAATCGAAACTTGTATAATTAACATAGTCTAGAAGTAGTTCCTTGAGAGTTGTATGAGGAAGCGAAATGGGCTTCTCCGGTAAAGCCAGAGTTTTTAATGAGCTGTATGATTCCTTTCCGATGAATGTGAGGAAGTGTGCCACAATATTAACATCGTCAACATCTTCCTTGGTCACAGTCCAGATTTTAACCTTTCCAAGTAATCCTCAAAAGCATCGAAATATGATTGTATGTTCAACCGTTCCATCACAGGCTCAATCGCGGTGCCAATATGATAATTACGAGTATTTGGATTATAGTATAAACTAAGAATCTCAGGAATAACCCAATGGAATCAAGAAGTACTAGACAAGCACGAACGAATTTACTGTATTTGAAATTTGAAACCAAACATTCGACAAGTACAAGGGAATCATTAGTTCATTCAAACACCACATATAGCCATGATTATGTTTTGTACAAAATCAAAAACAACATTTTTCTTTGTATAAAAAAGCATTTAGTTTGGCTGTTATCGAAAAACATGCTCCGACAAGTTTCTGTACCTTAGGGAGATTAACACATGACAGTAACCAGCTCTGCAAGTGTCACCTTCATAGATGAAAAGCTGTTGTTCTGTGTCTTTAGTAATATTTCATAAATGTGAACAAATAAAACAACTTGTACACAACTAATCCATTGACTGTTGATGAAACGAAAACGATACCTTTAAAGTGAAAGTAATCACATGTTTCTTGATATTATTTTTACTAACCAAGTTTTCAACACTTATTCGGACGATGAACTTGTCGACGCTAAAGTTATTGGGCTAGTAGTCCAAAATAATGTCATTAAATTAAGTGTTTATCTGATGTTCTTTTATCTGTTAATGATTTTTTTCAACAAAGATGGAACTTTAGTGATTCTCACGTGACAGGAGCTACCAGTTATTCTGCACCATATGGTTATTATGATGGTTCCGGTTATATACAAGATTTGTCCAGATCAAATGATGAAACTGTAGCCATTTTAAATGAGTTATTTCAAGGTCAATGGATAGATCAATCAACTCGTGCATTGTTTATTGATTTTACAATATATAACGCAAATGTAAACATATTTGTTATAGTAAAGTAAGTAATGATGAGTTCGGTCTAAAACGATACAATAATATTAATATTTATATCCATTCCATTTTTGGCATCTGGCAAATCTCTTCCCTTATATTATCGACTTTCTAGTTTTAGCCGTCATGATTTTATTAAAAGTCTGACTAGTATTTCTTTTCGCTGAATTCAAATTTCACGGAAATCATGAACCGATCAAAGTTGGACAAAAATTGAAAAGCTGTAAGCACTGAATGGAAGTCTGACATTTCAGCAATATGCACCACGATACCTCAACTGGGAATCAAATCCAAGAACTTTGGTCTCACGTGCGAACGCTTGACCTCTAAATTACTGAACCGGGATCTAATGGTGTTAATGTCTTACTTCAATCAGTCGGCAACATTGCGTGACCATCTTTCATTGTCTCCTGTGAGTACCTCCACACACCCCGCATGGTTGAATTCAACTAGTTACGGCTTCTCGCTACGACTTCGAAAGTTTTCTCTTGTAGTCAGTCGCAGGTAATCACATAAAAATTGTTAAGTGTATTTTATCCCCGTATGCAGCGTCATGGATATACACTTCTGAGGAGTCTCATACTAAGACGAAACAACAATCCAGCGCCTCCAAGTTTTCAATGGTTATCTAACTCAGATGGGTTCATGATTTTAATGACATCCAACAATCTCCACAACCCCATACTGATAAATTTTATTGTTACAACTCTGAACGTAGTATCAATGGAAAAAAGTTAATTTGGATGTTAAGATTTTATAGATATTTTTTGAATCAATTACTAGACGTTTCACTTGGTCGCATTTAAAAGTTTGGAGCTTATAAGGATAAAAATGTCTGCGTTGGGCTTAGTTAGGAGGTATAAATACCGGCTCAGTGGTATCGAGGTTAAGCGTTCGAGCGCGAGACCGAAGGTCATGAGTTCGTGGATGCGCACTGTTGAAGAGTTCCATATTAGAACGAGACAAGCATACAATACTTCCAGGTTTTCAGTGGTGGTCTAGCTTAGATCGACTCATGAACTCGACCATTAAAATTTTATTGTTATGATCAAAGTTGAATATCATGCATTAAAATGTTATCATTAAATTATTGATCTCAATTAAAACTCAACGATTTCCACAATCCTATACTGACAAATAATTATTCCTTTTAGCTATGCAGCTCATCAATTAGCAACTAAACAGTTATAGAAAGATTAATAACTTCTACTAGTTTGACTAATTTTGTTTACTGATTTATTTATTTAATGGCCTTGATCTTCGACACTAACACTTCCAAATTCAATTACATTCTCATTCGCAATTTCGACGTTATAACTGGCCACCAAGCAAAATGAAGCGATTATTATTATTTGCACTATCGTAGTCCATGATAGCAGGCGTGTTTCATTCCATGTCGATTTTGCTTGCTAACGTTAAAGATGAAAAGTTATCTACGATTAAAATACTACTCTATCATGGTACATACGTTTCGCGTTTGGCGCAGTCAGTCATGATGGAACAGAAATTAAAATAGCAAAAGTCATACCTCCAATCGGTTCTATAATAGAAATGATTCCAAAATATCTACAACCGAGTGACTAAATAAATGAAAGTATAACGATAATTGCTGACTATGATATACTTGGATGACATGGCAACGTGGGATCAATGCCCGGCAAGCTTAACTATTCTTAATATGAATAGAATGTATCCTGGGACCATCGAGTAAGTAACGCAGTTGTTAGGAAACCGGTACTAGGTAAGGATGGCAAATCGATTGATGAAGTGATGAAACTTCATCAGTTGAGATGGCTGGGACACGTGCGTCGACGTGCGATGTTCAGTGGTATAGGAGTAGGTTTGAAGAAAGCTAGGGGCGGCCAGACCAAAACATCGCACAAGTCCATGAAGTCACTGACAAGTGGACTGAGTCATGTTGGTAGGTGTAGACTACCTGGTTGGGGACCGCGTGATGATAGCAACCGATGGTTAGAGACTCTGAATGATATGGCTCAAAATCGTTTGCAATGGCGCAGGTGCATCCACTCTCTATGTTCTCCCAAATTTCAATCCCCTGATTCCTCCTTGTCTCTTTTTTCTCTTCCCAAATTTATTTCACTGTATTATACTCTTTAAATAACATCTTCAAACCCTAATCTTCCCGATTACTGCTTATACTCTTACTACCTCTACCACTACGGGATTTGAATCGAAAAATGCTAATGTGGTGTGGCAACTCGAACTGATGTACGTACGTACGAAGTTCTACGTTGTAACTGACTGAGTAACTGACTTTTTATCCTTATTTTATTGCTAATATGTAAAATAATTGTAAATTGAAAATATTTTTACACTTTTTCCCTTTAAAAAACATTATAGAATCATATTTGAAATGCCTGAATCGGGTGGATTATTTGGTAGCACTATAGTTCAACCAGTCAGATTATTTCGTTATCAAACAGTGACTGATTACTTTGTTTTAGTATGTGAAATTGTGTATTTGGTTTTTCTTGCCTATTATATTATTGAAGAGATACTTGAGGTAAATATACAGAACTAATTTATCTTGCATATTTTTCATCTGGTTTAAATTATTTATTGTTTACATACATTACAGTTAGTGAAATCAGATTGAAATATCTAACAACTTTAAGATAGTTTTCATCAGTAAAGATCAACAAAATGTCGAAAAATACTAGCCATCTTTGTCAACCTTGTTTGAAATTTCTTAACAAGTGCACACCTAATTCATCATCATAGATCGAATTCAATTAATTTAATTATTGTTTGATTGTTGGGGTGATCCAGAAAACTTCCTTCAAAAGCCAAGAAATGTTCAGGAAACACTAAGAAGCATTTTGTCCAATCAGTGTTCACTAGCAGTTTAGCCAGAAACGTCAAGAAAGTGAAAAGTCACATGTAGAGTTTCTGATTAGCTGATTACTATGCTGCTACTATGTTTAGTAGCATTCCCGAATTTTCGGGAAACCCAAGGACATCTTAAATACTATAAAAACCCTATATTTTCTGTACTAAAACGAACATTTGCATTAAAGTGCTTTTCTCGTGCCCAGGTTGCTGTGTAGTTCTAGCTTGGGGGTTACGAGAGCAGCTTAGGGACCGAATATAGCGTTCAATTAGCAAGACTTATCATTGATAACTTAGACTATTAAGCTGTAATTCAGTAATCTTCATCCATGATTAGATGAATAATTTCATCTATAATACCTATTTCACTCCTTGGATAATTGACTCTCCAGTAGTCATGTAAGCTTGTCATGGTTATTTGTTTTCAATGTTTCATCACAAAATTATGTCATCTGAGAGTCATGGAAAATTGAAGGACCCCGGGGAGCTCTTCATTCTAGTTTGGGACTCCTCTACAGTGATCACACATGATTCTGAAAGGAATCAATACGAAGACCTTTAGGTCTCATAGATGGATGGATTGACTTGGAAAATTATTTGTTCCCATTAGATAGATGCAGCTCACAATCCAGTGTGTAAAACAAATTTTAATAGTATGTTTCATTTATCGTTTAATATTTTTAGAAAGAAAAGGGATAATTTCTTGTTTACCCATTTATAAAGTTAAAGCATATAGATATCCTAAAGCAATTCTAATTGAGGTGTTAAGTTCTTGAAGTAAGACTCAGTATTTTACAATGTAATCCCACAATAACTAACTGTTACTTTTAGTGCAGATGGATAAATGAGAATAAATGACTAGTTCCTAACCAAATTTATGGATCAATCAATCAGTTTACTGATAACTGTGGTTGACTATTGATACAGAATAGATAGAATGTGACTAGCAGTGGGATCAAAACGCGCGTATCGTTCTACTTGTAACTCTTCAGATGTTTGGCTGGTTAATTGTATTTCAATTTCTTCAGTACCTGGATCCAATTAGAAGACTGATAGACTACTGATAAATTAGTCTATTTTCTTCTGAGTCACTTTACATATGGTATACAAGCCAAAAACAAGTTCCTTTATTCTTGTAAGCTAGGTAATCACTGTGAATAGCGAAATTCAGCATTTCTGAAATTGACTTCCTTACATGTTTGCATTCAAGTAGAATCATACAAATCAATACGTTTAGTAAAAATATTTACACTATGTGATCACTATATCTGGTAACATGGAATAAGTTGTGTCGTGGATGCGGAGGAATAGACCAGTAATTATCATGTTAAGTCCAATGGTGTCCTTGGACTTTAAATGGACATTTCCTATTGGTCGATATCTGTTCACTTGTTCAATATTGTACAAAATGTTGTTTTCTATTTTATGGTACGATGTGGTATGCTTGGTTAGTATATAAATAGAGTATGTTTGAAATATAATGATTCATATCTCCGAGGCTGTGGCTTGTCTTCTGGACTTAACTGACTGGGCTAGACAGGGAAGCGAGACCAATCGAGACTCTAGGCCGTCCGTACGTGTTTACGTGTCACTGTAATCGGTCGATAAGTACGCTGCTCTCTAATTTTCCAGTCAAGGACACAACAATTAGCACAGGGTAAAAATCGACCCAACTTAAAGTCATAACAAGTTGACTGCTAAATATTTATTATTTGGCATTCATAGAAAATAACCTCCCTAATATGTATTATAATCTAGAGATTTGCACTAGATAGATTAAATTATTTATTCGCCAGATACTGAAAGCCATAATTTATTCAGACTTTACATCATTAAGCCAATCACTTCACTCTGACTCCTGAAACTGCTATAATTGTACATTACGTTAGCAGTAGTCTTTATAATCTAACAGACTAAATATTCGAAATTGAATTATAAACTGTGTAGAAATGAGTTCTAACGATATTTATTACTACTTATGATTGCCTTGTCGCTGCACCCTGAACACACAGATTTCAAAAACTTCCCGTATTCTTACCAAGTCTAGAAGGCGTTAGCATTTATTTTTAACTCATAAAAAAGTTTTACAGATTGAAATCATGAGTCAATTGAAGCTAGATCACCATGGAAAACCTGGAAGCACTGGACGGTGGCGCAACTTCGTGGATTGGTTGAAGTTAGACATTAACAACATTGGATGCCGGCTCAGTGGTCTAGTTGGTTAAGCGCCTGGCACAAGATTGATAGGTCCTGGGTTCGAATCCCGCGGGGTGCGGGATCGTGGATGTGCACTGCTGAGGAGTCTCATACTAAGACGAGACGGCCGTCCAGTGCTTCCAGGTTTTCAATGGTGGTCTAGCTTCAAATGACTCATGATTTCAATCTGTGAAATTTCTAAAGTCTCCACAAACCCATTCTGATCATAAAAAAGTCTTGATTGTAGAATACTAGCATTTAGAATCGATTACTTTGACATTTGAAGACAGTTTTTATCAAGACTGTTTGCTGAAAAGCATTGGAAAACATTTTCTTGTTAATTTTGAACTCCGAATTATCGGTAACTCCTAACCGCTCGTAACACTAAATGCATGAGTTTTAGAAACCACAACTGGCACAATATTATTCATTCTGTATCATTGTTTTTAATACAAACAATTTTTGTTATAAAGTAACTGTCATCTAATATCTTTCATTAATAACTGTCTCAATTTCAATTTGGTGAACTTTTACAGTCCGCTTCTAAAGTTTTGGGATATCTGTCTAGCAACAGATCATTAGTGAATGATATATTTTATTATTTCTAAAAAGTTCTACCGTTATAATTATAAGTAATAACTTATTTATCTCATTAGTTATATTTTAAGATTTATCAAATTTATTGAGTAGAAGATTTCTCATATATGGTTTCAATTTAACATAGAATTATTCTTGTCGGTTCCGTTGAGTTTAATGGGTTATCTTTGCTTCTTATTTTATTATATCAACCTTTTCAACCTTTGTAGGAATATTTCCTGCTGCATTTCAGAAGAGGATAACTTTATCATTTTAAATATATATCCACAATCAATTTAACTAAACTGTAATCATCTACTCAACTAATGATTTACTTCGAAATGAACGATAACCTGTGAAATCAGTTAAGTATGAAGTGTTGTAATCAATCATCAATGGTATATAACGATCATCGTGATGGAATACGAACTGCATGGAGTTAAGAAATGTGAATCATTTATTTCTGACTTGGTGCTTAAACTGTACACTGTGGTATATAAAAGATTTAAGTTTGATTCTACGAATTAATTCTTTCTTCCTGTACTATATCCTTATTGCAAACTTTTTTTATATATTACCACCTCTGAATTAACCACTTATATGAATCCGGTGTCCATCTTGTGTTAATGAGGTATGGCAACTTGGACCGATGCATATATGTGCCTGGTCCTACGTTGTGGCTGACTGACTGACTGACTGATTGTCTGGAAGCCCAACACTGAACAGTCCGTTAGTATTATTGAGCAAACAAACCGAATTGGTTTAGAGACTTATAAAGAATGGGTTTTTTTGAAATACTTCAGTGTTTAACAAGTTATATTAAATTATCTATAAATATTAGCTGAAGATTGTGTTCCTACACTTTCTTTCATTTTCATTTATTCCCTATTAGTTTTCAGTTAAACGTTGGAGATATTTTATAAATATTTGGAACTTAATGGATATTACAATGATTGTAGCCAGTATAATATGTGCAGCATTTTTAATATATAGTACTATTATTGTTTCAAACAATATGTCCTCATTAATTAGTGATGTTTCGTCTTATCCAAATTTCGATTATCTTGCTTATTGGTATAGTCACCATATAAGATCAATGGCAATTTGTGTATTTCTTGGAATAATCAAGGTTAGTTACATTCTGTTTCATTAAAATTAATTTGGTTTAGTAAAGAGATCGTTTTTGTTTATTAATTTGATTAAATGATGCATAATTTAACGTATTCAGATGTATTATGATGAAACTGTCAAAATCATGGTTCAGATGTATTCCATTTTATTTCGGTTAATTAACGACACGTTAGACAGTTAAGGGCTAAAGTTGTTATGTATAAGAAATATTTACTTGAACTGCTTCATAGTAGATTTTGATGATATTATCTGAAAAAAAGATTAAAGCTTCACAGTCCAATTTTGCAGTTCAAAGAACATAACACTTGCGTAATTCTCCTACCGAGATACAAATCTTCTGCATCTCAAGATCATACGTCGTTTTAAACATCCGTGTGCATCAAAAATAAGCCATTAACTGCTACTTAAAGTTCTTGTAAATAATCAGTTCATGTCGTTCTTAAGCTTTTAAACCGATCGATCAATTATTAAACATCGATTTCATGTTATCCTCAGTAATGATTGAACACTATCAGTCAGGTTGTAACATAACCACTAGTCCCAGTGACTCAATATTACAGTTTATTTAGATTTTTGCACCTGTAAATACAATCCATAACAGTTGGCACTAGTCAGAGTAGAATATTTGCAAGCATGAAAGAACTGACGCTCCATAAGGAGTATAAACATACACTTCCGAGTTTCAAAGTTAAAGAGATTACGACTGAGTAATTTGAACCGTAACTGACCTCTCATAGCACTAAGATATATCAATTTATCACTTAACAGTAACCAGTGCCATGTTCAACTACCTCTTAGTTTCTATCAAATTGCACCAATTAACTCTCCACATAACCCCTAGAATCAGTAACTTTATTCTTTTGAAGAGTTTTTTTTATTTCAAATGATTAAAGATAATTAGAAAGATATTACTATTATACTAAATGGAACTATAAAGTTTTTCAATCGATAAGTTTGATATGTACATTAATTGTGAATAACTTTATTGCTTATAAGCAAAGATGGATAGTGACCGGCAATGGAATCCAGAACTCACGTTTCGTTCTATTTGGGACTCGTCAGATGGATGTACCTGCATCTCAGAGTTGATGTTCACTCTGGGACTTGAACCCAGTACCGCTCGCTTCAAACGCCATCGCGTTATTCATTCCTGACCACTGTCCATCTTTGCTTAGAATGCTTTTGAATTAAGGCAATATCACACAGTATGCACATATGCCAATAATAAGAGACTGATCAATTGCAATCATAAACATCAATGGTAAGGTTCAAATTCATTCGAAATTCATTTCAATCTACTTTTTTCAAGGCAAATAGTTAGAAACATGTATGAATTATGAATGAGCTATTTTTATTAAATAAATATAAATGAAGTTTTCTCTAATTCTGTAAATAATCTTTTTCTGAATCTCCTTTTCCTTTCCTCTTCGAAAAAACAGATCTTCAAATATTTAACGATTGATCGTTCATTAAATCAATTAACAAGAACAATGAGTGTAGCTGCTTATGATTTACTGGGATTTTTAATTATGTTTTGTATTGTGTATTTCGCGTTTGCTCAATTGGGTTATTTAGCATTTAGTGCAAGAACATTAGCGTATAGTTCATTTACTCAAACAACGTAAGTATTATCATCACTATTATTATTATTATTATTATTATTATTATTATTATTATTCTAATAGAATTATGAATCACGATAAAACTGTAATTGATTCATTACATAATCTATAAACATTAAAACTTCACTATTAGATCACTGTTATATTTGTTTATCAAATATACCTATTAATTCAGATGGAATGTAACCATTAAGTTAAGTAGATGGAATAATATAATGGGTTTTTTAATGTCGATGTGACTATTATTTATGGACGAACCAATCAGATATAAGATTTTGGAGAGAAATTCATTCACCTATTTGGCTAAATAGAGTTTTGGCATTTTAGCTGATGTCAATTCGTGATGAAAATCCAAAATCTATTTCCCAACCTTGATCATCAACTGTACATCACAATTCTAATTCCTCACATTGCTTTGTAACTTTTATTTAGTCGTACTTAGTAGGTAGACATCCTCAGGGTCACTTTAGTGTTGCTCAAAGGTTGTCAATAAATTAGTCTCACCTTAGTATCTAGTTGGTTGAAAGGGATAGACAAACAATATTATAAATAGATTTTTCGTTAGTTAGCACTCCTATTGTTGAGAACAAAAACACGAGTGGGGACAACCAAAATGTATTTGACACAAAATTACAGAGCATTTCACTAAAATCTGAGAACCATATAGTAAGTCGTTAATTTGCAAAATATCAACCCATCGTCTCAAACTTGACTGTTTCTCTTGGAAATATCAGTCCATTGTCTCAGATTTCATTGTTCCTGCATTTTCATACCAATTGTGTTCCGTTCCCGTTCCTTCCTTATCGACCTTCTACTGAAATACATTCTATGCCTGACCACTGTTATATGCTACTTATGTGGATACAAGTAACCCACAACACAATATTAATAAGGTGTATTTGTAAATGATTTATTCTGAAATATACCTTAATGTTCTCATCTAAATAAATGAATACTGATCTTATATTAAGTCCTCATGGCAAATTTTAAAAAATGAACATTATGTAGTAATAGTAATAGTAATGTTATTCAAACTGAATATATAAAATTTGACAAAAGTTCTTTGTGATGTGATGTTCATATTTACAATATTCAAACAATACTACCACAATAAGAAAGCTGTTTATTCGTGGTCTGCCGATAGTTTTAACGAATAGTCTTAAACATATAATTTTGGAAGTTCTTTCACAATTCTTATTATTAACAGATTGTCTTTACAGTTTCAGATAAAATTTGTTGCATACAGATTAAATATTCATTTAATGAACTTAGCCTTCATTAGGACAATTCATTAAATTTAGGTGAAATACAGAATGATGAATACACTAATCATTGATTATATTTTCTGGAAATAATCATTTAATTACACTATAAAACATATTACTTAGTTTAAGTAAATAATCATTTATAAAATAAATGAGATAGGGATTTTAGTTTTGTGAATAACGAAAGTTGTTTTGATATTTAATTATTATCAGAAAGGGGTTTTGTGGAGATTGTAGTAATTTAATAGTTAAATTTGTGAGTTGATTAACGCTAAACCACCATTGTAAACCTGGTAGCAACGAACGGCCGTCTCGTTGGAGTATGAGACTCCCCAACAGTGCGCATCCACGATCCCAGTCGCGTGATTCGAACTCAGGATCTTCGGTTTCGCGCGCGAACGCTTAACCTGCAGACCACTGAGCCCGGCTTCCAACAGTTTTAGTGTCTAACTTCAACAAATCCACGAAATTGTGCCACCGTCCACCATAGTCTTCAGCGAGTTGCTATCTTACAATAAACATGGTTGGACTCCACTCGTCATGGCTTCTCGCTGTAACTCTAGGAAATACCTCTTGAAGCCAGTCACTAGTGAGTACATGATGTTTGTTATCAGAAAGAGGTTTTGTGGTGATTGTAATAACTTAAAAGTTGACTTCATGAGTCAATTAAAGCTAAACCATCATGGAGGAGTTGTATACTAGGACGAAACGTCCGTCCAGTGCTTCCAGGTCTTCCATGGTGGTCTAGCTTTATTCGACTCATGAATTCAACTATGATATCTAATTGTAATATGAGATAATTTATCAACTCGAAAGCTTTTTACAACAAATTCCATTTACGCAGAATTTTAAAAGTTCATCAATGGTAGGATTGTCAAGTATGTCTGACTATCCAATGAAATTAGTTGAACTTTCTTACCTCACCATACTAACTCGATAAGATGATAAATAACAAGACGAAAAACAAACTAATCTAAATAACGTTGTAGTAAGAAGAATTAGTAAATATTGGGATTATTGTTCTAAATGGTAATGTAAAAAAGTATACATGAAAGAATACTGAAATTCAATGTAGATTGAATGCATCTGTACGATTGTGAATGATTCTGAGTCATCCCGTTGAAAGTTTTCAATCACTGGTCCAAGTTATAACGAGCATTTCAACCAAAGAGTTTGAGTTTACCAATATTACTTAGACCACTAATCAATAGCTTCATGATCTCATATCAAATATTGGTTTGGCCGCGATTAACCCTCTTCTAACTTATTTTCATACAAGTAGGTGTCTTCCGTCGGTTTAGGTGGTAGTTAGGTAGACGTTAAGCATGTTCTTACCGTCTCAGTCTATGAAGACATACAACTTCATCAACTAGTCCCATAGTATCCCATGCCTAAACTCAATATTGATCACTTTGTCGTTCCACAATATAAAAACAAGATTTTTAAGGTTGTAATGATCAAACTCCTTTGGCGTACGCAAGTTTTCTAATTGCAAAGACCATATTTCACAACTGTAAAGTAACACAGAGAGGACGGTTGCTCATTAAACGTTCCCTTTTGTTAGCAAACGAACATCTCGCCTATTCCACATTTAACGCAAGTTAGTAAATGCTAACAAGCCCCCTTAAATTAGTGGTGAAATTTCTCCAGAATACAACTCACCAGAGCTGATGAAACTTCCAAGACACGTAAAGTGGTCAATACACTCAAATTAGTCTATATCTTTTAATTAATATCTGTTTATCATGAAAGTTACATTTTAAATTGAATTTGCGTAAAAGACCAATTAAAACAACAGTTTCTAGATAGATATATTAACCAACCTGTTAATATGATCTCCCTAAGTAGAAATCTCAATTTATGAACAATTTTATTCATATAGCTATACACTTAATAATTTAATGTTTAATAAATGTCTATCTCTTTATTTATTTATTTATTTCAGTTATTCATTATTTCGTATAATGGTTGGTGATATCGACTTTCCATCCATTCTAAAAGCTCATCCTGTTTTAGGACCAATATTTTTTGTGACTTTTGTTTTCTTTGTATTTTTTGTTTTATTAAATATGTTTCTTGCTATTATTGATGAATCGTATAAAACAACAAAAGCTGAATTAATTCAACAGAAAAATGATGTAACATTGGGGCATATACTTAAAAAAGTAAGAAATTATTCGATTAATTTAATTATGTAATAATACAATTATGTACGATTGGATACAATTTAATGTGATGTAATACAAAATTCAATGATAATAGGATTTAATATAATGATCAAAATAATTCATCAGTAAATAACACCGATAAATTGAATAAAGTAGAAACACGCAGAAAATCTTATATCACTTGTTGAGATCAACAGTCAATTGGAGCTTGATCATCATGGAAAACCTGGAAGCATTGGACGGCTGGTTCGTCCTATTGTAGGACTCCTGAGCAATACGCATCCACGACCCCACCTCGTGGGATTCGAACCCAGGACCTATCAGTATCACGCGTGAGCACTTAACCACTAGACCGCTGAAAATCTTATATTTACAGAAAGTTAATGAATTCATCTTTAACACTGAACTAAAAACTTGAAAATCTAACTTGTGTTTTTATCACTTAATGTCAAATTCATTTAAAGACCTACACATTTCATCAAATAGTTGAAACTAGTTATAGAAAACTTCATAGATTTATTCTATCACATACTCGGATAAAGTTAGTTACTTGTATATACTACCAAAGAAGACGTAATATACTTCCTAAAAACACTTAAACACTTGTTATGAATGAGTTCATAACGATTTCAGAGTAAAATATTTGACGATCAGTGTCCTCAATCTGCTATTTCTTATTAATCTGTATTGAGTAGCCTTGGAAATAAACATGTTTTAAAGGATTCTTCTTTATTAAATTCATTATTTTATTTATAAAGTACGTTCTGAAATTCTTCTCTAAAAATGATTTGTTTTTCAATTACGACTGATTAATGTACTTTTGCACAAATTGATTTTTGTCCAAATTCATTTTCTATTGATTATTAGAAAGCTAAAGATTTAGCTAAAAGAGTTCAAAAGAAACGATCTAAATCGATTGTTCGTATATTACGAGAATATGGATTGATGGGTAAAGAAAAATTACCCTATGAAGATTATCGTCAAGCATTAAAAAGGTACACCATAAAAATAAATTAATTAGTTAATGATTAACTATTCAGTTTTTGTTTGCCTGTTTAATCTTATTGGATAAAGTTAGTATAATAATAGTAATTTCGAATGTACGGTCTTTTTCATCAATGAAATTGATTATTTTTGAAAGGGGGTCACGAATTTCTTCTGTACACATAAATTGGGGTTAAATGTACGAATTCTTATGGCTTCAGCTATATGTAGGAGACAGGGATAAACTCTGTAGGGAAATGCTTCCAACTTATCTACATTATGACCGCTATCAATAAAATATGCCAAAATAGAACTTCGTATTGTTTTTATCCGGCCCCTTATATTTCTGAAAGGAAACATTCTGTTATCATCATTACAATTTAGTGATAATACGTATTGTAAATAGAAGATAAAAGAATTTCAAAGAAATTATGCTAGAATTCTGTATAATTCTGTCAATTGCATAGTCTTTTGGCTTTTGTGATAGAATAGAGCTTGAAGATTTAATTATAAGATCCAGATTTAAAGCAGTGAAGTGAAAAACAAAGCATTACCATAACTACCAAATTCAATCCAGACTGACATATTCATATTATTTTGGTTAGTAATCATGCATTATGTTTGTGACAAGATCTTATAGAACTTCTAAAATAAAACGAACTGCTCACTAAGGTACTGAATGTAACAGATTATTTCAATTTAGTAGATAACCAGAGCTGCTTACTTGAGCACGTTTTCTAAATTAAAATCATCATCAGAAATCTTACTAATAGGAAGTGGTTAAATCAGAATTCAATATTTTAGACTTTGATAAGTGAGATGAATATTTATCTATTTCACTTATTAATTTATCCTGCTACATTATATGAAAAGTCTTATTTGCTGTTTAGTTTAATCTATCAGAATAGACTATTCAGCCATCTTTATATTGCAATTTTATCTTAGTTGAGGATCTGTACAAATAGTCGTATATTCTCTGCGCAGTATTTCTTTAGTCACAGAAACACTACGATCTTTTAATAATCTTGTAACTTGGCGAGAATTAAGATAGAGCTTATTAGCTCACTCAATCATTATCATCTCGAAACTAAACGACAGATTATCTCAATACAATTTAAACTGAATAATACATTCAGATAATGTTGAAACCTAGTTATTATTCAATCTGATCAAATCTTTTTATTTATTAGCTCATACATTATCAAGTGTATTCTAAAAACAAAACACTTTCTGGAAATTGTAATTATTTGAACACTCCAAAAAACTGTTTAAATGGCAGTTAAGTCTTTAAAGTTTATTCTAATTGAATATTGTACTTTTCCATTCCCTTTTTTTCATTATCGTACAAATAAATCAATAAAGCCATGGATATAGTGAACCAGAAATTTTTACAACTTTTGTGAAATACGATGAAGATGGTGATAATAATTTAGATCTAACAGAACAACAACAATTAGCTTATGAAATTGACTTGGGTGTAAGTATGAATGTAATTATCATTACAATTTATTAGTTCAGTTTTTGGTTAGAGACTAAATATTAAAAAAGACATTTGATTACTACAGTTGAGAAAAATTTTACCGGTACTCAATAGGTTGATAATTAAATCAGAGTGAAATTTAGTTAGATGTAACGAACATGAACTCTAAAATTATAATACAAATTAGATCCGCAATCGTAGAAGCACCTTACTGATTAGCATTCCAAAGTTATCATACAATAGCTTATTGATTCTTGGCTTTCTAAAGGTTTACCGACTGATTTGTATCTTGATTAAATTTATCATAAAAATATATATAATAAGTGTTAAATGCTCACTGTTGTGAAATACTGACTTATTGTCTTTAATTAGTATGTAAGTAATGCATTCATATATGTATTTGATTTCTTCAAGTCTGAAGAGGTATTATTTCTTTCAAGTATAATTTCGAACTGACATCCATTCTAACAATGGTGAATCACATCAAATGCTATTCTTGATCGTCATATTATATTGAATGCATTTTCCTGAATTATAAATTATTCGATGATTCCCATCGCAAACTGCTGAAAACGAGGGAATATTTGATAGCTATTTCGTTCAAGAGTAAAAATCCCCAACAATACTCATCGACGACCATGTACAAGATTGAACCCATGACCTTTAATTACAGTGGTAAAAACAGCAATATGGAACTACTGAGCTGAAATCTAATGATTCAGATTTTTAACTTTAGCTACAGATTTCAGAATAATTTTCCAGAAGTTCCGATGGGGAAGTAACAGATGGAGTTAACCGTATAAATGAGTGAAACAATTTATCTACTGATGCCATTGTCTAATGTCCACATTATATCATTTCGAAACTTGAATTTCATGAGTTCAGTACCATGTGTTTCGTGAATGGTTACGATAGTGGGGTTTCGAATTAAGATAAAACAACTTTACAACTCTCCCCACTCTTTTGTGATTCCATAGTTGATGTCGATATTTGATGACAGTTATTTTCAGATTGTAAAAATGTTTCAACAATTTACTTTTGTAAATTATTTCTAATGAGGCTATAAAGCACTGTATGTTGACACACGCACAACTAGACACAAACATGCAACAATATCTGTTACGATGAACTGTATTACTATACTTAGTCTGTCTATAAATAATCTTAAGAAGTTGTTTCCTATTGTTTAATCATAGTTTCATATGAATCATCTTTTTACTTCAAAATCAAGGTAATCTATAAAATTGGAGAACCAGTTGATGAAGGGATTGGGACAGATGAAGATTCCAATGGAAATTCTGTTAAGGATGAAGATAATGTAGGTTGAAGATGATTTCATATTTACGTAGTCAGTATAGTTTTAAAAAGATGTAATCTAATTATGAG
Source organism: Schistosoma haematobium (assembly GCF_000699445.3). NCBI lineage: Eukaryota > Metazoa > Platyhelminthes > Trematoda > Strigeidida > Schistosomatidae > Schistosoma > Schistosoma haematobium. The sequence goes on from NC_067201.1 coordinate 17,496,257, forward strand.
AAGTTGAGTGAAGATTCATCTTATACTATTCGTATACTCCCAAGATAGGTAAAGTGGCCGGTGTGTCCAACTACTTCACTCCCTATCACTAGTTTAGGCGGTGACGCAGGTCAGTCCTGAAATAGCATCTTTCATTTGAAGGAAAAGAACACTTCATTTCTACCTGAAGTTTGTGCTGATGATGTCGTCCAGAAGAACGATGAGAGCTCCACGACCAAACCATCCAGATCAGAGAACAAAACTCCATCAAAATGACCACTTTACAACGAAATAAATGCTTAAAAATAAACTAAATATTCAAAAGATTTAGTTTATCAATTTCCTTATTTATATTTTGATATAAATTGCAATTGAATAATCAATATTATTAAGTAAAATTATGTAATAATTATAAACTATTTCTAATTCAATTTAGTATGTTGATCCTGAAGACTATAATGAATTAATCCAAAATGTTGATCTTATGGAAGCTACACTTGTTTCAATTATTACACGTATAGATGAATTATTAGCTAGCCTAGAACAAATTGAGATAGCAAAACGTGAACATAGAATACAACTTAGTGGAATAATTAAAGATATGGTAAGTGATCAATGTATTTATTCATGAATGATTCCGTTTTTAATGACAATGTTTATTTGTATGGATACGCAAATTTGTATACTTTCCTAGATAATCATTGACTACAAAGTGATAAAGATTGTCATTTTATTTTAAACTACAGTGCTGACCAAACATTGTCAACTAATTTTGGAATGTGATCATTAGTCTAACTAAATTAATAGTTCTCAACTCCAATTTAAATGACAATTAATGAGGCTACTTTCTACTTCTTTCTTCTCTTTCCGCTAACTAGGGACAAAATTTGAAATAGTCCAGAACATCTATGCCCCTAACGAGAAGGAATAGTATCTAGAGTATAACTTTCACGTATACACATATATTTACGATGCCCTTAAGGACAGGGTAACAAAATGAGATACTAAAACATTAACAAACCAATGAGACAAATGAGTCCTTCTAAGCGGAGAAAACTGACAACGTAGGAAATTGCAAAGACGAGTTGTACAAGTTATTTTGAGAATCCAGTACACCTAACAAACTTTTGATATCCTATTTTTCGTGTTAGCGGTCAACGGTATTTGGAAAGAAACCTTTGATCTAGACTCTAAACAATGTATTCGTTCTTATTTAGAAATTCTATCTCAACGTTCAGGAAGAACAAAATCCTATTCTTTTAGCATGTAGAATACTCTAATTGGTCGTGCTCGCTGGGAGACCTGAAGTTCGTACCTTCGATACCTGGCTGAAGAGTCATGGATATAAACTGTTGGAAAGTAGCATCAGTACACTAATTCCCAATAGCTGTTTGGCTCAATTCACTTAGAGATGCACACTGCAAATATCATATAAAACGAAAAATAAACTGCTTATTTCTATTTTGATTATTTCTAAGTAAATGAAAGAGGAACTAGACCCTGGATTCAGCACTCAAACATCAGTAGAAATACTAACGGACCAAGACGTAGGTGGATCTAGTTGATGGTATCAAGAATGAACTGTTATATAGTATCATATATAGTGAAAATATGATCACAGGTGACAAGGATTCTGTAAAAAAAAACGTTGACAAATGGATAGATCAGTCATTCCAGTCTTATAAAAATATATAGGGAAGCAAAGATCCATCTTAACATTGATGGTGTACAACTCTAATAATTAAATCCAGAAAGTATGTATTTTTATATAAGGTACTAGTCAAGCTAACGAATCGATGCACTTACATTGTGGTCGGTTATAATTAAACCATCACTTATTACTTTAAATATCCAATCAGTGTTAATGAAGACATTAATTTCATTGCATACATTCTGAATTTAACATAATATTGATGTAAAAGAAAATACATTCTCACGATCTTATATCCATGAACAAGCTTATTATCAGACTATTCAAATAACTGAAGAAATATCACTTACCTAAGACAAAAATATAAAGAGTGTGATCGAGATAAATTAACTCCAAGAGTGAAAGTGGCTTAAAATAGATTATATTCTACTTAGTCTATTCAACTAATTCTTTGTGAGAAATCCAGATAAGGTGATACGCAACGTATTCAATATTGACTATGTTATAACTTTCGGTCATTTTTATGTCCATTTATTAGATAAGTAGTACATATTAGTGTAGTGTTTACTCCAAAAACAAGGATAACTAAACATCACAAATGTAAGATGTCTCATTACTAAAGATACAACATTGCTACTTACCAATAATGAAATAACACTTTATTTTTCATCTCAATTTATGATATACAAATTGAATGAATGATCACTGTCCTATATTTTTTCTTTCTACATTTTAGTCTCGAACACTCCAGTTTAAATAAACATATGGTTATAAACGAGTTTACTGATATTTATTTAGTACTCTTCATAATATAATCACTGGTAATATCACCATCATCATCACCATAATGAATGTCATTTATTATTGACTAATGTTAACGACTACTTCCTAAATAAACGCTTATCTAAAATTTAAAAGAACTTTAATTAAGATTGATTTGAATGCATTGAGTTGTGTTGTACTTTAATTTTTTGAAGTTTTAGTAAATCCTATCACCATGATCCTTATTATAAATTTCTAATTATATGACCAAGATTTGAATCTAACAATGAATCAATTAGATAAATAATATCCAAGTTTAAGTTACTTGGAGATTACAGACATTTTACCAACGTAATGAACATGTTACCACAATTTCATATTACTAAAAATAATATGGACATGAGTGAACACTAATCATTAATCTATCCTGTTTACGATAGAATTCTGAAATGCATAGAAAAGTCTACTTTAAACGACACTAGTTTAATTATGGCTCATAGTTCTGAAGACTATACAACAGTTCTTCAGCATGAAGATACCTTAAGTAGTCGTAAATATTGACGGTATAGGAAATGAATGTTAAGATGAACGTGAGGTTTGAACTAAGGTTGTCGTTGTTAGCTGTTTACTTAGCATGTCTAAAATAATCAGATGTGGTTCAAATTAGGCGTCTAAACACCAATGGAAAATACACTGTAACACTAGTTTTTTAAAACAAACACTGTTAAAAACCGCAAGTACATTTAGTAGTATTAATAATACAGCTTATTATTAAATGATATATGTACTATCATAGAACAATTATATCTAACAGTACAAACTAATTTGAAATCCTCGGACGACAGAATCTAATGATTAGGGGCTTTAGGGAAGATCAAAACTTGACAAATAAAAGCCAATCAATACTAAGATTAAGTACTGATGAATGTGAAATATTTGCAGCATAAAACATGTAATAATTCTTTAAGATCATCCAATCATCAGTTCTCACGTATGTACTGTAAAGTAATTTCCTCGAAAATTGTCAAAATACTTTGCCGTAAACCTGATGATTAAATGGTTATTAAGTGAACGAATTTTGACAGAATACAACATTCGAATACCATACAAATATCTTCATGCGCCGATCCATATGAATCAAACTCTCCAGACTTCATAATACTTTCTATTATTTTGTGCCATACAAGTGTGTAATCAGTTTTAGATTAAAAGATATACCAATTAGTAATGTCAGTATTTTTTTACAAGACCTTCAATATGGTGAAAAAACTACGAAATTTTATTATGCAAATCCATCTACTCTTAGTAGTGTGAGCAATTCTTAAAAATTTCATTCATTATTATTTTGTTCAACTCCGCCTGTAGCTCTTATAGGGTTACTGCCGGTCCCAAGCCCGGGTACTTAGATTCGATTTCATCTACAAACACTTTTGGGAATATACACACTTAGTAGCTGAATCGCTGAAAACAAACACGGACGTAATTCAGTTTGGTCGTTGTTTTGAAGTGTTCACCAATCATTTACTAATTTAAACAAAGACAAAGGTACAAAGAGGCACCAAAGTATGTATGCGACACATAAATCATTGGAATTTTTCATGGGCTGAGATACAGATTGGGTGCTCAAACCGCAGCAGGTGGTTTCCTTAGGGTACCAGCCCCGAGCCTTTGACCTAGTGGTCTTATCCACATGGCAGTGAGCCACTTTAGAAGATGCCGTCTCATGGTAGCCAGTAACCAAGGTCAGATCCACACCCTAATAGGTCACTCAATATCCCGAAGCCCAAGCGCACTATTCCAGTCACTGGGATAGTGTAACACAGTACTAGACGCCTCAGCGAAGTCCAGATATCGTAGATACATAGGCGCTCTACTCCTATAGCAACAGCTTACAGCCAAATGAGTATTGAAACAGGTCGGTTATTGAATAGCAAGAGGGTTCGGGTCATTATTTTAGTGCTATGGAGCGTATGTCCCTGCAACCTGCAAACTTCTTGGACCTACTTTTCAGCAACCTTTACAACGCTAGTCCTGGTTTTACCTATATATTGCTCCTCATCATTGTCATTGTTGGTATATCCGCTCAAACCCGTTGACTCGGCACCTGATTTCTAATTTTTTCAAAGTATGGGTCAAAGACCTGACTGGTCCCGAAATCCCCTGGTTCGTGATTCTTTTTGTGTGACATCAATTTATACAGGTGCTGTGTACCTACCTACTTCACTGCTAGGTTTATGTTGGGAAGACGTACCTCCCCCTCTTCCTTGCCCGTAGACTGCACCTGTCCCTTGATCTTATATATAGGTCAAGGTCTGAGTCTTTTAATGAAACCCTCCGTATGTTCCAAGCTTTCTCCTATGCTTGAGGCAGTCGTTCGGCGCACCATTTTATTCATGATATTATTATGTTAAGGACAATTATTTGAGTTAGGTACAACTACGTCAAATGTTTCATTAAACGACGGGATGTGTTTGGAATAGATTGGACTTGATTGGAAAACAAAGGGTTAGACAGATATATTTAGTCACAGATAAATGGACCTAACATGAATGTGGATCACTATGAAAGAAATTCACCCTACTAGATTACTGATGATACCTTAATTCACGAAAACGGACCAACGCTATGTCACTTCATGATGGCAGCAAGTAGTTGAGGATAATCTTACCATGAATATTATTTGATGTTGAAGTACTTTATGAGGTACTTTCTCACAAGAAACAAAAAATAAAAATAAATGCACCACCTAACATAAAAATGAGTATTGATGCAATACATCCCAGAATAGTGAGTGGAAATTAACAAATAAAGCACTAAGAGCCAAAAAGGCAGCGGAAAATGAACCCAAGTAATCAAAATTATGACATAATACTAATCAAGGTACAGAGGAAACAAAAAGCAAACTACTCTGCATTACAACCTGTTCTGGATTATGTACCTAAAAATTCCCAAATCCTGGTTATAGGGGGTTCTGAAGACTCAAACCCAACAAAAAACACCAGTCTGACCACTGCACCGATAAACTACTTCAGGGAATAGCATTCTATAAATGATACGACTTACTAACGTTGTAGTTGTATGGTAAACAAATTTTCAATGTAAATGATAGGTAGGAAAGCTACATTAGTTAGGGGTTTTGAATTTTGCGTGGGTAGGACAAAGTGAGTACTGGTCGGCTGATGGAGATTAACTTGTGGCAAAATATTTAGGAACCAAATAGTAAGTTCTGGCACATTTTTAGCAATCGAGAAATACAATGCAACTATAGGTTTTTCCAATTAAAGTGAATAATTAGTTAGATTTTTAGTGATTACGCATTAAAATAGTAGTTAGAAGTACGCAATATTTATTACAAAAAATTATGAAACAAACACAAAAACGCACTAACAACTTATATAATCGGGATAACATTTACATAGTAATAGAAAATGGAATAATAATGACAAAATTAGAAAATAACTGGCGGTTTGTGGCAAATGAGAAAGCTAAATTCTGACTGGTTTTAGTGACTAGCTAATTGACATATTAGTTTCGTGATTATCTGCCAACGGTGCCACATGGTGACTGGACTTGGAATTTACTGCACCTACTGTTTGATGAGCTTGCTTTTTGCAGTCAGCCAAATATTTCGCTGTAGGGATTGCTGCACTTCCCAATTGTACGGTATCAGGTTGGACGGCGATACATAAATTGCTAGTATTATTTTCTGTATCGTTGGAATTATGGTATACTTCACCGCCATCTGCTAGAAATATAGCAGCAACTTCACGGGGTAACTGGTCTAATGGCAAACCAATGTACTCTTCACCAGTTGCTGGCACAAGAGATTTGTCCAAGTCAGAAAAATAAGGATGCAAGAGAGCATCCCTTGCAGTAATACGTCGCGAAGGTTCATAGATCAGCATGGCCTGTAAAAGGAATCGATGACAAGGAAAAATAAGTTACGTGATATGTTCCATAAATACAAAACCACGGCGAGATATATGTAGTGTTAACCAAAATTAATGTACTTCACACCAAGTGTAAGTTTACAAACTTGAGTGAGTCAAGTGATTAAATTAAGCCGGTAGTGATCTAGTGCAGAACCGATTAGTGGGAAGGTGCTATTCCTGAATAATAGGATTTATTAATTATCTCATAATAATTACTTAGTAAACGTGTACACATTCGTTCACTAGTTTGAGAATAACATCTGGTTTGCGGGCTTGTGATACCATCTTTTTACACAAACTGAAGTGCAGGTAGAGCATAGCTCTAACTCCAGATACTTGATACAATTTAAAACCACAACACTGGTTTATATCGTGCTTGTTCAAAAAAATATCCACTTCACTGCTCTTAGCTCAGTTGAATACAAAAAATATGGCACAATTTCACAAAAAATTGATAAGCTAGTTTCTGTGTACGTGCTAAACTGAATGGGACTACGAAAACTATTCTTCTAAACTGCCAGAAATTATTAAACGTTGTTGTAAGGACTGATTTAAAAAGTAATTTACCTGAAGCAAATCAAGACCAGGACTGGTGAAGGCTTTAGCTATATTATCTTGAATAGACAACTTTGAATTGCGCCAAACAGGAAAACTTTTCTTTTGATATTCCGGTAAACTTGAAACTCCTGGCCAAACTTCTTCTGATGGCGTACCAAGGAGCCGGAAAATGCGAAAAAGTTGATCTATTTCCGAATCTCCTCGAAATAAAGCTTCTTTTGTTGAAACCTCAGAAAAGATACAGCCCATAGACCAAATATCTACGGCACAAGAATACCTTTGAGCCCCAAGCAAGATTTCTGGAGCTCGATACCATAAAGTAACAACCTGTTAAGATAAGTAGTATGGAAATAAAACGTTCACTGAAATGCAGCAAACACCAAATCATTTTAGGATGTTGAACTCATATTCTACAGAACGCCGAATAACCAATAACTAATCACATGGGCGAGCCTGTTACGAGAGATCCTGGGATGGTAGCTGAGCGTTCGTATGGCTTTGGCAAACATGCACTACCTGTGAGCCTGTTTGCTTTTCGCCTGGCTGATTTCCAAAGCTGTGATAAATGTGACTTGTTCTGAGCCAGATGTATGCCAAGTTTTGTGCTTTTCATGTGTAGATGACATGTCCAAATCACCACAGTATGTATAATAGTTCGTGATCTTACTTTTAAACACCTCCGGGAGAAGATTATGCAACTATATTATTCTTTTCTACGTCATCCTTGTATTAACTTCTGTAAAATAAATAGATGATATCCAAAGAGCAATAAAGGTTAAGTTGACTATTTTCTAGTCTTGAAGATATCCCATACACCTGCTTTGGAAGGTTTTAACTGGTTTATACCAATAAGATTGTTAAGCGCTACCTCCGAACCAAACTTTTACTAAGACTTTTGCACAGTCAGTAGGAAGCATGTCTAACATTTGCGACATACCTGGAACTTAAATGCCATTCAATACAGCGATTTTTAGATTTGCCAGGAAAAGATGCTTCAATGAATCTGAGCTTTAGTACTGTTCATCGGCAAATTATACGCCAAGATCGGTCGGATGACAAACATCGGGACCGCCTTAATCATAGCTCAAAGACGACATTTCGCACTATCTTAATCACTTTTGACATCACCTTTTGAACCCAGGTGCTTGTGCCACCAGAATTTATGACACTAACCAATGTCCCAATAAAACAAGATAAGAAAATATTTTCTCATCAAGATGGAACCATAGTTAGTATACAATTTGGATACTTGACTTAAATCCAAGTTAACTGAAAGTATGCCTACACAAATGCATACCTCATGAGTTAGTACACGAACAGGAATTCCAAAAGCACGAGCCAAACCGAAATCTGCAAGTTTGACAATTTTTCTTCCAATATCAACCAGGATATTTTGGGGCTTTAGATCCCTGTGAATAACTCGCCTGCCGTGACAAAACAATAGACCTTGCAGCATTTGATACATGAAGCTCTAGAAAGTCAACTGCTGTAGCATTTTACCTTAACAATACCAGGTTCGAGTAAGTTTTTTCTTCCACTGTCATCCAAGTAGCGTTTTAAATCCAAATTTAGGTACTCAAAAACTAAGTATAGTCTTCCATTCTCCATGATTACCTGCTCGAGACTTAAGAGCATAAACGGATACCCGTGAATACTTACTTCACAATGTTAGGATGTTGTAATTCTTTTAGGAGTGATATTTCCCGAATAGCCGTCGAAGGAACACCCTCTTCGTCATTTTCGAGACGTATCTTTTTAAGTGCAGCAAATTTACCGTTGACTTTGTTTTTACATTTATACACCACTCCGTATGTTCCTAGACAAGGCGGTTACGAGAACCTAGGAATACCTTCGCCGATTTTCTCCAGTCTTATAAAGTCGGACAAGGCGTAATTACCGCGTGTCGACATTATTTAGGAGAAAAATGTGCTGTATTTTTAGAGAAGTTTGCTGAGCACTGCACTGATTTAGTAAGAAAACAAACCTAAAGAATTCAAAGTCCGAGAAATCACAGCTTGTCTCAGTAATCACGCGACAAAACAATGAAGGTCAGCTTGGAAGCTTCGGATAAACTATATATGGGTCACGATATTAATTCACCTAAGAAAACACATTTCGTCCTATTCAAACGTGTTGGAAGAAGAGGTAAAACACAATACTTGATATCTTGTCGTCCAACATAAAATAGCTTTTGTGCATTTTTGTTTTAACACCCAATATATCTATCATTATTTCGAAGAACTAGTGTAAACCAGACGACTTGGGTCGTTATGTTAATCTATGATTCCGGAGCCATGGTACTATCCATTATGAACAATCTAGTTACTTGACCGTACTAGTTCTAGTGAATTTGATGTATATTAATAGGTTAGGGAATTGGGTATAAGTGGATTTGCTTGTCTTAGAGCAATGGAATTTATGGAACTGGTAGCTATCGTGTTATGAGATAGTCGACTACATGGCAACAATAAAAAAATCATAAGGTTAGGATCCCAAGTAGAGATAATTTTCGATATCTTTATAGTGATGGAGTATAAAAGCATTGGTTTCTCTTCCCTCGCTTCTTGATGTTACGGTGCTATTCCACGTATTTGGCACCATCCAGTGTGAGTAGTTCAACAAGTAAAAATAAATAAATCCTCGAAATGAACAGCTCTGTAAGTCCCCGACGTTGATCTTGACCTCAATGGTTTCAATGGACACACCATAGCTGAAGGCACTCAGTCACGTATCCACATCAGATCACAACCTCATACGTAGTGCTACGTATCCCTCACAGCGACTAGCCAGATTGGATCAAACGTTTCTCAACATATCGATAACCTTCTTAATATATCTCCGGACTCCTGCAATCCTGACTCCTGATTTTACTGGGTTTTGGATTTACCAATTAAGAAGAGGCTACAGACAAAAGCTTTGTCAAAGCCCGAATATCCGTGGCATCTTTAAGCCGGTCAACCGCAGTCATTTGGGCGGTGGTTTATATTTCATATGTTATAAAAGGTGAATTTTTGAGGGTAGACTTGTGAGAATCGGCAGCCTTTTCATTATCCAACAGGAAATTAGTGGGTTGAAATAGGAAAGACTATGAAATGTGCACACTGATGGTATGCATGGACAATATAAACAAACGAATGTTTACGAACAACAGGGAGGCGTAGGTGACAGTCGCTAAGGTGATAAGAGATGTGCCAATAATCCTGGAAGCAAAACCCGACTCAAAGCCTCTACATGGCGGTACGTGGCAGCAAGGGCAACCTTGCTAGTTAGTTTGGGTGATCGGTGGAAATCGAATTAATCTTCCTCTCTTCTGTGTTAAACTTTGATTACTCGAAGTTCGTTTTTTGAGGCTCCAAAAATCGTGATGGATTACCCAATGTGTATGCTTATGTATATGAATCCCATGAGTCTTGGCTGATGTAACCTATGCATGTAAACATATGGAATGGGTACCCGCGTCGGTCACCACTAGGAATATAAGCTGAAAAAATGTCAGCCCTTTGTCTAATAAAATCAACGACCTAATTCTGCAGGCTGAAATCATAATGAAAAAATGTAGCAGCAGATACCAAACGGAGGTGAACATCAACTCTCCTTGAGAAAGTGCCTATGCCTATGTCTATGTCACAAGGTGCAGAGGAGAAAGCCTTCATACCAGTGATATGCACGCAATCTATAAAAAACAGTCAATCACAGCGAACACGTTCAGATGTAGGGATATCCATTTACACTCTCTGACAGGTGAATACACTTATGTGGATGCCATGGGATGAGTAAGTTAATACCTGTTTTACTTGTATTCACGTCGACTGTACGTGATCTGGTGCAACACTAAAGAACCAAAACAAGGGTTGCCAACGATTTCTTCACGTAATCAAGTCTATTTGAGTGGTTCAAAGCCAAAGAAAGCGAACTTTGACGCTCGGATCACCGTGGGATGTCATATGAGAAACTATGCGCCGATTTGCGTATAGTGACTACGTTTAGGTGTTTGGAAGTGTTTGATATGCTGTACGCTATCGTCAAGTAACGTCATGTATTCGTGTAGTCTAGGCAGCGAAATCCAAGGTGATAAAACTGATCTCCAGGAAGTCTATCACTCAATCCTCCGTTACAATTTCAAACACGTCATTGTACCTCATTCAGGAGTTTCATATTCCTTTTGTGTTGAGGGTTTGCAATAATGCTGTGCATCTCGAGATGTGAACAGATGTTGGCGTTGGATAGTGTAAGAAAGAAACAGCAGTCAACATTTCTGGGTGACTTTGGATAAAGTGTAGTGTGGTCCAAGCTTCGACTGAGCTCGACAGATAGTCAGAAGCAAACCTAGATAGCGCCTTGTCAAGGTTAAAAAGAATCATCTACCACAAAGGAGGTAGAACACCCGTCAATTATCTGTAGCTCGAAGTTTCTTCATTTGGAAATTTCGAATGCTGCATAATAAACTGTAGCCTTTTTCCACTTCTCCTAGCATTACTGGATCCCTGCTCTAAGGGACTAAGGTACCAAGACTCTTAGATCATTTTAAAATTAGGATACCTTTAAGAGGGAGTTGCCTAAGTTGTATGCGTGGTCTGTAACATGTCTCGGACTATTTTACACTTTGAAGCGTTAAAAGTAAGTCTTTTGTTATCTGCCCAACTTTGAAGTCGAGTCAGATCCTCCTGAAGTGCCAGCTTATCATCTTATTTGCAAACGTCTCTCCAAAGTTTCACATCATCAGCAAAAAATGACATGTCAGACGATACCTGCTGTGGGAGATCGTTTATGTGTATCAAGAAAAAAGGAGGTCCTAGTAGTGAACCCTGACGGACCCCACATGAACATTCCGTAGTTTGAGGAATGTGAAGTTTACTCTGACCCTAAGAAGTTGGTTATTTAGATGTGAAGTAAGCCAATAATACATAATAATTTGAGTTTATTGATAAGGTACATTTAATTTATCTTATCAAAAGCTTTTGAGAAGTCAAGGTATGTAACATCAAACTTCCCGTGCGATCACGGATGGTTGTCTATCTGTCTGCAGTGACTCACATTTATCACGAGAACACGACTGGTTTAATAAAAACAATTATTATTATAACCAACTGTACCAGTGTTTGTTTTAATGTGCTTTTGTTTGACTGTGCTAATGACAGCTATTTTGTGCTTCCATTCTTATACTTACACTTTGATTGTAACTTCGCGCGAATTCGGTTACGGTCTGTAACCAAGCTTGTATCCTGGCACGATCTCGGTATCCTTTCGATGCCACGAGATCGCCAGCAAATAAACCTCGACTTGGTCCATTAACTGCCTTCTGGTATTCGGCTTCTCGGGGATTTTATGGAGTCATTTGGAACGAGCTTCTTACGCCTTTTGATCTATTTGGCACGTGTTTCTTGGTAGCGTTGTTCATAGTTAATCACAACTCGACACCACGCTACATGTCTACCACGGTCTGCAGGTTGGTCTTAAAGAAGTGAGTCTTCCTGAAACCGCGCTGTGGGGGGACGTTTGTGGGTAATAAGTGGCCACGTAGACCGTCGCATATCAGGGACTCCATAAATCTGAACGTATTAAGAGAAGTGCTTGAAAGTTTGTTGTGTTGACCTTCTTTGAAAATTGATGACCGATTTTCCGGTAGCATTCTTAGGCTTAGCCGACGTGAGAAAATCACACACAGCCGTTTGACAAGATTGAAGGGGCTTCCCACAGTTTAACAGAGTGAACCATGTCCGAGACAGGGAAGAATCCTTGTCTAGGTACTGCAGTTTCCGACACGTCACTCGGCACTCATGTTCGCTTCTGAGGATCTTTTTGAGTTGCAGGTGTGGCCCATGTCGATGAAGTTAGTACGGTATGGTTGAAATGTTTTAAGACACTGTTCTATCAGAAGATCCGCAGTGTCACTGTCTTTGCCGGTTGAGACCTAGGAGTTGAGAAACCCCGGTTTGGCTTGCCGAAGAGTGGCTGCATAGCAGTATAAAATTCTCGGGCTTGGAATAAATTTATCGGTAAGCTTTATCTGATGCTGAAACCTGTCTTCCCTAGTCGTCTTCGTGCATTTTTTTCTTGGTTGTTTTAACTTGTATTCTGTCTAGTGGTGTCTTTTGTGTCTTGGCATTGGAAAATTAAGGTTCTTTTTAACTGTACGTTGCTTGCAACTTGTGGGCTGTGTAAAAGACACACTGTTTTATTTCACACGGGATCGTGTGTGGTGAAAAATCCCAATGAGCGTCCAAATCCAGTTGAGCGTGGGCTTCCCATTCCACCTGCTGTAGATTGTTCTGTAAGGCTGGCACATTCAACCGTTTGAAATTCCAACGTCTGTCGTTGGTAGGGTGTTCCAGCTCAGTTTTGTTGATAGAACTAAAGGCTATGACAGGATAATTACTTTTACCCAGAAGATCAAGGATTGGGAGGTTGCCAATTACGAATTCTTTGTTTGTTAATACGCAGTATGGGCGTGACAGCGTCTGGTTATTCCTCCAATGAGTTGCTAGCTTCACATTTTCAGAAAGCACCAGGTCTTCAGTGAGGTTGAAGAACCTAGCTTCAGTAGAGTGGTCACCTCCTATGTACATGTATTCTGCGAAATTAACTCTGAGAATATTGTAGTCTGTTGGAATCACTATATGAAAGCGTTTGAGACGGATAAAGGAGGATAATACCCCCAGCATACGATTTTCACGATTAGTATCAGCAGTGGGCTTCATGTAAATGACTTCAACCAGACGCCTCGAGGAGTTAGGCAAACTTACTGAGGAACATACGCATTCATTAAGACTGACAAACTCTTGAGTTTACACTTGATTAGCTACCAAACAAGATCATAGGTACATGGCTAAAACGTCCCTCATTTCTGCTTTTCCGTCTCTGTGAAACAAAGACATGTCAGATATTGTTAGCTTCTGGCCCTTAAATTAAAACGTCCATTTATCGGATGTTCCTATGAGATGAGTATTACTAACATTATTTAGTTCACACATCTCATCCACTATGTTCAATAAACTGGCGGAGTTCATAAATAGACAGTCCATACTTTCGACTTGAAACTCGTGAGCCTCCCCATCCTGTTTGTCTGAGTGGGCCTTATGTGAATGGACAGGCAACCTAATTACACAGGGTAGTCAGTATCCCTTACAAGTTTTATCCTCATTTCTAGTAGCCAATAAGTGGAATAATTCACTCAACTCTGACTTTAAGGTTAATCATCGCATCATGTGACCTACTCGGATGAATGTGTATTCCAGTTGATAGCCGGCGTCTGTTGACAAGAGATGATCCGAAGATGTCAGCCGTCCTTGAGAGGATGGGGAGGTTAACTTTACAAGCCAGGGTCCGAAATCCTCGTCGTCCTTGGCTAGTCGCATCACTTGTTGGGTCAATAGGTTCATGAACTTTAAAGTCTGCTTTATGAATTTACAGCCTAGAATATCTTAGTCGGCATAATCAGGGTCCGCTTCTTCTGAGACACTTTTCACAATGATATTTCTTCTGAGAAAGAATGTCTCCCGAGATTCCTTAGGGGTATTCCTGACGATATTACGCCCAGAATATGGTATATCAGGCAGTATTCTCATGTGACTTGATTTTAGCAAGCGACTGGCCAACAGAACACCCTCTACATCACCAGCGTTTGTAAACATTACACGGAATAATCTTGTGTATGTTTCATGAAACCAGCCTCTGCATTGGTCCCGATGCATACCATAGGTGACGGCAAAACGGCATCCAGGTCGCTTACATATATTCTTCATGATCTTGGTGAAACTTAAATTGTTAAATAAGTCATAGAGAAAGCTTACGACTGTGAAAAAAACAGAACGCTCAAAATGAATAGAACTGATTAAAACTGGTGGTATAACAAGTTGAGATATACTAAAACAAGCATCAACGTGGAAAACTGTAAAAGCTGAATAGTAAGCTAAGGCGAAAACACAGGAAACTATTAACTTGGAAAAATCCAAAAAGAAAGGCAATCTACCGAACATTAGGGTAATAATAAATTATTTGGGTAAAATATGGTACGTTAGTTGCGTAGAGACACAACAAAGTTTTGGAAATGTAAGCCACGTTAGGACTAAACTTTTCGTTCGTGAAGCGCGCCTTGTGGGTATGGTGACCGTAGCGATTAGTAGATAGCCTCGGTAGGCTTAAAAACCATGGATTTGGCCATGGCTTGTCACCTCCCACCTAAACAGTCTGTCTGTGATACATGTCTCGTGACTTACCTACCATCATTATCACCACCACAGACTAATGGTCCATTCCAGTCCATTTCGTTTTTGGTCACCCTCATTTACCCGTCGTTCATATTGCTCTTGTAGTTAATTGCTTCATTAGTTTCATAGTACCATGGTCTTTTCTTAACCCTTATGCATTCGAATTTCAACATTATCCTGTTGTACTAGTCACTATCCTGCCTGGTAATGTGATGGCTGCTGGATCCCTACTGCCCTGAGACAGACCGACTCAATTGAACTTCGAGATACACAAACCCACAAAATACTTGCTATTGATATTGCAATCCATCATAATCATTTATTTTGTGTATAACCCTCAGAGCCTTTTCGATTGCTAGTAACTACTCTTTCTTAACAGAGAAAATAAACTTTAACTAAATCCTCAGCTGGGATTACCCAAGACTCACCAAGACTAATGCGATCAGGGGGCCAAACTACCCACACTAGACCCCGCCAAACGTCATGGGTCACACCGAAACAAAAGGAGCCGGGTGCTAGGAAAGTATCTAGTTAACACTAGCTCACCACGAAGTTTATACAGATGACTGCACTTGGGTTACCGTAAATTTTTGATCGCGAAATTATCTACTGGTGGGATGTGTATACAAACCACTCCGTGCAGATAATAACTCTGATAAGTTGTCAACAAACATGCTTTCCATTGATTCACGTCAACCGCTCACGTTTAAAGTAATGGGAAGTAATTTCAATCTGCCAAACATTACATGGAATTTGATTTCGAGACCGTGACGATTTAAGGAAGTTGAAACAATAGAACTTTTTGGGTGGGTCCGACAAGTCCGAAAGCTGACCAGGAGGAACAATATGCTTGACTTAATATTTGCGATCAACATCAACCCCATTTTAGCGCATGCCAGTCATGAGTTTCTATGAATGATCACATGATCGTATTGAGTATATTTCATTGTCAAAACACTAGGCTAAGGAACTTTGAAGCCTCAACAATGTACCAGAGTAGGCAGTTTAATTAAGAAACGTCCTGAAGCTCTTATTTGATGCTTAACATCGGAGTCAAACTTCACCAAAAATAACATTGACACTGCGTTTTCCGGCTTCTCTGAACGTATCTCCGCCAAGGCATCTAAAACGTGAAATTGTTAGGCTCCATGCTTTGTAACTTCTTTCTGAATTAATCTAGAATATTTATTCACGAGATTTGTGTGGGACCTTTCGTTGAATGCTGTTCGTTCTTATTTTCTCACTTACGCATACTCAATATATTGAAGACGACAAGAATACAACGGGATTTCAATCACAAAATGATTGAAACTGATTCACCCATTTCCATCGTTCCTGATGCCATAACCTAGGACTCGAACACCTTTGGAAATGAATACCCAAGTCTAGTTTCATTCGCTTCCTGAGGCTCGAAAATAGTCCCACTTACTCCATTATTATAGTTCTTACCCAAGGCCCACACATATGATCACATTCCCATCCAGATTTCTACTCCTAGCAAGGTTAGTAAGCAAAGAAGAAATGGGAGAAAAGACCGTCCAAAACTATTTGTTATACATCGCTCTGCAGACGAAAAATATAGTCGTGATAACTGCGCCGCATTCTTGTCGTTATTAAAATCCAGGAACTCAGCTCTTAAATGTAATTTCCACGGTATCTGAATTCATTGTCACTGTGACACTGCAGTACTATAGTAGAACTATGGGTTCATGTTCATAAACCATGTCAGTGGTTCTGGTATGTATGCCTTTATTGTTGGAAAATTATACCAACGGAACTCATGAAAGAAAAGCATAATAATACACTGAAAACAACAGCCTGGTCAGTTTTTCAACACAGACTCGGCCAAAAACGCAATCATGAGAACTACAATTCGGGCTCACACACCAATGGAACTACCGAATGTCGCGATTACTTCTTACCTGTTTACAATAAGGCGTAATGGGTATGCGTTTGGAAGGGAAATAACAAGGGCACGGCTCCCAAAACTTCGAAAGTGATGGACTAAGACGTTAAGGAAAGCCCCTTAATTTTATTTAATGCTTCTGTGACGAGGGTAGCTTACTAAAATACAGGGAAGTTCTTGATAAACGACACGGAGAAAAGTATTTTTCGTGTGTTTGGAATCAATAATGTTACACCAAAACTGTACAGCTTGTGTAAGAGCCAAAGTGTAACTAAATTTATATCCTCTGCATTAAAAGTAGCTCATAACATTTTATGTATGCTAAGTCGCTCGAACAGGAGCATATTATCAGGACTTCACCGTCACGCTCCACGAGGCAGCCAGCGAAAATTTACACCTCAAAGAGCAAAATCCCAGGTACACTCACACTTGGCTCGTTAACAGTTGCTACCATTTGTAATGTTCTTTCGGACGAACTGGCCACAGCCTCTTCAGTGGATTGATTCAGGAGGAGTTTCAGCAAACACGCGCCCGCCCGTGGATTACAACTCCCTCCCTAGTCAGCTGTGTCTGATGCGTGTCTCCCGAATTGCCAGTTGTCATTACCACTTATCAGCACCTACTTTCTATCTCTCTTATTTTCATCTCACTTTCCCCTTTTATTAATAATAATAATAATATTCTTATATTTCGGTCCGCCCATTATGTTTGGATTACTAATAAACTAATTTGTTCGTTTCTTCAGACAATCATTTTCGATTACCCTTATGAAGCAAATGTAAACTGTGAAATTGCAGTTTTTCAAAAGGTTTGACATACAGCTGTTCACTGAAATCTCACTTGAAAGCCTGAAAGCAAAACTGAGATGTAAATACTCTGATAGTTTGATTTGAAGCACAAACTAATATGTTGGGTTGTGCACTTTCACGTGCTTCGAATGATGTGACGTGATAATGATCGGTTAATAACCGATTTAGATGAAGATAATTAGAATTACTATTTTGGTATTTTCAGTATTTTTAAGCAAACAACGGGCTTCTCTACCAGTAGCAGTAATAAAATTAGTTGAAATATTAAATTTTCTGGGAGTTATTTGACCAACAACAAGCGTGAAAATACTAATTAATCCCCAAATTTCATAGTTCATGGATTAACAGGTATATCTCAAAGTTCTCGAAGTATGTGTGTATTATGGCGCCAAGCGTGAATTGAACATTACCTAATATAATACTACGAAGCCCAATAAATTTAGAACCTCAGCAAGACAAAGGCAAGAACTTGAATATAAATCTGTAGTGGCATTGAAAAATAACCGCACAATCCACAAAGCTGAACACGAGACTACTCAGAAAATAGATATTCAATATTTAACGCGGATAAATACCTAACGATGGAGAAGGCGCGAAGAATGAATTGAATGGACTGGAGTTGATCGAGTGGCATGGCTCGGCCATGCAGGCGTGGTCTCTGCCGAATGTTACCTTATATCTTCTATTCATATTAAATATATTGTTCTTTCTCTAGCCTAACCTTGTTCTACATCATGTATTGGTAATTGATACGATACAGTGAGTTGGTGTAGTCGATGGTGTGACTTCCACGTAAGATCTTATGGATTAGGCAGTTATATCATGACAAATCTACAAATTTAGGATTAGGTCTATTATTAGAGCAGTACTAATATCATAGTAGACCATAATTCTACATTGGTGAGCCCAACTAAAGAAACGCAACCTATTATTATTAATCCTTATTTCCACTTCAACTTTCTCGATCGATTTTATATTTATGTTAACCCTGTATTCTAATAGTCCTCTGATTAATGCTCACATGCATTATCGTAATGTTATATTGATTAGTCCTCATGACAAACTAGCTCAATCGATAATAAAAACTGGTCGTCTATATTAACTAATTAGCTTTGATGGTTTGTTAACAAGCTGTAATAGCATTTACATGCTTCAGCGACATAGTCTTGTTTAAACATCAAGCTCTAGCAAATATGACCTGTAAATAGCGTAAATATACATTGACTAACAATGCGATTAAGGACTAAATAGTTATCTGGATCTAATTCTCAGTGTTCCTTCACTTAACACCTCATCCTGTTTTAAACGATGCACTATCCTGTAATATCTTTTCTTCTGACCACTGCCTGCCTAATTTCATATTCTCGAGTTCCATTGCCAAACAACGAGGATGACTACTCCAAAAACATACGGTGAGTTTCAGCTATAAGTTTCCTGCAATCATTTTTAGATGGTTCGTTCAATGACAACCATACAATTATCTGGATTCATTCGATTGTTCTGATCCGAGCGAGTGTCAAAAACCTCAACAGCATCACGCACCCTGGAATTAATTGCCATACTGCATGTTTTATTCTGGATGCTTTTGGATCAATACTACTCACGAATGGCGTTATATATTTCGTCCACTGAATAATCTAATTTTCAAAAATAACCCAGGCGAGTTCAACTATTTTACTTAATGGTTTTTTTACTTAACATGTATATGTTTTCCGGTTCCTTTTGCCATATATTTGTAAGTGTCCCTAGGCTAAATGCAGTAACTTCTTATGGAATGTTTATAACGCATCATATTCCTGCCTCAAGTTTCACAAGCAGTCTAAACTTTAAAATTATTTTCTGGTCATGTTCATTATTTTTAAATCGTCATATACGTCAACAACCTGCTTGTTAACCTGGCCCGTACATACGTCACACTATATCTCCATGTCTTCTAAATTTAGAAATCATCTGGATCGCCTTTAACATTTATCAATAAACCCATCATAGTCGTTGTTGCTAATCGTATTTGGGTTTATGGATTGGTTTATCATATTAGCAGCCTAAAATGCGAACATAGTTTAGATAATTAGATTACAAATTTAGGTACTATCAACTGCACTAGTAAAATAACTAAATCCCTAGGTAGCTGTTGGCTAAACAAACGTTTAAAATCAAAACTCCGTAGCCTACTAGAATTAACACTAAACGAATATTTCTGAATTGAAATTTCTAATTAAATTAGGTGTCTCGGATTCTTTAACGTTATAAATTTCTGATAATTTCGAATCACCTAAAGCAACAATACCTATTTTTCCACTGACTAATCCTCATTCAACACTATAACTAGTTAAATTTAATAGTTTCAGGATATCGTCATAAAGCATTGTCATGACTTGACAATCACGTAATATGACTGATAAAATTAATGAAACTATTAACGAAATCGGTCAACAAATTGACTTATAATTACCGTTAAATGGTGTTGTTTTCTTGGTATCTTCATTCACTACAGATGATTACAGTATGTTTCTCTATCAGTTGCTCACCCAGTAAATATCTCAAAATCTTGTCAGCCTAATTGAAGGTTTAGCGACACAATCATGCATGCAAATAATCAGTATAAGCAGTCGAGCAAATCTCCTGCAAACTGAAAACATTAATGTCGAATTTACCCCAACACTGACTAAGGTTCAAGCCATTATCATAGACATGAGTTGGGAGTGTACTCCCCTGGTTACAACTTATGTTCTCTCTGATAATCACATGAGCATCACTCACTATTAATCGTCTTGTAAAAACTTATTTAGCTAAATACATCTTGCAGCACCACATCACTTCGTAATATGACACATAAGCTTAACTGATTTCAATAACTTAATCACTATATCTCAATTAACTCGTATTTCGCCTTATGATAAACTGCATACTTGCAACTAACTTGTATGCACCATCAACCGGTAGGTATAAATATAAATAAATATTCTATGGCAGATCGGAACATTGAGTCTGAACCATGTCTCATACGAATACAATCATGTTTAACGAATCGCTCTTAGTTACCTGTCCAAAATTCATACAATTATCATTCACGTATTTAAATTTTGTTGTGATAACCATTCATGCGTATTAGTAGTATTACTAAATTCTATCACGGTCAAGTAAAAATGAGGTTGAGGAAATCTCCCCGTAACTAAATAAACCGTATCAAACTAACTGGAACACTAGTTGGAATTCTTCTCCACGGTAATACTTTTGTTCCTTCAGTTAGCCTACTAATACAGATGCAATTGGAATTCAACTCATATGGACAACTTACCGGCATAATCGTTATTTGATTTCATAATTTAAACCAAAACTAATATCAATATTAACATTTCTACAATATTCATTACTTTAATATTTCTAAACACAAAATACTTACTACCTATACGTTAAGTTATTAACCAACGGCTATTAACACGCATCGTTTCATTATTATTATTATTGTAATCCCATTTTTTTATAGCTCAAATAATCTCCACCCAAATTGTCATTTTAAGTGTGTTAAGCATGAAGGCAGATTTTTTTAAAAAAATTATTACATGTATTTCCCGACCAGATGCTGCCGCCTTCTTTTTGATTTATCTTTCAGCTTATCATTACCCGGGGGATTCTTCCTAGTCTTGGTAACTTTCGGAGCACGACGATCCCATCCAATTCGGTATGGAACCAACATCACGTTGATTCTGGTGGGAGAGTGTAGTGGCATTGAACAATAACCGCACAATCCACAAAGCTGAACACGAGACTACTCAGAAAATAGATATTCAATATTTAACGCGGATAAATACCTAACGATGGAGAAGGCGCGAAGAATGAATTGAATGGACTGGAGTTGATCGAGTGGCATGGCTCGGCCATGCAGGCGTGGTCTCTGCCGAATGTTACCTTATATCTTCTATTCATATTAAATATATTGTTCTTTCTCTAGCCTAACCTTGTTCTACATCATGTATTGGTAATTGATACGATACAGTGAGTTGGTGTAGTCGATGGTGTGACTTCCACGTAAGATCTTATGGATTAGGCAGTTATATCATGACAAATCTACAAATTTAGGATTAGGTCTATTATTAGAGCAGTACTAATATCATAGTAGACCATAATTCTACATTGGTGAGCCCAACTAAAGAAACGCAACCTATTATTATTAATCCTTATTTCCACTTCAACTTTCTCGATCGATTTTATATTTATGTTAACCCTGTATTCTAATAGTCCTCTGATTAATGCTCACATGCATTATCGTAATGTTATATTGATTAGTCCTCATGACAAACTAGCTCAATCGATAATAAAAACTGGTCGTCTATATTAACTAATTAGCTTTGATGGTTTGTTAACAAGCTGTAATAGCATTTACATGCTTCAGCGACATAGTCTTGTTTAAACATCAAGCTCTAGCAAATATGACCTGTAAATAGCGTAAATATACATTGACTAACAATGCGATTAAGGACTAAATAGTTATCTGGATCTAATTCTCAGTGTTCCTTCACTTAACACCTCATCCTGTTTTAAACGATGCACTATCCTGTAATATCTTTTCTTCTGACCACTGCCTGCCTAATTTCATATTCTCGAGTTCCATTGCCAAACAACGAGGATGACTACTCCAAAAACATACGGTGAGTTTCAGCTATAAGTTTCCTGCAATCATTTTTAGATGGTTCGTTCAATGACAACCATACAATTATCTGGATTCATTCGATTGTTCTGATCCGAGCGAGTGTCAAAAACCTCAACAGCATCACGCACCCTGGAATTAATTGCCATACTGCATGTTTTATTCTGGATGCTTTTGGATCAATACTACTCACGAATGGCGTTATATATTTCGTCCACTGAATAATCTAATTTTCAAAAATAACCCAGGCGAGTTCAACTATTTTACTTAATGGTTTTTTACTTAACATGTATATGTTTTCCGGTTCCTTTTGCCATATATTTGTAAGTGTCCCTAGGCTAAATGCAGTAACTTCTTATGGAATGTTTATAACGCATCATATTCCTGCCTCAAGTTTCACAAGCAGTCTAAACTTTAAAATTATTTTCTGGTCATGTTCATTATTTTTAAATCGTCATATACGTCAACAACCTGCTTGTTAACCTGGCCCGTACATACGTCACACTATATCTCCATGTCTTCTAAATTTAGAAATCATCTGGATCGCCTTTAACATTTATCAATAAACCCATCATAGTCGTTGTTGCTAATCGTATTTGGGTTTATGGATTGGTTTATCATATTAGCAGCCTAAAATGCGAACATAGTTTAGATAATTAGATTACAAATTTAGGTACTATCAACTGCACTAGTAAAATAACTAAATCCCTAGGTAGCTGTTGGCTAAACAAACGTTTAAAATCAAAACTCCGTAGCCTACTAGAATTAACACTAAACGAATATTTCTGAATTGAAATTTCTAATTAAATTAGGTGTCTCGGATTCTTTAACGTTATAAATTTCTGATAATTTCGAATCACCTAAAGCAACAATACCTATTTTTCCACTGACTAATCCTCATTCAACACTATAACTAGTTAAATTTAATAGTTTCAGGATATCGTCATAAAGCATTGTCATGACTTGACAATCACGTAATATGACTGATAAAATTAATGAAACTATTAACGAAATCGGTCAACAAATTGACTTATAATTACCGTTAAATGGTGTTGTTTTCTTGGTATCTTCATTCACTACAGATGATTACAGTATGTTTCTCTATCAGTTGCTCACCCAGTAAATATCTCAAAATCTTGTCAGCCTAATTGAAGGTTTAGCGACACAATCATGCATGCAAATAATCAGTATAAGCAGTCGAGCAAATCTCCTGCAAACTGAAAACATTAATGTCGAATTTACCCCAACACTGACTAAGGTTCAAGCCATTATCATAGACATGAGTTGGGAGTGTACTCCCCTGGTTACAACTTATGTTCTCTCTGATAATCACATGAGCATCACTCACTATTAATCGTCTTGTAAAAACTTATTTAGCTAAATACATCTTGCAGCACCACATCACTTCGTAATATGACACATAAGCTTAACTGATTTCAATAACTTAATCACTATATCTCAATTAACTCGTATTTCGCCTTATGATAAACTGCATACTTGCAACTAACTTGTATGCACCATCAACCGGTAGGTATAAATATAAATAAATATTCTATGGCAGATCGGAACATTGAGTCTGAACCATGTCTCATACGAATACAATCATGTTTAACGAATCGCTCTTAGTTACCTGTCCAAAATTCATACAATTATCATTCACGTATTTAAATTTTGTTGTGATAACCATTCATGCGTATTAGTAGTATTACTAAATTCTATCACGGTCAAGTAAAAATGAGGTTGAGGAAATCTCCCCGTAACTAAATAAACCGTATCAAACTAACTGGAACACTAGTTGGAATTCTTCTCCACGGTAATACTTTTGTTCCTTCAGTTAGCCTACTAATACAGATGCAATTGGAATTCAACTCATATGGACAACTTACCGGCATAATCGTTATTTGATTTCATAATTTAAACCAAAACTAATATCAATATTAACATTTCTACAATATTCATTACTTTAATATTTCTAAACACAAAATACTTACTACCTATACGTTAAGTTATTAACCAACGGCTATTAACACGCATCGTTTCATTATTATTATTATTGTAATCCCATTTTTTATAGCTCAAATAATCTCCACCCAAATTGTCATTTTAAGTGTGTTAAGCATGAAGGCAGATTTTTTAAAAAATTATTACATGTATTTCCCGACCAGATGCTGCCGCCTTCTTTTTGATTTATCTTTCAGCTTATCATTACCCGGGGGATTCTTCCTAGTCTTGGTAACTTTCGGAGCACGACGATCCCATCCATTCGGTATGGAACCAACATCACGTTGATTCTGGTGGGAGAGTGTAGTGGCATTGAACAATAACCGCACAATCCACAAAGCTGAACACGAGACTACTCAGAAAATAGATATTCAATATTTAACGCGGATAAATACCTAACGATGGAGAAGGCGCGAAGAATGAATTGAATGGACTGGAGTTGATCGAGTGGCATGGCTCGGCCATGCAGGCGTGGTCTCTGCCGAATGTTACCTTATATCTTCTATTCATATTAAATATATTGTTCTTTCTCTAGCCTAACCTTGTTCTACATCATGTATTGGTAATTGATACGATACAGTGAGTTGGTGTAGTCGATGGTGTGACTTCCACGTAAGATCTTATGGATTAGGCAGTTATATCATGACAAATCTACAAATTTAGGATTAGGTCTATTATTAGAGCAGTACTAATATCATAGTAGACCATAATTCTACATTGGTGAGCCCAACTAAAGAAACGCAACCTATTATTATTAATCCTTATTTCCACTTCAACTTTCTCGATCGATTTTATATTTATGTTAACCCTGTATTCTAATAGTCCTCTGATTAATGCTCACATGCATTATCGTAATGTTATATTGATTAGTCCTCATGACAAACTAGCTCAATCGATAATAAAAACTGGTCGTCTATATTAACTAATTAGCTTTGATGGTTTGTTAACAAGCTGTAATAGCATTTACATGCTTCAGCGACATAGTCTTGTTTAAACATCAAGCTCTAGCAAATATGACCTGTAAATAGCGTAAATATACATTGACTAACAATGCGATTAAGGACTAAATAGTTATCTGGATCTAATTCTCAGTGTTCCTTCACTTAACACCTCATCCTGTTTTAAACGATGCACTATCCTGTAATATCTTTTCTTCTGACCACTGCCTGCCTAATTTCATATTCTCGAGTTCCATTGCCAAACAACGAGGATGACTACTCCAAAAACATACGGTGAGTTTCAGCTATAAGTTTCCTGCAATCATTTTTAGATGGTTCGTTCAATGACAACCATACAATTATCTGGATTCATTCGATTGTTCTGATCCGAGCGAGTGTCAAAAACCTCAACAGCATCACGCACCCTGGAATTAATTGCCATACTGCATGTTTTATTCTGGATGCTTTTGGATCAATACTACTCACGAATGGCGTTATATATTTCGTCCACTGAATAATCTAATTTTCAAAAATAACCCAGGCGAGTTCAACTATTTTACTTAATGGTTTTTTTACTTAACATGTATATGTTTTCCGGTTCCTTTTGCCATATATTTGTAAGTGTCCCTAGGCTAAATGCAGTAACTTCTTATGGAATGTTTATAACGCATCATATTCCTGCCTCAAGTTTCACAAGCAGTCTAAACTTTAAAATTATTTTCTGGTCATGTTCATTATTTTTAAATCGTCATATACGTCAACAACCTGCTTGTTAACCTGGCCCGTACATACGTCACACTATATCTCCATGTCTTCTAAATTTAGAAATCATCTGGATCGCCTTTAACATTTATCAATAAACCCATCATAGTCGTTGTTGCTAATCGTATTTGGGTTTATGGATTGGTTTATCATATTAGCAGCCTAAAATGCGAACATAGTTTAGATAATTAGATTACAAATTTAGGTACTATCAACTGCACTAGTAAAATAACTAAATCCCTAGGTAGCTGTTGGCTAAACAAACGTTTAAAATCAAAACTCCGTAGCCTACTAGAATTAACACTAAACGAATATTTCTGAATTGAAATTTCTAATTAAATTAGGTGTCTCGGATTCTTTAACGTTATAAATTTCTGATAATTTCGAATCACCTAAAGCAACAATACCTATTTTTCCACTGACTAATCCTCATTCAACACTATAACTAGTTAAATTTAATAGTTTCAGGATATCGTCATAAAGCATTGTCATGACTTGACAATCACGTAATATGACTGATAAAATTAATGAAACTATTAACGAAATCGGTCAACAAATTGACTTATAATTACCGTTAAATGGTGTTGTTTTCTTGGTATCTTCATTCACTACAGATGATTACAGTATGTTTCTCTATCAGTTGCTCACCCAGTAAATATCTCAAAATCTTGTCAGCCTAATTGAAGGTTTAGCGACACAATCATGCATGCAAATAATCAGTATAAGCAGTCGAGCAAATCTCCTGCAAACTGAAAACATTAATGTCGAATTTACCCCAACACTGACTAAGGTTCAAGCCATTATCATAGACATGAGTTGGGAGTGTACTCCCCTGGTTACAACTTATGTTCTCTCTGATAATCACATGAGCATCACTCACTATTAATCGTCTTGTAAAAACTTATTTAGCTAAATACATCTTGCAGCACCACATCACTTCGTAATATGACACATAAGCTTAACTGATTTCAATAACTTAATCACTATATCTCAATTAACTCGTATTTCGCCTTATGATAAACTGCATACTTGCAACTAACTTGTATGCACCATCAACCGGTAGGTATAAATATAAATAAATATTCTATGGCAGATCGGAACATTGAGTCTGAACCATGTCTCATACGAATACAATCATGTTTAACGAATCGCTCTTAGTTACCTGTCCAAAATTCATACAATTATCATTCACGTATTTAAATTTTGTTGTGATAACCATTCATGCGTATTAGTAGTATTACTAAATTCTATCACGGTCAAGTAAAAATGAGGTTGAGGAAATCTCCCCGTAACTAAATAAACCGTATCAAACTAACTGGAACACTAGTTGGAATTCTTCTCCACGGTAATACTTTTGTTCCTTCAGTTAGCCTACTAATACAGATGCAATTGGAATTCAACTCATATGGACAACTTACCGGCATAATCGTTATTTGATTTCATAATTTAAACCAAAACTAATATCAATATTAACATTTCTACAATATTCATTACTTTAATATTTCTAAACACAAAATACTTACTACCTATACGTTAAGTTATTAACCAACGGCTATTAACACGCATCGTTTCATTATTATTATTATTGTAATCCCATTTTTTTATAGCTCAAATAATCTCCACCCAAATTGTCATTTTAAGTGTGTTAAGCATGAAGGCAGATTTTTTAAAAAATTATTACATGTATTTCCCGACCAGATGCTGCCGCCTTCTTTTGATTTATCTTTCAGCTTATCATTACCCGGGGATTCTTCCTAGTCTTGGTAACTTTCGGAGCACGACGATCCCATCCAATTCGGTATGGAACCAACATCACGTTGATTCTGGTGGGAGAGTGTAGTGGCATTGAACAATAACCGCACAATCCACAAAGCTGAACACGAGACTACTCAGAAAATAGATATTCAATATTTAACGCGGATAAATACCTAACGATGGAGAAGGCGCGAAGAATGAATTGAATGGACTGGAGTTGATCGAGTGGCATGGCTCGGCCATGCAGGCGTGGTCTCTGCCGAATGTTACCTTATATCTTCTATTCATATTAAATATATTGTTCTTTCTCTAGCCTAACCTTGTTCTACATCATGTATTGGTAATTGATACGATACAGTGAGTTGGTGTAGTCGATGGTGTGACTTCCACGTAAGATCTTATGGATTAGGCAGTTATATCATGACAAATCTACAAATTTAGGATTAGGTCTATTATTAGAGCAGTACTAATATCATAGTAGACCATAATTCTACATTGGTGAGCCCAACTAAAGAAACGCAACCTATTATTATTAATCCTTATTTCCACTTCAACTTTCTCGATCGATTTTATATTTATGTTAACCCTGTATTCTAATAGTCCTCTGATTAATGCTCACATGCATTATCGTAATGTTATATTGATTAGTCCTCATGACAAACTAGCTCAATCGATAATAAAAACTGGTCGTCTATATTAACTAATTAGCTTTGATGGTTTGTTAACAAGCTGTAATAGCATTTACATGCTTCAGCGACATAGTCTTGTTTAAACATCAAGCTCTAGCAAATATGACCTGTAAATAGCGTAAATATACATTGACTAACAATGCGATTAAGGACTAAATAGTTATCTGGATCTAATTCTCAGTGTTCCTTCACTTAACACCTCATCCTGTTTTAAACGATGCACTATCCTGTAATATCTTTTCTTCTGACCACTGCCTGCCTAATTTCATATTCTCGAGTTCCATTGCCAAACAACGAGGATGACTACTCCAAAAACATACGGTGAGTTTCAGCTATAAGTTTCCTGCAATCATTTTTAGATGGTTCGTTCAATGACAACCATACAATTATCTGGATTCATTCGATTGTTCTGATCCGAGCGAGTGTCAAAAACCTCAACAGCATCACGCACCCTGGAATTAATTGCCATACTGCATGTTTTATTCTGGATGCTTTTGGATCAATACTACTCACGAATGGCGTTATATATTTCATCCACTGAATAATCTAATTTTCAAAAATAACCCAGGCGAGTTCAACTATTTTACTTAATGGTTTTTTTACTTAACATGTATATGTTTTCCGGTTCCTTTTGCCATATATTTGTAAGTGTCCCTAGGCTAAATGCAGTAACTTCTTATGGAATGTTTATAACGCATCATATTCCTGCCTCAAGTTTCACAAGCAGTCTAAACTTTAAAATTATTTTCTGGTCATGTTCATTATTTTTAAATCGTCATATACGTCAACAACCTGCTTGTTAACCTGGCCCGTACATACGTCACACTATATCTCCATGTCTTCTAAATTTAGAAATCATCTGGATCGCCTTTAACATTTATCAATAAACCCATCATAGTCGTTGTTGCTAATCGTATTTGGGTTTATGGATTGGTTTATCATATTAGCAGCCTAAAATGCGAACATAGTTTAGATAATTAGATTACAAATTTAGGTACTATCAACTGCACTAGTAAAATAACTAAATCCCTAGGTAGCTGTTGGCTAAACAAACGTTTAAAATCAAAACTCCGTAGCCTACTAGAATTAACACTAAACGAATATTTCTGAATTGAAATTTCTAATTAAATTAGGTGTCTCGGATTCTTTAACGTTATAAATTTCTGATAATTTCGAATCACCTAAAGCAACAATACCTATTTTTCCACTGACTAATCCTCATTCAACACTATAACTAGTTAAATTTAATAGTTTCAGGATATCGTCATAAAGCATTGTCATGACTTGACAATCACGTAATATGACTGATAAAATTAATGAAACTATTAACGAAATCGGTCAACAAATTGACTTATAATTACCGTTAAATGGTGTTGTTTTCTTGGTATCTTCATTCACTACAGATGATTACAGTATGTTTCTCTATCAGTTGCTCACCCAGTAAATATCTCAAAATCTTGTCAGCCTAATTGAAGGTTTAGCGACACAATCATGCATGCAAATAATCAGTATAAGCAGTCGAGCAAATCTCCTGCAAACTGAAAACATTAATGTCGAATTTACCCCAACACTGACTAAGGTTCAAGCCATTATCATAGACATGAGTTGGGAGTGTACTCCCCTGGTTACAACTTATGTTCTCTCTGATAATCACATGAGCATCACTCACTATTAATCGTCTTGTAAAAACTTATTTAGCTAAATACATCTTGCAGCACCACATCACTTCGTAATATGACACATAAGCTTAACTGATTTCAATAACTTAATCACTATATCTCAATTAACTCGTATTTCGCCTTATGATAAACTGCATACTTGCAACTAACTTGTATGCACCATCAACCGGTAGGTATAAATATAAATAAATATTCTATGGCAGATCGGAACATTGAGTCTGAACCATGTCTCATACGAATACAATCATGTTTAACGAATCGCTCTTAGTTACCTGTCCAAAATTCATACAATTATCATTCACGTATTTAAATTTTGTTGTGATAACCATTCATGCGTATTAGTAGTATTACTAAATTCTATCACGGTCAAGTAAAAATGAGGTTGAGGAAATCTCCCCGTAACTAAATAAACCGTATCAAACTAACTGGAACACTAGTTGGAATTCTTCTCCACGGTAATACTTTTGTTCCTTCAGTTGGCCTACTAATACAGATGCAATTGGAATTCAACTCATATGGACAACTTACCGGCATAATCGTTATTTGATTTCATAATTTAAACCAAAACTAATACCAATATTAACATTTCTACAATATTCATTACTTTAATATTTCTAAACACAAAATACTTACTACCTATACGTTAAGTTATTAACCAACGGCTATTAACACGCATCGTTTCATTATTATTATTATTGTAATCCCATTTTTTTATAGCTCAAATAATCTCCACCCAAATTGTCATTTTAAGTGTGTTAAGCATGAAGGCAGATTTTTTTAAAAAAATTATTACATGTATTTCCCGACCAGATGCTGCCGCCTTCTTTTTGATTTATCTTTCAGCTTATCATTACCCGGGGGATTCTTCCTAGTCTTGGTAACTTTCGGAGCACGACGATCCCATCCAATTCGGTATGGAACCAACATCACGTTGATTCTGGTGGGAGAGTGTAGTGGCATTGAACAATAACCGCACAATCCACAAAGCTGAACACGAGACTACTCAGAAAATAGATATTCAATATTTAACGCGGATAAATACCTAACGATGGAGAAGGCGCGAAGAATGAATTGAATGGACTGGAGTTGATCGAGTGGCATGGCTCGGCCATGCAGGCGTGGTCTCTGCCGAATGTTACCTTATATCTTCTATTCATATTAAATATATTGTTCTTTCTCTAGCCTAACCTTGTTCTACATCATGTATTGGTAA
This sequence comes from Schistosoma haematobium, assembly GCF_000699445.3. NCBI lineage: Eukaryota > Metazoa > Platyhelminthes > Trematoda > Strigeidida > Schistosomatidae > Schistosoma > Schistosoma haematobium. The sequence goes on from NC_067201.1 coordinate 17,527,746, forward strand.
TTGATACGATACAGTGAGTTGGTGTAGTCGATGGTGTGACTTCCACGTAAGATCTTATGGATTAGGCAGTTATATCATGACAAATCTACAAATTTAGGATTAGGTCTATTATTAGAGCAGTACTAATATCATAGTAGACCATAATTCTACAAATTTTCTTGTTAGGAATGGCTTAGACACTATATAATAGGATTGATTACGCAGTAAATTTATCAGCTAATCACGACTCACTCCATGTAACTGTTTCATACATGCTCGTTGAATATTGAAATTTGTGTATGGGCTTGTAGAAAACAGAGTACGACGTTCGATTTGGAAGACGACACTTAGTAAACGCTGTACTTTTCTGCACTACAATTTTATTTCTACGTCTCATTTCGTGCCTTAAGGTAACCCTCGTGCTATCGATAGAAGAAACCAGACAAGTAATGAGTAGGTCTCTATTTCGATCTTCGCGCAGTCACAGTGGAGCGGGGATTTATTTACTTAGACAAACAAAGCCTCTCAACATTCAATATAAGATAATAGGAAATATAACGCCTATACAAAATAAGGAAGTGAATAAATATTTGAACTATATTGTTTTGGCATATGCTTGGCTGTTTGAGGTGAACTCTTAACCAACCAACCTAAGCTGTTACACTTACAGTGTTGAATGTTTGAATTAGTTCTGACTGTATTTGAAAAGCTATTTTTTGGTCCCAAGATCAAGTGAGAAACTGTTTTTTATTTTGCGGTACATGACATCGCAAAGTCCCTGAAAATTCACTATTCAGGTGCCCTTAGTACAATGTTTTTACAATCTCATAGCAGGCAAGCATTAATTTCCACTCATCTATACACTAAAACTAGACGGATGATTTGATTTTATGTGAAATGAGGTGAACAAATCATATATCGAGATAAGAACAGCATTGTTATCAAGGCTACTAAAACTTTTCGACAGGCAAAGATGACAGGTTTTTATTTTTGTTCCCGTTACCTCACAGGCTCTGTAGAATTTAGACAAATATTGAGTTGGATTTAAAGGAAAAACGAAGAAAGAAGTATGAACTATGCAAATAATCTGGCACTTTTTTGCAAAACAGTATGGGAATAAACGGTAATATATGTGTTACAAAATGAATCGAAAAAATAAGAACAATGGAAAAAAGATTTGATGGTAAAACAATAGATTGTTCAGTAAAAATTTGAAATGACGCAATAAAGTCTGAATTAATTGCAAAGAATAGTCGTCAAACATATGTACATAGTGAAGGTAAAGTGAATCAGAAACGTCGTCTTTAAGTTTTTGATTGAGGTCATGAACCGATTGATGTAAGACTACCGTAGGAAACCTGTAAGCACTGGACGGCCGTTTCGTCCTTTTGTGGGACTACTCAGCAGTGCGCGTCCACGATCCTGCTGGCGGTATTCGAACCCAGGGTTTTCAGTCTCGCACGCGAACACTGAACCTACTGGACCACTGAGCCGGCATCCAATGGTATCAATCAAAAACCTAATAATCTCTATAACCCCCATACATATAATCAACGTATTTAAGTATGGTACAAGGTCATGTGTTTTAATTATAAACTTAGGATGTCCAGAAAAACATTTGAACGGAAGGAAAAAAGGAGGGGGAAATGGGAAGTGACGAATATCTAATTTGTCAGTAAAACAATGGCAATAATATTAATCACAATAATAACGATAAATATGAACGTAAGCGGGCTTCGGATAATTAGATAAACAGAAAGGAAAACATAAAACAGACAGACAAAATTTCATGTTCTGATGCCTTTTATGGTCAATTGGACAAATATCGGACCTCGTTTGTATAAATCATTGACAATAACACTGATATTTGATAGGTGATACAAACCAATCTCGAATAGAAATTCATCAAGAAGGCTTTTGGGTGGGGTAATAGTACTGCCCCAACGAAGATTTGCTGGGAGTCTGTTTTTCATGGTTCAACAGAGAATAATGAAGAAATTCTGGCGTAATTTGTGTGGGATCTCGTAATCGGTAGTGTCCTCCTTACATCTCAGGGTGTAGGAATGTATTATGGAATACAAATGGATGGATACAGAAGAAGAGAATTACTATTTACAGACCAGTGGATAAACACGAGGATTGATCTAATTCGCCCGATCCAGAGAGGTTCCAACGTAAATTGCTGACATCTCGGGTGATATTCCTTGTAATCAGAATCTTTTCTGAACAAATCCAGTCACATTTCGGCTCTTATACAAGCTGTACAGTTCTGGTGTAACATTATTGATTCCAAACACACGAAAAATACTTTTCTCCGTGTCGTTTATCAAGAACTTCCCTGTATTTTAGTAAGCTACCCTCGTCACAGAAGCATTAAATAAAATTAAGGGGCTTTCCTTAACGTCTTAGTCCATCACTTTCGAAGTTTTGGGAGCCGTGCCCTTGTTATTTCCCTTCCAAACGCATACCCATTACGCCTTATTGTAAACAGGTAAGAAGTAATCGCGACATTCGGTAGTTCCATTGGTGTGTGAGCCCGAATTGTAGTTCTCATGATTGCGTTTTTGGCCGAGTCTGTGTTGAAAAACTGACCAGGCTGTTGTTTTCAGTGTATTATTATGCTTTTCTTTCATGAGTTCCGTTGGTATAATTTTCCAACAATAAAGGCATACATACCAGAACCACTGACATGGTTTATGAACATGAACCCATAGTTCTACTATAGTACTGCAGTGTCACAGTGACAATGAATTCAGATACCGTGGAAATTACATTTAAGAGCTGAGTTCCTGGATTTTAATAACGACAAGAATGCGGCGCAGTTATCACGACTATATTTTTCGTCTGCAGAGCGATGTATAACAAATAGTTTTGGACGGTCTTTTCTCCCATTTCTTCTTTGCTTACTAACCTTGCTAGGAGTAGAAATCTGGATGGGAATGTGATCATATGTGTGGGCCTTGGGTAAGAACTATAATAATGGAGTAAGTGGGACTATTTTCGAGCCTCAGGAAGCGAATGAAACTAGACTTGGGTATTCATTTCCAAAGGTGTTCGAGTCCTAGGTTATGGCATCAGGAACGATGGAAATGGGTGAATCAGTTTCAATCATTTTGTGATTGAAATCCCGTTGTATTCTTGTCGTCTTCAATATATTGAGTATGCGTAAGTGAGAAAATAAGAACGAACAGCATTCAACGAAAGGTCCCACACAAATCTCGTGAATAAATATTCTAGATTAATTCAGAAAGAAGTTACAAAGCATGGAGCCTAACAATTTCACGTTTTAGATGCCTTGGCGGAGATACGTTCAGAGAAGCCGGAAAACGCAGTGTCAATGTTATTTTTGGTGAAGTTTGACCCCGATGTTAAGCATCAAATAAGAGCTTCAGGACGTTTCTTAATTAAACTGCCTACTCTGGTACATTGTTGAGGCTTCAAAGTTCCTTAGCCTAGTGTTTTGACAATGAAATATACTCAATACGATCATGTGATCATTCATAGAAACTCATGACTGGCATGCGCTAAAATGGGGTTGATGTTGATCGCAAATATTAAGTCAAGCATATTGTTCCTCCTGGTCAGCTTTCGGACTTGTCGGACCCACCCAAAAGTTCTATTGTTTCAACTTCCTTAAATCGTCACGGTCTCGAAATCAAATTCCATGTAATGTTTGGCAGATTGAAATTACTTCCCATTACTTTAAACGTGAGCGGTTGACGTGAATCAATGGAAAGCATGTTTGTTGACAACTTATCAGAGTTATTATCTGCACGGAGTGGTTTGTATACACATCCCACCAGTAGATAATTTCGCGATCAAAAATTTACGGTAACCCAAGTGCAGTCATCTGTATAAACTTCGTGGTGAGCTAGTGTTAACTAGATACTTTCCTAGCACCCGGCTCCTTTTGTTTCGGTGTGACCCATGACGTTTGGCGGGGTCTAGTGTGGGTAGTTTGGCCCCCTGATCGCATTAGTCTTGGTGAGTCTTGGGTAATCCCAGCTGAGGATTTAGTTAAAGTTTATTTTCTCTGTTAAGAAAGAGTAGTTACTAGCAATCGAAAAGGCTCTGAGGGTTATACACAAAATAAATGATTATGATGGATTGCAATATCAATAGCAAGTATTTTGTGGGTTTGTGTATCTCGAAGTTCAATTGAGTCGGTCTGTCTCAGGGCAGTAGGGATCCAGCAGCCATCACATTACCAGGCAGGATAGTGACTAGTACAACAGGATAATGTTGAAATTCGAATGCATAAGGGTTAAGAAAAGACCATGGTACTATGAAACTAATGAAGCAATTAACTACAAGAGCAATATGAACAACGGGTAAATGAGGGTGACCAAAAACGAAATGGACTGGAATGGACCATTAGTCTGTGGTGGTGATAATGATGGTAGGTAAGTCACGAGACATGTATCACAGACAGACTGTTTAGGTGGGAGGTGACAAACCATGGCCAAATCCATGGTTTTTAAGCCTACCGAGGCTATCTACTAATCGCTACGGTCACCATACCCACAAGGCGCGCTTCACGAACGAAAAGTTTAGTCCTAACGTGGCTTACATTTCCAAAACTTTGTTGTGTCTCTACGCAACTAACGTACCATATTTTACCCAAATAATTTATTATTACCCTAATGTTCGGTAGATTGCCTTTCTTTTTGGATTTTTTCCAAGTTAATAGTTTCCTGTGTTTTCGCCTTAGCTTACTATTCAGCTTTTACAGTTTTCCACGTTGATGCTTGTTTTAGTATATCTCAACTTGTTATACCACCAGTTTTAATCAGTTCTATTCATTTTGAGCGTTCTGTTTTTTCACAGTCGTAAGCTTTCTCTATGACTTATTTAACAATTTAAGTTTCACCAAGATCATGAAGAATATATGTAAGCGACCTGGATGCCGTTTTGCCGTCACCTATGGTATGCATCGGGACCAATGCAGAGGCTGGTTTCATGAAACATACACAAGATTATTCCGTGTAATGTTTACAAACGCTGGTGATGTAGAGGGTGTTCTGTTGGCCAGTCGCTTGCTAAAATCAAGTCACATGAGAATACTGCCTGATATACCATATTCTGGGCGTAATATCGTCAGGAATACCCCTAAGGAATCTCGGGAGACATTCTTTCTCAGAAGAAATATCATTGTGAAAAGTGTCTCAGAAGAAGCGGACCCTGATTATGCCGACTAAGATATTCTAGGCTGTAAATTCATAAAGCAGACTTTAAAGTTCATGAACCTATTGACCCAACAAGTGATGCGACTAGCCAAGGACGACGAGGATTTCGGACCCTGGCTTGTAAAGTTAACCTCCCCATCCTCTCAAGGACGGCTGACATCTTCGGATCATCTCTTGTCAACAGACGCCGGCTATCAACTGGAATACACATTCATCCGAGTAGGTCACATGATGCGATGATTAACCTTAAAGTCAGAGTTGAGTGAATTATTCCACTTATTGGCTACTAGAAATGAGGATAAAACTTGTAAGGGATACTGACTACCCTGTGTAATTAGGTTGCCTGTCCATTCACATAAGGCCCACTCAGACAAACAGGATGGGGAGGCTCACGAGTTTCAAGTCGAAAGTATGGACTGTCTATTTATGAACTCCGCCAGTTTATTGAACATAGTGGATGAGATGTGTGAACTAAATAATGTTAGTAATACTCATCTCATAGGAACATCCGATAAATGGACGTTTTAATTTAAGGGCCAGAAGCTAACAATATCTGACATGTCTTTGTTTCACAGAGACGGAAAAGCAGAAATGAGGGACGTTTTAGCCATGTACCTATGATCTTGTTTGGTAGCTAATCAAGTGTAAACTCAAGAGTTTGTCAGTCTTAATGAATGCGTATGTTCCTCAGTAAGTTTGCCTAACTCCTCGAGGCGTCTGGTTGAAGTCATTTACATGAAGCCCACTGCTGATACTAATCGTGAAAATCGTATGCTGGGGGTATTATCCTCCTTTATCCGTCTCAAACGCTTTCATATAGTGATTCCAACAGACTACAATATTCTCAGAGTTAATTTCGCAGAATACATGTACATAGGAGGTGACCACTCTACTGAAGCTAGGTTCTTCAACCTCACTGAAGACCTGGTGCTTTCTGAAAATGTGAAGCTAGCAACTCATTGGAGGAATAACCAGACGCTGTCACGCCCATACTGCGTATTAACAAACAAAGAATTCGTAATTGGCAACCTCCCAATCCTTGATCTTCTGGGTAAAAGTAATTATCCTGTCATAGCCTTTAGTTCTATCAACAAAACTGAGCTGGAACACCCTACCAACGACAGACGTTGGAATTTCAAACGGTTGAATGTGCCAGCCTTACAGAACAATCTACAGCAGGTGGAATGGGAAGCCCACGCTCAACTGGATTTGGACGCTCATTGGGATTTTTCACCACACACGATCCCGTGTGAAATAAAACAGTGTGTCTTTTACACAGCCCACAAGTTGCAAGCAACGTACAGTTAAAAAGAACCTTAATTTTCCAATGCCAAGACACAAAAGACACCACTAGACAGAATACAAGTTAAAACAACCAAGAAAAAAATGCACGAAGACGACTAGGGAAGACAGGTTTCAGCATCAGATAAAGCTTACCGATAAATTTATTCCAAGCCCGAGAATTTTATACTGCTATGCAGCCACTCTTCGGCAAGCCAAACCGGGGTTTCTCAACTCCTAGGTCTCAACCGGCAAAGACAGTGACACTGCGGATCTTCTGATAGAACAGTGTCTTAAAACATTTCAACCATACCGTACTAACTTCATCGACATGGGCCACACCTGCAACTCAAAAAGATCCTCAGAAGCGAACATGAGTGCCGAGTGACGTGTCGGAAACTGCAGTACCTAGACAAGGATTCTTCCCTGTCTCGGACATGGTTCACTCTGTTAAACTGTGGGAAGCCCCTTCAATCTTGTCAAACGGCTGTGTGTGATTTTCTCACGTCGGCTAAGCCTAAGAATGCTACCGGAAAATCGGTCATCAATTTTCAAAGAAGGTCAACACAACAAACTTTCAAGCACTTCTCTTAATACGTTCAGATTTATGGAGTCCCTGATATGCGACGGTCTACGTGGCCACTTATTACCCACAAACGTCCCCCACAGCGCGGTTTCAGGAAGACTCACTTCTTTAAGACCAACCTGCAGACCGTGGTAGATATGTAGCGTGGTGTCGAGTTGTGATTAACTATGAACAACGCTACCAAGAAACACGTGCCAAATAGATCAAAAGGCGTAAGAAGCTCGTTCCAAATGACTCCATAAAATCCCCGAGAAGCCGAATACCAGAAGGCAGTTAATGGACCAAGTCGAGGTTTATTTGCTGGCGATCTCGTGGCATTGAAAGGATACCGAGATCGTGCCAGGATACAAGCTTGGTTACAGACCGTAACCGAATTCGCGCGAAGTTACAATCAAAGTGTAAGTATAAGAATGGAAGCACAAAATAGCTGTCATTAGCACAGTCAAACAAAAGCACATTAAAACAAACACTGGTACAGTTGGTTATAATAATAATTGTTTTTATTAAACCAGTCGTGTTCTCGTGATAAATGTGAGTCACTGCAGACAGATAGACAACCATCCGTGATCGCACGGGAAGTTTGATGTTACATACCTTGACTTCTCAAAAGCTTTTGATAAGATAAATTAAATGTACCTTATCAATAAACTCAAATTATTATGTATTATTGGCTTACTTCACATCTAAATAACCAACTTCTTAGGGTCAGAGTAAACTTCACATTCCTCAAACTACGGAATGTTCATGTGGGGTCCGTCAGGGTTCACTACTAGGACCTCCTTTTTTCTTGATACACATAAACGATCTCCCACAGCAGGTATCGTCTGACATGTCATTTTTTGCTGATGATGTGAAACTTTGGAGAGACGTTTGCAAATAAGATGATAAGCTGGCACTTCAGGAGGATCTGACTCGACTTCAAAGTTGGGCAGATAACAAAAGACTTACTTTTAACGCTTCAAAGTGTAAAATAGTCCGAGACATGTTACAGACCACGCATACAACTTAGGCAACTCCCTCTTAAAGGTATCCTAATTTTAAAATGATCTAAGAGTCTTGGTACCTTAGTCCCTTAGAGCAGGGATCCAGTAATGCTAGGAGAAGTGGAAAAAGGCTACAGTTTATTATGCAGCATTCGAAATTTCCAAATGAAGAAACTTCGAGCTACAGATAATTGACGGGTGTTCTACCTCCTTTGTGGTAGATGATTCTTTTTAACCTTGACAAGGCGCTATCTAGGTTTGCTTCTGACTATCTGTCGAGCTCAGTCGAAGCTTGGACCACACTACACTTTATCCAAAGTCACCCAGAAATGTTGACTGCTGTTTCTTTCTTACACTATCCAACGCCAACATCTGTTCACATCTCGAGATGCACAACATTATTGCAAACACTCAACACAAAAGGAATGTGGAACTCCTGGAGGAAGTACAGAGACGTGTTCATTCTGTCAAATTTTGGGAGTTGAATCAATCAAAAATAAACCTGCATGTACCTACGCTGGTGTAGGTCACCAACGTAGATGATCTATGTCGAAATGATTGGAGGCCTACTCGAGTTAGACGTGAATAGTGTGACGAACCAACTAACGTCGAAGTCACACCTCGTGGTCAGCACCTTACGTGGACTACCCCCATTGACGTAACAAGGTACTATAGATGCTTTGAAGACTGTACAACACAAAGGACGTTATTACAGAAATATATTAGTTAAAGTAGATACAAGCGAAAGTAAGACCACTGCCGCATGGGCCAGTCCATGGCGTATGATTAACTAATGCGCGTTTGTTGCACATGACCTTGGCAGGGAGCGACGATCTGTTCGACATTCAGTGATCCAACTGCCGGATGATTTGGCTAGGGCTCAGTGACATTTCACTGGCCCTACAATACTCCCCCACCAGATTCAACAGCCGTTTGAATCGGTACCAAACATGTTAGGAGCAGTCGCGCGCCGGAGAGTGCCAAACGAATATTATAAATCCTCCAGGTATTGTTTATCTGTAAAACAAATGGAAAGGAGGCGGCAGAAACTGGTCGGGAAACAGCGAGTCATAATATGTTAGTAGGACGTTGCTTAAACGTAAATTGATTAACCATAGAAATAATGAAAAGAACAAAACGTTTTATTGTTCTATCAAGTCGCGCTGAAATATATAGCCTTGACAAGTAATTCAGTTCCTCCGATGACAAACGTTAAGTTTGCCGCAAGAGTAATGATGCTATAGCGATAGTAGGATAAGTGTATTATCAATCGATGTCCTTGTTTGTACTGTCATTAGTTTAAAGTTGTAAGTCGGACAGTGTCGTTGACAGCTATTAATTAGTGTCAAACTCTAGTTATATCTATATCTAACAGACTAACCGTAAGTACAGAAGTATAACAGTGAAGAGTGGTCGTGATTTCATTGTGCGAATCTATTGACCAACTTGTAGTCACAGTTTGAAAAGTCGATGACTGCTGCTACAGTTAGTAAGGGTTGAAGGCTACAAATCGACAGCAAAGGTGGCACGATGAAGTCTCTAAAAGATGATAAACGGTGAATGCTGCGTGTTTGTTCGGTTAGTGAACAGAAAAATATCGAAAAGAACATAAGAAACCAAGAGTGTCACTCTGGACTCATGTCAATGATACCCGTGAAAAACGCTGTCAGTGTTGGGATAGAGGCGACAATATCGTTTTCAGTTTGCAGGAGATTCGCTCGACTGCATAAACTGATGATTCGCGCGAATGATATTGTCGTCAGACCACCAATTGAACTGGACAGGTTGTAAATCGTCCAGTAGTTGAACAGCCGATTGATGTACCGGAATCATCTGTTAAATAACAGCCACGAGGAAACAATACTTCATAAAATGAAGTACGACATCGAAGTAGAACAACTACAATAGTTCAGATGTGTTACAATGTCAAGTTTAAATAACATCGTTCTTACGTATACTAACAATTGCACTGAACGGTCGTTTAGGTATTATTAGCGTAACAGTTGGATGTGTGAATAAAAACATATACGAAAACTATGGTTGGGTTCGTGGAGAATTTTCGAGGACGTTTAGATATTTTCCAAACCCGTATTGTATACAAATATACCGAAAATGGAATTGGAATGACTGTCGTGTAATATGAAAATCGAGCCATGATTTACCGTGTGAAATAATGGCAAATACGAGGGGTATAGTAAACATTAATTAAAATGGTAACCACCAATGTAACTAAGGTTTAGAGGATCCAGGTAACGTGGCCATTTCGTAAAAGGCTGATACAAAGAGCTTATTACCTAGCGTTAAGTGACATATTAAGTACGACAACGTGTGTACTTGGGACATGGACTAAGCGTGCTCATGTACATGCAATATGTTTTACCATAGTAATGTCGACTAACGAGTCATAAATGTACATGATTTCGACTAAAACTTGACGGCAGTGACAGAATATATGACTAGTTTACGTGAAAGAAACTACGAAATGTTATCACGCATCATAAATATAGTACGAAATAATCTAATGAAATTATGAAACTCGCCTGGGTTACTCTTGCCTCTCAGTAATGAAGATATGAAGTAGGCAGTAGTTTGAATCTGGATTATGTACGAGGTACTGTTGATTAAATTTTTCGATTAACACAGCGTTGTAGACTGACGAACAGTCTAAACGAGATCTAAGATCGCAGGAAATTTATAGTTCAAACTCACCGTGAATTTCTAGCATTCGTATCCTCTGTCTGGCCATGGAACTCAGCAATTGGAAATTAGGCAGGCAGTGGTAAAAAAAGCAGAACATTCTAGTGGATAGTGGTTAAGCAGAAAGATGAATTTATAGTCGATAGTTAATCTTGTCTTATTTATACCAGTGGATAAGGTACAAAGAGATATGCGTTCGTGTTGCCTTGTGGCTATACTCACGAGTGGTTGATATTTTAACAGACATATTACACAGGAGCATTTACATGCTGCTAATGCTTGTTAAAGAACCACGATAGCCGATTATAATCGTAGTTGATTGGTTAGTTCTGTCGATTGAACGAATTATTTAGGTTTAAATGCTAATCAACATTGACATGAAGCAACGAAAGATCACAGTAACAGATTAACATAGGCGATGATAAAAATGAAAAAGAATAAGTATAGAATACAATAATAAATATTATAGTGATAGGTTGCGTTATTCGAAGTCTTGCTCACCAGTGTAAATCACCAACGTAAATGATCTATGTCGAAATGATTGGAGGCCTACTCGAGTTAGACGTGAATAGTGTGACGAACCAACTAACGTCGAAGTCACACCTCGTGGTCAGCACCTTACGTGGACTACCCCCATTGACGTAACAAGGTACTATAGATGCTTTGAAGACTGTACAACACAAAGGACGTTATTACAGAAATATATTAGTTAAAGTAGATACAAGCGAAAGTAAGACCACTGCCGCATGGGCCAGTCCATGGCGTATGATTAACTAATGCGCGTTTGTTGCACATGACCTTGGCAGGGAGCGACGATCTGTTCGACATTCAGTGATCCAACTGCCGGATGATTTGGCTAGGGCTCAGTGACATTTCACTGGCCCTACACTGGTATTATATCGACACTCACTAGCAATTTTAACAAAATCAAATGACATCAAGACAGGATGAGACTAATCGAAGTTGATTCTCCTTTATTGACGTTTTGGAAAAAACTGACATTGGCCTACGTTTGCGTCCATATGACGCTCTATAGGATTTGCAACGTTACCAAAAGCTTGAGGTAAAAAGTATAGTTAAATGTATCATTAATTCCTGTTTCCAAGGTCATTCCGAACTTTTTTAAATGAGTTCACAGCTTTCGCAGCTAAATCTTTAGCTGTAACTTATAAACGTTTTAGGAAAATGAGACACGAATTAATAGCAGGAGAATACATTCGCTGCTACGACAAGGGCATGATGTATGTTGTTGATAGTTCGCGTGCATGATGTGCTTGTGAACGTTCATATATATATAGGCACATTTTCATGACACTGACAATTGTCTGTAACATAATCAATTTGCATCGAGTGGCAGTACAGACTCAACAATATTAAGAATTGTTATTCTTAAGAGATAAAGTAAAGTTCAAATCATTGAACCTTCGGGTTTTCATTTTTAAACCTGCTAGCTGGCAGGTTTGAAAACACTATAGTGTTTTTAAACTCAACAAAATTTTGATTTCTGAATGTGAGTACATTTTAATAAGTTCGGAAATATTTTCAACGTATTACAGGACAAAACATGCTATGAATTTGAATCTTCTCACCTTATTTCACATAACTTCCTTTTTTGAAGTTCCAGTAGTAAGCAAATGATTTGTGATTACGAAAAGTAATTAGTTGTAAAGACCTTTCATCATAATTACATTTGCACTTTATTAGTAAGAGAGTGAATATTTTTATTGCTAAATAAAATACCAATTAACTTTTGAAGGACACGACCAAAATAAACGTCCGCATCAGATACTTCACAAAACTCTGAAACAAAATTTGTACAGTAAAGACAATAGCAATTCAATTGCACTTCAGTGTAGTTGCAACTACATGTTGCTGTGTCATCATATTTTGTACCGCACATTGTCTTCGAAGTATTCTAGTAGTCGTACGACGTCTTCGCGTTGTTCTTGCTTGCAAAGAGCATACATAACAGCGTGCCCTTGCCCAAGACTTCTAGTAACCACTGGCTAGAACAGTGGACAACTTCAACACAAAGTTGTTATTATTCATTACTTATCCAACTTTGTTGGTATGATGAGCCGAGTCAATACATACTACCTCTGTAAACGCATGATAAATAAGTGTTTGCTCCCTGTGACTGAAACGAATCATAGACGTGTCCTCATTTTTATCGAACACCTTTACTTCAGTGTTTGTCTGGACGCGTTGATATTTTTGGTGTCTAAACTTAATTATTCCGAACATGGGTTTGCCAACCTGGGTACAACTGTGATCGAATCCCGGCGATATTGTCCTTGATAAGCTGTTTGTAGAACATCCAAGAAACCTAGATGTCGCAAGCTACGAGTTGGCGTACTATTCAATAGAAACGGTCTTAAATATAATCGTTCACTTGACGTTAACTATTGTCTCGAAGGATCTACAGGAATGTATCCATCTGCGCAAGGATGGTTGTGAACGGCTTTAATAGTGGTGGCCTTCAACTCACCATTTACTTCACGGACCCGAATTCCAGATTGGCAGTGGCAATATTTAAACCTGAGGGGTAAATTCATTTGGAATGAAGCATACGTAGGTGACTGACGTCATCTTCTTTTGGGTTGTAGTAGTGAGTTAGAAGGTGGATTCTTTTCGGAACATTGCTGATCACTATCATCATCTACATCCTGAAACAAGCATCTGATTCTGACGAAAGGCATTTAGGTTCATAAGTACAGACATATCTGACGATAAAATGCTTTGGTGTTGGGTCATCACTGTTCTTTTTACATATTGAAATAACATAATTAGTGTGCGTATACTGTACAAAGAATTACTAATCACAGAATTTCTATTGCCTTATGTACTTCTTTCAGGTAGGTTTCAAAATTGTCACAACCGGTAAATCATCGCAATATCATAATATAACTGAAGACTCGTCCTTTATCATGCATCGTTACGATGGCATCACTTTCGCTACTTAAATGATGTAAGTTATCATACACTGTGTGGCTAAACTCAATTTAAATCTAAAGACGTATTGATTTGACCTCTTTTATAAAAGATTACGAGTAAGTTGAAAAACCGACTCCAAACCAATGGGGCACATGGGCTTCAGGATCGTGAGGTAACAAATAGCGTATCAACCAATTATTGGTCACCGGCTACCATGGGACTGCATCTCCCCACGTTGCTCCACTGCCTTGTGAACCTGACTTTCAAGTCGAAAGGCTCTGGGCGTAGCCCCCTAAAGAAACCACCTGTTTCGGTCTGGGGCACCTGGGAAGTATGACAACCCATACACAAATCAAGTCATTTGTGTGGTGCACGTTTTCGGTGCCCCTCTGTAACAATTACTAGGTGTTCAAATAAATAAATTTTTGGCAATGACCCATTATTATTTTTTTAGTTCAATTGTGTCCAGTCAGTTCTGCTTTACATTGTTTGTTAACATCATTTATTTTCCTGTAGATGTTGGTAATATAATTATAACTATGTTTGTTCAAGCATCTTAGACGGCATTTTTATATTAAACAGTCAACATGAATCTCTCAGCATTTGTCAATTACAGCACACGCAGGTGGGTTCGTGGTTATTAGAATTTTCATTTTATGGTTTACAATACGAATAAACATGGTGTATACACATGTATAATAATGATTTATTGATAATGTTGACTTATTATGGGCAGTGAAATCGAATTAATGGTCTTCTAGCCGTTTCTCTGATCTGCTACTTGTAGATACACGAGTAATATTTTTTCGTGTGCAGACCTTGTTTAATCTAAAAATCACTAGGAATTACATTACATATCTTTAGTGTGACTACTGAAACTGCGGTGATACATATTTATAATGTTAGACCTAAAAGTATTTCGAAAAACAATTTTCATCACGTTTATTAACTTGTTGATTATCATATGTAATGATATTGAAAAGGGCGATTAAATAAGCAACTACTAAGATTTACTGGAGTAACTGCAAGACAGCTGTGTTTTTATAAGGATGGCGGTTGTTAACAAAACATAATTCATGGACAAAAATAGGCGTCAGCCGTGTGGACATAACGTGAAGGTTTCGAGTAGAAACTTAGAGATCTCTGTAAATCCAGAATGATTCCCCAAGTTTAATAGAAATTTCTGGTTAAAATTAGTTTTTATTTCTTGCAAAAACCCAAACCTAAGTGAATTTTGGATTTCTTCTTATACTTAACACAACGTTTCCAATGAGACTATACAGAAATAAACCCCATAGCACGTCAATTTTTTCCCACTTCGTATCATTTATCCTTGTTGGCGATTTCTATGAATTTTCTGCTGATTCCAATGGTTCTCACCCAATCTTATGTTTTAATCTTATTAAGTGTAATTGTAGATTTCTTTTGTCTCTTTGTCGCCGAAACATAGTCTAGTTCCATACTCGTTCATATACTCTTCTAGAATCAGTGTTCACTAATAATGAAGAAATATATGCAACTTATAAATGCGCTCTGCGCGAAATATGTGGCAAGCCTAAAGTGATTGTACATTTCAGTAGGAGGAAAGTCAAATATGGGAACTGCCCATTCAAATCCACCCGAGCTCCAAAGTTTGGGGAAAATTTGGTTTATTTTGGGGAAACTCCTGAAGTCAAATGACCTTCACCAATGTTTGGGGGAATCCCCAAAGTCAAATTACCTTAAGCAAAGTCAAAGGGGAATTTCGGGGAAATATTGGGGAATTTCCCCAGGTTTGGGGAAATTTCGGGGTTTTTGTGCCATCACCTACACTATATAGTGTGGGTTCATTATATTTCGTTGTTCCCCATCAGCTACTCACAACCATATATATGTTGAAATTTAATACTTAGGTTATTCTGGCTTTATTCAAATTCATAAAGGGAACCAATTGTGCGTAGTGATTTTTCCTCTGGGCTAACTGAGTGTAGACTGCTTGTAATCTTATGGGATAATGTTTAGTCAATGCTGTGGTTCTATTTTTGGTCTTGAGTCGTGTATTTGCTGTGATATGATCCAGTCTGCATAATGCATATCGGTAGACTATCTAACCTAGTAGTAGTATGGACCTCAATCCCGGTCATATTATAGTATTGTAGTAGTATATCATGGCAACCGGCAAGTAGTTTTACTCGCTTGCTATATTGCATATTTTGAGTGACAAATCTGAATTTATTTATAAGTTCTTTGGAAGACAGTTGAGGTTATCACTTGTTTCAATAAATTCTGACCTGATGTTTGTTCTCCAGGTGAAACAATTCTTATAGAATTCAATCCACTTTCTCACATGCTGCTCTACAGTTTACACTTGACTTAGTTTACGGACGTGAACCGTGGCCTTTGGAAATAAACAATATTGTATCTCACTAGTATTTGATCACAGATCTCTTATATATTTTGAGACTACCAATTGGGCAGTGCGGAAGTTGGACTCAGGGTAGTAGGTAAGAATGGCAAAGCGATAGATAAGGTGGTGAATCCTTACAGATTAAGATATTTAAGTCGTGTCCAAGTACCACCGTTCTTGATCCGTCATGATGGATGGTATAAGTTAGTTGGAAAAACGTCAGGGACGACTAGACCAAATTATGTCATCATCCCGTAAATTCGTTTACTCTTGTACTGTGTTGTACAGGTGGATGCGCCGAACTACTTGGCTCAAGTCCGTGCAGTCGTTGTAGCCAATAGTTGGCGACTTTAGGCAACTTGGAATCGTTCACAAGGCACAAGTTCATTTACTTTCCGTTATTCCATTCTGTTTCCTAATTATTCAAAAAATAATTTTTACGAATAAAACGTCAAACATATTTTTGTCCTGTCTTTTCTGCTGTCTAACTCATGTGCGTTCTAATAGTTTAGTACCGATCCGTAACCTAAGATATCCCATCCAGACGTCGCTTAGGCTTTATGATGATTCACTGGGTCGAATAATTGAATTAAATACATATTCTACTGTTGAACTTAAATACGGTCCAGTATAAGCACCTAGATCCATATGTTTATCATGTAACAATAGTTCTATTCAATTGTGTTGTCACGGGTTTTGTATTGAAAGTATCTGAACAGATTCAGAAGTTCGTACTGCCTACAGTTTCCTGTTCATCTACACCACATAATTTAAGCTTGTTATGTGTAACTGATAGTCTAGAAGTGATAAAAGTTATGGTAGACGCTGTACCATATGGAATAATTTTCAATAGACAACCCTAATTTCACCCGTGATAGACGAAAAAAGTTAATTATATCCACTTTAAGCACAGGCTTGTTTTAATATATACATGTAGTAGCTAATTTTCGGGGCACAGGTCAACTTAAACGAAGTGATTGAGATATAAATGGAAATAATTAATGGACCTGAACAAATGTACTAGTGTTCGTTGCGGATATCCACTAAACAAAACAAAATATACAGAAAGTATGAATCTCGTAAGCAACAGTTGTGTTTATTGACTCAACTGTATAGCAACAAGAGTGACGATAATGAACCTGATTCCATAGACCATCACAATTTTTACTACTGTCCTGCGGTCGTATGGTGACTTAATTCTGTTTCATAGGTCAGAACTTTCTCTTCTCTTCCTGTTGAAGATGGCAAGATTAGAGAAGAGATTTTGTTTATGAGCGTTTGATTAAATCCGTGAATTTATTCTTCACATATCAAGAGCTGTTGGACAAAAACTATGTTTTTGGATGCTTAAAGCTTTGGCAGTGAATTGAAAAATAACTCACCATTTGAATACATCTGTACCCTACATTTCCGGGCTTGCGATTTCGTTTTAATAAGAGTCACGGATTCACCTAACCAAATAAAATATTCAAAAATACATTCGGACCTGAAGCCAACAGTTATTATTAGATAGTTTGTCACTTTGCAAATTAGACATTCAAAGGCCGTTCTCACGAACAGTGTTTGCATTTCTACGAATGTCAAGGTTTTTCTTCACTCGGCTGTACTGTTCAGTGTTACTGGTGGGAATCACTGAAGAGATGCGATCCAAAATGTTTATGTTCCTAATAGGCTTTTTTTAGCTTGCTGATTGCGCCACCGTCTTTCAATAAAAATCCTCTTCTAGGTATTTGTGGTTGGCCAAAACCTGTGTTTTGTGATTTCACTCACTTAATTCTCAAACTTGTGTAAATCCCTCAAACATTTTAACAGCTTTTGGGTAGCCCATGCTCATATCTCGTGGATTCAGGCGATTCCCATTTTATCACTTTTACGTTTTTAGGACACTTCCAACGTTTTCATATACGTGAAACATAATTATAGCATCCGTTATTGAAAGTAATCACACCCACCGATATTAGCTGTGCATTATTACATTGGTTGGTGGAGATTTGTAGCTCAGGTGGATGATCTTGATGGAGTTTTGTTCTCTGAACTGGATGGTTTGGTCGTGAAGCTTTCATCGTTCTTCTGAACGACATCATCAGCACAAACTTCAGATAGAAGTGGAGTATTCGAATTTCTCCATGTGTTTTACAGCTTGTTCTGTGCACCTCTACGTTGATTGATTCTCCATCCGGTCACTACGTTTTGTTACTTTGACAATAATCCCAGAAATAAAGTGAATTGAAGATATCCTGCTATAATTGTTTTTTTGCAAACCGTCCAAGTGCACAAAGCAACTGAATAGTACGGCATTGCAAATAGCCAACCCAATATGCGGCTTGAGTTGGCTTGGTAGTCAAGGCATTCAACTTTCAACCACTAATTAACAGGTCCAATGCGCGCTCCACCTACTTCGGTTGGACAGACGGGGTAATATCATCAGGCGTCTATGGTATTTCATACAGATATGTCAGATGAACATAATTGTATGTCCATTTTGAAATACAATAACTATCTGAGCATGTAATCGTTTAATGGACTAATTCAATTCTATTGGTTAACTTGTGCTCAGCTGTGTGATTAACGCAAATGCCTTTAATGTGAATCTTCCCATCATTTTTTGTCTGGTTGTCTGTCTATCAATTTGTTAGTTAGTCATATACCATTAACATATTGATGTGTAACTAATTGAGACGTGTTGATTAAATGATACTCTGGACAGTTTGTATTCATTTCGATTAAACCGGACTAATGCAGTCTTGGTTTTTTTTCTCAGTTCAATACAATTGCTGGACTTTCTATTACTAGTGTTATTTGTATTCTAATACAAGTCCTGGTGATTCTAAGAACCAGTGTCATTATCAGTCAAATTACAAAAAGGTCTAATTCTTGTGTTAATGTAATTTTACTATTATCCTAGGTCGGTTGTATCCATTAAATTCAATCATACGTTGATCGTGCATCACTGCTACAAATGATAATTTATGTAATCACTTAAATATAAATTCAGGAACATTTATATTCTAACCTTTACTTGGTTCATTTGCCTTCGGTCATCGATTACAAAGATACCGAATATGATACTATATCTAAGTATCCAGACAATTCGTCTGTTTCTATATTTGGATTATTCGGCAAACTCAATTTAGCACTGACATTATAGTTGTGGGACTCCAAATGACTTTGCTAAAACAATTGAAAACAAAAGTTGTCACACGTTATATTAATAAATAAACGAAAGATAATGAACTACCAACATGGACTAAGTGTATATTTCATCATATTATAGAGTAGAGAAGTACAGTATTAAGGAAGTTCGTTCAAATAACACTTATAAATATCCAATTACCGCTCTTTCCTGTATGGTTCATGTTTCTGTTTTGAAACCACAAATGCGATAACAGAAAAAATGGCGACGTGAGTACAGCGAAAGTTGTGAAGTAAATATTCATCATTGTTATTGCTATCGAACAGTCCATGACCATAACAGGGATCTCTGTATATTTTGTCTGATATAGGGATAAATTTCCAGTACGGTACAACCAAGGGATTTTTATTAGTAATTATTTCTTGTAAAAGTAGCGTACTATATCACACTGCAGAATTCCATGGAAAATACGAAGGACATGGCAAACTTGTATTAATGCTACAATGTATGTATGAAATGGACTTCCCATATCTTGTACTCTATATAATTCTGCTTCGCTTAACAACTCTACATATAGTTCTTTTATTAATTGCATGTATCTATTGAAAGAGAATATCAAATGGTGGGTTCTTGTGGTAAGTGATGTAATATTGATAATCTTCATTGCAGGTGTACCTCATGATATAGAAAGTAGGCTAGAATACGAAAGATACAGTTTAGCGGTCAATAAATAAATATCATCTAGTAAAGCCAGATCTTTCATATTAATTTATTGTGGAAGTTAACCTTTTCGATGGAGAATTTTCGGAAAATGTATAACCGCCGGAGAAAATCCACATAAAATGGATTTTGAAGACGAAAATTGACTGATCAAGTATAATTTCAGCAGTAAGAAACAACTTGACTCAGTGCGCAACACTCCTGGGAGTCTACTTATTTTAATTTTGCTAAGTATGGCATGAGAACTAAAGGGTTGCATTTAGCTCCTATAACTTTATTCGGAATACTAAGGTGCGAACGATTTCGGGACATGGAGAATAGATCATTCAGACCTTAGCTTACAGCAGTTCCCACATGTCCCGGTTGATCTATTTATAAAGAGAATATACACATGCTTATAAAACAGGCTGTCGTGCAAGTTAATCTCTGATAATAAAGATTAAACGATATTATCATTCACTATGGATACTCATGAATGTTCCCACATCTCCCAATGGGTATACCTCGTGACTCTCAACGTATAGTATGCTTAAAGCTCCCGAGACATTTACTACCTTTGCTAGCTGAATACTCTTCATTTGTGCGCACCTACCACAGCACAACTTTCTTAGTATATGCTATTTTGACATAACCCGTTGAGTGACTAATCATCATCTCTCCATCGACAACTTGATAGGTAGTTTATCAGGAAAGCTGCAATCTGTGGATTTAATCTGAACAGTGGAATCTATACCAATTACAGCAAAGAGATAATCAAAATACTTGGCGCTGATATTGTATAGTATCATCATATCAAAGCACGGATGCGATTCCGAGCGGATCTCGTGACCATGTAAAAATCGAACACCTTAAAGCACTTAGGCCATCGTT